>NC_073241.2:10771250-11457500 GCF_029281585.2 Gorilla gorilla gorilla
TTCCATTCCATTCCATTCCATTCCATTCCATTCCATTCCATTCCATTCCATTCCATTCGATTCCATTCGATTCCATTCCATTCCATTCCATTCCATTCCATTCCATTCCATTCCAATCTATTCCATTCGATTCCATTCCATTCCATTCCATTCCATTCCATTCCATTCCATTCCATTCCAATCCATTCCATTCTACTCGTGTTGATTCCCTTCCATTCCATTCCATTCCATTCCATTCCATTCCATTCCATTCCATTCCATTCCATTCCATTCCATTCGAATCCATTCCATTCTACTCGGGTTGATTCCATTCCATTCCATTCCATTCCATTCCATTCCATTCCATTCCATTCCATTCCATTCCACTGGATTCCATTCCATTCCATTCCATTCCATTCCAATCCATTCCATTCTACTCGGGTAGATTCCATTCCATTCCATTCCTTTCCATTCCATTCCATTCCATTCCATTCCATTACATTCCATTCGGTTCCATTCCATTCCATTCCATTCTATTCCATTCCATTCCATTCCATTCCATTCCATTCCATTCCGTTCTAATCGGGTTGATTCCATTCTATTCCTTTCCATTCCATTCCATTCCATTCCATTCCATTCCATTCCATTCCATTCCATTCCATTCTATTCCATTCCATTCTACTCCATTGAATTCCATTCCATTCCATTCCTTTCCATTCCATTTAGTTCTACTCGGGTTGATTCCATTCCATTCCATTCCATTCCTTTCCATTCCATTCCAATCCATTCCTTTCCATTACTTTCCATTCCATTCCATTCCAATCCATTCCATTCTACTCGGGTTGATTCCATTCCATTCCATTCCATTCCATTCCATTCCATTCCATTCCATTCCATTCCATTCCATTCCATTCCATTCCATTCCATTCCATTCGATTCCATTCGATTCCATTCCATTCCATTCCATTCCATTCCAATCCATTCCATTCTACTCGGGTTGATTCCATTCCATTCCATTCCATTCCATTCCATTCCATTCCATTCCATTCCATTCCATTCCATTCCATTCCATAGCATTCCATTCGATTCCATTAGATTCCATTCCATTCCATTCCATTCCATTCCATTCCATTCCATTCCATTCCATTCCGTTCCACTCGGGTTGATTCCATTCTATTCCATTCCATTCCATTCGATTCCATTCGATATCATTCGATTCCCTTCCATCCCATTCCATTCCATTCCATTCCATTCCGTTCTACTCGGGTTGATTCCATTCCATTCCATTTCATTCCATTCCATTCCATTCCATTTCTTTCGATTCCATTCTTTTCCATTCCATTCCATTCCATTCCAATCCATTCCATTCTACTCGGGTGGATTCCATTCCATTCCATTCCATTCCATTCCATTCCATTCCATTCCATTCGATTCCATTCCATTCCATTCGATTCCATTCCATTCCATTCCATTCCATTCCATTCCATTCCGTTCTAGTCGGGTTCATTCCATTCCATTCCATTCCATTCCATTCCATTCCATTCCATTCCATTCCATTCCATTCCATTCCATTCCATTCTATTCCATTCCATTCTACTCCATTGAATTCCATTCCATTCCATTCAATTCCATTCCATTCCATTCCTTTCCATTCCATTTAGTTCTACTCGGGTTGATTCCATTCCATTCCATTCCATTCCATTCCATTCCATTCCATTCCATTCCACTACTTTCCATTCCATTCCATTCCAATCCATTCCATTCTACTCGGGTTGACTCCATTCCATTCCATTCCATTCCATTCCATTCCATTCCATTCCATTATATTCCATTCTATTCCATTCGATTCCGTTCGATTCCATTCCATTCCATTCCATTCCATTCCATTCCATTTCATTCCATTCCATTCCATTCCATTCCATTCCATTTACTCCATTCCGTTCTACTCCGGTTGTTTCCATTGAGTTTGGTTCCGTCCCGTCCCGTCCCGTCCCGTCCCGTCCCGTGCCGTTTTACTCAGGTTGATTCCTTTCCATTCCGTTCCGCTCGTTTCCTTTACGTTCCATTCCGTTCCACGCGGGTTGGTTCAATTCCATTCTATTCTATTCTATTCCTTTCCCTTCCATTCCATTCCATTCCATTCCATTCTACTCGGGTTGATTCCATGCCATTCCGTTCCGTTCCATTCCGTCCCATCCCGATCCGTCCCATCCCGTCCCGTCCCGTCCCATCCCGTTCCATTCCACATGGGTTGATTCAATTCCTTTCGGTTAGATTGAACTCCATTCCATTCCATTCTACTCGGATTGACTCCACTCCATTCCATTCCATTCCATTCCATTCCATTCCATTCCATTCCATTCCATTCCAATCCATTCCATTCTACTCGGGTTGATTCCATTCTATTCCATTCCATTCCATTCCATTCCATTCCATTCCATTCCATTCCATTTCATTCCATTCCATTCCATTCCATTCCATTCCATTCCATTCCATTCGATTCCATTCCATTCCATTCCATTCCATTCCATTCCATTCCATTCCATTCCATTCCATTCCATTCCATTCCGTTCTACTCGGGTTGATTCCATTCTATTCCATTCCATTCCTTTCGATTCCATTTGATTCCACTCGATTTCATTCCATTCCATTCCATTCCCTTCCATTCCATTCTATTCCATTGAATTCCATTCCATTCCATTCCATTCCATTCCATTCCATTCCATTCCGTTCTACTCTGATTGATTCCATTCCATTCCATTCCATTCCATTCCATTCCATTCCATTCCATTCCATTCCATTCCATTCCATTCCATTCCAATACATTCCATTCTACTCTGGTTGATTCCATTCCATTCCATTCCATTCCATTCCATTCCATTCCATTCGTCTCCATTCGATTCCATTCCATTCCATTCCATTCTATTCCATTGAATTCCATTCCATTCCATTCCATTCCATTCCATTCCATTCCATTCCATTCCATTCCACTCCATTCCATTCGATTCCATTCCGTTCCATTCCATTCCATTCCATTCCATTCCATTCCATTCCATTCCATTCCGTTCTACTCGGGTTGATTCCATTCTATTCCATTCCATTCCGTTCGATTCCATTTGATTCCATTCGATTCCATTCCATTCCATTCCATTCCCTTCCATTCCATTCTATTCCATTGAATTCCATTCCATTCCATTCCATTCCATTCCATTCCATTCCATTCCATTCCGTTCTACTCTGATTGATTCCATTCCATTCCATTCCATTCCTTTCCATTCCATTCCATTCCATTCCATTCCATTCCATTCCATTCCATTCCATTCCAATACATTCCATTCTACTCTGGTTGATTCCATTCCATTCCATTCCATTCCATTCCATTCGTCTCCATTCGATTCCATTCCATTCCATTCCATTCTATTCCATTGAATTCCATTGAATTCCATTCCATTCCATTCCATTCCATTCCATTCCATTCCATTCCATTCCATTCCATTCCATTCCATTCCATTCCATTCCGTTCTACTCGGGTTGATTCCACTCCATTCCATTCCATTCCATTCCATTCCATTCCATTCGTCTCCATTCGATTCCATTCGATTCCATTCCATTCTATTCCATGGAATTCCATTCCATTCCATTCCATTCCATTCCATTCCATTCCATTCCATTCCATTCCATTCCATTCCATTCCATTCCGTTCTACTCGGGTTGATTCCATTCCATTCCATTCCATTCCATTCCATTCCATTCCATTCCATTCCACTCCATTCCATTCGATTCCTTTCGATTCCATTCCATTCCATTCCATTCCATTCCAATCCATTCCATTCTACTCGGGTTGATTCTATTCCATTCCATTCCATTCCATCCCATTCCAATCCATTCCATTCCATTCCGTTCTACTCGGGTTGATTCCATTCCATTCCATTTCATTCCATTCCATTCCATTCCATTCCATTCGATTCCATTCGATTCCATTCCATTCCAATCCATTCCATTCTACTCGGGTTGATTCCATTCCATTTCATTCCATTCCATTCCATTCCATTCCATTCCATTCCATTCCATTCGATTCCACTCGATTCCACTCCATTCTTTCCATTCCATTCCAATCCATTCCATTCTACTCGGGTGGATTCCATTCCGTTCCATTCCATTCCATTCCATTGCATTCCATTCCATTCCACTCCATTCGATTCCAATCCATTCCATTCCATTCCATTCCATTCCATTCCATTCCATTCCATTCCATTACATTCCATTCCATTCCGTTCTAGTCGGGTTGATTCCATTCTATTCAATTCCATTCCATTCCATTCCATTCCATTCCATTCCATTCCATTCCATTCCATTCTATTCCATTCCATTCTACTCCATTGAATTCCATTCCATTCCATTCTATTCCATTCCATTCCATTCCTTTCCATTCCATTTAGTTCTACTCGGGTTGATTCCATTCCATTCCATTCCATTCCATTCCATTCCATTCCATTCCATTCCATTCCATTACTTTCCATTCCATTCCATTCCAATCCATTCCATTCTACTCGCGTTGACTCCATTCCATTCCATTCCATTCCATTCCATTCCATTCCATTCCATTATAATCCATTCCATTCCATTCGATTCCGTTCGATTCCATTCCATTCCATTCCATTCCATTCCATTCAATTCCATTCGATTCCATTCGATTCCATTCCATTCCATTCCATTCCAATCCCTTCCATTCTACTCGGGTTGATTCCCTTCCATTCCATTCCATTCCATTCCATTCCATTCCATTCCATTCCATTCCATTCCATTCTATTCCTTTCGATTCCATTCCTTTCCATTAAATTCCATTCCATTCCATTCCATTCCATTCCATTCCATTCCATTCCATTCCATTCCGTTCTACTCGGGTTGATTCCACTCCATTCCATTCCATTCCATTCCATACCATTCCATTCGATTCCATTCCATTCCATTCCATTCCATTCCATTCCATTCCATTCCATTCCATTCCATTCCATTCTGTTCTACTCGGGTTGATTACACTCCATTCCATTCCATTCCATTCCATTCTATTCCATTGCATTCCATTCGATTCCATTCTATTCCATTCGATTCCATTCCATTCCATTTCATTTTATTCCATTCCATTCCATTCCATTCTATTCCATTGAATTCCTTACATTCCATTCCGTTCCATTTCATTTTATTGCATTCCATTCCATACCATTCTATTCCATTGAATTCCATTCCATTCCTTTCCATTCCAATCCATTCCATTCTACTCGGGTTGATTCCATTCCATTCCATTCCATTCCATTCCATTCGATTCCATTCCATTCCATTCCATTCGATTCCATTCCGTTCTACTCGGGTTGATTCCATTCTATTCCATTCCATTCCGTTCGATTCCATTCGATTCCATTCGATTCCATTCCATTCCATTCCATTCCCTTCCATTCCATTCTATTCCTTTGAATTCCATTCCATTCCATTGCATTCCATTCCATTCCGTTCTACTCTGATTGACTCCATTCCATTCCATTCCATTCCATTCCATTGCATTCCATTCCATTCCATTCGATTCCATTCCATTCCATTCCATTCCATTCCATTCCATTCCATTCCATTCCATTCCAATACATTCCATTCTACTCGGGTTGATTCCATTCTATTCCATTCCATTCCGTTCGATTCCATTCGATTCCATTCGATTCCATTCCATTCCATTCCATTCCCTTCCATTCCATTCTATTCCTTTGAATTCCATTCCATTCCATTGCATTCCATTCCATTCCGTTCTACTCTGATTGACTCCATTCCATTCCATTCCATTCTATTCCATTGCATTCCATTCCATTCCATTCTATTCCATTCCATTCCATTCCATTCCATTCCATTCCATTCCATTCCATTCCAATACATTCCATTCTACTCTGGTTGATTCCATTCCATTCCATTCCATTCCATTCCATTCCATTCGTCTCCATTCGATTCCATTCGATTCCATTCCATTCTATTCCATTGAATTCCATTCCATTCCATTCCATTCCATTCCATTCCACTCCATTCCATTCCATTCCATTCCATACAATTCCATTCCGTTCTACTCGGGTTGATTCCGTTCCATTCCATTCCATTCCATTCCTTTCCATTCCATTCCACTCCATTCCATTCGATTCCATTCGATTCCATTCCATTCCATTCCAATCCATTCCATTCTACTCGGGTTGATTCCATTCCATTCCATTCCATTCCATTCCATTCCATTGCATTCCATTCCATTGCATTCCATTCGATTCCATTCGATTCCATTCCATTCGATTCCATTCGAGATCATTCGATTCCATTCCATCCCATTCCATTCCATTCCATTCCATTCCGTTCTACTCGGGTTGATTACATTCCATTCCATTTCATTCCATTCCATTCCATTCCATTCCATTCGATTCCATTCGATTCCATTCCATTCCATTCCATTCCAATCCATTCCATTCTACTCGGGTTGATTCCATTCCATTCCATTCCATTCCATTCCATTCCATTCCATTCCATTCCATTCGATTCCACTCGATTCCATTCCATTCTTTCCATTCCATTCCAATCCATTCCATTCTACTCGGGTGGATTCCATTCCATTCCATTCCATTCCATTCCATTCCATTCCATTCCATTCCATTCCATTCCATTCGATTCCATTCCATTCCATTCCATTCCATTCGATTCCATTCCATTCCATTCCATTCCATTCCATTCCATTCCATTCCATTCCATTCCATTCCATTCCGTTCTAGTCGGGTTGATTCCATTCTATTCCATTCCATTCCATTCCATTCCATTCCATTCCATTCCATTCCATTCCATTCCATTCCATTCCATTCTATTCCACTCCATTCCACTCCATTGAATTCCATTCCATTCCATTCTATTCCATTCCATTCCATTCCTTTCCATTCCATTTAATTCTACTCGGGTTGATTCCATTCCATTCCATTCCATTCCATTCCATTCCATTCCATTCCATTCCATTCCATTCCATTCCATTGCATTAAATTGCATTCCATTCGATTCCATTCGATTCCATTCCATTCCATTCCATTCCATTCCATTCCATTCCATTCCATTCCATTCTGTTCCACTCGGGTTGATTCCATTCTATTCCATTCCATTCCCTTCTATTCCATTCGATATCATTCGATTCCATTCCATCCCATTCCATTCCATTCCATTCCATTCCGTTCTTCTTGGGTTGATTCCATTCCATTCCATTTCATTCCATTCCATTCCATTCCATTTCTTTCGATTCCATTCGATTCCATTCCATTCCATTCCATTCCAATCCATTGCATTCTACTCAGTTTGATTCCATTCCATTCCATTCCATTCCATTCATATCCATTCCATTCCATTCCATTCAATTCCACTCGATTCCATTCCATTCCTTTCCATTCCATTCCAATCCATTCCATTCTACTCGGGTGGATTCCATTCCATTCCATTCGATTCCATTCCATTCCATTCCATTCCATTCCATTCCATTCCATTCCATTCCATTCCATTCCATTCCATTCGATTCCATTCCATTCCATTCCATGGCATTCCATTCCATTCCATTCCATTCCATTCCATTCCGTTCTAGTCTGGTTGATTCCATTCCATTCCATTGCATTCCATTCCATTCCATTGCATTCCATTCCATTCCATTCCATTCCATTCCATTCCATTCTTTCTATTCCATTCCATTCTACTCCATTGAATTCCATTCCATTCCATTCAATTTCATTCCATTCCATTCCTTTCCAATCCATTTAGTTCTACTCGGGTTGATTCCATTCCATTCCATTCCATTCCATTCCATTCCATTCCATTCCATTCCATTCCATTCCATTCCATTCCATTACTTTCCATTCCATTCCATTCCAATCCATTCCATTCTACTCGGGTTGACTCCATTCCATTCCATTCCACTCCATTCCATTCCGTTATATTCCATTCTATTCCATTCGATTCCGTTCGATTCCATTCCATTCCATTCCATTCTATTCCATTCCATTCGATTCCATTCCATTCCATTCCATTCCATTCCATTCCATTCCAATCCATTCCATTCTACTCGGGTTGATTCCATTCCATTCCATTCCATTCCAATCCATTCCATTCAATTCCATTCCATTCCATTCCATTCCATTCCATTCCATTCCATTCCATTCCTTTCTATTCCATTCCATTCCATTCCATTCCATTCCATTCCATTCCATTCCATTCCATTCCATTCCATTCCGTTCTACTCCTGTTGATTCCACTCCATTCCATTCCCTTCCATTCCATTCCATTCCATTCCATTCCATTCCATTGCATTCCATTCCAACCCATTCTTTTCTACTCGGGTTGATTCCATTCCATTCCATTCCATTCCATTCCATTCCATTCCATTCCATTCCATTCCATTCCATTCGATTCCATTCCATTCCATTTCATTCCAAACCGTTCCATTCTACTCGGGTTCATCATTCCATTCCATTCCATTCCATTCCATTCCACTCGGGTTCATTCCATTCCATTCCATTCCATTCCATTCCATTCCATTCCATTCCATTCCATTCCGTTCTACTCAGGTTGATTTCCATTCCATTCCATTCCATTCCATTCCATTCCATTCCATTCCATTCCATTCCACTCGGGTTGAGCATTCCATTCGATTCCATTCCATTCCATTCCATTCCATTCCATTCCATTCCAATCCACTCGGGCTCATTCCATTCCATTCCATTCCATTCCATTCCATTCCATTCCATTCCATTCCATTCCATTCAATTCCATTCCATTCCGTTCTACTCGGGTTGATTTCCATTCCATTCCATTCCATTCCATTCCACTCCATTCCATTCCATTCCATTCCATTCCATTCCATTCCATTCCATTCCTTTCCATTTATTCCATTCCGTTCTACTCGGGTTGATTCCATTGAGTTTGGTTCCGTTCAGTTCCGTCCCGTCCCGTCCCGTCCCGTCCCGTCCCGTTCCGTTTTACTCGGGTTGATTCCTTTGCATTCCGTTCCGCTCGTTTCCATTCCGTTCCATTCCGTTCAACGCGGGTTGGTTCAATTCCATTCTATTCTATTCTATTCCTTTCCATTCCATTCCATTCTACTCGGGTTGATTCTATGCCGTTCCATTCCGTTCCATTCCGTCCCATTCCGACCCGTCCCATCCCGTCCCGTCCTGTCCCATCCCGTTCCGTTCCACATGGGTTGATTCAATTCTTTTCGGTTACATTGAATTCCATTCCATTCCATTCTACTCGGATTGATTCCATTCCATTCCATTCCATTCCATTCCATTCCATTCCATTCCATTCCATTCCAATCCATTCCATTCTACTCGGGTTGATTCCATTCCATTCCATTCCATTCCATTCCATTCCATTCCATTCCATTCCATTCCATTCAGTTTCATTCCATTCCATTCCATTCCATTCCATTCCATTCCATTCCATTCCATTCCATTCGATTCCATTCCATTCCATTCCATTCCGTTCTACTCGGGTTGATTCCATTCTATTCCATTCCATTCCGTTCGATTCCATTCGATTCCATTCGATTCCGTTCCATTCCATTCCATTCCCTTCCATTCCATTCTATTCCATTGAATTCCATTCCATTGCATTCCATTCCATTCCATTCGATTCCATTCGATTCCATTCCATTCCATTCCATTCCATTCCATTCCATTCCATTCCAATCTATTCCATTCGATTCCATTCCATTCCATTCCATTCCATTCCATTCCATTCCATTCCATTCCAATCCATTCCATTCTACTCGTGTTGATTCCCTTCCATTCCATTCCATTCCATTCCATTCCATTCCATTCCATTCCATTCCATTCCATTCCATTCCATTCCATTCGAATCCATTCCATTCTACTCGGGTTGATTCCATTCCATTCCATTCCATTCCATTCCATTCCATTCCATTCCATTCCATTCCATTCCACTCGATTCCATTCCATTCCATTCCATTCCATTCCAATCCATTCCATTCTACTCGGGTGGATTCCATTCCATTCCATTCCTTTCCATTCCATTCCATTCCATTCCATTCCATTACATTCCATTCGGTTCCATTCCATTCCATTCCATTCTATTCCATTCCATTCCATTCCATTCCATTCCATTCCATTCCGTTCTAATCGGGTTGATTCCATTCTATTCCTTTCCATTCCATTCCATTCCATTCCATTCCATTCCATTCCATTCCATTCCATTCCATTCTATTCCATTCCATTCTACTCCATTGAATTCCATTCCATTCCATTCCTTTCCATTCCATTTAGTTCTACTCGGGTTGATTCCATTCCATTCCATTCCATTCCTTTCCATTCCATTCCAATCCATTCCATTCCATTACTTTCCATTCCATTCCATTCCAATCCATTCCATTCTACTCGGGTTGATTCCATTCCATTCCATTCCATTCCATTCCATTCCATTCCATTCCATTCCTTTCCATTCCATTCCATTCCATTCCATTCCATTCCATTCCATTCGATTCCATTCGATTCCATTCCATTCCATTCCATTCCATTCCAATCCATTCCATTCTACTCGGGTTGATTCCATTCCATTCCATTCCATTCCATTCCATTCCATTCCATTCCATTCCATTCCATTCCATTCCATTCCATAGCATTCCATTCGATTCCATTAGATTCCATTCCATTCCATTCCATTCCATTCCATTCCATTCCATTCCATTCCATTCCGTTCCACTCGGGTTGATTCCATTCTATTCCATTCCATTCCATTCGATTCCATTCGATATCATTCGATTCCCTTCCATCCCATTCCATTCCATTCCATTCCATTCCGTTCTACTCGGGTTGATTCCATTCCATTCCATTTCATTCCATTCCATTCCATTCCATTTCTTTCGATTCCATTCTTTTCCATTCCATTCCATTCCATTCCAATCCATTCCATTCTACTCGGGTGGATTCCATTCCATTCCATTCCATTCCATTCCATTCCATTCCATTCCATTCCATTCCATTCGATTCCATTCCATTCCATTCCATTCCATTCCATTCCATTCCGTTCTAGTCGGGTTCATTCCATTCCATTCCATTCCATTCCATTCCATTCCATTCCATTCCATTCCATTCCATTCCATTCCATTCTATTCCATTCCATTCTACTCCATTGAATTCCATTCCATTCCATTCAATTCCATTCCATTCCATTCCTTTCCATTCCATTTAGTTCTACTCGGGTTGATTCCATTCCATTCCATTCCATTCCATTCCATTCCATTCCATTCCATTCCACTACTTTCCATTCCATTCCATTCCAATCCATTCCATTCCACTCGTGTTGACTCCATTCCATTCCATTCCATTCCATTCCATTCCATTCCATTATATTCCATTCTATTCCATTCGATTCCGTTCGATTCCATTCCATTCCATTCCATTCCATTCCATTCCATTTCATTCCATTCCATTCCATTCCATTCCATTCCATTTACTCCATTCCGTTCTACTCGGGTTGTTTCCATTGAGTTTGGTTCCGTCCCGTCCCGTCCCGTCCCGTCCCGTCCCGTGCCGTTTTACTCAGGTTGATTCCTTTCCATTCCGTTCCGCTCGTTTCCTTTACGTTCCATTCCGTTCCACGCGGGTTGGTTCAATTCCATTCTATTCTATTCTATTCCTTTCCCTTCCATTCCATTCCATTCCATTCCATTCTACTCGGGTTGATTCCATGCCATTCCGTTCCGTTCCATTCCGTCCCATCCCGATCCGTCCCATCCCGTCCCGTCCCGTCCCATCCCGTTCCATTCCACATGGGTTGATTCAATTCCTTTCGGTTAGATTGAACTCCATTCCATTCCATTCTACTCGGATTGACTCCACTCCATTCCATTCCATTCCATTCCATTCCATTCCATTCCATTCCATTCCATTCCATTCCAATCCATTCCATTCTACTCGGGTTGATTCCATTCTATTCCATTCCATTCCATTCCATTCCATTCCATTCCATTCCATTTCATTCCATTCCATTCCATTCCATTCCATTCCATTCCATTCCATTCCATTCCATTCGATTCCATTCCATTCCATTCCATTCCATTCCATTCCATTCCATTCCATTCCATTCCGTTCTACTCGGGTTGATTCCATTCTATTCCATTCCATTCCTTTCGATTCCATTTGATTCCACTCGATTTCATTCCATTCCATTCCATTCCCTTCCATTCCATTCTATTCCATTGAATTCCATTCCATTCCATTCCATTCCATTCCATTCCATTCCATTCCATTCCGTTCTACTCTGATTGATTCCATTCCATTCCATTCCATTCCATTCCATTCCATTCCATTCCATTCCATTCCATTCCATTCCATTCCATTCCATTCCAATACATTCCATTCTACTCTGGTTGATTCCATTCCATTCCATTCCATTCCATTCCATTCCATTCGTCTCCATTCGATTCCATTCCATTCCATTCCATTCTATTCCATTGAATTCCATTCCATTCCATTCCATTCCATTCCATTCCATTCCATTCCATTCCATTCCACTCCATTCCATTCGATTCCATTCCGTTCCATTCCATTCCATTCCATTCCATTCCATTCCATTCCATTCCATTCCATTCCATTCCGTTCTACTCGGGTTGATTCCATTCTATTCCATTCCATTCCGTTCGATTCCATTTGATTCCATTCGATTCCATTCCATTCCATTCCATTCCCTTCCATTCCATTCTATTCCATTGAATTCCATTCCATTCCATTCCATTCCATTCCATTCCATTCCATTCCATTCCATTCCATTCCATTCCATTCCATTCCGTTCTACTCGGGTTGATTCCATTCCATTCCATTCCATTCCATTCCATTCCATTCCATTCCATTCCACTCCATTCCATTCGATTCCTTTCGATTCCATTCCATTCCATTCCATTCCATTCCAATCCATTCCATTCTACTCGGGTTGATTCTATTCCATTCCATTCCATTCCATCCCATTCCAATCCATTCCATTCCATTCCGTTCTACTCGGGTTGATTCCATTCCATTCCATTTCATTCCATTCCATTCCATTCCATTCCATTCGATTCCATTCGATTCCATTCCATTCCATTCCATTCCAATCCATTCCATTCTACTCGGGTTGATTCCATTCCATTTCATTCCATTCCATTCCATTCCATTCCATTCCATTCCATTCGATTCCACTCGATTCCACTCCATTCTTTCCATTCCATTCCAATCCATTCCATTCTACTCGGGTGGATTCCATTCCGTTCCATTCCATTCCATTCCATTGCATTCCATTCCATTCCACTCCATTCGATTCCAATCCATTCCATTCCATTCCATTCCATTCCATTACATTCCATTCCATTACATTCCATTCCATTCCGTTCTAGTCGGGTTGATTCCATTCTATTCCATTCCATTCCATTCCATTCCATTCCATTCCATTCCATTCCATTCCATTCCATTCTATTCCATTCCATTCTACTCCATTGAATTCCATTCCATTCCATTCTATTCCATTCCATTCCATTCCTTTCCATTCCATTTAGTTCTACTCGGGTTGATTCCATTCCATTCCATTCCATTCCATTCCATTCCATTCCATTCCATTCCATTCCATTACTTTCCATTCCATTCCATTCCAATCCATTCCATTCTACTCGGGTTGACTCCATTCCATTCCATTCCATTCCATTCCATTCCATTCCATTCCATTATAATCCATTCCATTCCATTCGATTCCGTTCGATTCCATTCCATTCCATTCCATTCCATTCCATTCAATTCCATTCGATTCCATTCGATTCCATTCCATTCCATTCCATTCCAATCCCTTCCATTCTACTCGGGTTGATTCCCTTCCATTCCATTCCATTCCATTCCATTCCATTCCATTCCATTCCATTCCATTCCATTCCATTCTATTCCTTTCGATTCCATTCCTTTCCATTAAATTCCATTCCATTCCATTCCATTCCATTCCATTCCATTCCATTCCATTCCATTCCGTTCTACTCGGGTTGATTCCACTCCATTCCATTCCATTCCATTCCATACCATTCCATTCGATTCCATTCCATTCCATTCCATTCCATTCCATTCCATTCCATTCCATTCCATTCCATTCCATTCTGTTCTACTCGGGTTGATTACACTCCATTCCATTCCATTCCATTCCATTCTATTCCATTGCATTCCATTCGATTCCATTCTATTCCATTCGATTCCATTCCATTCCATTTCATTTTATTCCATTCCATTCCATTCCATTCTATTCCATTGAATTCCTTACATTCCATTCCGTTCCATTTCATTTTATTGCATTCCATTCCATACCATTCTATTCCATTGAATTCCATTCCATTCCTTTCCATTCCAATCCATTCCATTCTACTCGGGTTGATTCCATTCCATTCCATTCCATTCCATTCCATTCGATTCCATTCCATTCCATTCCATTCCATTCCATTCCGTTCTACTCGGGTTGATTCCATTCTATTCCATTCCATTCCGTTCGATTCCATTCGATTCCATTCGATTCCATTCCATTCCATTCCATTCCCTTCCATTCCATTCTATTCCTTTGAATTCCATTCCATTCCATTGCATTCCATTCCATTCCGTTCTACTCTGATTGACTCCATTCCATTCCATTCCATTCCATTCCATTGCATTCCATTCCATTCCATTCGATTCCATTCCATTCCATTCCATTCCATTCCATTCCATTCCATTCCATTCCATTCCAATACATTCCATTCTACTCGGGTTGATTCCATTCTATTCCATTCCATTCCGTTCGATTCCATTCGATTCCATTCGATTCCATTCCATTCCATTCCATTCCCTTCCATTCCATTCTATTCCTTTGAATTCCATTCCATTCCATTGCATTCCATTCCATTCCGTTCTACTCTGATTGACTCCATTCCATTCCATTCCATTCCATTCCATTGCATTCCATTCCATTCCATTCTATTCCATTCCATTCCATTCCATTCCATTCCATTCCATTCCATTCCATTCCATTCCAATACATTCCATTCTACTCTGGTTGATTCCATTCCATTCCATTCCATTCCATTCCATTCCATTCGTCTCCATTCGATTCCATTCGATTCCATTCCATTCTATTCCATTGAATTCCATTCCATTCCATTCCATTCCATTCCATTCCACTCCATTCCATTCCATTCCATTCCATACAATTCCATTCCGTTCTACTCGGGTTGATTCCGTTCCATTCCATTCCATTCCATTCCTTTCCATTCCATTCCACTCCATTCCATTCGATTCCATTCGATTCCATTCCATTCCATTCCAATCCATTCCATTCTACTCGGGTTGATTCCATTCCATTCCATTCCATTCCATTCCATTCCATTGCATTCCATTCCATTGCATTCCATTCGATTCCATTCGATTCCATTCCATTCGATTCCATTCGAGATCATTCGATTCCATTCCATCCCATTCCATTCCATTCCATTCCATTCCGTTCTACTCGGGTTGATTACATTCCATTCCATTTCATTCCATTCCATTCCATTCCATTCCATTCCATTCCATTCGATTCCATTCCATTCCATTCCATTCCAATCCATTCCATTCTACTCGGGTTGATTCCATTCCATTCCATTCCATTCCATTCCATTCCATTCCATTCCATTCCATTCGATTCCACTCGATTCCATTCCATTCTTTCCATTCCATTCCAATCCATTCCATTCTACTCGGGTGGATTCCATTCCATTCCATTCCATTCCATTCCATTCCATTCCATTCCATTCCATTCCATTCCATTCCATTCGATTCCATTCCATTCCATTCCATTCCATTCGATTCCATTCCATTGCATTCCATTCCATTCCATTCCATTCCATTCCATTCCGTTCTAGTCGGGTTGATTCCATTCTATTCCATTCCATTCCATTCCATTCCATTCCATTCCATTCCATTCCATTCCATTCCATTCCATTCCATTCTATTCCACTCCATTCCACTCCATTGAATTCCATTCCATTCCATTCTATTCCATTCCATTCCATTCCTTTCCATTCCATTTAATTCTACTCGGGTTGATTCCATTCCATTCCATTCCATTCCATTCCATTCCATTCCATTCCATTCCATTCCATTCCATTGCATTAAATTGCATTCCATTCGATTCCATTCGATTCCATTCCATTCCATTCCATTCCATTCCATTCCATTCCATTCCATTCCATTCTGTTCCACTCGGGTTGATTCCATTCTATTCCATTCCATTCCCTTCTATTCCATTCGATATCATTCGATTCCATTCCATCCCATTCCATTCCATTCCATTCCATTCCGTTCTTCTTGGGTTGATTCCATTCCATTCCATTTCATTCCATTCCATTCCATTCCTTTCGATTCCATTCGATTCCATTCCATTCCATTCCATTCCAATCCATTGCATTCTACTCAGTTTGATTCCATTCCATTCCATTCCATTCCATTCATATCCATTCCATTCCATTCCATTCAATTCCACTCGATTCCATTCCATTCCTTTCCATTCCATTCCAATCCATTCCATTCTACTCGGGTGGATTCCATTCCATTCCATTCGATTCCATTCCATTCCATTCCATTCCATTCCATTCCATTCCATTCCATTCCATTCCATTCGATTCCATTCCATTCCATTCCATGGCATTCCATTCCATTCCATTCCATTCCATTCCATTCCGTTCTAGTCTGGTTGATTCCATTCCATTCCATTGCATTCCATTCCATTCCATTGCATTCCATTCCATTCCATTCCATTCCATTCCATTCCATTCTTTCTATTCCATTCCATTCTACTCCATTGAATTCCATTCCATTCCATTCAATTTCATTCCATTCCATTCCTTTCCAATCCATTTAGTTCTACTCGGGTTGATTCCATTCCATTCCATTCCATTCCATTCCATTCCATTCCATTCCATTCCATTCCATTCCATTACTTTCCATTCCATTCCATTCCAATCCATTCCATTCTACTCGGGTTGACTCCATTCCATTCCATTCCACTCCATTCCATTCCGTTATATTCCATTCTATTCCATTCGATTCCGTTCGATTCCATTCCATTCCATTCCATTCTATTCCATTCCATTCGATTCCATTCCATTCCATTCCATTCCATTCCATTCCATTCCATTCCAATCCATTCCATTCTACTCGGGTTGATTCCATTCCATTCCATTCCATTCCAATCCATTCCATTCAATTCCATTCCATTCCATTCCATTCCATTCCATTCCATTCCATTCCTTTCTATTCCATTCCATTCCATTCCATTCCATTCCATTCCATTCCATTCCATTCCATTCCATTCCATTCCGTTCTACTCCTGTTGATTCCACTCCATTCCATTCCCTTCCATTCCATTCCATTCCATTCCATTCCATTCCATTGCATTCCATTCCAACCCATTCTTTTCTACTCGGGTTGATTCCATTCCATTCCATTCCATTCCATTCCATTCCATTCCATTCCATTCCATTCCATTCCATTCGATTCCATTCCATTCCATTTCATTCCAAACCGTTCCATTCTACTCGGGTTCATCATTCCATTCCATTCCATTCCATTCCATTCCACTCGGGTTCATTCCATTCCATTCCATTCCATTCCATTCCATTCCATTCCATTCCATTCCATTCCGTTCTACTCAGGTTGATTTCCATTCCATTCCATTCCATTCCATTCCATTCCATTCCATTCCATTCCATTCCACTCGGGTTGAGCATTCCATTCGATTCCATTCCATTCCATTCCATTCCATTCCATTCCATTCCAATCCACTCGGGCTCATTCCATTCCATTCCATTCCATTCCATTCCATTCCATTCCATTCCATTCCATTCCATTCAATTCCATTCCATTCCGTTCTACTCGGGTTGATTTCCATTCCATTCCATTCCATTCCATTCCACTCCATTCCATTCCATTCCATTCCATTCCATTCCATTCCATTCCATTCCTTTCCATTTATTCCATTCCGTTCTACTCGGGTTGATTCCATTGAGTTTGGTTCCGTTCAGTTCCGTCCCGTCCCGTCCCGTCCCGTCCCGTCCCGTTCCGTTTTACTCGGGTTGATTCCTTTGCATTCCGTTCCGCTCGTTTCCATTCCGTTCCATTCCGTTCAACGCGGGTTGGTTCAATTCCATTCTATTCTATTCTATTCCTTTCCATTCCATTCCATTCTACTCGGGTTGATTCTATGCCGTTCCATTCCGTTCCATTCCGTCCCATTCCGACCCGTCCCATCCCGTCCCGTCCTGTCCCATCCCGTTCCGTTCCACATGGGTTGATTCAATTCTTTTCGGTTACATTGAATTCCATTCCATTCCATTCTACTCGGATTGATTCCATTCCATTCCATTCCATTCCATTCCATTCCATTCCATTCCATTCCAATCCATTCCATTCTACTCGGGTTGATTCCATTCCATTCCATTCCATTCCATTCCATTCCATTCCATTCCATTCCATTCCATTCCATTCCATTCCATTCAGTTTCATTCCATTCCATTCCATTCCATTCC
This sequence comes from Gorilla gorilla gorilla, assembly GCF_029281585.2. NCBI lineage: Eukaryota > Metazoa > Chordata > Mammalia > Primates > Hominidae > Gorilla > Gorilla gorilla. Next base: position 10,789,834 of record NC_073241.2, read on the forward strand.
ATTCCATTCCATTCCATTCCATTCGATTCCATTCCATTCCATTCCATTCCGTTCTACTCGGGTTGATTCCATTCTATTCCATTCCATTCCGTTCGATTCCATTCGATTCCATTCGATTCCGTTCCATTCCATTCCATTCCCTTCCATTCCATTCTATTCCATTGAATTCCATTCCATTGCATTCCATTCCATTCCATTCCATTCCATTCCATTCCATTCCATTCCATTCCGTTCTACTCTGATTGACTCCATTCCACTCCATTCAATTCCATTCCATTCCATTCCATTCCATTCCAATACATTCCATTCTACACTGGTTGATTCCATTCCACTCTGGTTGATTCCATTCCATTCCATTCCATTCCATTCCATTCCATTCCATTCCATTCCATTCCATTCCATTCCATTCCATTCGTCTCCATTCGATTCCATTCGATTCCATTCCATTCTATTCCATTGAATTCCATTCCATTCCATTCCATTCCATTCCATTCTATTACATTCCATTCCATTCCATTCCGTTCTACTCGGGTTGATTCCATTCCATTCCATTCCATTCCATTCCATTCCATTTCATTCCACTCCATTCCATTCGATTCCATTCGATTCCATTCCATTCCATTCCATTCCATTCCAATCCATTCCATTCTACTCGGGTTGATTCCATTCCATTCCATTCCATTCCATTCCATTCCATTGAATTCCATTCGATTCCATTCGATTCCATTCCATTCGATTCCATTCGATATCATTCGATTCCATTCCTTCCCATTCCATTCCATTCCATTCCATTCCGTTCTACTCGGGTTGATTCCATTCCATTCCATTTCATTCCATTCCATTCCATTCCATTCCATTCCATTCCATTCCATTCCATTCCATTCCATTCGATTCCATTCCATTCCATTCCATTCCAATCCATTCCATTCTACTCGGGTTGATTCCATTCCATTCCATTCCATTCCATTCCATTCCATTCCATTCCATTCCATTCGATTCCACTCGATTCCATTCCATTCTTTCCATTCCATTCCAATCCATTCCATTCTTCTTGGGAGGATTCCATTCCATTCCATTCCATTCCATTCCATTCCATTCCATTCCATTCCATTCCATTCCATTCCATTCCATTCCATTCCATTCCATTTGATTCCATTCCATTCCATTCCATTCCATTCCATTTCATTCCATTCCTTTCCATTCCATTCCGTTCTAGTCGGGTTGATTCCATTCTATTCCATTCCATTCCATTCCATTCCATTCCATTCCATTCCATTCTATTCCATTCCATTCTACTCCATTGAATTCCATTCCATTCCATTCTATTCCATTCCATTCCATTCCTTTCCATTCCATTTAGTTCTACTCTGGTTGATTCCATTCCATTCCATTCAATTCCATTCCATTCCATTCCATTCCATTCCATTCCATTCCATTCTATTCCTTTCGATTCCATTCCATTCCATTAAATTACATTCCATTCCATTCCATTCCATTCCATTCCATTCCATTCCTTTCCATTCCATTCCATTCCGTTCTACTCGGGTTGATTCCACTCCATTCCATTCCATTCCATTCCATACCATTCCATTCGATTCCATTCCATTCCATTCCATTCCATTCCATTCCATTCCATTCCATTCCATTCTGTTCTACTTGGGTTGATTACACTCCATTCCATTCCATTCCATTCCATTCTATTCCATTTCATTCCATTCGATTCCATTCTATTCCATTCGATTCCATTCCATTCCATTTCATTTTATTCCATTCCATTCCATTCCATTCTATTCCATTGAATTCCATTCCATTCAATTCCATTCCATTTCATTTTATTGCATTCCATTCCATACCATTCTATTCCATTGAATTTCATTCCATTCCTTTCCATTCCAATCCATTCCATTCTACTCGGGTTGATTCCATTCCATTCCATTCCATTCCATTCCATTCGATTCCATTCCATTCCATTGCATTCCATTCCATTCCGTTCTACTCGGGTTGATTCCACTCCATTCCATTCCATTCCATTCCATTCCATTCCATTCCATTCCAATTCTTTCGTTTCAATTCCAACCAATTCCGTTCTACTCGGATTGATTCCATTCCATTCCATTCCATTCCATTCAATTCCATTCCATTCCATTCGATTCCATTCGATTCCATTCCATTCCATTCCATTCCATCCCATTTCATTCCAAACCATTCCATTCTACTCGGGTTCATCATTCCATTCCATTCCATTCCATTCCATTCCACTCGGGTTCTTTCCATTCCATTCCATTCCATTCCATTCCATTCCATTCCATTCCATTCCATTCCATTCCGTTCTACTCAGGTTGATTTCCATTCCATTCCATTCCATTCCATTCCATTCCATTCCATTCCATTCCATTCCATTCCGTTCCATTCCACTCCATTCCATTCTACTCGTGTTGATTCCATGCCGTTCCGTTCCGTTCCATTCCGTCCCATCCCGACGCATCCCGTCCCGTTCCGTCCCGCCAAATTCCGTTCCTTTCTGATCGGGTTGATTCCGTTCCATTCCGTTCCGTTCCTTTCCGTTCCATTCCATTCCGTTACACGCGGGTTGATTCAATTCCATTCTATTACATTGAATTCCATTCCATACCATTCCATTCCATTCTACTCGGATTGATTGAATTCCATTCCATTCCATTCCAGTCCATTCCAATCCATTCCATTCTACTCGGGTTGATTCCATTCCATTCCATTCCATTCCATTCCATTCCATTCCATTCCATTCCATTCAATTGCGTTCCATTCGATTCGATTCCATTCCATTCCATTCCATTCCATTCCAATCCATTCCATTCTACTTGGGTTGATTCCATTCCATTCCATTCCATTCCATTCCATTCCATTCGATTCCATTCGATTCCATTCCATTCCATTCCATTCCATTCCATTCCATTCCATTCCATTCCATTCCATTCTGTTCTACTCGGGTTGATTCCACTCCATTCCATTCCATTCCATTCCATTCTATTCCATTCCATTCCATTCGATTCCATTCCACTCCATTTCATTTTATTCCATTCCATTCCATTCCATTCTATTCCATTGAATTCCATTCCATTCTATTCCATTCCATTCCATTCAGTTTCATTCCATTCCATTCCATTCCATTCCATTCCATTCCATTCCATTACATTCGATTCCTTTCCATTCCATTCCATTCCATTCCATTCCATTCCATTCCGTTCTACTCGGGTTAATTCCATTCTATTCCATTCCATTCCATTCCATTCCATTCCATTCCATTCCATTCCATTCCATTCCCTTCCATTCCATTCTATTCCATTGAATTCCATTCCATTCCATTCCATTCCATTCCATTCCATTCCATTCCATTCCGTTCTACTCTGATTGACTCCATTCCATTCCATTCCATTCCATTCCATTCCATTCCATTCCATTCCATTTCATTCCATTCCATTCCATTCCAATACATTCCATTCTACTCTGGTTGATTCCATTCCATTCCATTCCATTCCATTCCATTCCATTCCATTCGTCTCCATTCGATTCCATTCGATTCCATTCCATTCTATTCCACTGAATTCCATTCCATTCCATTCCATTCCATTCCATTCCATTCCATTCCATTCCATTCCATTCCATTCCTTTCCATTCCATTCCATTCCATTCCATTCCGTTCTACTCGGGTTGATTCCATTCCATTCCATTCCATTCCATTCCATTCCATTCCATTCCACTCCATTCCATTCGATTCCATTCGCTTCCATTCCATTCCATTCCATTCCATTCCAATCCATTCCATTCTACTCGGGTTGATGCCATTCCATTCCATTCCATTCCATTCCATTCCATTCCATTGCATTCCATTCGATTCCATTCGATTCCATTCCATTCGATTCCATTCGAGATCATTCGATTCCATTCCATCCCATTCCAATCCATTCCATTCCATTCCGTTCTACTCGGGTTGATTCCATTCCATTCCATTTCATTCCATTCCATTCCATTCCATTCCATTCGATTCCATTCGATTCCATTCCATTCCATTCCATTCCAATCCATTCCATTCTACTCGGGTTGATTCCATTCCATTCCATTCCATTCCATTCCATTCCATTCCATTCCATTCGATTCCACTCGATTCCATTCCATTCTTTCCATTCCATTCCAATCCATTCCATTCTACTCGGGTGGATTCCATTCCATTCCATTCCATTCCATTCCATTCCATTCCATTCCACTCCATTCGATTCCATTCCATTCCATTCCATTCCATTCCATTCCATTCCATTCCATTCCATTCCGTTCTAGTCGGGTTGATTCCATTCTATTCAATTCCATTCCATTCCATTCCACTCCATTCCATTCCATTCCATTCCATTCTATTCCATTCCATTCTACTCCATTGAATTCCATTCCATTCCATTCTATTCCATTCCATTCCATTCCTTTCCATTCCATTTAGTTCTACTCGGGTTGATTCCATTCCATTCCATTCCATTCCATTCCATTCCATTCCATTCCATTCCATTCCATTCCATTACTTTCCATTCCATTCCATTCCAATCCATTCCATTCTACTCGGGTTGACTCCATTCCATTCCATTCCTTTCCATTCCATTCCGTTCCATTATAATCCATTCCATTCCATTCGATTCCGTTCGATTCCATTCCATTCCATTCCATTCCATTCCATTCAATTCCATTCGATTCCATTCGATTCCATTCCATTCCATTCCATTCCAATCCATTCCATTCTACTCGGGTTGATTCCATTCCATTCCATTCCATTCCATTCCATTCCATTCCATTCCATTCCATTCCATTCCATTCTATTCCTTTCGATTCCATTCCATTCCATTAAATTCCATTCCATTCCATTCCATTCCATTCCATTCCATTCCATTCCATTCCATTCCATTGCATTCCGTTCTACTCGGGTTGATTCCACTCCATTCCATTCCATTCCATTCCATTATATACCATCCCATTCGATTCCATTCCATTCCATTCCATTCCATTCCATTCCATTCCATTCCATTCCATTCCATTCCATTCCATTCCATTCCGTTCTAGTCGGGTTGATTCCATTCTATTCCATTCCATTCCATTCCATTCCATTCCATTCCATTCGATTCCATTCCATTCCATTCCATTCTATTCCATTCCATTCTACTCCATTGAATTCCATTCCATTCCATTCAATTCCATTCCATTCCATCCCTTTCCATTCCATTTACTTCTACTCGGGTTGATTCCATTCCATTCCATTCCATTCCATTCCATTCCATTCCATTCCATTCAATTCCATTCCATTCCGTTACTTTCCATTCCATTCCGTTCCAATCCATTCCATTCTACTCGGGTTGACTCCATTCCATTCCATTCCTTTCCATTCCATTATATTCCATTCTAATCCATTCGATTTCGTTCGATTCCATTCCATTCCATTCCATTCCATTCCATTCCATTCCATTCCATTCCATTCGATTCCATTCCATTCCATTCCATTCCATTCCATTCCAATCCATTCCATTCTACTCGGGTTGATTCCATTCCATTCCATTGCATTCCATTCCATTCCATTGCATTCCATTCCATTCCATTCCATTCCATTCCATTCCATTGCATTCTATTCCATTGAATTCCATTCCATTCCATTCCATTCCATTCCATTCCATTCCATTCCATTCCATTCCATTCCATTCCATTACTTTCCATTCCATTCCATTCCAATCCATTCCATTCTACTCGGGTTGACTCCATTCCATTCCATTCCACTCCATTCCATTCCGTTATATTCCATTCTATTCCATTCGATCCCGTTCGATTCCATTCCATTCCATTCCATTCTATTCCATTCCATTCGATTCCATTCCATTCCATTCCATTCCATTCCATTCCATTCCATTCCATTCCAATCCATTCCATTCTACTCGGGTTGATTCCATTCCATTCCATTCCATTCCAATCCATTCCATTCCATTCCATTCCATTCCATTCCATTCCATTCCATTCCATTCCATTCCTTTCTATTCCATTCCATTCCATTCCATTCCATTCCATTCCATTCCATTCCATTCCGTTCTACTCGGGTTGATTCCACTCCATTCCATTCCCTTCCATTCCATTCCATTCCATTCCATTCCATTCCATTGCATTCCATTCCAACCCATTCTTTTCTAGTCGGGTTGATTCCATTCCATTCCATTCCATTCCATTCCATTCCATTCCATTCCATTCCATTCCATTCCATTCGATTCCATTCCATTCCATTTCATTCCAAACCGTTCCATTCTACTCGGGTTCATCATTCCATTCCATTCCATTCCATTCCATTCCACTCGGGTTCATTCCATTCCATTCCATTCCATTCCATTCCATTCCATTCCATTCCGTTCTACTCAGGTTGATTTCCATTCCATTCCATTCCATTCCATTCCATTCCATTCCATTCCATTCCATTCCACTCGGGTTGAGCATTCCATTCGATTCCATTCCATTCCATTCCATTCCATTCCATTCCATTCCAATCCACTCGGGCTCATTCCATTCCATTCCATTCCATTCCATTCCATTCCATTCCATTCCATTCAATTCCATTCCATTCCGTTCTACTCGGGTTGATTTCCATTCCATTCCATTCCATTCCATTCCACTCCATTCCATTCCATTCCATTCCATTCCATTCCATTCCATTCCTTTCCATTTATTCCATTCCGTTCTACTCGGGTTGATTCCATTGAGTTTGGTTCCGTTCCGTTCCGTCCCGTCCCGTCCCGTCCCGTCCCGTTCCGTTTTACTCGGGTTGATTCCTTTGCATTCCGTTCCGCTCGTTTCCATTCCGTTCCATTCCGTTCAACGCGGGTTGGTTCAATTCCATTCTATTCTATTCTATTCCTTTCCATTCCATTCCATTCTACTCGGGTTGATTCTATGCCGTTCCATTCCGTTCCATTCCGTCCCATTCCGACCCGTCCCATCCCGTCCCGTCCCGTCCCATCCCGTTCCGTTCCACATGGGTTGATTCAATTCCTTTCGGTTACATTGAATTCCATTCCATTCCATTCTACTCGGATTGATTCCATTCCATTCCATTCCATTCCATTCCATTCCATTCCATTCCATTCCATTCCAATCCATTCCATTCTACTCGGGTTGATTCCATTCCATTCCATTCCATTCCATTCCATTCCATTCCATTCCATTCCATTCCATTCCATTCAGTTTCATTCCATTCCATTCCATTCCATTCCATTCCATTCCATTCCATTCCATTCGATTCCATTCCATTCCATTCCATTCCGTTCTACTCGGGTTGATTCCATTCTATTCCATTCCATTCCGTTCGATTCCATTCGATTCCATTCGATTCCGTTCCATTCCATTCCATTCCCTTCCATTCCATTCTATTCCATTGAATTCCATTCCATTGCATTCCATTCCATTCCATTCCATTCCATTCCATTCCATTCCATTCCGTTCTACTCTGATTGACTCCATTCCACTCCATTCGATTCCATTCCATTCCATTCCATTCCATTCCAATACATTCCATTCTACACTGGTTGATTCCATTCCACTCTGGTTGATTCCATTCCATTCCATTCCATTCCATTCCATTCCATTCCATTCCATTCGTCTCCATTCGATTCCATTCGATTCCATTCCATTCTATTCCATTGAATTCCATTCCATTCCATTCCATTCCATTCCATTCTATTACATTCCATTCCATTCCATTCCGTTCTACTCGGGTTGATTCCATTCCATTCCATTCCATTCCATTCCATTCCACTCCATTCCATTCGATTCCATTCGATTCCATTCCATTCCATTCCATTCCATTCCATTCCATTCCATTCCATTGAATTCCATTCGATTCCATTCGATTCCATTCCATTCGATTCCATTCGATATCATTCGATTCCATTCCTTCCCATTCCATTCCATTCCATTCCATTCCGTTCTACTCGGGTTGATTCCATTCCATTCCATTTCATTCCATTCCATTCCATTCCATTCCATTCCATTCCATTCCATTCGATTCCATTCCATTCCATTCCATTCCAATCCATTCCATTCTACTCGGGTTGATTCCATTCCATTCCATTCCATTCCATTCCATTCCATTCCATTCCATTCCATTCCATTCGATTCCACTCGATTCCATTCCATTCTTTCCATTCCATTCCAATCCATTCCATTCTACTTGGGAGGATTCCATTCCATTCCATTCCATTCCATTCCATTCCATTCCATTCCATTCCATTCCATTCCATTCCATTCCATTTGATTCCATTCCATTCCATTCCATTCCATTCCAATTCATTCCATTCCTTTCCATTCCATTCCGTTCTAGTCGGGTTGATTCCATTCTATTCCATTCCATTCCATTCCATTCCATTCCATTCCATTCCATTCTATTCCATTCCATTCTACTCCATTGAATTCCATTCCATTCCATTCTATTCCATTCCATTCCATTCCTTTCCATTCCATTTAGTTCTACTCTGGTTGATTCCATTCCATTCCATTCAATTCCATTCCATTCCATTCCATTCCATTCCATTCCATTCCATTCTATTCCTTTCGATTCCATTCCATTCCATTAAATTCCATTCCATTCCATTCCATTCCATTCCATTCCATTCCATTCCTTTCCATTCCTTTCCATTCCGTTCTACTCGGGTTGATTCCACTCCATTCCATTCCATTCCATTCCATACCATTCCATTCGATTCCATTCCATTCCATTCCATTCCATTCCATTCCATTCCATTCCATTCTGTTCTACTCGGGTTGATTACAATCCATTCCATTCCATTCCATTCCATTCTATTCCATTTCATTCCATTCGATTCCATTCTATTCCATTCGATTCCATTCCATTCCATTTCATTTTATTCCATTCCATTCCATTCCATTCTATTCCATTGAATTCCATTCCATTCAATTCCATTCCATTTCATTTTATTGCATTCCATTCCATACCATTCTATTCCATTGAATTTCATTCCATTCCTTTCCATTCCAATCCATTCCATTCTACTCGGGTTGATTCCATTCCGTTCCATTCCATTCCATTCCATTCGATTCCATTCCATTCCATTGCATTCCATTCCATTCCGTTCTACTCGGGTTGATTCCACTCCATTCCATTCCATTCCATTCCATTCCATTCCATTCCATTCCAATTCTTTCGTTTCCATTCCAACCAATTCCGTTCTACTCGGATTGATTCCATTCCATTCCATTCCATTCCATTCAATTCCATTCCATTCCATTCCATTCCATTCCATTCGATTCCATTCCATTCCATTCCATTCCATCCCATTTCATTCCAAACCATTCCATTCTACTCGGGTTCATCATTCCATTCCATTCCATTCCATTCCATTCCACTCGGGTTCTTTCCATTCCATTCCATTCCATTCCATTCCATTCCATTCCATTCCATTCCGTTCTACTCAGGTTGATTTCCATTCCATTCCATTCCATTCCATTCCATTCCATTCCATTCCATTCCATTCCGTTCCATTCCACTCCATTCCATTCTACTCGTGTTTATTCCATGCCGTTCCGTTCCGTTCCATTCCGTCCCATCCCGACGCATCCCGTCCCGTTCCGTCCCGCCAAATTCCGTTCCTTTCTGATCGGGTTGATTCCGTTCCATTCCGTTCCGTTCCTTTCCGTTCCATTCCATTCCGTTACACGCGGGTTGATTCAATTCCATTCTATTACATTGAATTCCATTCCATACCATTCCATTCCATTCTACTCGGATTGATTGAATTCCATTCCATTCCATTCCAGTCCATTCCAATCCATTCCATTCTACTCGGGTTGATTCCATTCCATTCCATTCCATTCCATTCCATTCCATTCCATTCCATTCCATTCAATTGCGTTCCATTCGATTCGATTCCATTCCATTCCATTCCATTCCATTCCAATCCATTCCATTCTACTTGGGTTGATTCCATTCCATTCCATTCCATTCCATTCCATTCCATTCGATTCCATTCGATTCCATTCCATTCCATTCCATTCCATTCCATTCCATTCCATTCCATTCCATTCCATTCCATTCCATTCCATTCCATTCTGTTCTACTCGGGTTGATTCCACTCCATTCCATTCCATTCCATTCCATTCTATTCCATTCCATTCCATTCGATTCCATTCCATTCCATTTCATTTTATTCCATTCCATTCCATTCCATTCTATTCCATTGAATTCCATTCCATTCTATTCCATTCCATTCCATTCAGTTTCATTCCATTCCATTCCACTCCATTCCATTCCATTCCATTCGATTCCATTCCATTCCATTCCATTCCATTCCATTCCATTCCATTCCGTTCTACTCGGGTTAATTCCATTCTATTCCATTCCATTCCATTCCATTCCATTCCATTCCATTCCATTCCATTCCATTCCCTTCCATTCCATTCTATTCCATTGAATTCCATTCCATTCCATTCCATTCCATTCCATTCCATTCCATTCCATTCCGTTCTACTCTGATTGACTCCATTCCATTCCATTCCATTCCATTCCATTCCATTCCATTCCATTCCATTCCATTCCATTTCATTCCATTCCATTCCATTCCAATACATTCCATTCTACTCTGGTTGATTCCATTCCATTCCATTCCATTCCATTCCATTCCATTCCATTCGTCTCCATTCGATTCCATTCGATTCCATTCCATTCTATTCCATTGAATTCCATTCCATTCCATTCCATTCCATTCCATTCCATTCCATTCCATTCCATTCCATTCCTTTCCATTCCATTCCATTCCATTCCATTCGGTTCTACTCGGGTTGATTCCATTCCATTCCATTCCATTCCATTCCATTCCATTCCACTCCATTCCATTCGATTCCATTCGCTTCCATTCCATTCCATTCCATTCCATTCCAATCCATTCCATTCTACTCGGGTTGATGCCATTCCATTCCATTCCATTCCATTCCATTCCATTGCATTCCATTCGATTCCATTCGATTCCATTCCATTCGATTCCATTCGAGATCATTCGATTCCATTCCATCCCATTCCAATCCATTCCATTCCATTCCGTTCTACTCGGGTTGATTCCATTCCATTCCACTTCATTCCATTCCATTCCATTCCATTCCATTCCATTCGATTCCATTCGATTCCATTCCATTCCATTCCATTCCAATCCATTCCATTCTACTCGGGTTGATTCCATTCCATTCCATTCCATTCCATTCCATTCCATTCCATTCCATTCCATTCCATTCCATTCGATTCCACTCGATTCCATTCCATTCTTTCCATTCCATTCCAATCCATTCCATTCTACTCGGGTGGATTCCATTCCATTCCATTCCATTCCATTCCATTCCATTCCATTCCACTCCATTCGATTCCATTCCATTCCATTCCATTCCATTCCATTCCATTCCATTCCATTCCATTCCGTTCTAGTCGGGTTGATTCCATTCTATTCCATTCCATTCCATTCCATTCCACTCCATTCCATTCCATTCCATTCCATTCTATTCCATTCCGTTCTACTCCATTGAATTCCATACCATTCCATTCCATTCCATTCCATTCCATTCCTTTCCATTCCATTTAGTTCTACTCGGGTTTATTCCATTCCATTCCATTCCATTCCATTCCATTCCATTCCATTCCATTCCATTACTTTCCATTCCATTCCATTCCAATCCATTCCATTCTACTCGGGTTGACTCCATTCCATTCCATTCCATTCCATTCCATTCCATTCCATTCCATTCCATTCCATTCCATTCCATTCTATTCCTTTCGATTCCATTCCTTTCCATTAAATTCCATTCCATTCCATTCCATTCCATTCCATTCCATTCCATTCCATTCCATTCCGTTCTACTCGGGTTGATTCCACTCCATTCCATTCCATTCCATTCCATACCATTCCATTCGATTCCATTCCATTCCATTCCATTCCATTCCATTCCATTCCATTCCATTCCATTCCATTCCATTCTGTTCTACTCGGGTTGATTACACTCCATTCCATTCCATTCCATTCCATTCTATTCCATTGCATTCCATTCGATTCCATTCTATTCCATTCGATTCCATTCCATTCCATTTCATTTTATTCCATTCCATTCCATTCCATTCTATTCCATTGAATTCCTTACATTCCATTCCGTTCCATTTCATTTTATTGCATTCCATTCCATACCATTCTATTCCATTGAATTCCATTCCATTCCTTTCCATTCCAATCCATTCCATTCTACTCGGGTTGATTCCATTCCATTCCATTCCATTCCATTCCATTCGATTCCATTCCATTCCATTCCATTCCATTCCATTCCGTTCTACTCGGGTTGATTCCATTCTATTCCATTCCATTCCGTTCGATTCCATTCGATTCCATTCGATTCCATTCCATTCCATTCCATTCCCTTCCATTCCATTCTATTCCTTTGAATTCCATTCCATTCCATTGCATTCCATTCCATTCCGTTCTACTCTGATTGACTCCATTCCATTCCATTCCATTCCATTCCATTGCATTCCATTCCATTCCATTCGATTCCATTCCATTCCATTCCATTCCATTCCATTCCATTCCATTCCATTCCATTCCAATACATTCCATTCTACTCGGGTTGATTCCATTCTATTCCATTCCATTCCGTTCGATTCCATTCGATTCCATTCGATTCCATTCCATTCCATTCCATTCCCTTCCATTCCATTCTATTCCTTTGAATTCCATTCCATTCCATTGCATTCCATTCCATTCCGTTCTACTCTGATTGACTCCATTCCATTCCATTCCATTCCATTCCATTGCATTCCATTCCATTCCATTCTATTCCATTCCATTCCATTCCATTCCATTCCATTCCATTCCATTCCATTCCATTCCAATACATTCCATTCTACTCTGGTTGATTCCATTCCATTCCATTCCATTCCATTCCATTCCATTCGTCTCCATTCGATTCCATTCGATTCCATTCCATTCTATTCCATTGAATTCCATTCCATTCCATTCCATTCCATTCCATTCCACTCCATTCCATTCCATTCCATTCCATACAATTCCATTCCGTTCTACTCGGGTTGATTCCGTTCCATTCCATTCCATTCCATTCCTTTCCATTCCATTCCACTCCATTCCATTCGATTCCATTCGATTCCATTCCATTCCATTCCAATCCATTCCATTCTACTCGGGTTGATTCCATTCCATTCCATTCCATTCCATTCCATTCCATTGCATTCCATTCCATTGCATTCCATTCGATTCCATTCGATTCCATTCCATTCGATTCCATTCGAGATCATTCGATTCCATTCCATCCCATTCCATTCCATTCCATTCCATTCCGTTCTACTCGGGTTGATTACATTCCATTCCATTTCATTCCATTCCATTCCATTCCATTCCATTCCATTCCATTCGATTCCATTCCATTCCATTCCATTCCAATCCATTCCATTCTACTCGGGTTGATTCCATTCCATTCCATTCCATTCCATTCCATTCCATTCCATTCCATTCCATTCGATTCCACTCGATTCCATTCCATTCTTTCCATTCCATTCCAATCCATTCCATTCTACTCGGGTGGATTCCATTCCATTCCATTCCATTCCATTCCATTCCATTCCATTCCATTCCATTCCATTCCATTCCATTCGATTCCATTCCATTCCATTCCATTCCATTCGATTCCATTCCATTGCATTCCATTCCATTCCATTCCATTCCATTCCATTCCGTTCTAGTCGGGTTGATTCCATTCTATTCCATTCCATTCCATTCCATTCCATTCCATTCCATTCCATTCCATTCCATTCCATTCCATTCCATTCTATTCCACTCCATTCCACTCCATTGAATTCCATTCCATTCCATTCTATTCCATTCCATTCCATTCCTTTCCATTCCATTTAATTCTACTCGGGTTGATTCCATTCCATTCCATTCCATTCCATTCCATTCCATTCCATTCCATTCCATTCCATTCCATTGCATTAAATTGCATTCCATTCGATTCCATTCGATTCCATTCCATTCCATTCCATTCCATTCCATTCCATTCCATTCCATTCCATTCTGTTCCACTCGGGTTGATTCCATTCTATTCCATTCCATTCCCTTCTATTCCATTCGATATCATTCGATTCCATTCCATCCCATTCCATTCCATTCCATTCCATTCCGTTCTTCTTGGGTTGATTCCATTCCATTCCATTTCATTCCATTCCATTCCATTCCTTTCGATTCCATTCGATTCCATTCCATTCCATTCCATTCCAATCCATTGCATTCTACTCAGTTTGATTCCATTCCATTCCATTCCATTCCATTCATATCCATTCCATTCCATTCCATTCAATTCCACTCGATTCCATTCCATTCCTTTCCATTCCATTCCAATCCATTCCATTCTACTCGGGTGGATTCCATTCCATTCCATTCGATTCCATTCCATTCCATTCCATTCCATTCCATTCCATTCCATTCCATTCCATTCCATTCGATTCCATTCCATTCCATTCCATGGCATTCCATTCCATTCCATTCCATTCCATTCCATTCCGTTCTAGTCTGGTTGATTCCATTCCATTCCATTGCATTCCATTCCATTCCATTGCATTCCATTCCATTCCATTCCATTCCATTCCATTCCATTCTTTCTATTCCATTCCATTCTACTCCATTGAATTCCATTCCATTCCATTCAATTTCATTCCATTCCATTCCTTTCCAATCCATTTAGTTCTACTCGGGTTGATTCCATTCCATTCCATTCCATTCCATTCCATTCCATTCCATTCCATTCCATTCCATTCCATTACTTTCCATTCCATTCCATTCCAATCCATTCCATTCTACTCGGGTTGACTCCATTCCATTCCATTCCACTCCATTCCATTCCGTTATATTCCATTCTATTCCATTCGATTCCGTTCGATTCCATTCCATTCCATTCCATTCTATTCCATTCCATTCGATTCCATTCCATTCCATTCCATTCCATTCCATTCCATTCCATTCCAATCCATTCCATTCTACTCGGGTTGATTCCATTCCATTCCATTCCATTCCAATCCATTCCATTCAATTCCATTCCATTCCATTCCATTCCATTCCATTCCATTCCATTCCTTTCTATTCCATTCCATTCCATTCCATTCCATTCCATTCCATTCCATTCCATTCCATTCCATTCCATTCCGTTCTACTCCTGTTGATTCCACTCCATTCCATTCCCTTCCATTCCATTCCATTCCATTCCATTCCATTCCATTGCATTCCATTCCAACCCATTCTTTTCTACTCGGGTTGATTCCATTCCATTCCATTCCATTCCATTCCATTCCATTCCATTCCATTCCATTCCATTCCATTCGATTCCATTCCATTCCATTTCATTCCAAACCGTTCCATTCTACTCGGGTTCATCATTCCATTCCATTCCATTCCATTCCATTCCACTCGGGTTCATTCCATTCCATTCCATTCCATTCCATTCCATTCCATTCCATTCCATTCCATTCCGTTCTACTCAGGTTGATTTCCATTCCATTCCATTCCATTCCATTCCATTCCATTCCATTCCATTCCATTCCACTCGGGTTGAGCATTCCATTCGATTCCATTCCATTCCATTCCATTCCATTCCATTCCATTCCAATCCACTCGGGCTCATTCCATTCCATTCCATTCCATTCCATTCCATTCCATTCCATTCCATTCCATTCCATTCAATTCCATTCCATTCCGTTCTACTCGGGTTGATTTCCATTCCATTCCATTCCATTCCATTCCACTCCATTCCATTCCATTCCATTCCATTCCATTCCATTCCATTCCATTCCTTTCCATTTATTCCATTCCGTTCTACTCGGGTTGATTCCATTGAGTTTGGTTCCGTTCAGTTCCGTCCCGTCCCGTCCCGTCCCGTCCCGTCCCGTTCCGTTTTACTCGGGTTGATTCCTTTGCATTCCGTTCCGCTCGTTTCCATTCCGTTCCATTCCGTTCAACGCGGGTTGGTTCAATTCCATTCTATTCTATTCTATTCCTTTCCATTCCATTCCATTCTACTCGGGTTGATTCTATGCCGTTCCATTCCGTTCCATTCCGTCCCATTCCGACCCGTCCCATCCCGTCCCGTCCTGTCCCATCCCGTTCCGTTCCACATGGGTTGATTCAATTCTTTTCGGTTACATTGAATTCCATTCCATTCCATTCTACTCGGATTGATTCCATTCCATTCCATTCCATTCCATTCCATTCCATTCCATTCCATTCCAATCCATTCCATTCTACTCGGGTTGATTCCATTCCATTCCATTCCATTCCATTCCATTCCATTCCATTCCATTCCATTCCATTCCATTCCATTCCATTCAGTTTCATTCCATTCCATTCCATTCCATTCCATTCCATTCCATTCCATTCCATTCGATTCCATTCCATTCCATTCCATTCCGTTCTACTCGGGTTGATTCCATTCTATTCCATTCCATTCCGTTCGATTCCATTCGATTCCATTCGATTCCGTTCCATTCCATTCCATTCCCTTCCATTCCATTCTATTCCATTGAATTCCATTCCATTGCATTCCATTCCATTCCATTCCATTCCATTCCATTCCATTCCATTCCATTCCGTTCTACTCTGATTGACTCCATTCCACTCCATTCAATTCCATTCCATTCCATTCCATTCCATTCCAATACATTCCATTCTACACTGGTTGATTCCATTCCACTCTGGTTGATTCCATTCCATTCCATTCCATTCCATTCCATTCCATTCCATTCCATTCCATTCCATTCCATTCCATTCCATTCGTCTCCATTCGATTCCATTCGATTCCATTCCATTCTATTCCATTGAATTCCATTCCATTCCATTCCATTCCATTCCATTCTATTACATTCCATTCCATTCCATTCCGTTCTACTCGGGTTGATTCCATTCCATTCCATTCCATTCCATTCCATTCCATTTCATTCCACTCCATTCCATTCGATTCCATTCGATTCCATTCCATTCCATTCCATTCCATTCCAATCCATTCCATTCTACTCGGGTTGATTCCATTCCATTCCATTCCATTCCATTCCATTCCATTGAATTCCATTCGATTCCATTCGATTCCATTCCATTCGATTCCATTCGATATCATTCGATTCCATTCCTTCCCATTCCATTCCATTCCATTCCATTCCGTTCTACTCGGGTTGATTCCATTCCATTCCATTTCATTCCATTCCATTCCATTCCATTCCATTCCATTCCATTCCATTCCATTCCATTCCATTCGATTCCATTCCATTCCATTCCATTCCAATCCATTCCATTCTACTCGGGTTGATTCCATTCCATTCCATTCCATTCCATTCCATTCCATTCCATTCCATTCCATTCGATTCCACTCGATTCCATTCCATTCTTTCCATTCCATTCCAATCCATTCCATTCTTCTTGGGAGGATTCCATTCCATTCCATTCCATTCCATTCCATTCCATTCCATTCCATTCCATTCCATTCCATTCCATTCCATTCCATTCCATTCCATTTGATTCCATTCCATTCCATTCCATTCCATTCCATTTCATTCCATTCCTTTCCATTCCATTCCGTTCTAGTCGGGTTGATTCCATTCTATTCCATTCCATTCCATTCCATTCCATTCCATTCCATTCCATTCTATTCCATTCCATTCTACTCCATTGAATTCCATTCCATTCCATTCTATTCCATTCCATTCCATTCCTTTCCATTCCATTTAGTTCTACTCTGGTTGATTCCATTCCATTCCATTCAATTCCATTCCATTCCATTCCATTCCATTCCATTCCATTCCATTCTATTCCTTTCGATTCCATTCCATTCCATTAAATTACATTCCATTCCATTCCATTCCATTCCATTCCATTCCATTCCTTTCCATTCCATTCCATTCCGTTCTACTCGGGTTGATTCCACTCCATTCCATTCCATTCCATTCCATACCATTCCATTCGATTCCATTCCATTCCATTCCATTCCATTCCATTCCATTCCATTCCATTCCATTCTGTTCTACTTGGGTTGATTACACTCCATTCCATTCCATTCCATTCCATTCTATTCCATTTCATTCCATTCGATTCCATTCTATTCCATTCGATTCCATTCCATTCCATTTCATTTTATTCCATTCCATTCCATTCCATTCTATTCCATTGAATTCCATTCCATTCAATTCCATTCCATTTCATTTTATTGCATTCCATTCCATACCATTCTATTCCATTGAATTTCATTCCATTCCTTTCCATTCCAATCCATTCCATTCTACTCGGGTTGATTCCATTCCATTCCATTCCATTCCATTCCATTCGATTCCATTCCATTCCATTGCATTCCATTCCATTCCGTTCTACTCGGGTTGATTCCACTCCATTCCATTCCATTCCATTCCATTCCATTCCATTCCATTCCAATTCTTTCGTTTCAATTCCAACCAATTCCGTTCTACTCGGATTGATTCCATTCCATTCCATTCCATTCCATTCAATTCCATTCCATTCCATTCGATTCCATTCGATTCCATTCCATTCCATTCCATTCCATCCCATTTCATTCCAAACCATTCCATTCTACTCGGGTTCATCATTCCATTCCATTCCATTCCATTCCATTCCACTCGGGTTCTTTCCATTCCATTCCATTCCATTCCATTCCATTCCATTCCATTCCATTCCATTCCATTCCGTTCTACTCAGGTTGATTTCCATTCCATTCCATTCCATTCCATTCCATTCCATTCCATTCCATTCCATTCCATTCCGTTCCATTCCACTCCATTCCATTCTACTCGTGTTGATTCCATGCCGTTCCGTTCCGTTCCATTCCGTCCCATCCCGACGCATCCCGTCCCGTTCCGTCCCGCCAAATTCCGTTCCTTTCTGATCGGGTTGATTCCGTTCCATTCCGTTCCGTTCCTTTCCGTTCCATTCCATTCCGTTACACGCGGGTTGATTCAATTCCATTCTATTACATTGAATTCCATTCCATACCATTCCATTCCATTCTACTCGGATTGATTGAATTCCATTCCATTCCATTCCAGTCCATTCCAATCCATTCCATTCTACTCGGGTTGATTCCATTCCATTCCATTCCATTCCATTCCATTCCATTCCATTCCATTCCATTCAATTGCGTTCCATTCGATTCGATTCCATTCCATTCCATTCCATTCCATTCCAATCCATTCCATTCTACTTGGGTTGATTCCATTCCATTCCATTCCATTCCATTCCATTCCATTCGATTCCATTCGATTCCATTCCATTCCATTCCATTCCATTCCATTCCATTCCATTCCATTCCATTCCATTCTGTTCTACTCGGGTTGATTCCACTCCATTCCATTCCATTCCATTCCATTCTATTCCATTCCATTCCATTCGATTCCATTCCACTCCATTTCATTTTATTCCATTCCATTCCATTCCATTCTATTCCATTGAATTCCATTCCATTCTATTCCATTCCATTCCATTCAGTTTCATTCCATTCCATTCCATTCCATTCCATTCCATTCCATTCCATTACATTCGATTCCTTTCCATTCCATTCCATTCCATTCCATTCCATTCCATTCCGTTCTACTCGGGTTAATTCCATTCTATTCCATTCCATTCCATTCCATTCCATTCCATTCCATTCCATTCCATTCCATTCCCTTCCATTCCATTCTATTCCATTGAATTCCATTCCATTCCATTCCATTCCATTCCATTCCATTCCATTCCATTCCGTTCTACTCTGATTGACTCCATTCCATTCCATTCCATTCCATTCCATTCCATTCCATTCCATTCCATTTCATTCCATTCCATTCCATTCCAATACATTCCATTCTACTCTGGTTGATTCCATTCCATTCCATTCCATTCCATTCCATTCCATTCCATTCGTCTCCATTCGATTCCATTCGATTCCATTCCATTCTATTCCACTGAATTCCATTCCATTCCATTCCATTCCATTCCATTCCATTCCATTCCATTCCATTCCATTCCATTCCTTTCCATTCCATTCCATTCCATTCCATTCCGTTCTACTCGGGTTGATTCCATTCCATTCCATTCCATTCCATTCCATTCCATTCCATTCCACTCCATTCCATTCGATTCCATTCGCTTCCATTCCATTCCATTCCATTCCATTCCAATCCATTCCATTCTACTCGGGTTGATGCCATTCCATTCCATTCCATTCCATTCCATTCCATTCCATTGCATTCCATTCGATTCCATTCGATTCCATTCCATTCGATTCCATTCGAGATCATTCGATTCCATTCCATCCCATTCCAATCCATTCCATTCCATTCCGTTCTACTCGGGTTGATTCCATTCCATTCCATTTCATTCCATTCCATTCCATTCCATTCCATTCGATTCCATTCGATTCCATTCCATTCCATTCCATTCCAATCCATTCCATTCTACTCGGGTTGATTCCATTCCATTCCATTCCATTCCATTCCATTCCATTCCATTCCATTCGATTCCACTCGATTCCATTCCATTCTTTCCATTCCATTCCAATCCATTCCATTCTACTCGGGTGGATTCCATTCCATTCCATTCCATTCCATTCCATTCCATTCCATTCCACTCCATTCGATTCCATTCCATTCCATTCCATTCCATTCCATTCCATTCCATTCCATTCCATTCCGTTCTAGTCGGGTTGATTCCATTCTATTCAATTCCATTCCATTCCATTCCACTCCATTCCATTCCATTCCATTCCATTCTATTCCATTCCATTCTACTCCATTGAATTCCATTCCATTCCATTCTATTCCATTCCATTCCATTCCTTTCCATTCCATTTAGTTCTACTCGGGTTGATTCCATTCCATTCCATTCCATTCCATTCCATTCCATTCCATTCCATTCCATTCCATTCCATTACTTTCCATTCCATTCCATTCCAATCCATTCCATTCTACTCGGGTTGACTCCATTCCATTCCATTCCTTTCCATTCCATTCCGTTCCATTATAATCCATTCCATTCCATTCGATTCCGTTCGATTCCATTCCATTCCATTCCATTCCATTCCATTCAATTCCATTCGATTCCATTCGATTCCATTCCATTCCATTCCATTCCAATCCATTCCATTCTACTCGGGTTGATTCCATTCCATTCCATTCCATTCCATTCCATTCCATTCCATTCCATTCCATTCCATTCCATTCTATTCCTTTCGATTCCATTCCATTCCATTAAATTCCATTCCATTCCATTCCATTCCATTCCATTCCATTCCATTCCATTCCATTCCATTGCATTCCGTTCTACTCGGGTTGATTCCACTCCATTCCATTCCATTCCATTCCATTATATACCATCCCATTCGATTCCATTCCATTCCATTCCATTCCATTCCATTCCATTCCATTCCATTCCATTCCATTCCATTCCATTCCATTCCGTTCTAGTCGGGTTGATTCCATTCTATTCCATTCCATTCCATTCCATTCCATTCCATTCCATTCGATTCCATTCCATTCCATTCCATTCTATTCCATTCCATTCTACTCCATTGAATTCCATTCCATTCCATTCAATTCCATTCCATTCCATCCCTTTCCATTCCATTTACTTCTACTCGGGTTGATTCCATTCCATTCCATTCCATTCCATTCCATTCCATTCCATTCCATTCAATTCCATTCCATTCCGTTACTTTCCATTCCATTCCGTTCCAATCCATTCCATTCTACTCGGGTTGACTCCATTCCATTCCATTCCTTTCCATTCCATTATATTCCATTCTAATCCATTCGATTTCGTTCGATTCCATTCCATTCCATTCCATTCCATTCCATTCCATTCCATTCCATTCCATTCGATTCCATTCCATTCCATTCCATTCCATTCCATTCCAATCCATTCCATTCTACTCGGGTTGATTCCATTCCATTCCATTGCATTCCATTCCATTCCATTGCATTCCATTCCATTCCATTCCATTCCATTCCATTCCATTGCATTCTATTCCATTGAATTCCATTCCATTCCATTCCATTCCATTCCATTCCATTCCATTCCATTCCATTCCATTCCATTCCATTACTTTCCATTCCATTCCATTCCAATCCATTCCATTCTACTCGGGTTGACTCCATTCCATTCCATTCCACTCCATTCCATTCCGTTATATTCCATTCTATTCCATTCGATCCCGTTCGATTCCATTCCATTCCATTCCATTCTATTCCATTCCATTCGATTCCATTCCATTCCATTCCATTCCATTCCATTCCATTCCATTCCATTCCAATCCATTCCATTCTACTCGGGTTGATTCCATTCCATTCCATTCCATTCCAATCCATTCCATTCCATTCCATTCCATTCCATTCCATTCCATTCCATTCCATTCCATTCCTTTCTATTCCATTCCATTCCATTCCATTCCATTCCATTCCATTCCATTCCATTCCGTTCTACTCGGGTTGATTCCACTCCATTCCATTCCCTTCCATTCCATTCCATTCCATTCCATTCCATTCCATTGCATTCCATTCCAACCCATTCTTTTCTAGTCGGGTTGATTCCATTCCATTCCATTCCATTCCATTCCATTCCATTCCATTCCATTCCATTCCATTCCATTCGATTCCATTCCATTCCATTTCATTCCAAACCGTTCCATTCTACTCGGGTTCATCATTCCATTCCATTCCATTCCATTCCATTCCACTCGGGTTCATTCCATTCCATTCCATTCCATTCCATTCCATTCCATTCCATTCCGTTCTACTCAGGTTGATTTCCATTCCATTCCATTCCATTCCATTCCATTCCATTCCATTCCATTCCATTCCACTCGGGTTGAGCATTCCATTCGATTCCATTCCATTCCATTCCATTCCATTCCATTCCATTCCAATCCACTCGGGCTCATTCCATTCCATTCCATTCCATTCCATTCCATTCCATTCCATTCCATTCAATTCCATTCCATTCCGTTCTACTCGGGTTGATTTCCATTCCATTCCATTCCATTCCATTCCACTCCATTCCATTCCATTCCATTCCATTCCATTCCATTCCATTCCTTTCCATTTATTCCATTCCGTTCTACTCGGGTTGATTCCATTGAGTTTGGTTCCGTTCCGTTCCGTCCCGTCCCGTCCCGTCCCGTCCCGTTCCGTTTTACTCGGGTTGATTCCTTTGCATTCCGTTCCGCTCGTTTCCATTCCGTTCCATTCCGTTCAACGCGGGTTGGTTCAATTCCATTCTATTCTATTCTATTCCTTTCCATTCCATTCCATTCTACTCGGGTTGATTCTATGCCGTTCCATTCCGTTCCATTCCGTCCCATTCCGACCCGTCCCATCCCGTCCCGTCCCGTCCCATCCCGTTCCGTTCCACATGGGTTGATTCAATTCCTTTCGGTTACATTGAATTCCATTCCATTCCATTCTACTCGGATTGATTCCATTCCATTCCATTCCATTCCATTCCATTCCATTCCATTCCATTCCATTCCAATCCATTCCATTCTACTCGGGTTGATTCCATTCCATTCCATTCCATTCCATTCCATTCCATTCCATTCCATTCCATTCCATTCCATTCAGTTTCATTCCATTCCATTCCATTCCATTCCATTCCATTCCATTCCATTCCATTCGATTCCATTCCATTCCATTCCATTCCGTTCTACTCGGGTTGATTCCATTCTATTCCATTCCATTCCGTTCGATTCCATTCGATTCCATTCGATTCCGTTCCATTCCATTCCATTCCCTTCCATTCCATTCTATTCCATTGAATTCCATTCCATTGCATTCCATTCCATTCCATTCCATTCCATTCCATTCCATTCCATTCCGTTCTACTCTGATTGACTCCATTCCACTCCATTCGATTCCATTCCATTCCATTCCATTCCATTCCAATACATTCCATTCTACACTGGTTGATTCCATTCCACTCTGGTTGATTCCATTCCATTCCATTCCATTCCATTCCATTCCATTCCATTCCATTCGTCTCCATTCGATTCCATTCGATTCCATTCCATTCTATTCCATTGAATTCCATTCCATTCCATTCCATTCCATTCCATTCTATTACATTCCATTCCATTCCATTCCGTTCTACTCGGGTTGATTCCATTCCATTCCATTCCATTCCATTCCATTCCACTCCATTCCATTCGATTCCATTCGATTCCATTCCATTCCATTCCATTCCATTCCATTCCATTCCATTCCATTGAATTCCATTCGATTCCATTCGATTCCATTCCATTCGATTCCATTCGATATCATTCGATTCCATTCCTTCCCATTCCATTCCATTCCATTCCATTCCGTTCTACTCGGGTTGATTCCATTCCATTCCATTTCATTCCATTCCATTCCATTCCATTCCATTCCATTCCATTCCATTCGATTCCATTCCATTCCATTCCATTCCAATCCATTCCATTCTACTCGGGTTGATTCCATTCCATTCCATTCCATTCCATTCCATTCCATTCCATTCCATTCCATTCCATTCGATTCCACTCGATTCCATTCCATTCTTTCCATTCCATTCCAATCCATTCCATTCTACTTGGGAGGATTCCATTCCATTCCATTCCATTCCATTCCATTCCATTCCATTCCATTCCATTCCATTCCATTCCATTCCATTTGATTCCATTCCATTCCATTCCATTCCATTCCAATTCATTCCATTCCTTTCCATTCCATTCCGTTCTAGTCGGGTTGATTCCATTCTATTCCATTCCATTCCATTCCATTCCATTCCATTCCATTCCATTCTATTCCATTCCATTCTACTCCATTGAATTCCATTCCATTCCATTCTATTCCATTCCATTCCATTCCTTTCCATTCCATTTAGTTCTACTCTGGTTGATTCCATTCCATTCCATTCAATTCCATTCCATTCCATTCCATTCCATTCCATTCCATTCCATTCTATTCCTTTCGATTCCATTCCATTCCATTAAATTCCATTCCATTCCATTCCATTCCATTCCATTCCATTCCATTCCTTTCCATTCCTTTCCATTCCGTTCTACTCGGGTTGATTCCACTCCATTCCATTCCATTCCATTCCATACCATTCCATTCGATTCCATTCCATTCCATTCCATTCCATTCCATTCCATTCCATTCCATTCTGTTCTACTCGGGTTGATTACAATCCATTCCATTCCATTCCATTCCATTCTATTCCATTTCATTCCATTCGATTCCATTCTATTCCATTCGATTCCATTCCATTCCATTTCATTTTATTCCATTCCATTCCATTCCATTCTATTCCATTGAATTCCATTCCATTCAATTCCATTCCATTTCATTTTATTGCATTCCATTCCATACCATTCTATTCCATTGAATTTCATTCCATTCCTTTCCATTCCAATCCATTCCATTCTACTCGGGTTGATTCCATTCCGTTCCATTCCATTCCATTCCATTCGATTCCATTCCATTCCATTGCATTCCATTCCATTCCGTTCTACTCGGGTTGATTCCACTCCATTCCATTCCATTCCATTCCATTCCATTCCATTCCATTCCAATTCTTTCGTTTCCATTCCAACCAATTCCGTTCTACTCGGATTGATTCCATTCCATTCCATTCCATTCCATTCAATTCCATTCCATTCCATTCCATTCCATTCCATTCGATTCCATTCCATTCCATTCCATTCCATCCCATTTCATTCCAAACCATTCCATTCTACTCGGGTTCATCATTCCATTCCATTCCATTCCATTCCATTCCACTCGGGTTCTTTCCATTCCATTCCATTCCATTCCATTCCATTCCATTCCATTCCATTCCGTTCTACTCAGGTTGATTTCCATTCCATTCCATTCCATTCCATTCCATTCCATTCCATTCCATTCCATTCCGTTCCATTCCACTCCATTCCATTCTACTCGTGTTTATTCCATGCCGTTCCGTTCCGTTCCATTCCGTCCCATCCCGACGCATCCCGTCCCGTTCCGTCCCGCCAAATTCCGTTCCTTTCTGATCGGGTTGATTCCGTTCCATTCCGTTCCGTTCCTTTCCGTTCCATTCCATTCCGTTACACGCGGGTTGATTCAATTCCATTCTATTACATTGAATTCCATTCCATACCATTCCATTCCATTCTACTCGGATTGATTGAATTCCATTCCATTCCATTCCAGTCCATTCCAATCCATTCCATTCTACTCGGGTTGATTCCATTCCATTCCATTCCATTCCATTCCATTCCATTCCATTCCATTCCATTCAATTGCGTTCCATTCGATTCGATTCCATTCCATTCCATTCCATTCCATTCCAATCCATTCCATTCTACTTGGGTTGATTCCATTCCATTCCATTCCATTCCATTCCATTCCATTCGATTCCATTCGATTCCATTCCATTCCATTCCATTCCATTCCATTCCATTCCATTCCATTCCATTCCATTCCATTCCATTCCATTCCATTCTGTTCTACTCGGGTTGATTCCACTCCATTCCATTCCATTCCATTCCATTCTATTCCATTCCATTCCATTCGATTCCATTCCATTCCATTTCATTTTATTCCATTCCATTCCATTCCATTCTATTCCATTGAATTCCATTCCATTCTATTCCATTCCATTCCATTCAGTTTCATTCCATTCCATTCCACTCCATTCCATTCCATTCCATTCGATTCCATTCCATTCCATTCCATTCCATTCCATTCCATTCCATTCCGTTCTACTCGGGTTAATTCCATTCTATTCCATTCCATTCCATTCCATTCCATTCCATTCCATTCCATTCCATTCCCTTCCATTCCATTCTATTCCATTGAATTCCATTCCATTCCATTCCATTCCATTCCATTCCATTCCATTCCATTCCGTTCTACTCTGATTGACTCCATTCCATTCCATTCCATTCCATTCCATTCCATTCCATTCCATTCCATTCCATTCCATTTCATTCCATTCCATTCCATTCCAATACATTCCATTCTACTCTGGTTGATTCCATTCCATTCCATTCCATTCCATTCCATTCCATTCCATTCGTCTCCATTCGATTCCATTCGATTCCATTCCATTCTATTCCATTGAATTCCATTCCATTCCATTCCATTCCATTCCATTCCATTCCATTCCATTCCATTCCATTCCTTTCCATTCCATTCCATTCCATTCCATTCGGTTCTACTCGGGTTGATTCCATTCCATTCCATTCCATTCCATTCCATTCCATTCCACTCCATTCCATTCGATTCCATTCGCTTCCATTCCATTCCATTCCATTCCATTCCAATCCATTCCATTCTACTCGGGTTGATGCCATTCCATTCCATTCCATTCCATTCCATTCCATTGCATTCCATTCGATTCCATTCGATTCCATTCCATTCGATTCCATTCGAGATCATTCGATTCCATTCCATCCCATTCCAATCCATTCCATTCCATTCCGTTCTACTCGGGTTGATTCCATTCCATTCCACTTCATTCCATTCCATTCCATTCCATTCCATTCCATTCGATTCCATTCGATTCCATTCCATTCCATTCCATTCCAATCCATTCCATTCTACTCGGGTTGATTCCATTCCATTCCATTCCATTCCATTCCATTCCATTCCATTCCATTCCATTCCATTCCATTCGATTCCACTCGATTCCATTCCATTCTTTCCATTCCATTCCAATCCATTCCATTCTACTCGGGTGGATTCCATTCCATTCCATTCCATTCCATTCCATTCCATTCCATTCCACTCCATTCGATTCCATTCCATTCCATTCCATTCCATTCCATTCCATTCCATTCCATTCCATTCCGTTCTAGTCGGGTTGATTCCATTCTATTCCATTCCATTCCATTCCATTCCACTCCATTCCATTCCATTCCATTCCATTCTATTCCATTCCGTTCTACTCCATTGAATTCCATACCATTCCATTCCATTCCATTCCATTCCATTCCTTTCCATTCCATTTAGTTCTACTCGGGTTTATTCCATTCCATTCCATTCCATTCCATTCCATTCCATTCCATTCCATTCCATTACTTTCCATTCCATTCCATTCCAATCCATTCCATTCTACTCGGGTTGACTCCATTCCATTCCATTCCTTTCCATTCCATTCCGTTCCATTATAATCCATTCCATTCCATTCGATTCCGTTCGATTCCATTCCATTCCATTCCATTCCATTCCATTCAATTCCATTCGATTCCATTCGATTCCATTCCATTCCATTCCATTCCAATCCATTCCATTCTACTCGGGTTGATTCCATTCCATTCCATTCCATTCCATTCCATTCCATTCCATTCCATTCCATTCCATTCCATTCCATTCTATTCCTTTCGATTCCATTCCATTCCATTAAATTCCATTCCATTCCATTCCATTCCATTCCATTCCATTCCATTCCATTCCATTCCATTCCATTCCATTGCATTCCGTTCTACTCGGGTTGATTCCACTCCATTCCATTCCATTCCATTCCATTATATACCATCCCATTCGATTCCATTCCATTCCATTCCATTCCATTCCATTCCATTCCATTCCATTCCATTCCATTCCATTCCATTCCATTCCGTTCTAGTCGGGTTGATTCCATTCTATTCCATTCCATTCCATTCCATTCCATTCCATTCCATTCGATTCCATTCCATTCCATTCCATTCTATTCCATTCCATTCTACTCCATTGAATTCCATTCCATTCCATTCAATTCCATTCCATTCCATCCCTTTCCATTCCATTTACTTCTACTCGGGTTGATTCCATTCCATTCCATTCCATTCCATTCCATTCCATTCCATTCAATTCCATTCCATTCCGTTACTTTCCATTCCATTCCGTTCCAATCCATTCCATTCTACTCGGGTTGACTCCATTCCATTCCATTCCTTTCCATTCCATTATATTCCATTCTAATCCATTCGATTCCGTTCGATTCCATTCCATTCCATTCCATTCCATTCCATTCCATTCCATTCCATTCCATTCCATTCCATTCCATTCCATTCCATTCCATGGCATTCCATTCCATTCCATTCCATTCCATTCCGTTCTAGTCTGGTTGATTCCATTCCATTCCATTGCATTCCATTCCATTCCATTGCATTCCATTCCATTCCATTCCATTCCATTCCATTCCATTCCATTCCATTCTATTCCATTCCATTCTACTCCATTCAATTCCATTCGATTCCATTCGATTCCATTCCATTCCATTCCATTCCAATCCATTCCATTCTACTCGGGTTGATTCCATTCCATTCCATTGCATTCCATTCCATTCCATTGCATTCCATTCCATTCCATTCCATTCCATTCCATTCCATTCCATTGCATTCTATTCCATTGAATTCCATTCGATTCCATTCCATTCCATTCCATTCCATTCCATTCCATTCCATTCCATTCCATTCCATTACTTTCCATTCCATTCCATTCCAATCCATTCCATTCTACTCGGGTTGACTCCATTCCATTCCATTCCACTCCATTCCATTCCGTTATATTCCATTCTATTCCATTCGATCCCGTTCGATTCCATTCCATTCCATTCCATTCTATTCCATTCCATTCGATTCCATTCCATTCCATTCCATTCCATTCCATTCCATTCCATTCCATTCCAATCCATTCCATTCTACTCGGGTTGATTCCATTCCATTCCATTCCATTCCAATCCATTCCATTCTATTCCATTCCATTCCATTCCATTCCATTCCATTCCATTCCATTCCTTTCTATTCCATTCCATTCCATTCCATTCCATTCCATTCCATTCCATTCCATTCCGTTCTACTCGGGTTGATTCCACTCCATTCCATTCCCTTCCATTCCATTCCATTCCATTCCATTCCATTCCATTGCATTCCATTCCAACCCATTCTTTTCTACTCGGGTTGATTCCATTCCATTCCATTCCATTCCATTCCATTCCATTCCATTCCATTCGATTCCATTCCATTCCATTTCATTCCAAACCGTTCCATTCTACTCGGGTTCATCATTCCATTCCATTCCATTCCATTCCATTCCATTCCACTCGGGTTCATTCCATTCCATTCCATTCCATTCCATTCCATTCCATTCCATTCCATTCCGTTCTACTCAGGTTGATTTCCATTCCATTCCATTCCATTCAATTCCATTCCATTCCATTCCATTCCATTCCACTCGGGTTGAGCATTCCATTCGATTCCATTCCATTCCATTCCATTCCATTCCATTCCATTCCAATCCACTCGGGCTCATTCCATTCCATTCCATTCCATTCCATTCCATTCCATTCCATTCAATTCCATTCCATTCCGTTCTACTCGGGTTGATTTCCATTCCATTCCATTCCATTCCATTCCACTCCATTCCATTCCATTCCATTCCATTCCATTCCATTCCTTTCCATTTATTCCATTCCGTTCTACTCGGGTTGATTCCATTGAGTTTGGTTCCGTTCCGTTCCGTCCCGTCCCGTCCCGTCCCGTCCCGTTCCGTTTTACTCGGGTTGATTCCTTTGCATTCCGTTCCGCTCGTTTCCATTCTGTTCCATTCCGTTCAACGCGGGTTGGTTCAATTCCATTCTATTCTATTCTATTCCTTTCCATTCCATTCCATTCTACTCGGGTTGATTCTATGCCGTTCCATTCCGTTCCATTCCGTCCCATTCCGACCCGTCCCATCCCGTCCCGTCCCGTCCCATCCCGTTCCGTTCCACATGGGTTGATTCAATTCCTTTCGGTTACATTGAATTCCATTCCATTCCATTCTACTCGGATTGATTCCATTCCATTCCATTCCATTCCATTCCATTCCATTCCATTCCATTCCAATCCATTCCATTCTACTCGGGTTGATTCCATTCCATTCCATTCCATTCCATTCCATTCCATTCCATTCCATTCCATTCCATTCCATTCAGTTTCATTCCATTCCATTAAATTCCATTCCATTCCATTTCATTCCATTCCATTCCATTCGATTCCATTCCATTCCATTCAATTCCGTTCTACTCGGGTTGATTCCATTCTATTCCATTCCATTCCGTTCGATTCCATTCGATTCCATTCGATTCCGTTCCATTCCATTCCATTCCCTTCCATTCCATTCTATTCCATTGAATTCCATTCCATTGCATTCCATTCCATTCCATTCCATTCCATTCCATTCCATTCCGTTCTACTCTGATTGACTCCATTCCACTCCATTCGATTCCATTCCATTCCATTCCATTCCATTCCAATACATTCCATTCTACACTGGTTGATTCCATTCCACTCTGGTTGATTCCATTCCATTCCATTCCATTCCATTCCATTCCATTCCATTCCATTCCATTCGTCTCCATTCGATTCCATTCGATTCCATTCCATTCTATTCCATTGAATTCCATTCCATTCCATTCCATTCCATTCCATTCCATTCCATTCCACTCCATTCCATTCGATTCCATTCCATTCCATTCCATTCCATTCCATTCCATTCCATTCCATTCCATTCCATTGAATTCCATTCGATTCCATTCGATTCCATTCCATTCGATTCCATTCGATATCATTCGATTCCATTCCTTCCCATTCCATTCCATTCCATTCCATTCCGTTCTACTCGGGTTGATTCCATTCCATTCCATTTCATTCCATTCCATTCCATTCCATTCCATTCCATTCCATTCCATTCGATTCCATTCCATTCCATTCCATTCCAATCCATTCCATTCTACTCGGGTTGATTCCATTCCATTCCATTCCATTCCATTCCATTCCATTCCATTCCATTCCATTCCATTCCACTCGATTCCATTCCATTCTTTCCATTCCATTCCAATCCATTCCATTCTACTTGGGAGGATTCCATTCCATTCCATTCCATTCCATTCCATTCCATTCCATTCCATTCCATTCCATTCCATTCCATTCCATTCCATTCCATTCCATTCCATTTGATTCCATTCCATTCCTTTCCATTCCATTCCAATTCATTCCATTCCTTTCCATTCCATTCCGTTCTAGTCGGGTTGATTCCATTCTATTCCATTCCATTCCATTCCATTCCATTCCATTCCATTCCATTCTATTCCATTCCATTCTACTCCATTGAATTCCATTCCATTCCATTCTATTCCATTCCATTCCATTCCTTTCCATTCCATTTAGTTCTACTCTGGTTGATTCCATTCCATTCCATTCAATTCCATTCCATTCCATTCCATTCCATTCCATTCCATTCTATTCCTTTCGATTCCATTCCATTCCATTAAATTCCATTCCATTCCATTCCATTCCATTCCATTCCATTCCATTCCTTTCCATTCCATTCCATTCCGTTCTACTCGGGTTGATTCCACTCCATTCCATTCCATTCCATTCCATACCATTCCATTCGATTCCATTCCATTCCATTCCATTCCATTCCATTCCATTCCATTCTGTTCTACTCGGGTTGATTACACTCCATTCCATTCCATTCCATTCCATTCTATTCCATTTCATTCCATTCGATTCCATTCTATTCCATTCGATTCCATTCCATTCCATTTCATTTTATTCCATTCCATTCCATTCCATTCTATTCCATTGAATTCCATTCCATTCAATTCCATTCCATTTCATTTTATTGCATTCCATTCCATACCATTCTATTCCATTGAATTTCATTCCATTCCTTTCCATTCCAATCCATTCCATTCTACTCGGGTTGATTCCATTCCATTCCATTCCATTCCATTCCATTCGATTCCATTCCATTCCATTGCATTCCATTCCATTCCGTTCTACTCGGGTTGATTCCACTCCATTCCATTCCATTCCGTTCCATTCCATTCCATTCCATTCCAATTCTTTCGTTTCCATTCCAACCAATTCCGTTCTACTCGGATTGATTCCATTCCATTCCATTCCATTCCATTCAATTCCATTCCATTCCATTCGATTCCATTCGATTCCATTCCATTCCATTCCATTCCATCCCATTTCATTCCAAACCATTCCATTCTACTCGGGTTCATCATTCCATTCCATTCCATTCCATTCCATTCCACTCGGGTTCTTTCCATTCCATTCCATTCCATTCCATTCCATTCCATTCCATTCCATTCCATTCCGTTCTACTCAGGTTGATTTCCATTCCATTCCATTCCATTCCATTCCATTCCATTCCATTCCATTCCATTCCATTCCATTCCGTTCCATTCCACTCCATTCCATTCTACTCGTGTTGATTCCATGCCGTTCCGTTCCGTTCCATTCCGTCCCATCCCGACGCGTCCCGTCCCGTTCCGTCCCGCCAAATTCCGTTCCTTTCTGATCGGGTTGATTCCGTTCCATTCCGTTCCGTTCCTTTCCGTTCCATTCCATTCCGTTACACGCGGGTTGATTCAATTCCATTCTATTACATTGAATTCCATTGCATACCATTCCATTCCATTCTACTCGGATTGACTGAATTCCATTCCATTCCATTCCAGTCCATTCCAATCCATTCCATTCTACTCGGGTTGATTCCATTCCATTCCATTCCATTCCATTCCATTCCATTCCATTCCATTCAATTGCGTTCCATTCGATTCGATTCCATTCCATTCCATTCCATTCCATTCCAATCCATTCCATTCTACTTGGGTTGATTCCATTCCATTCCATTCCATTCCATTCCATTCCATTCGATTCCATTCGATTCCATTCCATTCCATTCCATTCCATTCCATTCCATTCCATTCCATTCCATTCTGTTCTACTCGGGTTGATTCCACTCCATTCCATTCCATTCCATTCCATTCTATTCCATTCCATTCCATTCGATTCCATTCCATTCCACTTCATTTTATTCCATTCCATTCCATTCCATTCTATTCCATTGAATTCCATTCCATTCTATTCCATTCCATTCCATTCAGTTTCATTCCATTCCATTCCATTCCATTCCATTCCATTCCATTCGATTCCATTCCATTCCATTCCATTCCATTCCATTCCATTCCATTCCGTTCTACTCGGGTTAATTCCATTCTATTCCATTCCATTCCATTCCATTCCATTCCATTCCATTCCATTCCATTCCATTCCATTCCATTCCATTCCATTCCTTTCCATTCCATTCCATTCCCTTCCATTCCATTCTATTCCATTGAATTCCATTCCATTCCATTCCATTCCATTCCATTCCATTCCATTCCATTCCATTCCGTTCTACTCTGATTGACTCCATTCCATTCCATTCCATTCCATTCCATTCCATTCCATTCCATTCCATTCCATTTCATTCCATTCCATTCCATTCCAATACATTCCATTCTACTCTGGTTGATTCCATTCCATTCCATTCCATTCCATTCCATTCCATTCCATTCCATTCGTCTCCATTCGATTCCATTCGATTCCATTCCATTCTATTCCATTGAATTCCATTCCATTCCATTCCATTCCATTCCATTCCATTCCATTCCATTCCATTCCTTTCCATTCCATTCCATTCCATTCCATTCCGTTCTACTCGGGTTGATTCCATTCCATTCCATTCCATTCCATTCCATTCCATTCCATTCCACTCCATTCCATTCGATTCCATTCGATTCCATTCCATTCCATTCCATTCCATTCCAATCCATTCCATTCTACTCGGGTTGATGCCATTCCATTCCATTCCATTCGATTCCATTCCATTGCATTCCATTCGATTCCATTCGATTCCATTCCATTCGATTCCATTCGAGATCATTCGATTCCATTCCATCCCATTCCAATCCATTCCATTCCATTCCGTTCTACTCGGGTTGATTCCATTCCATTCCATTTCATTCCATTCCATTCCATTCCATTCCATTCGATTCCATTCGATTCCATTCCATTCCATTCCATTCCAATCCATTCCATTCTACTCGGGTTGATTCCATTCCATTCCATTCCATTCCATTCCATTCCATTCCATTCCATTCCATTCCATTCCACTCGATTCCATTCCATTCTTTCCATTCCATTCCAATCCATTCCATTCTACTCGGGTGGATTCCATTCCATTCCATTCCATTCCATTCCATTCCATTCCATTCCACTCCATTCGATTCCATTCCATTCCATTCCATTCCATTCCATTCCATTCCATTCCATTCCATTCCATTCCGTTCTAGTCGGGTTGATTCCATTCTATTCCATTCCATTCCATTCCATTCCACTCCATTCCATTCCATTCCATTCCATTCTATTCCATTCCATTCTACTCCATTGAATTCCATTCCATTCCATTCTATTCCATTCCATTCCATTCCTTTCCATTCCATTTAGTTCTACTCGGGTTGATTCCATTCCATTCCATTCCATTCCATTCCATTCCATTCCATTCCATTCCATTCCATTCCATTACTTTCCATTCCATTCCATTCCAATCCATTCCATTCTACTCGGGTTGACTCCATTCCATTCCATTCCATTCCATTCCATTCCATTCCATTATAATCCATTCCATTCCATTCGATTCCGTTCGATTCCATTCCATTCCATTCCATTCCATTCCATTCAATTCCATTCGATTCCATTCGATTCCATTCCATTCCATTCCATTCCAATCCATTCCATTCTACTCGGGTTGATTCCATTCCATTCCATTCCATTCCATTCCATTCCATTCCATTCCATTCCATTCCATTCTATTCCATTCTATTCCTTTCGATTCCATTCCATTCCATTAAATTCCATTCCATTCCATTCCATTCCATTCCATTCCATTCCATTCCATTGCATTCCGTTCTACTCGGGTTGATTCCACTCCATTCCATTCCATTCCATTCCATTATATACCATCCCATTCGATTCCATTCCATTCCATTCCATTCCATTCCATTCCATTCCATTCCATTCCATTCCATTCCATTCCGTTCTAGTCGGGTTGATTCCATTCTATTCCATTCCATTCCATTCCATTCCATTCGATTCCATTCCATTCCATTCCATTCTATTCCATTCCATTCTACTCCATTGAATTCCATTCCATTCCATTCAATTCCATTCCATTCCATCCCTTTCCATTCCATTTACTTCTACTCGGGTTGATTCCATTCCATTCCATTCCATTCCATTCCATTCCATTCCATTCAATTCCATTCCATTCCGTTACTTTCCATTCCATTCCATTCCAATCCATTCCATTCTACTCGGGTTGACTCCATTCCATTCCATTCCTTTCCATTCCATTATATTCCATTCTAATCCATTCGATTCCGTTCGATTCCATTCCATTCCATTCCATTCCATTGCATTCCATTCCATTCCATTCCATTCCATTCCGTTCTACTCGGGTTGATTCCATTCCATTCCTTTCCATTCCATTCCATTCCATTCCATTCCATTCCATTCCATTCCATTCCCTTCCATTCCATTCCATTCCAATCCGTTCCATTCTACTCGGGTTGATTCCACTCCATTCCATTGCATTCGACTCCATTCGATTCCATTCGATTCCATTCCATTCCATTCCGTTCCATTCCATTCCATTCCATTCCATTCTATTCCATTGAATTCCATTCCATTCCATTCCATTCCATTCCATTCCATTCCATTCCATTCCGTTCCATTCCATTCCGTTCTACTCGGGTTGATTCCATTCGATTCCATTCCATTCCATTCCATTCCATTCCATTCCATTCCAATCTATTCCATTCTATTCAATTCGATTCCATTCGATTCCATTCAATTCCATTCAATTCCATTCCAATCCATTCCAATCCATTCCATTCTACTCGGGTTGATTCCATTCCATTCCATTCCATTCCATTCCATTCCATTCCATTCCATTCCATTCCATTCCATTCGATTCCATTCGATTCCATTCCATTCCATTCCATTCCATTCCATTCCATTCCATTCCATTCCAATCTATTCCATTCGATTCCATTCCATTCCATTCCATTCCATTCCATTCCATTCCAATCCATTCCATTCTACTCGTGTTGATTCCCTTCCATTCCATTCCACTCCATTCCATTCCATTCCATTCCATTCCATTCCATTCCATTCCATTCCATTCCATTCCATTCCATTCCATTCCATTCCATTCCATTCCGTTCTACTCGGGTTGATTCCATTCTATTCCATTACATTCCATTCGATTCCATTCGATTCCATTCGATTCCTTTCCATTCCATTCCATTCCATTCCATTCCATTCCATTCTATTCCATTCCATTCCATTCCATTCCATTAAATTCCATTCCATTCCAATCCATTCCCTTCCGTTCTATTCGGGTTGATTCCATTCCATTCCATTCCATTCCATTCCATTCCATTCCATTCCATTCCATTCCATTCCATTCCATTCTATTGCATTCCATTCGATTCCATTTGATTCCATTCCATTCCATTCCATTCCATTCCATTCCATTCCATTCCATTCCATTCTATTCCATTCCATTCCATTCTGTTCCATTCTATTCCATTCCATTCCATTCCGTTCCACTCGGGTTGATTCCATTCTATTCCATTCCATTCCATTCGATTCCATTCGATATCATTCGATTCCATTCCATTCCATTCCATTCCATTCCATTCCATTCCATTCCATTCTATTCCATTCCATTCCATTCCATTCCATTCCATTCTATTCCATTCCATTCCATTCCGTTCTACTCGGGTTGATTCCATTCCATTCCATTTCATTCCATTCCATTCCATTCCATTCCATTCCATTCCGTTCGATTCCATTCCATTCCATTCCATTCCAATCCATTCCATTCTACTCGTTTTGATTCCATTCCATTCCATTCCATTCCATTCCATTCCATTCCATTCCATTCCATTCCATTCCATTCCATTCCACTCGATTCCATTCCATTCCATTCCATTCCATTCCAATCCATTCCATTCTACTCGGGTGGATTCCATTCCATTCCATTCTTTTCCATTCCATTCCATTCCATTCCATTACATTACATTCCATTCGGTTCCATTCCATTCCATTCCATTCCATTCCATTCCATTCCATTCCATTCCATTCCATTCCATTCCATTCCGTTCTAATCGGGTTGATTCCATTCTATTCCATTCCATTCCATTCCATTCCATTCAATTCCATTCCATTCCATTCCATTCCATTCCATTCTATTCCATTCCATTCTACTCCATTGAATTCCATTCCATTCCATTCTATTCCATTCCATTCCATTCCTTTCCATTCCATTTAGTTCTACTCGGGTTGATTCCGTTCCATTCCATTCCATTCCTTTCCATTCCATTCCAATCCATTCCATTCCATTACTTTCCATTCCATTCCATTCCAATCCATTCCATTCTACTCGGGTTGACTCCATTCCATTCCATTCCATTACATTACATTCCATTATATTCCATTCCATTCCATTCGATTCCGTTCGATTCCATTCCATTCCATTCCATTCCATTCCATTCCATTCCATTCCATTCCATTCCATTCCATTCGATTCCATTCCATTCCATTCCATTCCATTCCATTCCATTCCATTCCAATCCATTCCATTCTACTCGGGTTGATTCAATTCCATTCCATTCCATTCCATTCCATTCCATTCCATTCCATTCCTTTCGATTCCATTCCTTTCCATTCCATTCCATTCCATTCCATTCCATTCCATTCCATTCCATTCCGTTCTACTCTGGTTGATTCCACTCCATTCCATTCCATTCCATTCGATTCCATTCCATTCCATTCCATTCCAATCCATTCCATTCTACTCGGGTTGATTCCATTCCATTCCATTCCATTCCATTCCATTCCATTCCATTCCATTCCATTCCATTCTATTCCTTTCGATTCCATTCCATTCCATTAAATTCCATTCCATTCCATTCCATTCCATTCCATTCCATTCCATTCCATTCCATTCCATTCCGTTCTACTCGGGTTGATTCCACTCCATTCCATTCCATTCCATTCCATTATATAACATCCCATTCGATTCCATTCCATTCCATTCCATTCCATTCCATTCCATTCCATTCCATTCCATTCCATTCCATTCCATTCCATTACTTTCCATTCCATTCCATTCCAATCCATTCCATTCTACTCGGGTTGACTCCATTCCATTCCATTCCACTCCATTCCATTCCGTTATATTCCATTCTATTCCATTCGATCCCGTTCGATTCCATTCCATTCCATTCCATTCTATTCCATTCCATTCGATTCCATTCCATTCCATTCCATTCCATTCCATTCCATTCCATTCCATTCCAATCCATTCCATTCTACTCGGGTTGATTCCATTCCATTCCATTCCATTCCAATCCATTCCATTCCATTCCATTCCATTCCATTCCATTCCATTCCATTCCATTCCATTCCATTCCATTCCTTTCTATTCCATTCCATTCCATTCCATTCCATTCCATTCCATTCCATTCCATTCCATTCCATTCTACTCGGGTTGATTCCACTCCATTCCATTCCCTTCCATTCCATTCCATTCCATTCCATTCCA
Source organism: Gorilla gorilla gorilla (assembly GCF_029281585.2). Taxonomy (NCBI): domain Eukaryota; kingdom Metazoa; phylum Chordata; class Mammalia; order Primates; family Hominidae; genus Gorilla; species Gorilla gorilla. The sequence goes on from NC_073241.2 coordinate 10,829,375, forward strand.
TTCCATTGCATTCCATTCCAACCCATTCTTTTCTACTCGGGTTGATTCCATTCCATTCCATTCCATTCCATTCCATTCCATTCCATTCCATTCCATTCCATTCCATTCCATTCCATTTCATTCCAAACCGTTCCATTCTACTCGGGTTCATCATTCCATTCCATTCCATTCCATTCCATTCCACTCGGGTTCATTCCATTCCATTCCATTCCATTCCATTCCATTCCATTCCATTCCATTCCATTCCGTTCTACTCAGGTTGATTTCCATTCCATTCCATTCCATTCCATTCCATTCCATTCCATTCCATTCCATTCCACTCGGGTTGAGCATTCCATTCGATTCCATTCCATTCCATTCCATTCCATTCCATTCCATTCCAATCCACTCGGGCTCATTCCATTCCATTCCATTCCATTCCATTCCATTCCATTCCATTCAATTCCATTCCATTCCGTTCTACTCGGGTTGATTTCCATTCCATTCCATTCCATTCCATTCCACTCCATTCCATTCCATTCCATTCCATTCCATTCCATTCCTTTCCATTTATTCCATTCCGTTCTACTCGGGTTGATTCCATTGAGTTTGGTTCCGTTCCGTTCCGTCCCGTCCCGTCCCGTCCCGACCCGTTCCGTTTTACTCGGGTTGATTCCTTTGCATTCCGTTCCGCTCGTTTCCATTCCGTTCCATTCCGTTCAACGCGGGTTGGTTCAATTCCATTCTATTCTATTCTATTCCTTTCCATTCCATTCCATTCTACTCGGGTTGATTCTATGCCGTTCCATTCCGTTCCATTCCGTCCCATTCCGACCCGTCCCATCCCGTCCCGTCCCGTCCCATCCCGTTCCGTTCCACATGGGTTGATTCAATTCCTTTCGGTTACATTGAATTCCATTCCATTCCATTCTACTCGGATTGATTCCATTCCATTCCATTCCATTCCATTCCATTCCATTCCAATCCATTCCATTCTACTCGGGTTGATTCCATTCCATTCCATTCCATTCCATTCCATTCCATTCCATTCCATTCCATTCCATTCCATTCAGTTTCATTCCATTCCATTCCATTCCATTCCATTCCATTCCATTCCATTCCATTCCATTCCATTCCATTCCATTCCATTCCATTCCGTTCTACTCGGGTTGATTCCATTCTATTCCATTCCATTCCGTTCGATTCCATTCGATTCCATTCGATTCCGTTCCATTCCATTCCATTCCCTTCCATTCCATTCTATTCCATTGAATTCCATTCCATTGCATTCCATTCCATTCCATTCCATTCCATTCCATTCCATTCCATTCCATTCCGTTCTACTCTGATTGACTCCATTCCACTCCATTCGATTCCATTCCATTCCATTCCATTCCATTCCAATACATTCCATTCTACACTGGTTGATTCCATTCCACTCTGGTTGATTCCATTCCATTCCATTCCATTCCATTCCATTCCATTCCATTCCATTCGTCTCCATTCGATTCCATTCGATTCCATTCCATTCTATTCCATTGAATTCCATTCCATTCCATTCCATTCCATTCCATTACATTCCATTCCATTCCATTCCGTTCTACTCGGGTTGATTCCATTCCATTCCATTCCATTCCATTCCATTCCACTCCATTCCATTCGATTCCATTCGATTCCATTCCATTCCATTCCATTCCATTCCATTCCATTCCATTCCATTCCATTGAATTCCATTCGATTCCATTCGATTCCATTCCATTCGATTCCATTCGATATCATTCGATTCCATTCCTTCCCATTCCATTCCATTCCATTCCATTCCGTTCTACTCGGGTTGATTCCATTCCATTCCATTTCATTCCATTCCATTCCATTCCATTCCATTCCATTCCATTCCATTCCATTCGATTCCATTCCATTCCATTCCATTCCAATCCATTCCATTCTACTCGGGTTGATTCCATTCCATTCCATTCCATTCCATTCCATTCCATTCCATTCCATTCCATTCCATTCGATTCCACTCGATTCCATTCCATTCTTTCCATTCCATTCCAATCCATTCCATTCTACTTGGGAGGATTCCATTCCATTCCATTCCATTCCATTCCATTCCATTCCATTCCATTCCATTCCATTCCATTCCATTTGATTCCATTCCATTCCATTCCATTCCATTCCAATTCATTCCATTCCTTTCCATTCCATTCCGTTCTAGTCGGGTTGATTCCATTCTATTCCATTCCATTCCATTCCATTCCATTCCATTCCATTCCATTCTATTCCATTCCATTCTACTCCATTGAATTCCATTCCATTCCATTCTATTCCATTCCATTCCATTCCTTTCCATTCCATTTAGTTCTACTCTGGTTGATTCCATTCCATTCCATTCAATTCCATTCCATTCCATTCCATTCCATTCCATTCCATTCCATTCTATTCCTTTCGATTCCATTCCATTCCATTAAATTCCATTCCATTCCATTACATTCCATTCCATTCCATTCCTTTCCATTCCATTCCATTCCGTTCTACTCGGGTTGATTCCACTCCATTCCATTCCATTCCATTCCATACCATTCCATTCGATTCGATTCCATTCCATTCCATTCCATTCCATTCCATTCCATTCCATTCTATTCCATTTCATTCCATTCGATTCCATTCTATTCCATTCGATTCCATTCCATTCCATTTCATTTTATTCCATTCCATTCCATTCCATTCTATTCCATTGAATTCCATTCCATTCAATTCCATTCCATTTCATTTTATTGCATTCCATTCCATACCATTCTATTCCATTGAATTTCATTCCATTCCTTTCCATTCCAATCCATTCCATTCTACTCGGGTTGATTCCATTCCATTCCATTCCATTCCATTCCATTCGATTCCATTCCATTCCATTGCATTCCATTCCATTCCGTTCTACTCGGGTTGATTCCACTCCATTCCATTCCATTCCATTCCATTCCATTCCATTCCATTCCATTCCAATTCTTTCGTTTCCATTCCAACCAATTCCGTTCTACTCGGATTGATTCCATTCCATTCCATTCCATTCCATTCAATTCCATTCCATTCCATTCGATTCCATTCGATTCCATTCCATTCCATTCCATTCCATCCCATTTCATTCCAAACCATTCCATTCTACTCGGGTTCATCATTCCATTCCATTCCATTCCATTCCATTCCACTCGGGTTCTTTCCATTCCATTCCATTCCATTCCATTCCATTCCATTCCATTCCGTTCTACTCAGGTTGATTTCCATTCCATTCCATTCCATTCCATTCCATTCCATTCCATTCCATTCCATTCCATTCCATTCCGTTCCATTCCACTCCATTCCATTCTACTCGTGTTGATTCCATGCCGTTCCGTTCCGTTCCATTCCGTCCCATCCCGACGCGTCCCGTCCCGTTCCGTCCCGCCAAATTCCGTTCCTTTCTGATCGGGTTGATTCCGTTCCATTCCGTTCCGTTCCTTTCCGTTCCATTCCATTCCGTTACACGCGGGTTGTTTCAATTCCATTCTATTACATTGAATTCCATTCCATACCATTCCATTCCATTCTACTCGGGTTGATTCCATTCCATTCCATTCCATTCCATTCCATTCCATTCCATTCCATTCAATTGCGTTCCATTCGATTCGATTCCATTCCATTCCATTCCATTCCATTCCAATCCATTCCATTCTACTTGGGTTGATTCCATTCCATTCCATTCCATTCCATTCCATTCCATTCGATTCCATTCGATTCCATTCCATTCCATTCCATTCCATTCCATTCCATTCCATTCCATTCCATTCTGTTCTACTCGGGTTGATTCCACTCCATTCCATTCCATTCCATTCCATTCTATTCCATTCCATTCCATTCGATTCCATTCCATTCCACTTCATTTTATTCCATTCCATTCCATTCCATTCTATTCCATTGAATTCCATTCCATTCTATTCCATTCCATTCCATTCAGTTTCATTCCATTCCATTCCATTCCATTCCATTCCATTCCATTCGATTCCATTCCATTCCATTCCATTCCATTCCATTCCATTCCATTCCGTTCTACTCGGGTTAATTCCATTCTATTGCATTCCATTCCATTCCATTCCATTCCATTCCATTCCATTCCATTCCATTCCTTTCCATTCCATTCCATTCCCTTCCATTCCATTCTATTCCATTGAATTCCATTCCATTCCATTCCATTCCATTCCATTCCATTCCATTCCATTCCATTCCATTCCATTCCGTTCTAGTCTGATTGACTCCATTCCATTCCATTCCATTCCATTCCATTCCATTCCATTCCATTCCATTCCATTCCATTTCATTCCATTCCATTCCATTCCAATACATTCCATTCTACTCTGGTTGATTCCATTCCATTCCATTCCATTCCATTCCATTCCATTCCATTCCATTCCATTCCATTCGTCTCCATTCGATTCCATTCGATTCCATTCCATTCTATTCCATTGAATTCCATTCCATTCCATTCCATTCCATTCCATTCCATTCCATTCCATTCCATTCCTTTCCATTCCATTCCATTCCATTCCATTCCGTTCTACTCGGGTTGATTCCATTCCATTCCATTCCATTCCATTCCATTCCATTCCATTCCACTCCATTCCATTCGATTCCATTCGATTCCATTCCATTCCATTCCATTCCATTCCAATCCATTCCATTCTACTCGGGTTGATGCCATTCCATTCCATTCCATTCCATTCCATTCCATTGCATTCCATTCGATTCCATTCGATTCCATTCCATTCGATTCCATTCGAGATCATTCGATTCCATTCCATCCCATTCCAATCCATTCCATTCCATTCCGTTCTACTCGGGTTGATTCCATTCCATTCCATTTCATTCCATTCCATTCCATTCCATTCCATTCGATTCCATTCGATTCCATTCCATTCCATTCCATTCCAATCCATTCCATTCTACTCGGGTTGATTCCATTCCATTCCATTCCATTCCATTCCATTCGATTCCATTCCATTCCATTGCATTCCATTCCATTCCGTTCTACTCGGGTTGATTCCACTCCATTCCATTCCATTCCATTCAATTCCATTCCATTCCATTCCAATTCTTTCGTTTCCATTCCAACCAATTCCGTTCTACTCGGATTGATTCCATTCCATTCCATTCCATTCCATTCAATTCCATTCCATTCCATTCGATTCCATTCGATTCCATTCCATTCCATTCCATTCCATCCCATTTCATTCCAAACCATTCCATTCTACTCGGGTTCATCATTCCATTCCATTCCATTCCATTCCATTCCACTCGGGTTCTTTCCATTCCATTCCATTCCATTCCATTCCATTCCATTCCATTCCATTCCATTCCATTCCGTTCTACTCAGGTTGATTTCCATTCCATTCCATTCCATTCCATTCCATTCCATTCCATTCCATTCCATTCCATTCCATTCCGTTCCATTCCACTCCATTCCATTCTACTCGTGTTGATTCCATGCCGTTCCGTTCCGTTCCATTCCGTCCCATCCCGACGCGTCCCGTCCCGTTCCGTCCCGCCAAATTCCGTTCCTTTCTGATCGGGTTGATTCTGTTCCATTCCGTTCCGTTCCTTTCCGTTCCATTCCATTCCGTTACACGCGGGTTGTTTCAATTCCATTCTATTACATTGAATTCCATTCCATACCATTCCATTCCATTCTACTCGGATTGATTGAATTCCATTCCATTCCATTCCAGTCCATTCCAATCCATTCCATTCTACTCGGGTTGATTCCATTCCATTCCATTCCATTCCATTCCATTCCATTCCATTCCATTCAATTGCGTTCCATTCGATTCGATTCCATTCCATTCCATTCCATTCCATTCCAATCCATTCCATTCTACTTGGGTTGATTCCATTCCATTCCATTCCATTCCATTCCATTCCATTCGATTCCATTCGATTCCATTCCATTCCATTCCATTCCATTCCATTCCATTCCATTCCATTCCATTCTGTTCTACTCGGGTTGATTCCACTCCATTCCATTCCATTCCATTCCATTCTATTCCATTCCATTCCATTCGATTCCATTCCATTCCACTTCATTTTATTCCATTCCATTCCATTCCATTCTATTCCATTGAATTCCATTCCATTCTATTCCATTCCATTCCATTCAGTTTCATTCCATTCCATTCCATTCCATTCCATTCCATTCCATTCCATTCGATTCCATTCCATTCCATTCCATTCCATTCCATTCCATTCCATTCCATTCCGTTCTACTCGGGTTAATTCCATTCTATTCCATTCCATTCCATTCCATTCCATTCCATTCCATTCCATTCCATTCCATTCCTTTCCATTCCATTCCATTCCCTTCCATTCCATTCTATTCCATTGAATTCCATTCCATTCCATTCCATTCCATTCCATTCCATTCCATTCCATTCCATTCCATTCCGTTCTACTCTGATTGACTCCATTCCATTCCATTCCATTCCATTCCATTCCATTCCATTCCATTCCATTTCATTCCATTCCATTCCATTCCAATACATTCCATTCTACTCTGGTTGATTCCATTCCATTCCATTCCATTCCATTCCATTCCATTCCATTCCATTCCATTCCATTCGTCTCCATTCGATTCCATTCGATTCCATTCCATTCTATTCCATTGAATTCCATTCCATTCCATTCCATTCCATTCCATTCCATTCCATTCCATTCCATTCCTTACCATTCCATTCCATTCCATTCCATTCCGTTCTACTCGGGTTGATTCCATTCCATTCCATTCCATTCCATTCCATTCCATTCCACTCCATTCCATTCGATTCCATTCGATTCCATTCCATTCCATTCCATTCCATTCCAATCCATTCCATTCTACTCGGGTTGATGCCATTCCATTCCATTCCATTCCATTCCATTCCATTGCATTCCGCTCGATTCCATTCGATTCCATTCCATTCGATTCCATTCGAGATCATTCGATTCCATTCCATCCCATTCCAATCCATTCCATTCCATTCCGTTCTACTCGGGTTGATTCCATTCCATTCCATTTCATTCCATTCCATTCCATTCCATTCCATTCGATTCCATTCGATTCCATTCCATTCCATTCCATTCCAATCCATTCCATTCTACTCGGGTTGATTCCATTCCATTCCATTCCATTCCATTCCATTCCATTCCATTCCACTCGATTCCATTCCATTCTTTCCATTCCATTCCAATCCATTCCATTCTACTCGGGTGGATTCCATTCCATTCCATTCCATTCCATTCCATTCCATTCCATTCCACTCCATTCGATTCCATTCCATTCCATTCCATTCCATTCCATTCCATTCCATTCCATTCCATTCCGTTCTAGTCGGGTTGATTCCATTCTACTCCATTCCATTCCATTCCATTCCACTCCATTCCATTCTATTCCATTCCATTCTACTCCTTTGAATTCCATTCCATTCCATTCTATTCCATTCCATTCCATTCCTTTCCATTCCGTTTAGTTCTACTCGGGTTGATTCCATTCCATTCCATTCCATTCCATTCCATTCCATTCCATTCCATTCCATTCCATTCCATTCCATTCCATTCCATTACTTTCCATTCCATTCCATTCCAATCCATTCCATTCTACTCGGGTTGACTCCATTCCATTCCATTCCATTCCATTCCATTCCATTCCATTATAATCCATTCCATTCCATTCGATTCCGTTCGATTCCATTCCATTCCATTCCATTCCATTCCATTCCAATCCATTCCATTCTACTCGGGTTGATTCCATTCCATTCCATTCCATTCCATTCCATTCCACTCCATTCCATTCCATTCCATTCTATTCCTTTCGATTCCATTCCATTCCATTAAATTCCATTCCATTCCATTCCATTCCATTCCATTCCATTCCATTCCATTCCATTCCATTCCATTGCATTCCGTTCTACTCGGGTTGATTCCACTCCATTCCATTCCATTCCATTCCATTATATACCATCCCATTCGATTCCATTCCATTCCATTCCATTCCATTCCATTCCATTCCATTCCATTCCATTCCATTCCATTCCGTTCTAGTCGGGTTGATTCCATTCTATTCCATTCCATTCCATTCCATTCCATTCCATTCCATTCGATTCCATTCCATTCCATTCCATTCTATTCCATTCCATTCTACTCCATTGAATTCCATTCCATTCCATTCAATTCCATTCCATTCCATCCCTTTCCATTCCATTTACTTCTACTCGGGTTGATTCCATTCCATTCCATTCCATTCCGTTCCATTCCATTCCATTCAATTCCATTCCATTCCGTTACTTTCCATTCCATTCCATTCCAATCCATTCCATTCTACTCGGGTTGACTCCATTCCATTCCATTCCTTTCCATTCCATTATATTCCATTCTAATCCATTCGATTCCGTTCGATTCCATTCCATTCCATTCCATTCCATTCCATTGCATTCCATTCCATTCCATTCCATTCCATTCCGTTCTACTCGGGTTGATTCCATTCCATTCCTTTCCATTCCATTCCATTCCATTCCATTCCATTCCATTCCATTCCATTCCATTCCATTCCATTCCCTTCCATTCCATTCCATTCCAATCCGTTCCATTCTACTCGGGTTGATTCCACTCCATTCCATTGCATTCGACTCCATTCGATTCCATTCGATTCCATTCCATTCCATTCCGTTCCATTCCATTCCATTCCATTCCATTCTATTCCATTGAATTCCATTCCATTGCATTCCATTCCATTCCATTCCATTACATTCCATTCCATTCCGTTCTACTCGGGTTGATTCCATTCCATTCCATTCCATTCCATTCCATTCCATTCCATTCCATTCCAATCTATTCCATTCTATTCAATTCGATTCCATTCGATTCCATTCAATTCCATTCAATTCCATTCCATTCCATTCCAATCCATTCCATTCTACTCGGGTTGATTCCATTCCATTCCATTCCATTCCATTCCATTCCATTCCATTCCATTCCATTCCATTCCATTCCATTCGATTCCATTCGATTCCATTCCATTCCATTCCATTCCATTCCATTCCATTCCATTCCATTCCAATCTATTCCATTCGATTCCATTCCATTCCATTCCATTCCATTCCATTCCATTCCATTCCATTCCAATCCATTCCATTCTACTCGTGTTGATTCCCTTCCATTCCATTCCACTCCATTCCATTCCATTCCATTCCATTCCATTCCATTCCATTCCATTCCATTCCATTCCATTCAATTCCATTCCGTTCTACTCGGGTTGATTCCATTCTATTCCATTACATTCCATTCGATTCCATTCGATTCCATTCGATTCCTTTCCATTCCATTCCATTCCATTCCATTCCATTCCATTCTATTCCATTCCATTCCATTCCATTCCATTCCATTCCATTCCAATCCATTCCCTTCCGTTCTATTCGGGTTGATTCCATTCCATTCCATTCCATTCCATTCCATTCCATTCCATTCCATTCCATTCCATTCCATTCCATTCCATTCCATTCTATTGCATTCCATTCGATTCCATTTGATTCCATTCCATTCCATTCCATTCCATTCCATTCCATTCCATTCCATTCCATTCCATTCCATTCCATTCCATTCTATTCCATTCCATTCCATTCTGTTCCATTCTATTCCATTCCATTCCATTCCGTTCCACTCGGGTTGATTCCATTCTATTCCATTCCATTCCATTCGATTCCATTCGATATCATTCGATTCCATTCAATTCCATTCCATTCCATTCCATTCCATTCCATTCTATTCCATTCCATTCCATTCCATTCCATTCCATTCTATTCCATTCCATTCCATTCCGTTCTACTCGGGTTGATTCCATTCCATTCCATTTCATTCCATTCCATTCCATTCCATTCCATTCCATTCCATTCCATTCGATTCCATTCCATTCCATTCCATTCCAATCCATTCCATTCTACTCGTTTTGATTCCATTCCATTCCATTCCATTCCATTCCATTCCATTCCATTCCATTCCATTCCACTCGATTCCATTCCATTCCATTCCATTCCATTCCAATCCATTCCATTCTACTCGGGTGGATTCCATTCCATTCCATTCTTTTCCATTCCATTCCATTCCATTCCATTCCATTACATTCCATTCGGTTCCATTCCATTCCATTCCATTCCATTCCATTCCATTCCATTCCATTCCATTCCATTCCATTCCATTCCGTTCTAATCGGGTTGATTCCATTCTATTCCATTCCATTCCATTCCATTCCATTCAATTCCATTCCATTCCATTCCATTCCATTCCATTCTATTCCATTCCATTCTACTCCATTGAATTCCATTCCATTCCATTCTATTCCATTCCATTCCATTCCTTTCCATTCCATTTAGTTCTACTCGGGTTGATTCCGTTCCATTCCATTCCATTCCTTTCCATTCCATTCCAATCCATTCCATTCCATTACTTTCCATTCCATTCCATTCCAATCCATTCCATTCTACTCGGGTTGACTCCATTCCATTCCATTCCATTACATTACATTCCATTATATTCCATTCCATTCCATTCGATTCCGTTCGATTCCATTCCATTCCATTCCATTCCATTCCATTCCATTCCATTCCATTCCATTCCATTCGATTCCATTCCATTCCATTCGATTCCATTCCATTCCATTCGATTCCATTCCATTCCATTCCATTCCATTCCATTCCATTCCATTCCAATCCATTCCATTCTACTCGGGTTGATTCCATTCCATTCCATTCCATTCCATTCCATTCCATTCCATTCCATTCCTTTCGATTCCATTCCTTTCCATTCCATTCCATTCCATTCCATTCCATTCCATTCCATTCCATTCGGTTCTACTCTGGTTGATTCCACTCCATTCCATTCCATTCCATTCGATTCCATTCCATTCCATTCCATTCCAATCCATTCCATTCTACTCGGGTTGATTCCATTCCATTCCATTCCATTCCATTCCATTCCATTCCATTCCATTCCATTCCATTCCATTCCATTCTATTCCTTTCGATTACATTCCATTCCATTAAATTCCATTCCATTCCATTCCATTCCATTCCATTCCATTCCATTCCATTCCATTCCGTTCTACTCGGGTTGATTCCACTCCATTCCATTCCATTCCATTCCATTATATAACATCCCATTCGATTCCATTCCATTCGATTCCATTCCATTCCATTCCATTCCATTCCATTCCATTCCATTCCATTCCATTCCGTTCTAGTCGGGTTGATTCCATTCTATTCCATTCCATTCCATTCCATTCCATTCCATTCCATTCGATTCCATTCCATTCCATTCCATTCTATTCCATTCCATTCTACTCCATTGAATTCCATTCCATTCCATTCAATTCCATTCCATTCCATCCCTTTCCATTCCATTTAGTTCTACTCGGGTTGATTCCATTCCATTCCGTTCCATTCCATTCCATTCCATTCCGTTCAATTCCATTCCATTCCGTTACTTTCCATTCCATTCCATTCAAATCCATTCCATTCTACTCGGGTTGACTCCATTCCATTCCATTCCTTTCCATTCCATTATATTCCATTCTAATCCATTCGATTCCGTTCGATTCCATTCCATTCCATTCCATTCCATTCCATTGCATTCCATTCCATTCCATTCCATTCCATTCCATTCCATTCCATTCCATTCCATTCCATTCCATTCCAATCTATTCCATTCTATTCAATTCGATTCCATTCGATTCCATTCAATTCCATTCAATTCCATTCCATTCCATTCCAATCCATTCCATTCTACTCGGGTTGATTCCATTCCATTCCATTCCATTCCATTCCATTCCATTCCATTCCATTCCATTCCATTCCATTCCATTCGATTCCATTCGATTCCATTCCATTCCATTCCATTCCATTCCATTCCATTCCATTCCATTCCAATCTATTCCATTCGATTCCATTCCATTCCATTCCATTCCATTCCATTCCATTCCAATCCATTCCATTCTACTCGTGTTGATTCCCTTCCATTCCATTCCACTCCATTCCATTCCATTCCATTCCATTCCATTCCATTCCATTCCATTCCATTCCATTCCATTCCATTCCATTCCATTCCATTCCATTCCGTTCTACTCGGGTTGATTCCATTCTATTCCATTACATTCCATTCGATTCCATTCGATTCCATTCGATTCCTTTCCATTCCATTCCATTCCATTCCATTCCATTCCATTCCATTCTATTCCATTCCATTCCATTCCATTCCATTCCATTCCATTCCAATCCATTCCCTTCCGTTCTATTCGGGTTGATTCCATTCCATTCCATTCCATTCCATTCCATTCCATTCCATTCCATTCCATTCCATTCCATTCTATTGCATTCCATTCGATTCCATTCGATTCCATTCCATTCCATTCCATTCCATTCCATTCCATTCCATTCCATTCCATTCCATTCCATTCTATTCCATTCCATTCCATTCTGTTCCATTCTATTCCATTCCATTCCATTCCGTTCCACTCGGGTTGATTCCATTCTATTCCATTCCATTCCATTCGATTCCATTCGATATCATTCGATTCCTTTCCATTCCATTCCATTCCATTCCATTCCATTCCATTCCATTCTATTCCATTCCATTCCATTCCATTCCATTCCATTCCATTCCATTCGGTTCTACTCGGGTTGATTCCATTCCATTCCATTTCATTCCATTCCATTCCATTCCATTCCATTCCATTCCATTCCATTCGATTCCATTAAATTCCATTCCATTCCAATCCATTCCATTCTACTCGGGTTGATTCCATTCCATTCCATTCCATTCCATTCCATTCCATTCCATTCCATTCCATTCCATTCCATTCCATTCCATTCCACTCGATTCCATTCCATTCCATTCCATTCCATTCCAATCCATTCCATTCTACTCGGGTGGATTCCATTCCATTCCATTCTTTTCCATTCCATTCCATTCCATTCCATTCCATTACATTCCATTCGGTTCCATTCCATTCCATTCCATTCCATTCCATTCCATTCCATTCCAATCCATTCCATTCTACTCGGGTTGATTCCATTCCATTCCATTCCATTCCATTCCATTCCATTCCATTCCACTCGATTCCATTCCATTCTTTCCATTCCATTCCAATCCATTCCATTCTACTCGGGTGGATTCCATTCCATTCCATTCCATTCCATTCCATTCCATTCCATTCCACTCCATTCGATTCCATTCCATTCCATTCCATTCCATTCCATTCCATTCCATTCCATTCCATTCCGTTCTAGTCGGGTTGATTCCATTCTACTCCATTCCATTCCATTCCATTCCACTCCATTCCATTCTATTCCATTCCATTCTACTCCTTTGAATTCCATTCCATTCCATTCTATTCCATTCCATTCCATTCCTTTCCATTCCGTTTAGTTCTACTCGGGTTGATTCCATTCCATTCCATTCCATTCCATTCCATTCCATTCCATTCCATTCCATTCCATTCCATTCCATTCCATTCCATTACTTTCCATTCCATTCCATTCCAATCCATTCCATTCTACTCGGGTTGACTCCATTCCATTCCATTCCATTCCATTCCATTCCATTCCATTATAATCCATTCCATTCCATTCGATTCCGTTCGATTCCATTCCATTCCATTCCATTCCATTCCATTCCAATCCATTCCATTCTACTCGGGTTGATTCCATTCCATTCCATTCCATTCCATTCCATTCCACTCCATTCCATTCCATTCCATTCTATTCCTTTCGATTCCATTCCATTCCATTAAATTCCATTCCATTCCATTCCATTCCATTCCATTCCATTCCATTCCATTCCATTCCATTCCATTGCATTCCGTTCTACTCGGGTTGATTCCACTCCATTCCATTCCATTCCATTCCATTATATACCATCCCATTCGATTCCATTCCATTCCATTCCATTCCATTCCATTCCATTCCATTCCATTCCATTCCATTCCATTCCGTTCTAGTCGGGTTGATTCCATTCTATTCCATTCCATTCCATTCCATTCCATTCCATTCCATTCGATTCCATTCCATTCCATTCCATTCTATTCCATTCCATTCTACTCCATTGAATTCCATTCCATTCCATTCAATTCCATTCCATTCCATCCCTTTCCATTCCATTTACTTCTACTCGGGTTGATTCCATTCCATTCCATTCCATTCCGTTCCATTCCATTCCATTCAATTCCATTCCATTCCGTTACTTTCCATTCCATTCCATTCCAATCCATTCCATTCTACTCGGGTTGACTCCATTCCATTCCATTCCTTTCCATTCCATTATATTCCATTCTAATCCATTCGATTCCGTTCGATTCCATTCCATTCCATTCCATTCCATTCCATTGCATTCCATTCCATTCCATTCCATTCCATTCCGTTCTACTCGGGTTGATTCCATTCCATTCCTTTCCATTCCATTCCATTCCATTCCATTCCATTCCATTCCATTCCATTCCATTCCATTCCATTCCCTTCCATTCCATTCCATTCCAATCCGTTCCATTCTACTCGGGTTGATTCCACTCCATTCCATTGCATTCGACTCCATTCGATTCCATTCGATTCCATTCCATTCCATTCCGTTCCATTCCATTCCATTCCATTCCATTCTATTCCATTGAATTCCATTCCATTGCATTCCATTCCATTCCATTCCATTACATTCCATTCCATTCCGTTCTACTCGGGTTGATTCCATTCCATTCCATTCCATTCCATTCCATTCCATTCCATTCCATTCCAATCTATTCCATTCTATTCAATTCGATTCCATTCGATTCCATTCAATTCCATTCAATTCCATTCCATTCCATTCCAATCCATTCCATTCTACTCGGGTTGATTCCATTCCATTCCATTCCATTCCATTCCATTCCATTCCATTCCATTCCATTCCATTCCATTCCATTCGATTCCATTCGATTCCATTCCATTCCATTCCATTCCATTCCATTCCATTCCATTCCATTCCAATCTATTCCATTCGATTCCATTCCATTCCATTCCATTCCATTCCATTCCATTCCATTCCATTCCAATCCATTCCATTCTACTCGTGTTGATTCCCTTCCATTCCATTCCACTCCATTCCATTCCATTCCATTCCATTCCATTCCATTCCATTCCATTCCATTCCATTCCATTCCATTCAATTCCATTCCGTTCTACTCGGGTTGATTCCATTCTATTCCATTACATTCCATTCGATTCCATTCGATTCCATTCGATTCCTTTCCATTCCATTCCATTCCATTCCATTCCATTCCATTCTATTCCATTCCATTCCATTCCATTCCATTCCATTCCATTCCAATCCATTCCCTTCCGTTCTATTCGGGTTGATTCCATTCCATTCCATTCCATTCCATTCCATTCCATTCCATTCCATTCCATTCCATTCCATTCCATTCCATTCCATTCTATTGCATTCCATTCGATTCCATTTGATTCCATTCCATTCCATTCCATTCCATTCCATTCCATTCCATTCCATTCCATTCCATTCCATTCCATTCCATTCTATTCCATTCCATTCCATTCTGTTCCATTCTATTCCATTCCATTCCATTCCGTTCCACTCGGGTTGATTCCATTCTATTCCATTCCATTCCATTCGATTCCATTCGATATCATTCGATTCCATTCAATTCCATTCCATTCCATTCCATTCCATTCCATTCTATTCCATTCCATTCCATTCCATTCCATTCCATTCTATTCCATTCCATTCCATTCCGTTCTACTCGGGTTGATTCCATTCCATTCCATTTCATTCCATTCCATTCCATTCCATTCCATTCCATTCCATTCCATTCGATTCCATTCCATTCCATTCCATTCCAATCCATTCCATTCTACTCGTTTTGATTCCATTCCATTCCATTCCATTCCATTCCATTCCATTCCATTCCATTCCATTCCACTCGATTCCATTCCATTCCATTCCATTCCATTCCAATCCATTCCATTCTACTCGGGTGGATTCCATTCCATTCCATTCTTTTCCATTCCATTCCATTCCATTCCATTCCATTACATTCCATTCGGTTCCATTCCATTCCATTCCATTCCATTCCATTCCATTCCATTCCATTCCATTCCATTCCATTCCATTCCGTTCTAATCGGGTTGATTCCATTCTATTCCATTCCATTCCATTCCATTCCATTCAATTCCATTCCATTCCATTCCATTCCATTCCATTCTATTCCATTCCATTCTACTCCATTGAATTCCATTCCATTCCATTCTATTCCATTCCATTCCATTCCTTTCCATTCCATTTAGTTCTACTCGGGTTGATTCCGTTCCATTCCATTCCATTCCTTTCCATTCCATTCCAATCCATTCCATTCCATTACTTTCCATTCCATTCCATTCCAATCCATTCCATTCTACTCGGGTTGACTCCATTCCATTCCATTCCATTACATTACATTCCATTATATTCCATTCCATTCCATTCGATTCCGTTCGATTCCATTCCATTCCATTCCATTCCATTCCATTCCATTCCATTCCATTCCATTCCATTCGATTCCATTCCATTCCATTCGATTCCATTCCATTCCATTCGATTCCATTCCATTCCATTCCATTCCATTCCATTCCATTCCATTCCAATCCATTCCATTCTACTCGGGTTGATTCCATTCCATTCCATTCCATTCCATTCCATTCCATTCCATTCCATTCCTTTCGATTCCATTCCTTTCCATTCCATTCCATTCCATTCCATTCCATTCCATTCCATTCCATTCGGTTCTACTCTGGTTGATTCCACTCCATTCCATTCCATTCCATTCGATTCCATTCCATTCCATTCCATTCCAATCCATTCCATTCTACTCGGGTTGATTCCATTCCATTCCATTCCATTCCATTCCATTCCATTCCATTCCATTCCATTCCATTCCATTCCATTCTATTCCTTTCGATTACATTCCATTCCATTAAATTCCATTCCATTCCATTCCATTCCATTCCATTCCATTCCATTCCATTCCATTCCGTTCTACTCGGGTTGATTCCACTCCATTCCATTCCATTCCATTCCATTATATAACATCCCATTCGATTCCATTCCATTCGATTCCATTCCATTCCATTCCATTCCATTCCATTCCATTCCATTCCATTCCATTCCGTTCTAGTCGGGTTGATTCCATTCTATTCCATTCCATTCCATTCCATTCCATTCCATTCCATTCGATTCCATTCCATTCCATTCCATTCTATTCCATTCCATTCTACTCCATTGAATTCCATTCCATTCCATTCAATTCCATTCCATTCCATCCCTTTCCATTCCATTTAGTTCTACTCGGGTTGATTCCATTCCATTCCGTTCCATTCCATTCCATTCCATTCCGTTCAATTCCATTCCATTCCGTTACTTTCCATTCCATTCCATTCAAATCCATTCCATTCTACTCGGGTTGACTCCATTCCATTCCATTCCTTTCCATTCCATTATATTCCATTCTAATCCATTCGATTCCGTTCGATTCCATTCCATTCCATTCCATTCCATTCCATTGCATTCCATTCCATTCCATTCCATTCCATTCCATTCCATTCCATTCCATTCCATTCCATTCCATTCCAATCTATTCCATTCTATTCAATTCGATTCCATTCGATTCCATTCAATTCCATTCAATTCCATTCCATTCCATTCCAATCCATTCCATTCTACTCGGGTTGATTCCATTCCATTCCATTCCATTCCATTCCATTCCATTCCATTCCATTCCATTCCATTCCATTCCATTCGATTCCATTCGATTCCATTCCATTCCATTCCATTCCATTCCATTCCATTCCATTCCATTCCAATCTATTCCATTCGATTCCATTCCATTCCATTCCATTCCATTCCATTCCATTCCAATCCATTCCATTCTACTCGTGTTGATTCCCTTCCATTCCATTCCACTCCATTCCATTCCATTCCATTCCATTCCATTCCATTCCATTCCATTCCATTCCATTCCATTCCATTCCATTCCATTCCATTCCATTCCGTTCTACTCGGGTTGATTCCATTCTATTCCATTACATTCCATTCGATTCCATTCGATTCCATTCGATTCCTTTCCATTCCATTCCATTCCATTCCATTCCATTCCATTCCATTCTATTCCATTCCATTCCATTCCATTCCATTCCATTCCATTCCAATCCATTCCCTTCCGTTCTATTCGGGTTGATTCCATTCCATTCCATTCCATTCCATTCCATTCCATTCCATTCCATTCCATTCCATTCCATTCCATTCTATTGCATTCCATTCGATTCCATTCGATTCCATTCCATTCCATTCCATTCCATTCCATTCCATTCCATTCCATTCCATTCCATTCCATTCTATTCCATTCCATTCCATTCTGTTCCATTCTATTCCATTCCATTCCATTCCGTTCCACTCGGGTTGATTCCATTCTATTCCATTCCATTCCATTCGATTCCATTCGATATCATTCGATTCCTTTCCATTCCATTCCATTCCATTCCATTCCATTCCATTCCATTCTATTCCATTCCATTCCATTCCATTCCATTCCATTCCATTCCATTCGGTTCTACTCGGGTTGATTCCATTCCATTCCATTTCATTCCATTCCATTCCATTCCATTCCATTCCATTCCATTCCATTCGATTCCATTAAATTCCATTCCATTCCAATCCATTCCATTCTACTCGGGTTGATTCCATTCCATTCCATTCCATTCCATTCCATTCCATTCCATTCCATTCCATTCCATTCCATTCCATTCCATTCCACTCGATTCCATTCCATTCCATTCCATTCCATTCCAATCCATTCCATTCTACTCGGGTGGATTCCATTCCATTCCATTCTTTTCCATTCCATTCCATTCCATTCCATTCCATTACATTCCATTCGGTTCCATTCCATTCCATTCCATTCCATTCCATTCCATTCCATTCCATTCCATTCCGTTCTAATCGTGTTGATTCCATTCTATTCCATTCCATTCCATTCCATTCCATTCAATTCCATTCCATTCCATTCCATTCCATTCCATTCTATTCCATTCCATTCTACTCCATTGAATTCCATTCCATTCCATTCTATTCCATTCCATTCCATTCCTTTCCATTCCATTTAGTTCTACTCGGGTTGATTCCATTCCATTCCATTCCATTCCTTTCCATTCCATTCCAATCCATTCCATTCCATTACTTTCCATTCCATTCCATTCCAATCCATTCCATTCTACTCGGGTTGACTCCATTCCATTCCATTCCATTACATTACATTCCATTATATTCCATTCCATTCCATTCGATTCCGTTCGATTCCATTCCATTCCATTCCATTCCATTCCATTCCATTCCATTAAATTCCATTCGATTCCATTCCATTCCATTCCATTCCATTCCATTCCATTCCATTCCAATCCATTCCATTCTACTCGGGTTGATTCAATTCCATTCCATTCTATTCCATTCCATTCCATTCCATTCCATTCCTTTCGATTCCATTCCTTTCCATTGCATTCCATTCCATTCCATTCCATTCCATTCCATTCCATTCCGTTCTACTCGGGTTGATTCCACTCCATTCCATTCCATTCCATTCCATTCCATTCCATTCCATTCCATTCCATTCCATGCCTTTCCATTCCAACGCATTCCGTTCTACTCGGGTTGATTCCATTCCATTCCATTGAATTCCATTCCTTTCCATTCCATTCCATTCCATTCCATTCCATTCCATTCCATTCCATTCCATTCGAATCCATTCCATTCCATTCCATTCCAAACCATTCCATTCTACTCGGGTTCATCATTCCATTCCATTCCATTCCATTCCATTCCACTCGGGTTCATTCCATTCCATTCCATTCCAATCCATTCCATTCCATTCCATTCCACTCGGGTGCATTCCATTCCATTCCATTCCATTCCATTCCATTCCATTCCATTCCGTTCTGCTCAGGTTGATTTCCATTCCATTCCATTCCATTCCATTCCATTCCATTCCATTCCATTCCATTCCATTCCATTCCATTCCATTCCATTCCGTTCTACTCGGCTTGAATCCATTGAGTTCCGTTCCGTTCCTTTCCGTCCCGACACGTCCCTTCCCGTCCCGTCCCGTCACGTCCCGTCCCGTGCCGTTTTACTCGGGTTGATTCCTTTCCATTCCGTTCCGCTCGTTTCCGTTACGTTCCATTCCGTTCCACGCGGGTTGGTTCAATTCCATTCTATTCTATTCTATTCCTTTCCCTTCCATTCCATTCCATTCCATTCCATTCTACTCGGGTTGATTCCATGCCATTCCGTTCCGCTCCATTCCGTTCCACGCGGGTTGGTTCAATTCCATTCTATTCTATTCTATTCCTTTCCCTTCCATTCCATTCCATTCCATTCCATTCTACTCGGGTTGATTCCATGCCATTCCGTTCCGTTCCATTCCGTCCCATCCCGACCCGTCCCATCCCGTCCCGTCCCGTCCCATCCCGTTCCGTTCCACATGGGTTGATTCAATTCCTTTCGGTTACATTGAATTCCATTCCATTCCATTCTACTCGGATTGATTCCATTCCATTCCATTCCATTCCATTCCATTCCATTCCATTCCATTGCGTTCCATTCGATTCGATTCCATTCCATTCCTTTCCATTCCATTCCAATCCATTCCATTCTACTTGGGTTGATTCCATTCCATTCCATTCCATTCCATTCGATTCCATTCAATTCCATTCCATTCCATTCCATTCCATTCCATTCCATTCCATTCCATTCCATTCCATTCCATTCCACTCGATTCCATTCCATTCCATTCCATTCCATTCCAATCTATTCCATTCGATTCCATTCCATTCCATTCCATTCCATTCCATTCCATTCCATTCCACTCGATTCCATTCCATTCCATTCCATTCCATTCCAATCTATTCCATTCGATTCCATTCCATTCCATTCCATTCCATTCCATTCCATTCCATTCCATTCCAATCTATTCCATTCGATTCCATTCCATTCCATTCCATTCCATTCCATTCCATTCCATTCCAATCCATTCCATTCTACTCGTGTTGATTCCCTTCCATTCCATTCCACTCCATTCCATTCCATTCCATTCCATTCCATTCCATTCCATTCCATTCCATTCCATTCCATTCCATTCCATTCCATTCCATTCCGTTCTACTCGGGTTGATTCCATTCTATTCCATTACATTCCATTCGATTCCATTCGATTCCATTCGATTCCTTTCCATTCCATTCCATTCCATTCCATTCCATTCCATTCTATTCCATTCCATTCCATTCCATTCCATTCCATTCCATTCCAATCCATTCCCTTCCGTTCTATTCGGGTTGATTCCATTCCATTCCATTCCATTCCATTCCATTCCATTCCATTCCATTCCATTCCATTCCATTCCATTCCATTCCATTCTATTGCATTCCATTCGATTCCATTCGATTCCATTCCATTCCATTCCATTCCATTCCATTCCATTCCATTCCATTCTATTCCATTCCATTCCATTCTGTTCCATTCTATTCCATTCCATTCCATTCCGTTCCACTCGGGTTGATTCCATTCTATTCCATTCCATTCCATTCGATTCCATTCGATATCATTCGATTCCATTCCATTCCATTCCATTCCATTCCATTCCATTCCATTCCATTCTATTCCATTCCATTCCATTCCATTCCATTCCATTCTATTCCATTCCATTCCATTCCGTTCTACTCGGGTTGATTCCATTCCATTCCATTTCATTCCATTCCATTCCATTCCATTCCATTCGATTCCATTCGATTCCATTCCATTCCATTCCATTCCAATCCATTCCATTCTACTCGGGTTGATTCCATTCCATTCCATTCCATTCCATTCCATTCCATTCCATTCCATTCCATTCCATTCCACTCGATTCCATTCCATTCCATTCCATTCCATTCCAATCCATTCCATTCTACTCGGGTGGATTCCATTCCATTCCATTCTTTTCCATTCCATTCCATTCCATTCCATTCCATTACATTCCATTCGGTTCCATTCCATTCCATTCCATTCCATTCCATTCCATTCCATTCCATTCCATTCCATTCCATTCCATTCCGTTCTAATCGGGTTGATTCCATTCTATTCCATTCCATTCCATTCCATTCCATTCAATTCCATTCCATTCCATTCCATTCCATTCCATTCTATTCCATTCCATTCTACTCCATTGAATTCCATTCCATTCCATTCTATTCCATTCCATTCCATTCCTTTCCATTCCATTTAGTTCTACTCGTGTTGATTCCATTCCATTCCATTCCATTCCTTTCCATTCCATTCCAATCCATTCCATTCCATTACTTTCCATTCCATTCCATTCCAATCCATTCCATTCTACTCGGGTTGACTCCATTCCATTCCATTCCATTACATTACATTCCATTATATTCCATTCCATTCCATTCGATTCCGTTCGATTCCATTCCATTCCATTCCATTCCATTCCATTCCATTCCATTCCATTCGATTCCATTCCATTCCATTCGATTCCATTCCATTCCATTCCATTCCATTCCATTCCATTCCATTCCAATCCATTCCATTCTACTCGGGTTGATTCAATTCCATTCCATTCCATTCCATTCCATTCCATTCCATTCCATTCCATTCCATTCCATTCCTTTCAATTCCATTCCTTTCCATTCCATTCCATTCCATTCCATTCCATTCCATTCCATTCCATTCCGTTCTACTCGGGTTGATTCCATTCCATTCCATTCCATTCCATTCCATTCCATTCCACTCCATTCCATTCGATTCCATTCGATTCCATTCCATTCCATTCCATTCCATTCCAATCCATTCCATTCTACTCGGGTTGATGCCATTCCATTCCATTCCATTCCATTCCATTCCATTGCATTCCATTCGATTCCATTCGATTCCATTCCATTCGATTCCATTCGAGATCATTCGATTCCATTCCATCCCATTCCAATCCATTCCATTCCATTCCGTTCTACTCGGGTTGATTCCATTCCATTCCATTTCATTCCATTCCATTCCATTCCATTCCATTCGATTCCATTCGATTCCATTCCATTCCATTCCATTCCAATCCATTCCATTCTACTCGGGTTGATTCCATTCCATTCCATTCCATTCCATTCCATTCCATTCCATTCCATTCCATTCGATTCCACTCGATTCCATTCCATTCTTTCCATTCCATTCCAATCCATTCCATTCTACTCGGGTGGATTCCATTCCATTCCATTCCATTCCATTCCATTCCATTCCATTCCATTCCATTCCACTCCATTCGATTCCATTCCATTCCATTCCATTCCATTCCATTCCATTCCATTCCATTCCGTTCTAGTCGGGTTGATTCCATTCTATTCCATTCCATTCCATTCCATTCCACTCCATTCCATTCCATTCCATTCCATTCTATTCCATTCCATTCTACTCCATTGAATTCCATTCCATTCCATTCTATTCCATTCCATTCCATTCCTTTCCATTCCATTTAGTTCTACTCGGGTTGATTCCATTACATTCCATTCCATTCCATTCCATTCCATTCCATTGCATTCCATTCCATTCCATTCCATTACTTTCCATTCCATTCCATTCCAATCCATTCCATTCTACTCGGGTTGACTCCATTCCATTCCATTCCATTCCATTCCATTACATTCCATTATAATCCATTCCATTCCATTCGATTCCGTTCGATTCCATTCCATTCCATTCCATTCCATTCCATTCAATTCCATTCGATTCCATTCGATTCCATTCCATTCCATTCCATTCCAATCCATTCCATTCTACTCGGGTTGATTCCATTCCATTCCATTCCATTCCATTCCATTCCATTCCATTCCATTCCATTCCATTCTATTCCTTTCGATTCCATTCCATTCCATTAAATTCCATTCCATTCCATTCCATTCCATTCCATTCCATTCCATTCCATTCCATTCCATTCCATTGCATTCCGTTCTACTCGGGTTGATTCCACTCCATTCCATTCCATTCCATTCCATTATATACCATCCCATTCGATTCCATTCCATTCCATTCCATTCCATTCCATTCCATTCCATTCCATTATATACCATCCCATTCGATTCCATTCCATTCCATTCCATTCCATTCCATTCCAATCCATTCCATTCTACTCGGGTTGACTCCATTCCATTCCATTCCTTTCCATTCCATTATATTCCATTCTAATCCATTCGATTCCGTTCGATTCCATTCCATTCCATTCCATTCCATTCCATTGCATTCCATTCCATTCCATTCCATTCCATTCCGTTCTACTCGGGTTGATTCCATTCCATTCCTTTCCATTCCATTCCATTCCATTCCATTCCATTCCATTCCATTCTACTCGGGTTGATTCCATTCCATTCCATTGCATTCGACTCCATTCGATTCCATTCGATTCCATTCCATTCCATTCCGTTCCATTCCATTCCATTCCATTCCATTCTATTCCATTGAATTCCATTCCATTCCATTCCATTCCATTCCATTCCATTCCATTCCATTCCATTCCATTCCATTCCATTCCATTCCTTTCCATTCCATTCCGTTCTACTCGGGTTGATTCCATTCCATTCCATTCCATTCCATTCCATTCCATTCCATTCCATTCCAATCTATTCCATTCTATTCAATTCGATTCCATTCGATTCCATTCAATTCCATTCCATTCCATTCCATTCCATTCCATTCCATTCCATTCCAATCCATTCCATTCTACTCGTGTTGATTCCCTTCCATTCCATTCCACTCCATTCCATTCCATTCCATTCCATTCCATTCCATTCCATTCCATTCCATTCCATTCCATTCCATTCCATTCCATTCCGGTCTACTCGGGTTGATTCCATTCTATTCCATTACATTCCATTCGATTCCATTCGATTTCATTCGATTCCTTTCCATTCCATTCCATTCCATTCCATTCCATTCCGTTCTATTCCATTCCATTCCATTCCATTCCATTCCATTCCATTCCAATCCATTCCCTTCCGTTCTATTCGGGTTGATTCCATTCCATTCCATTCCATTCCATTCCATTCCATTCCATTCCATTCCATTCCATTCCATTCTATTGCATTCCATTCGATTCCATTTGATTCCATTCCATTCCATTCCATTCCATTCCATTCCATTCCATTCCATTCCATTCCATTCTATTCCATTCCATTCCATTCTGTTCCATTCTATTCCATTCCATTCCATTCCGTTCCACTCGGGTTGATTCCATTCTATTCCATTCCATTCCATTCGATTCCATTCGATATCATTCAATTCCATTCCATTCCATTCCATTCCATTCCATTCCATTCCATTCTATTCCATTCCATTCCATTCCATTCCATTCCATTCTATTCCATTCCATTCCATTCCGTTCTACTCGGGTTGATTCCATTCCATTCCATTTCATTCCATTCCATTCCATTCCATTCGATTCCATTCCATTCCATTCCATTCTATTCCATTCCATTCTACTCCATTGAATTCCATTCCATTCCATTCAATTCCATTCCATTCCATCCCTTTCCATTCCATTTACTTCTACTCGGGTTGATTCCATTCCATTCCATTCCATTCCATTCCATTCCATTCCATTCCATTCAATTCCATTCCATTCCGTTACTTTCCATTCCATTCCATTCCAATCCATTCCATTCTACTCGGGTTGACTCCATTCCATTCCATTCCTTTCCATTCCATTATATTCCATTCCAATCCATTCGATTCCGTTCGATTCCATTCCATTCCATTCCATTCCATTCCATTGCATTCCATTCCATTCCATTCCATTCCATTCCGTTCTACTCGGGTTGATTCCATTCCATTCCTTTCCATTCCATTCCATTCCATTCCATTCCATTCCATTCCATTCTACTCGGGTTGATTCCATTCCATTCCATTGCATTCGACTCCATTCGATTCCATTCGATTCCATTCCATTCCATTCCGTTCCATTCCATTCCATTCCATTCCATTCTATTCCATTGAATTCCATTCCATTCCATTCCATTCCATTCCATTCCATTCCATTCCATTCCATTCCATTCCATTCCGTTCTACTCGGGTTGATTCCATTCCATTCCATTCCATTCCATTCCATTCCATTCCATTCCATTCCAATCTATTCCATTCTATTCAATTCGATTCCATTCGATTCCATTCAATTCCATTCAATTCCATTCCATTCCATTCCAATCCATTCCATTCTACTCGGGTTGATTCCATTCCATTCCATTCCATTCCATTCCATTCCATTCCATTCCATTCCATTCCATTCCATTCCATTCGATTCCATTCGATTCCATTCCATTCCATTCCATTCCATTCCATTCCATTCCATTCCATTCCATTCCATTCCATTCCAATCTATTCCATTCGATTCCATTCCATTCCATTCCATTCCATTCCATTCCATTCCATTCCAATCCATTCCATTCTACTCGTGTTGATTCCCTTCCATTCCATTACACTCCATTCCATTCCATTCCATTCCATTCCATTCCATTCCATTCCATTCCATTCCATTCCATTCCATTCCATTCCGTTCTACTCGGGTTGATTCCATTCTATTCCATTACATTCCATTCGATTCCATTCGATTTCATTCGATTCCTTTCCATTCCATTCCATTCCATTCCATTCCATTCCGTTCTATTCCATTCCATTCCATTCCATTCCATTCCATTCCATTCCATTCCAATCCATTCCCTTCCGTTCTATTCGGGTTGATTCCATTCCATTCCATTCCATTCCATTCCATTCCATTCCATTCCATTCCATTCCATTCCATTCTATTGCATTCCATTCGATTCCATTTGATTCCATTCCATTCCATTCCATTCCATTCCATTCCATTCCATTCCATTCCATTCTATTCCATTCCATTCCATTCTGTTCCATTCTATTCCATTCCATTCCATTCCGTTCCACTCGGGTTGATTCCATTCTATTCCATTCCATTCCATTCGATTCCATTCGATATCATTCAATTCCATTCCATTCCATTCCATTCCATTCCATTCCATTCCATTCTATTCCATTCCATTCCATTCCATTCCATTCCATTCTATTCCATTGTATTCCATTCCGTTCTACTCGGGTTGATTCCATTCCATTCCATTTCATTCCATTCCATTCCATTCCATTCCATTCGATTCCATTCGATTCGATTCCATTCCATTCTATTCCAATCCATTCCATTCTACTCGGGTTGATTCCATTCCATTCCATTCCATTCCATTCCATTCCATTCCATTCCACTCGATTCCATTCCATTCCATTCCATTCCATTCCAATCCATTCCATTCTACTCGGGTGGATTCCATTCCATTCCATTCTTTTCCATTCCATTCCATTCCATTCAATTCCATTCCATTCCATTCAGTTCTAATCGGGTTGATTCCATTCTATTCCATTCCATTCCATTCCATTCCATTCAATTCCATTCCATTCCATTCCATTCCATTCCATTCTATTCCATTCCATTCTACTCCATTGAATTCCATTCCATTCCATTCTATTCCATTCCATTCCATTCCTTTCCATTCCATTTAGTTCTACTCGGGTTGATTCCGTTCCATTCCATTCCATTCCTTTCCATTCCATTCCAATCCATTCCATTCCATTACTTTCCATTCCATTCCATTCCAATCCAATCCATTCTACTCGGGTTGACTCCATTCCATTCCATTCCATTCCATTACATTCCATTATATTCCATTCCATTCCATTCGATTCCGTTCGATTCCATTCCATTCCATTCCATTCCATTCCATTCCATTCGATTCCATTCCATTCCATTCGATTCCATTCCATTCCATTCCATTCCATTCCATTCCATTCCAATCCATTCCATTCTACTCGGGTTGATTCCATTCCATTCCATTCCATTCCATTCCATTCCATTCCATTCCATTCCTTTCGATTCCATTCCTTTCCATTCCATTCCATTCCATTCCATTCCATTCCATTCCATTCCATTCCATTCCGTTCTACTCGGGTTGATTCCACTCCATTCCATTCCATTCCATTCGATTCCATTCCATTCCATTCCATTCCAATCCATTCCATTCTACTCGGGTTGATTCCATTCCATTCCATTCCATTCCATTCCATTCCATTCCATTCCATTCCATTCCATTCCATTCCATTCCATTCTATTCCTTTCGATTCCATTCCATTCCATTAAATTCCATTCCATTCCATTCCATTCCATTCCATTCCATTCAATTCCATTCCATTCCATTCCATTCCGTTCTACTCGGGTTGATTCCACTCCATTCCATTCCATTCCATTCCATTATATACCATCCCATTCGATTCCATTCCATTCCATTCCATTCCATTCCATTCCATTCCATTCCATTCCATTCCATTCCATTCCGTTCTAGTCGGGTTGATTCCATTCTATTCCATTCCATTCCATTCCATTCCATTCCATTCCATTCGATTCCATTCCATTCCATTCCATTCTATTCCATTCCATTCTACTCCATTGAATTCCATTCCATTCCATTCAATTCCATTCCATTCCATCCCTTTCCATTCCATTTAGTTCTACTCGGGTTGATTCCATTCCATTCCGTTCCATTCCATTCCATTACATTCCATTCAATTCCATTCCATTCCGTTACTTTCCATTCCATTCCATTCAAATCCATTCCATTCTACTCGGGTTGACTCCATTCCATTCCATTCCTTTCCATTCCATTATATTCCATTCTAATCCATTCGATTCCGTTCGATTCCATTCCATTCCATTCCATTCCATTCCATTCCATTCCATTCCATTCCATTCTATTGCATTCCATTCGATTCCATTCGATTCCATTCCATTCCATTCCATTCCATTCCATTCCATTCCATTCCATTCCATTCTATTCCATTCCATTCCATTCTGTTCCATTCTATTCCATTCCATTCCATTCCGTTCCACTCGGGTTGATTCCATTCTATTCCATTCCATTCCATTCGATTCCATTCGATATCATTCGATTCCTTTCCATTCCATTCCATTCCATTCCATTCCATTCCATTCCACTCCATTCCATTCTATTCCATTCCATTCCATTCCATTCCATTCCATTCTATTCCATTCCATTCCATTCCGTTCTACTCGGGTTGATTCCATTCCATTCCATTTCATTCCATTCCATTCCATTCCATTCCATTCGATTCCATTCGATTCCATTAAATTCCATTCCATTCCAATCCATTCCATTCTACTCGGGTTGATTCCATTCCATTCCATTCCATTCCATTCCATTCCATTCCATTCCATTCCATTCCATTCCATTCCACTCGATTCCATTCCGTTCCATTCCATTCCATTCCATTCCAATCCACTCCATTCTACTCGGGTGGATTCCATTCCATTCCATTCTTTTCCATTCCATTCCATTCCATTCCATTCCATTCCATTACATTCCATTCGGTTCCATTCCATTCCATTCCATTCCATTCCATTCCATTCCATTCCATTCCATTCCATTCCGTTCTAATCGGGTTGATTCCATTCTATTCCATTCCATTCCATTCCATTCCATTCAATTCCATTCCATTCCATTCCATTCCATTCCATTCTATTCCATTCCATTCTACTCCATTGAATTCCATTCCATTCCATTCTATTCCATTCCATTCCATTCCTTTCCATTCCATTTAGTTCTACTCGGGTTGATTCCATTCCATTCCATTCCATTCCTTTCCATTCCATTCCAATCCATTCCATTCCATTACTTTCCATTCCATTCCATTCCAATCCATTCCATTCTACTCGGATTGACTCCATTCCATTCCATTCCATTACATTACATTCTATTATACTCCATTCCATTCCATTCGATTCCGTTCGATTCCATTCCATTCCATTCCATTATATACCATCCCATTCGATTCCATTCCATTCCATTCCATTCCATTCCATTCCATTCCATTCCATTCCATTCCATTCCATTCCGTTCTAGTCGGGTTGATTCCATTCTATTCCATTCCATTCCATTCCATTCCATTCCATTCCATTCGATTCCATTCCATTCCATTCCATTCTATTCCATTCCATTCTACTCCATTGAATTCCATTCCATTCCATTCAATTCCATTCCATTCCATCCCTTTCCATTCCAGTTAGTTCTACTCGGGTTGATTCCATTCCATTCCGTTCCATTCCATTCCATTCCATTCCATTCAATTCCATTCCATTCCGTTACTTTCCATTCCATTCCATTCAAATCCATTCCATTCTACTCGGGTTGACTCCATTCCATTCCATTCCTTTCCATTCCATTATATTCCATTCTAATCCATTCGATTCCGTTCGATTCCATTCCATTCCATTCCATTCCATTCCATTCCATTCCATTCCATTCCATTCTATTGCATTCCATTCGATTCCATTCGATTCCATTCCATTCCATTCCATTCCATTCCATTCCATTCCATTCCATTCCATTCTATTCCATTCCATTCCATTCTGTTCCATTCTATTCCATTCCATTCCATTCCGTTCCACTCGGGTTGATTCCATTCTATTCCATTCCATTCCATTCGATTCCATTCGATATCATTCGATTCCTTTCCATTCCATTCCATTCCATTCCATTCCATTCCATTCCACTCCATTCCATTCTATTCCATTCCATTCCATTCCATTCCATTCCATTCTATTCCATTCCATTCCATTCCGTTCTACTCGGGTTGATTCCATTCCATTCCATTTCATTCCATTCCATTCCATTCCATTCCATTCGATTCCATTCGATTCCATTAAATTCCATTCCATTCCAATCCATTCCATTCTACTCGGGTTGATTCCATTCCATTCCATTCCATTCCATTCCATTCCATTCCATTCCATTCCATTCCATTCCATTCCACTCGATTCCATTCCATTCCATTCCATTCCATTCCATTCCAATCCATTCCATTCTACTCGGGTGGATTCCATTCCATTCCATTCTTTTCCATTCCATTCCATTCCATTCCATTCCATTCCATTACATTCCATTCGGTTCCATTCCATTCCATTCCATTCCATTCCATTCCATTCCATTCCATTCCATTCCATTCCGTTCTAATCGGGTTGATTCCATTCTATTCCATTCCATTCCATTCCATTCCATTCAATTCCATTCCATTCCATTCCATTCCATTCCATTCTATTCCATTCCATTCTACTCCATTGAATTCCATTCCATTCCATTCTATTCCATTCCATTCCATTCCTTTCCATTCCATTTAGTTCTACTCGGGTTGATTCCATTCCATTCCATTCCATTCCTTTCCATTCCATTCCAATCCATTCCATTCCATTACTTTCCATTCCATTCCATTCCAATCCATTCCATTCTACTCGGATTGACTCCATTCCATTCCATTCCATTACATTACATTCTATTATACTCCATTCCATTCCATTCGATTCCGTTCGATTCCATTCCATTCCATTCCATTCCATTCCATTCCATTCCATTCCATTCGATTCCATTCCATTCCATTCGATTCCATTCCATTCCATTCCATTCCATTCCATTCCATTCCAATCCATTCCATTCTACTCGGGTTGATTCAATTCCATTCCATTCCATTCCATTCCATTCCATTCCATTCCATTCCTTTCGATTCCATTCCTTTCCATTCCATTCCATTCCATTCCATTCCATTCCATTCCATTCCATTCCGTTCTACTCGGGTTGATTCCACTCCATTCCATTCCATTCCATTCCATTCCATTCCATTCCATTCCATTCCATTCCAACCCATTCCGTTCTACTCGGGTTGATTCCATTCCATTCCATTGAATTCCATTCCATTCCATTCCATTCCATTCCATTCCATTCCATTCCATTCCATTCCATTCCATTCGATTCCATTCCATTCCATTCCATTCCAAACCATTCCATTCTACTCGGGTTCATCATTCCATTCCATTCCATTCCATTCCATTCCACTCGGGTTCATTCCATTCCATTCCATTCCATTCCATTCCATTCCATTCCATTCCATTCCACTCGGGTGCATTCCATTCCATTCCATTCCATTCCATTCCATTCCATTCCATTCCGTTCTGCTCAGGTTGATTTCCATTCCATTCCATTCCATTCCATTCCATTCCATTCCATTCCATTCCATTCCATTCCATTCCATTCCATTCCATTCCATTCCATTCCATTCCGTTCTACTCGGCTTGAATCCATTGAGTTCCGTTCCGTTCCTTTCCGTCCCGACACGTCCCGTCCCGTCCCGTCCCGTCCCGTCCCGTCCCGTGCCGTTTTACTCGGGTTGATTCCTTTCCATTCCGTTCCGCTCGTTTCCGTTACGTTCCATTCCGTTCCACGCGGGTTGGTTCAATTCCATTCTATTCTATTCTATTCCTTTCCCTTCCATTCCATTCCATTCCATTCCATTCTACTCGGGTTGATTCCATGCCATTCCGTTCCGCTCCATTCCGTTCCACGCGGGTTGGTTCAATTCCATTCTATTCTATTCTATTCCTTTCCCTTCCATTCCATTCCATTCCATTCCATTCTACTCGGGTTGATTCCATGCCATTCCGTTCCGTTCCATTCCGTCCCATCCCGACCCGTCCCATCCCGTCCCGTCCCGTCCCATCCCGTTCCGTTCCACATGGGTTGATTCAATTCCTTTCGGTTACATTGAATTCCATTCCATTCCATTCTACTCGGATTGATTCCATTCCATTCCATTCCATTCCATTCCATACAATTCCATTCCATTCCATTTCATTGCATTCCATTCCATTCCATTTCTTTCGATTCCATTCGTTTCCATTCCATTCCATTCCATTCCAATCCATTCCATTCTACTCGGGTTGATTCCATTCCATTCCATTCCATTCCATTCCATTCCATTCCATTCCATTCCATTCCATTCCACTCGATTCCATTCCATTCCTTTCCATTCCATTCCAATCCATTCCATTCTACTCGGGTGGATTCCATTCCATTCCATTCCATTCCATTCCATTCCATTCCATTCCAATCCATTCCATTCTACTCGGGTTGATTCCATTCCTTTCCATTCCATTCCATTCCATTCCATTCCATTCCATTCCTTTCGATTCCATTCCATTCCATTCCATTCCATTCCATTCCATTCCATTCCATTCCATTCCATTCCATTCCGTTCTACTCGGGTTGATTCCACTCCATTCCATTCCATTCCATTCCATTCCATTCCATTCCATTCCATTCCTTTCCATTCCAACCCATTCCGTTCTACTCGGGTTGTTTCCATTCCATTCCATTCCATTCCGTTCCATTCCATTCCATTCCATTCCATTCCATTCCATTCCATTCGATTCCATTCCATTCCATTCCATTCGAAACCATTCCATTCTACACGGGTTCATCTTTCCATTCCATTCCATTCCATTCCGTTCCACTTGGGTTCATTCCATTCTATTCCATTCCATTCCATTCCATTCCATTCCACTCGGGTGCATTCCATTCCATTCCATTCCATTCCATTCCATTCCATTCCATTCCATTCCATTCCATTCCATTCCATTCCATTCCATTCCATTCCGTTCTACTCGGCTTGAATCCATTGAGTTCCGTTCCGTTCCGTTCCGTCCCGACACGTCCCGTCCCGTCCCGTCCCGTCCCGTGCCGTTTTACTCGGGTTGATTCCTTTCCATTCCGTTCCGCTCGTTTCCGTTACGTTCCATTCCGTTCCACGCGGGTTGGTTCAATTCCATTCTATTCTATTCTATTCCTTTCCCTTCCATTCCATTCCATTCCATTCCATTCTACTCGGGTTGATTCCATGCCATTCCGTTCCGCTCCATTCCGTTCCACGCGGGTTGGTTCAATTCCATTCTATTCTATTCTATTCCGTTCCCTTCCATTCCATTCCATTTCATTCCATTCTACTCGGGTTGATTCCATGCCATTCCGTTCCGCTCCATTCCGTTCCACGCGGGTTGGTTCAATTCCATTCTATTCTATTCTATTCCTTTCCCTTCCATTCCATTCCATTCCATTCCATTCTACTCAGGTTGATTCCATGCCATTCCGTTCCGTTCCATTCCGTCCCATCCCGACCCGTCCCATCCCGTCCCGTCCCGTCCCATCCCGTTCCGTTCCACATGGGTTGATTCAATTCCTTTCGGTTACATTGAATTCCATTCCATTCCATTCTACTCGGATTGATTCCATTCCATTCCATTCCATTCCATTCCATACCATTCCATTCCATTCCATTTCATTCCATTCCATTCCATTCCATTTCTTTCGATTCCATTCGTTTCCATTCCATTCCATTCCATTCCATTCTATTCCTTTCGATTCCATTCCATTCCGTTAAATTCCATTCCATTCCATTCCATTCCATTCCATTCCATTCCATTCCGTTCTACTCGGGTTGATTCCACTCCATTCCATTCCATTCCATTCCATTATATACCATCCCATTCGATTCCATTCCATTCCATTC
Source organism: Gorilla gorilla gorilla (assembly GCF_029281585.2). NCBI lineage: Eukaryota > Metazoa > Chordata > Mammalia > Primates > Hominidae > Gorilla > Gorilla gorilla. The sequence continues at coordinate 10,863,950 of NC_073241.2, forward strand.
CATTCCATTCCATTCCATTCCATTCCATTCCATTCCATTCCATTCCATTCCATTCCATTCCATTCCGTTCTAGTCGGGTTGATTCCATTCTATTCCATTCCATTCCATTCCATTCCATTCCATTCCATTCGATTCCATTCCATTCCATTCCATTCTATTCCATTCCATTCTACTCCATTGAATTCCATTCCATTCCATTCAGTTCCATTCCATTCCATCCCTTTCCATTCCATTTAGTTCTACTCGGGTTGATTCCATTCCATTCCATTCCATTCCATTCCATTCCATTCCATTCCATTCAATTCCATTCCATTCCGTTACTTTCCATTCCATTCCATTCCAATCCATTCCATTCAACTCGGGTTGACTCCATTCCATTCCATTCCTTTCCATTCCATTATATTCCATTCTAATCCATTCGATTCCGTTCGATTCCATTCCATTCCATTCCATTCCATTCCATTGCATTCCATTCCATTCCATTCCATTCCATTCCGTTCTACTCGGGTTGATTCCATTCCATTCCTTTCCATTCCATTCCATTCCATTCCATTCCATTCCATTCCATTCCATTCCTTTCCATTCCATTCCATTCCATTCCATTCCATTCCCTTCCATTCCATTCCATTCCAATCCATTCCATTCTACTCGGGTTGATTCCATTCCATTCCATTGCATTCGACTCCATTCGATTCCATTCGATTCCATTCCATTCCATTCCGTTCCATTCCATTCCATTCCATTCCATTCTATTCCATTGAATTCCATTCCATTCCATTCCATTCCATTCCATTCCATTCCATTCCATTCCATTCCATTCCGTTCTACTCGGGTTGATTCCATTCCATTCCATTCCATTCCATTCCATTCCATTCCATTCCATTCCATTCCAATCTATTCCATTCTATTCAATTCGATTCCATTCGATTCCATTCAACTCCGTTCAATTCCATTCCATTCCATTCCAATCCATTCCATTCTACTCAGGTTGATTCCATTCCATTCCATTCCATTCCATTCCATTCCATTCCATTCCATTCCATTCCATTCCATTCCAATCTATTCCATTCGATTCCATTCCATTCCATTCCATTCCATTCCATTCCATTCCATTCAATTCCATTCCATTCCATTACAATCCATTCCATTCTACTCGTGTTGATTCCCTTCCATTCCATTCAACTCCATTCCATTCCATTCCATTCCATTCCATTCCATTCCATTCCATTCCATTCCATTCCATTCCATTCCATTCCATTCCATTCCATTCCGTTCTACTCGGGTTGATTCCATTCTATTCCATTACATTCCATTCGATTCCATTCGATTCCATTCGATTCCTTTCCATTCCATTCCATTCCATTCCATTCCATTCCATTCTATTCCATTCCATTCCATTCCATTCCATTCCATTCCATTCCAATCCATTCCCTTCCGTTCTATTCGGGTTGATTCCATTCCATTCCATTCCATTCCATTCCATTCCATTCCATTCCATTCCATTCCATTCCATTCCATTCCATTCTATTGCATTCCATTCGATTCCATTCGATTCCATTCCATTCCATTCCATTCCATTCCATTCCATTCCATTCCATTCCATTCCATTCTATTCCATTCCATTCCATTCTGTTCCATTCTATTCCATTCCATTCCATTCCGTTCCACTCGGGTTGATTCCATTCTATTCCATTCCATTCCATTCCATTCCACTCCATTCCATTCTATTCCATTCCATTCTACTCCATTGAATTCCATTCCATTCCATTCTATTCCATTCCATTCCATTCCTTTCCATTCCATTTAGTTCTACTCGGGTTGATTCCATTCCATTCCATTCCATTCCATTCCATTCCATTCCATTCCATTCCATTCCATTCCATTCCATTACTTTCCATTCCATTCCATTCCAATCCATTCCATTCTACTCGGGTTGACTCCATTCCATTCCATTCCATTCCATTCCATTCCATTCCATTATAATCCATTCCATTCCATTCGATTCCGTTCGATTCCATTCCATTCCATTCCATTCCATTCCATTCAATTCCATTCGATTCCATTCGATTCCATTCCATTCCATTCCATTCCAATCCATTCCATTCTACTCGGGTTGATTCCATTCCATTCCATTCCATTCCATTCCATTCCATTCCATTCCATTCCATTCCATTCCATTGCATTCTGTTCTACTCGGGTTGATTCCACTCCATTCCATTCCATTCCATTCCATTATATACCATCCCATTCGATTCCATTCCATTCCATTCCATTCCATTCCATTCCATTCCATTCCATTCCATTCCATTCCGTTCTAGTCGGGTTGATTCCATTCTATTCCATTCCATTCCATTCCATTCCATTCCATTCCATTCGATTCCATTCCATTCCATTCCATTCTATTCCATTCCATTCTACTCCATTGAATTCCATTCCATTCCATTCAATTCCATTCCATTCCATCCCTTTCCATTCCATTTACTTCTACTCGGGTTGATTCCATTCCATTCCATTCCATTCCATTCCATTCCATTCCATTCAATTCCATTCCATTCCGTTACTTTCCATTCCATTCCATTCCAATCCATTCCATTCTACTCGGGTTGACTCCATTTCATTCCATTCCTTTCCATTCCATTATATTCCATTCTAATCCATTCGATTCCGTTCGATTCCATTCCATTCCATTCCATTCCATTCCATTGCATTCCATTCCATTCCATTCCATTCCATTCCGTTCTACTCGGGTTGATTCCATTCCATTCCTTTCCATTCCATTCCATTCCATTCCATTCCATTCCATTCCATTCCATTCCATTCCATTCCCTTCCATTCCATTCCATTCCAATCCGTTCCATTCTACTCGGGTTGATTCCACTCCATTCCATTGCATTCGACTCCATTCGATTCCATTCGATTCCATTCCATTCCATTCCGTTCCATTCCATTCCATTCCATTCCATTCTATTCCATTGAATTCCATTCCATGGCATTCCATTCCATTCCATTCCATTACATTCCATTCCATTCCGTTCTACTCGGGTTGATTCCATTCCATTCCATTCCATTCCATTCCATTCCATTCCATTCCATTCCAATCTATTCCATTCTATTCAATTCGATTCCATTCGATTCCATTCAATTCCATTCAATTCCATTCCATTCCATTCCAATCCATTCCATTCTACTCGGGTTGATTCCATTCCATTCCATTCCATTCCATTCCATTCCACTCCATTCCATTCCATTCCATTCCATTCCATTCGATTCCATTCGATTCCATTCCATTCCATTCCATTCCATTCCATTCCATTCCATTCCATTCCAATCTATTCCATTCGATTCCATTCCATTCCATTCCATTCCATTCCATTCCATTCCATTCCATTCCAATCCATTCCATTCTACTCGTGTTGATTCCCTTCCATTCCATTCCACTCCATTCCATTCCATTCCATTCCATTCCATTCCATTCCATTCCATTCCATTCCATTCCTTTCAATTCCATTCCGTTCTACTCGGGTTGATTCCATTCTATTCCATTACATTCCATTCGATTCCATTCGATTCCATTCGATTCCTTTCCATTCCATTCCATTCCATTCCATTCCATTCCATTCTATTCCATTCCATTCCATTCCATTCCATTCCATTCCATTCCATTCCAATCCATTCCCTTCCGTTCTATTCGGGTTGATTCCATTCCATTCCATTCCATTCCATTCCATTCCATTCCATTCCATTCCATTCCATTCCATTCCATTCTATTGCATTCCATTCGATTCCATTTGATTCCATTCCATTCCATTCCATTCCATTCCATTCCATTCCATTCCATTCCATTCCATTCCATTCTATTCCATTCCATTCCATTCTGTTCCATTCTATTCCATTCCATTCCATTCCGTTCCACTCGGGTTGATTCCATTCTATTCCATTCCATTCCATTCGATTCCATTCGATATCATTCGATTCCATTCAATTCCATTCCATTCCATTCCATTCCATTCCATTCTATTCCATTCCATTCCATTCCATTCCATTCCATTCTATTCCATTCCATTCCATTCCGTTCTACTCGGGTTGATTCCATTCCATTCCATTTCATTCCATTCCATTCCATTCCATTCCATTCCATTCCATTCGATTCCATTCCATTCCATTCCATTCCAATCCATTCCATTCTACTCGTTTTGATTCCATTCCTTTCCATTCCATTCCATTCCATTCCATTCCATTCCATTCCATTCCACTCGATTCCATTCCATTCCATTCCATTCCATTCCAATCCATTCCATTCTACTCGGGTGGATTCCATTCCATTCCATTCTTTTCCATTCCATTCCATTCCATTCCATTCCATTACATTCCATTCGGTTCCATTCCATTCCATTCCATTCCATTCCATTCCATTCCATTCCATTCCATTCCGTTCTAATCGGGTTGATTCCATTCTATTCCATTCCATTCCATTCCATTCCATTCCATTCCATTCCATTCCATTCCATTCCATTCCATTCTATTCCATTCCATTCTACTCCATTGAATTCCATTCCATTCCATTCTATTCCATTCCATTCCATTCCTTTCCATTCCATTTAGTTCTACTCGGGTTGATTCCGTTCCATTCCATTCCATTCCTTTCCATTCCATTCCAATCCATTCCATTCCATTACTTTCCATTCCATTCCATTCCAATCCATTCCATTCTACTCGGGTTGACTCCATTCCATTCCATTCCATTACATTACATTCCATTATATTCCATTCCATTCCATTCGATTCCGTTCGATTCCATTCCATTCCATTCCATTCCATTCCATTCCATTCCATTCCATTCCATTCCATTCGATTCCATTCCATTCCATTCGATTCCATTCCATTCCATTCGATTCCATTCCATTCCATTCCATTCCATTCCATTCCATTCCAATCCATTCCATTCTACTCGGGTTGATTCAATTCCATTCCATTCCATTCCATTCCATTCCATTCCATTCCATTCCTTTCGATTCCATTCCTTTCCATTCCATTCCATTCCATTCCATTCCATTCCATTCCATTCCATTCGGTTCTACTCTGGTTGATTCCACTCCATTCCATTCCATTCCATTCGATTCCATTCCATTCCATTCCATTCCAATCCATTCCATTCTACTCGGGTTGATTCCATTCCATTCCATTCCATTCCATTCCATTCCATTCCATTCCATTCCATTCCATTCCATTCCATTCCATTCCATTCTATTCCTTTCGATTCCATTCCATTCCATTAAATTCCATTCCATTCCATTCCATTCCATTCCATTCCATTCCATTCCATTCCATTCCGTTCTACTCGGGTTGATTCCACTCCATTCCATTCCATTCCATTCCATTATATAACATCCCATTCGATTCCATTCCATTCGATTCCATTCCATTCCATTCCATTCCATTCCATTCCATTCCATTCCATTCCATTCCGTTCTAGTCGGGTTGATTCCATTCTATTCCATTCCATTCCATTCCATTCCATTCCATTCCATTCGATTCCATTCCATTCCATTCCATTCTATTCCATTCCATTCTACTCCATTGAATTCCATTCCATTCCATTCAATTCCATTCCATTCCATCCCTTTCCATTCCATTTAGTTCTACTCGGGTTGATTCCATTCCATTCCGTTCCATTCCATTCCATTCCATTCCGTTCAATTCCATTCCATTCCGTTACTTTCCATTCCATTCCATTCAAATCCATTCCATTCTACTCGGGTTGACTCCATTCCATTCCATTCCTTTCCATTCCATTATATTCCATTCTAATCCATTCGATTCCGTTCGATTCCATTCCATTCCATTCCATTCCATTCCATTGCATTCCATTCCATTCCATTCCATTCCATTCCATTCCATTCCATTCCATTCCATTCCATTCCATTCCAATCTATTCCATTCTATTCAATTCGATTCCATTCGATTCCATTCAATTCCATTCAATTCCATTCCATTCCATTCCAATCCATTCCATTCTACTCGGGTTGATTCCATTCCATTCCATTCCATTCCATTCCATTCCATTCCATTCCATTCCATTCCATTCCATTCGATTCCATTCGATTCCATTCCATTCCATTCCATTCCATTCCATTCCATTCCATTCCATTCCAATCTATTCCATTCGATTCCATTCCATTCCATTCCATTCCATTCCATTCCATTCCAATCCATTCCATTCTACTCGTGTTGATTCCCTTCCATTCCATTCCACTCCATTCCATTCCATTCCATTCCATTCCATTCCATTCCATTCCATTCCATTCCATTCCATTCCATTCCATTCCGTTCTACTCGGGTTGATTCCATTCTATTCCATTACATTCCATTCGATTCCATTCGATTCCATTCGATTCCTTTCCATTCCATTCCATTCCATTCCATTCCATTCCATTCTATTCCATTCCATTCCATTCCATTCCATTCCATTCCAATCCATTCCCTTCCGTTCTATTCGGGTTGATTCCATTCCATTCCATTCCATTCCATTCCATTCCATTCCATTCCATTCCATTCCATTCCATTCTATTGCATTCCATTCGATTCCATTCGATTCCATTCCATTCCATTCCATTCCATTCCATTCCATTCCATTCCATTCCATTCCATTCTATTCCATTCCATTCCATTCTGTTCCATTCTATTCCATTCCATTCCATTCCGTTCCACTCGGGTTGATTCCATTCTATTCCATTCCATTCCATTCGATTCCATTCGATATCATTCGATTCCTTTCCATTCCATTCCATTCCATTCCATTCCATTCCATTCCATTCTATTCCATTCCATTCCATTCCATTCCATTCCATTCCATTCCATTCGGTTCTACTCGGGTTGATTCCATTCCATTCCATTTCATTCCATTCCATTCCATTCCATTCCATTCCATTCCATTCGATTCCATTAAATTCCATTCCATTCCAATCCATTCCATTCTACTCGGGTTGATTCCATTCCATTCCATTCCATTCCATTCCATTCCATTCCATTCCATTCCATTCCATTCCATTCCATTCCACTCGATTCCATTCCATTCCATTCCATTCCATTCCAATCCATTCCATTCTACTCGGGTGGATTCCATTCCATTCCATTCTTTTCCATTCCATTCCATTCCATTCCATTCCATTACATTCCATTCGGTTCCATTCCATTCCATTCCATTCCATTCCATTCCATTCCATTCCATTCCATTCCATTCCGTTCTAATCGTGTTGATTCCATTCTATTCCATTCCATTCCATTCCATTCCATTCAATTCCATTCCATTCCATTCCATTCCATTCCATTCTATTCCATTCCATTCTACTCCATTGAATTCCATTCCATTCCATTCTATTCCATTCCATTCCATTCCTTTCCATTCCATTTAGTTCTACTCGGGTTGATTCCATTCCATTCCATTCCATTCCTTTCCATTCCATTCCAATCCATTCCATTCCATTACTTTCCATTCCATTCCATTCCAATCCATTCCATTCTACTCGGGTTGACTCCATTCCATTCCATTCCATTACATTACATTCCATTATATTCCATTCCATTCCATTCGATTCCGTTCGATTCCATTCCATTCCATTCCATTCCATTCCATTCCATTCCATTCCATTCCATTAAATTCCATTCGATTCCATTCCATTCCATTCCATTCCATTCCATTCCATTCCATTCCAATCCATTCCATTCTACTCGGGTTGATTCAATTCCATTCCATTCTATTCCATTCCATTCCATTCCATTCCATTCTTTTCGATTCCATTCCTTTCCATTCCATTCCATTCCATTCCATTCCATTCCATTCCATTCCATTCCATTCCATTCCGTTCTACTCGGGTTGAATCCACTCCATTCCATTCCATTCCATTCCATTCCATTCCATTCCATTCCATTCCATTCCATTCCATGCCTTTCCATTCCAACGCATTCCGTTCTACTCGGGTTGATTCCATTCCATTCCATTGAATTCCATTCCTTTCCATTCCATTCCATTCCATTCCATTCCATTCCATTCCATTCCATTCCATTCGATTCCATTCCATTCCATTCCATTCCAAACCATTCCATTCTACTCGGGTTCATCATTCCATTCCATTCCATTCCATTCCATTCCACTCGGGTTCATTCCATTCCATTCCATTCCAATCCATTCCATTCCATTCCATTCCACTCGGGTGCATTCCATTCCATTCCATTCCATTCCATTCCATTCCATTCCATTCCATTCCGTTCTGCTCAGGTTGATTTCCATTCCATTCCATTCCATTCCATTCCATTCCATTCCATTCCATTCCATTCCATTCCATTCCGTTCTACTCGGCTTGAATCCATTGAGTTCCGTTCCGTTCCTTTCCGTCCCGACACGTCCCGTCCCGTCCCGTCCCGTCCCGTCCCGTCCCGTGCCGTTTTACTCGGGTTGATTCCTTTCCATTCCGTTCCGCTCGTTTCCGTTACGTTCCATTCCGTTCCACGCGGGTTGGTTCAATTCCATTCTATTCTATTCTATTCCTTTCCCTTCCATTCCATTCCATTCCATTCCATTCTACTCGGGTTGATTCCATGCCATTCCGTTCCGCTCCATTCCGTTCCACGCGGGTTGGTTCAATTCCATTCTATTCTATTCTATTCCTTTCCCTTCCCTTCCATTCCATTCCATTCCATTCTACTCGGGTTGATTCCATGCCATTCCGTTCCGTTCCATTCCGTCCCATCCCGACCCGTCCCATCCCGTCCCGTCCCGTCCCATCCCGTTCCGTTCCACATGGGTTGATTCAATTCCTTTCGGTTACATTGAATTCCATTCCATTCCATTCTACTCGGATTGATTCCATTCCATTGTATTCCATTCCATTCCATTCCATTCCATTCCATTCCATTCCATTCCATTCCATTCCATTGCGTTCCATTCGATTCGATTCCATTCCATTCCTTTCCATTCCATTCCAATCCATTCCATTCTACTTGGGTTGATTCCATTCCATTCCATTCCATTCCATTCGATTCCATTCAATTCCATTCCATTCCATTCCATTCCATTCCATTCCATTCCATTCCATTCCATTCCATTCCATTCCATTCCACTCGATTCCATTCCATTCCATTCCATTCCATTCCAATCTATTCCATTCGATTCCATTCCATTCCATTCCATTCCATTCCATTCCATTCCATTCCACTCGATTCCATTCCATTCCATTCCATTCCATTCCAATCTATTCCATTCGATTCCATTCCATTCCATTCCATTCCATTCCATTCCATTCCATTCCATTCCAATCTATTCCATTCGATTCCATTCCATTCCATTCCATTCCATTCCATTCCATTCCATTCCAATCCATTCCATTCTACTCGTGTTGATTCCCTTCCATTCCATTCCACTCCATTCCATTCCATTCCATTCCATTCCATTCCATTCCATTCCATTCCATTCCATTCCATTCCATTCCGTTCTAGTCGGGTTGATTCCATTCTATTCCATTCCATTCCATTCCATTCCATTCCATTCCATTCGATTCCATTCCATTCCATTCCATTCTATTCCATTCCATTCTACTCCATTGAATTCCATTCCATTCCATTCAATTCCATTCCATTCCATCCCTTTCCATTCCAGTTAGTTCTACTCGGGTTGATTCCATTCCATTCCGTTCCATTCCATTCCATTCCATTCCATTCAATTCCATTCCATTCCGTTACTTTCCATTCCATTCCATTCAAATCCATTCCATTCTACTCGGGTTGACTCCATTCCATTCCATTCCTTTCCATTCCATTATATTCCATTCTAATCCATTCGATTCCGTTCGATTCCATTCCATTCCATTCCATTCCATTCCATTCCATTCCATTCCATTCCATTCCATTCTATTGCATTCCATTCGATTCCATTCGATTCCATTCCATTCCATTCCATTCCATTCCATTCCATTCCATTCCATTCCATTCTATTCCATTCCATTCCATTCTGTTCCATTCTATTCCATTCCATTCCATTCCGTTCCACTCGGGTTGATTCCATTCTATTCCATTCCATTCCATTCGATTCCATTCGATATCATTCGATTCCTTTCCATTCCATTCCATTCCATTCCATTCCATTCCATTCCACTCCATTCCATTCTATTCCATTCCATTCCATTCCATTCCATTCCATTCTATTCCATTCCATTCCATTCCGTTCTACTCGGGTTGATTCCATTCCATTCCATTTCATTCCATTCCATTCCATTCCATTCCATTCGATTCCATTCGATTCCATTAAATTCCATTCCATTCCAATCCATTCCATTCTACTCGGGTTGATTCCATTCCATTCCATTCCATTCCATTCCATTCCATTCCATTCCATTCCATTCCATTCCATTCCACTCGATTCCATTCCATTCCATTCCATTCCAATCCATTCCATTCTACTCGGGTGGATTCCATTCCATTCCATTCTTTTCCATTCCATTCCATTCCATTCCATTCCATTCCATTACATTCCATTCGGTTCCATTCCATTCCATTCCATTCCATTCCATTCCATTCCATTCCATTCCATTCCATTCCATTCCGTTCTAATCGGGTTGATTCCATTCTATTCCATTCCATTCCATTCCATTCCATTCAATTCCATTCCATTCCATTCCATTCCATTCCATTCTATTCCATTCCATTCTACTCCATTGAATTCCATTCCATTCCATTCTATTCCATTCCATTCCATTCCTTTCCATTCCATTTAGTTCTACTCGGGTTGATTCCATTCCATTCCATTCCATTCCTTTCCATTCCATTCCAATCCATTCCATTCCATTACTTTCCATTCCATTCCATTCCAATCCATTCCATTCTACTCGGATTGACTCCATTCCATTCCATTCCATTACATTACATTCTATTATACTCCATTCCATTCCATTAGATTCCGTTCGATTCCATTCCATTCCATTCCATTCCATTCCATTCCATTCCATTCCATTCGATTCCATTCCATTCCATTCGATTCCATTCCATTCCATTCCATTCCATTCCATTCCATTCCAATCCATTCCATTCTACTCGGGTTGATTCAATTCCATTCCATTCCATTCCATTCCATTCCATTCCATTCCATTCCTTTCGATTCCATTCCTTTCCATTCCATTCCATTCCATTCCATTCCATTCCATTCCATTCCATTCCATTCCATTCCGTTCTACTCGGGTTGATTCCACTCCATTCCATTCCATTCCATTCCATTCCATTCCATTCCATTCCATTCCATTCCAACCCATTCCGTTCTACTCGGGTTGATTCCATTCCATTCCATTGAATTCCATTCCATTCCATTCCATTCCATTCCATTCCATTCCATTCCATTCCATTCCATTCCATTCGATTCCATTCCATTCCATTCCATTCCAAACCATTCCATTCTACTCGGGTTCATCATTCCATTCCATTCCATTCCATTCCATTCCACTCGGGTTCATTCCATTCCATTCCATTCCATTCCATTCCATTCCATTCCATTCCATTCCACTCGGGTGCATTCCATTCCATTCCATTCCATTCCATTCCATTCCATTCCATTCCGTTCTGCTCAGGTTGATTTCCATTCCATTCCATTCCATTCCATTCCATTCCATTCCATTCCATTCCATTCCATTCCATTCCATTCCATTCCATTCCATTCCATTCCATTCCGTTCTACTCGGCTTGAATCCATTGAGTTCCGTTCCGTTCCTTTCCGTCCCGACACGTCCCGTCCCGTCCCGTCCCGTCCCGTCCCGTCCCGTGCCGTTTTACTCGGGTTGATTCCTTTCCATTCCGTTCCGCTCGTTTCCGTTACGTTCCATTCCGTTCCACGCGGGTTGGTTCAATTCCATTCTATTCTATTCTATTCCTTTCCCTTCCATTCCATTCCATTCCATTCCATTCTACTCGGGTTGATTCCATGCCATTCCGTTCCGCTCCATTCCGTTCCACGCGGGTTGGTTCAATTCCATTCTATTCTATTCTATTCCTTTCCCTTCCATTCCATTCCATTCCATTCCATTCTACTCGGGTTGATTCCATGCCATTCCGTTCCGTTCCATTCCGTCCCATCCCGACCCGTCCCATCCCGTCCCGTCCCGTCCCATCCCGTTCCGTTCCACATGGGTTGATTCAATTCCTTTCGGTTACATTGAATTCCATTCCATTCCATTCTACTCGGATTGATTCCATTCCATTCCATTCCATTCCATTCCATACAATTCCATTCCATTCCATTTCATTGCATTCCATTCCATTCCATTTCTTTCGATTCCATTCGTTTCCATTCCATTCCATTCCATTCCAATCCATTCCATTCTACTCGGGTTGATTCCATTCCATTCCATTCCATTCCATTCCATTCCATTCCATTCCATTCCATTCCATTCCACTCGATTCCATTCCATTCCTTTCCATTCCATTCCAATCCATTCCATTCTACTCGGGTGGATTCCATTCCATTCCATTCCATTCCATTCCATTCCATTCCATTCCAATCCATTCCATTCTACTCGGGTTGATTCCATTCCTTTCCATTCCATTCCATTCCATTCCATTCCATTCCATTCCTTTCGATTCCATTCCATTCCATTCCATTCCATTCCATTCCATTCCATTCCATTCCATTCCATTCCATTCCGTTCTACTCGGGTTGATTCCACTCCATTCCATTCCATTCCATTCCATTCCATTCCATTCCATTCCATTCCTTTCCATTCCAACCCATTCCGTTCTACTCGGGTTGTTTCCATTCCATTCCATTCCATTCCGTTCCATTCCATTCCATTCCATTCCATTCCATTCCATTCCATTCGATTCCATTCCATTCCATTCCATTCGAAACCATTCCATTCTACACGGGTTCATCATTCCATTCCATTCCATTCCATTCCGTTCCACTTGGGTTCATTCCATTCTATTCCATTCCATTCCATTCCATTCCATTCCACTCGGGTGCATTCCATTCCATTCCATTCCATTCCATTCCATTCCATTCCATTCCATTCCATTCCATTCCATTCCATTCCATTCCATTCCATTCCGTTCTACTCGGCTTGAATCCATTGAGTTCCGTTCCGTTCCGTTCCGTCCCGACACGTCCCGTCCCGTCCCGTCCCGTCCCGTGCCGTTTTACTCGGGTTGATTCCTTTCCATTCCGTTCCGCTCGTTTCCGTTACGTTCCATTCCGTTCCACGCGGGTTGGTTCAATTCCATTCTATTCTATTCTATTCCTTTCCCTTCCATTCCATTCCATTCCATTCCATTCTACTCGGGTTGATTCCATGCCATTCCGTTCCGCTCCATTCCGTTCCACGCGGGTTGGTTCAATTCCATTCTATTCTATTCTATTCCGTTCCCTTCCATTCCATTCCATTCCATTCCATTCTACTCGGGTTGATTCCATGCCATTCCGTTCCGCTCCATTCCGTTCCACGCGGGTTGGTTCAATTCCATTCTATTCTATTCTATTCCTTTCCCTTCCATTCCATTCCATTCCATTCCATTCTACTCAGGTTGATTCCATGCCATTCCGTTCCGTTCCATTCCGTCCCATCCCGACCCGTCCCATCCCGTCCCGTCCCGTCCCATCCCGTTCCGTTCCACATGGGTTGATTCAATTCCTTTCGGTTACATTGAATTCCATTCCATTCCATTCTACTCGGATTGATTCCATTCCATTCCATTCCATTCCATTCCATACCATTCCATTCCATTCCATTTCATTCCATTCCATTCCATTCCATTTCTTTCGATTCCATTCGTTTCCATTCCATTCCATTCCATTCCATTCTATTCCTTTCGATTCCATTCCATTCCGTTAAATTCCATTCCATTCCATTCCATTCCATTCCATTCCATTCCATTCCGTTCTACTCGGGTTGATTCCACTCCATTCCATTCCATTCCATTCCATTATATACCATCCCATTCGATTCCATTCCATTCCATTCCATTCCATTCCATTCCATTCCATTCCATTCCATTCCATTCCATTCCATTCCGTTCTAGTCGGGTTGATTCCATTCTATTCCATTCCATTCCATTCCATTCCATTCCATTCCATTCGATTCCATTCCATTCCATTCCATTCTATTCCATTCCATTCTACTCCATTGAATTCCATTCCATTCCATTCAGTTCCATTCCATTCCATCCCTTTCCATTCCATTTAGTTCTACTCGGGTTGATTCCATTCCATTCCATTCCATTCCATTCCATTCCATTCCATTCCATTCCATTCAATTCCATTCCATTCCGTTACTTTCCATTCCATTCCATTCCAATCCATTCCATTCAACTCGGGTTGACTCCATTCCATTCCATTCCTTTCCATTCCATTATATTCCATTCTAATCCATTCGATTCCGTTCGATTCCATTCCATTCCATTCCATTCCATTCCATTGCATTCCATTCCATTCCATTCCATTCCATTCCGTTCTACTCGGGTTGATTCCATTCCATTCCTTTCCATTCCATTCCATTCCATTCCATTCCATTCCATTCCATTCCATTCCATTCCATTCCATTCCATTCCATTCCATTCCATTCCCTTCCATTCCATTCCATTCCAATCCATTCCATTCTACTCGGGTTGATTCCATTCCATTCCATTGCATTCGACTCCATTCGATTCCATTCGATTCCATTCCATTCCATTCCGTTCCATTCCATTCCATTCCATTCCATTCTATTCCATTGAATTCCATTCCATTCCATTCCATTCCATTCCATTCCATTCCATTCCATTCCATTCCATTCCGTTCTACTCGGGTTGATTCCATTCCATTCCATTCCATTCCATTCCATTCCATTCCATTCCATTCCAATCTATTCCATTCTATTCAATTCGATTCCATTCGATTCCATTCAACTCCGTTCAATTCCATTCCATTCCATTCCAATCCATTCCATTCTACTCAGGTTGATTCCATTCCATTCCATTCCATTCCATTCCATTCCATTCCATTCCATTCCATTCCATTCCATTCCAATCTATTCCATTCGATTCCATTCCATTCCATTCCATTCCATTCCATTCCATTCCATTCCATTCAATTCCATTCCATTCCATTACAATCCATTCCATTCTACTCGTGTTGATTCCCTTCCATTCCATTCAACTCCATTCCATTCCATTCCATTCCATTCCATTCCATTCCATTCCATTCCATTCCATTCCATTCCATTCCATTCCATTCCATTCCATTCCGTTCTACTCGGGTTGATTCCATTCTATTCCATTACATTCCATTCGATTCCATTCGATTCCATTCGATTCCTTTCCATTCCATTCCATTCCATTCCATTCCATTCCATTCTATTCCATTCCATTCCATTCCATTCCATTCCATTCCATTCCAATCCATTCCCTTCCGTTCTATTCGGGTTGATTCCATTCCATTCCATTCCATTCCATTCCATTCCATTCCATTCCATTCCATTCCATTCCATTCCATTCTATTGCATTCCATTCGATTCCATTCGATTCCATTCCATTCCATTCCATTCCATTCCATTCCATTCCATTCCATTCCATTCCATTCTATTCCATTCCATTCCATTCTGTTCCATTCTATTCCATTCCATTCCATTCCGTTCCACTCGGGTTGATTCCATTCTATTCCATTCCATTCCATTCCATTCCACTCCATTCCATTCTATTCCATTCCATTCTACTCCATTGAATTCCATTCCATTCCATTCTATTCCATTCCATTCCATTCCTTTCCATTCCATTTAGTTCTACTCGGGTTGATTCCATTCCATTCCATTCCATTCCATTCCATTCCATTCCATTCCATTCCATTCCATTCCATTACTTTCCATTCCATTCCATTCCAATCCATTCCATTCTACTCGGGTTGACTCCATTCCATTCCATTCCATTCCGTTCCATTCCATTCCATTATAATCCATTCCATTCCATTCGATTCCGTTCGATTCCATTCCATTCCATTCCATTCCATTCCATTCAATTCCATTCGATTCCATTCGATTCCATTCCATTCCATTCCATTCCAATCCATTCCATTCTACTCGGGTTGATTCCATTCCATTCCATTCCATTCCATTCCATTCCATTCCATTCCATTCCATTCCATTCCATTCCATTGCATTCTGTTCTACTCGGGTTGATTCCACTCCATTCCATTCCATTCCATTCCATTATATACCATCCCATTCGATTCCATTCCATTCCATTCCATTCCATTCCATTCCATTCCATTCCATTCCATTCCATTCCATTCCATTCCGTTCTAGTCGGGTTGATTCCATTCTATTCCATTCCATTCCATTCCATTCCATTCCATTCCATTCGATTCCATTCCATTCCATTCCATTCTATTCCATTCCATTCTACTCCATTGAATTCCATTCCATTCCATTCAATTCCATTCCATTCCATCCCTTTCCATTCCATTTACTTCTACTCGGGTTGATTCCATTCCATTCCATTCCATTCCATTCCATTCCATTCCATTCAATTCCATTCCATTCCGTTACTTTCCATTCCATTCCATTCCAATCCATTCCATTCTACTCGGGTTGACTCCATTTCATTCCATTCCTTTCCATTCCATTATATTCCATTCTAATCCATTCGATTCCGTTCGATTCCATTCCATTCCATTCCATTCCATTCCATTGCATTCCATTCCATTCCATTCCATTCCATTCCGTTCTACTCGGGTTGATTCCATTCCATTCCTTTCCATTCCATTCCATTCCATTCCATTCCATTCCATTCCATTCCATTCCATTCCATTCCCTTCCATTCCATTCCATTCCAATCCGTTCCATTCTACTCGGGTTGATTCCACTCCATTCCATTGCATTCGACTCCATTCGATTCCATTCGATTCCATTCCATTCCATTCCGTTCCATTCCATTCCATTCCATTCCATTCTATTCCATTGAATTCCATTCCATGGCATTCCATTCCATTCCATTCCATTACATTCCATTCCATTCCGTTCTACTCGGGTTGATTCCATTCCATTCCATTCCATTCCATTCCATTCCATTCCATTCCATTCCAATCTATTCCATTCTATTCAATTCGATTCCATTCGATTCCATTCAATTCCATTCAATTCCATTCCATTCCATTCCAATCCATTCCATTCTACTCGGGTTGATTCCATTCCATTCCATTCCATTCCATTCCATTCCACTCCATTCCATTCCATTCCATTCCATTCCATTCGATTCCATTCGATTCCATTCCATTCCATTCCATTCCATTCCATTCCATTCCATTCCAATCTATTCCATTCGATTCCATTCCATTCCATTCCATTCCATTCCATTCCATTCCATTCCATTCCAATCCATTCCATTCTACTCGTGTTGATTCCCTTCCATTCCATTCCACTCCATTCCATTCCATTCCATTCCATTCCATTCCATTCCATTCCATTCCATTCCATTCCATTCAATTCCATTCCGTTCTACTCGGGTTGATTCCATTCTATTCCATTACATTCCATTCGATTCCATTCGATTCCATTCGATTCCTTTCCATTCCATTCCATTCCATTCCATTCCATTCCATTCTATTCCATTCCATTCCATTCCATTCCATTCCATTCCATTCCATTCCAATCCATTCCCTTCCGTTCTATTCGGGTTGATTCCATTCCATTCCATTCCATTCCATTCCATTCCATTCCATTCCATTCCATTCCATTCCATTCCATTCCATTCCATTCTATTGCATTCCATTCGATTCCATTTGATTCCATTCCATTCCATTCCATTCCATTCCATTCCATTCCATTCCATTCCATTCCATTCCATTCTATTCCATTCCATTCCATTCTGTTCCATTCTATTCCATTCCATTCCATTCCGTTCCACTCGGGTTGATTCCATTCTATTCCATTCCATTCCATTCGATTCCATTCGATATCATTCGATTCCATTCAATTCCATTCCATTCCATTCCATTCCATTCCATTCTATTCCATTCCATTCCATTCCATTCCATTCCATTCTATTCCATTCCATTCCATTCCGTTCTACTCGGGTTGATTCCATTCCATTCCATTTCATTCCATTCCATTCCATTCCATTCCATTCCATTCCATTCGATTCCATTCCATTCCATTCCATTCCAATCCATTCCATTCTACTCGTTTTGATTCCATTCCATTCCATTCCATTCCATTCCATTCCATTCCATTCCATTCCATTCCACTCGATTCCATTCCATTCCATTCCATTCCATTCCAATCCATTCCATTCTACTCGGGTGGATTCCATTCCATTCCATTCTTTTCCATTCCATTCCATTCCATTCCATTCCATTACATTCCATTCGGTTCCATTCCATTCCATTCCATTCCATTCCATTCCATTCCATTCCATTCCATTCCGTTCTAATCGGGTTGATTCCATTCTATTCCATTCCATTCCATTCCATTCCATTCAATTCCATTCCATTCCATTCCATTCCATTCCATTCTATTCCATTCCATTCTACTCCATTGAATTCCATTCCATTCCATTCTATTCCATTCCATTCCATTCCTTTCCATTCCATTTAGTTCTACTCGGGTTGATTCCGTTCCATTCCATTCCATTCCTTTCCATTCCATTCCAATCCATTCCATTCCATTACTTTCCATTCCATTCCATTCCAATCCATTCCATTCTACTCGGGTTGACTCCATTCCATTCCATTCCATTACATTACATTCCATTATATTCCATTCCATTCCATTCGATTCCGTTCGATTCCATTCCATTCCATTCCATTCCATTCCATTCCATTCCATTCCATTCCATTCCATTCGATTCCATTCCATTCCATTCGATTCCATTCCATTCCATTCGATTCCATTCCATTCCATTCCATTCCATTCCATTCCATTCCAATCCATTCCATTCTACTCGGGTTGATTCAATTCCATTCCATTCCATTCCATTCCATTCCATTCCATTCCATTCCTTTCGATTCCATTCCTTTCCATTCCATTCCATTCCATTCCATTCCATTCCATTCCATTCCATTCCATTCGGTTCTACTCTGGTTGATTCCACTCCATTCCATTCCATTCCATTCGATTCCATTCCATTCCATTCCATTCCAATCCATTCCATTCTACTCGGGTTGATTCCATTCCATTCCATTCCATTCCATTCCATTCCATTCCATTCCATTCCATTCCATTCCATTCCATTCCATTCCATTCCATTCTATTCCTTTCGATTCCATTCCATTCCATTAAATTCCATTCCATTCCATTCCATTCCATTCCATTCCATTCCATTCCATTCCATTCCATTCCGTTCTACTCGGGTTGATTCCACTCCATTCCATTCCATTCCATTCCATTATATAACATCCCATTCGATTCCATTCCATTCGATTCCATTCCATTCCATTCCATTCCATTCCATTCCATTCCATTCCATTCCATTCCGTTCTAGTCGGGTTGATTCCATTCTATTCCATTCCATTCCATTCCATTCCATTCCATTCCATTCGATTCCATTCCATTCCATTCCATTCTATTCCATTCCATTCTACTCCATTGAATTCCATTCCATTCCATTCAATTCCATTCCATTCCATCCCTTTCCATTCCATTTAGTTCTACTCGGGTTGATTCCATTCCATTCCGTTCCATTCCATTCCATTCCATTCCGTTCAATTCCATTCCATTCCGTTACTTTCCATTCCATTCCATTCAAATCCATTCCATTCTACTCGGGTTGACTCCATTCCATTCCATTCCTTTCCATTCCATTATATTCCATTCTAATCCATTCGATTCCGTTCGATTCCATTCCATTCCATTCCATTCCATTCCATTGCATTCCATTCCATTCCATTCCATTCCATTCCATTCCATTCCATTCCATTCCATTCCATTCCATTCCAATCTATTCCATTCTATTCAATTCGATTCCATTCGATTCCATTCAATTCCATTCAATTCCATTCCATTCCATTCCAATCCATTCCATTCTACTCGGGTTGATTCCATTCCATTCCATTCCATTCCATTCCATTCCATTCCATTCCATTCCATTCCATTCCATTCGATTCCATTCGATTCCATTCCATTCCATTCCATTCCATTCCATTCCATTCCATTCCATTCCAATCTATTCCATTCGATTCCATTCCATTCCATTCCATTCCATTCCATTCCATTCCAATCCATTCCATTCTACTCGTGTTGATTCCCTTCCATTCCATTCCACTCCATTCCATTCCATTCCATTCCATTCCATTCCATTCCATTCCATTCCATTCCATTCCATTCCATTCCATTCCATTCCGTTCTACTCGGGTTGATTCCATTCTATTCCATTACATTCCATTCGATTCCATTCGATTCCATTCGATTCCTTTCCATTCCATTCCATTCCATTCCATTCCATTCCATTCTATTCCATTCCATTCCATTCCATTCCATTCCATTCCAATCCATTCCCTTCCGTTCTATTCGGGTTGATTCCATTCCATTCCATTCCATTCCATTCCATTCCATTCCATTCCATTCCATTCCATTCCATTCTATTGCATTCCATTCGATTCCATTCGATTCCATTCCATTCCATTCCATTCCATTCCATTCCATTCCATTCCATTCCATTCCATTCTATTCCATTCCATTCCATTCTGTTCCATTCTATTCCATTCCATTCCATTCCGTTCCACTCGGGTTGATTCCATTCTATTCCATTCCATTCCATTCGATTCCATTCGATATCATTCGATTCCTTTCCATTCCATTCCATTCCATTCCATTCCATTCCATTCCATTCTATTCCATTCCATTCCATTCCATTCCATTCCATTCCATTCCATTCGGTTCTACTCGGGTTGATTCCATTCCATTCCATTTCATTCCATTCCATTCCATTCCATTCCATTCCATTCCATTCGATTCCATTAAATTCCATTCCATTCCAATCCATTCCATTCTACTCGGGTTGATTCCATTCCATTCCATTCCATTCCATTCCATTCCATTCCATTCCATTCCATTCCATTCCATTCCATTCCATTCCATTCCACTCGATTCCATTCCATTCCATTCCATTCCATTCCATTCCAATCCATTCCATTCTACTCGGGTGGATTCCATTCCATTCCATTCTTTTCCATTCCATTCCATTCCATTCCATTCCATTACATTCCATTCGGTTCCATTCCATTCCATTCCATTCCATTCCATTCCATTCCATTCCATTCCATTCCATTCCGTTCTAATCGTGTTGATTCCATTCTATTCCATTCCATTCCATTCCATTCCATTCAATTCCATTCCATTCCATTCCATTCCATTCCATTCTATTCCATTCCATTCTACTCCATTGAATTCCATTCCATTCCATTCTATTCCATTCCATTCCATTCCTTTCCATTCCATTTAGTTCTACTCGGGTTGATTCCATTCCATTCCATTCCATTCCTTTCCATTCCATTCCAATCCATTCCATTCCATTACTTTCCATTCCATTCCATTCCAATCCATTCCATTCTACTCGGGTTGACTCCATTCCATTCCATTCCATTACATTACATTCCATTATATTCCATTCCATTCCATTCGATTCCGTTCGATTCCATTCCATTCCATTCCATTCCATTCCATTCCATTCCATTCCATTAAATTCCATTCGATTCCATTCCATTCCATTCCATTCCATTCCATTCCATTCCATTCCAATCCATTCCATTCTACTCGGGTTGATTCAATTCCATTCCATTCTATTCCATTCCATTCCATTCCATTCCATTCCTTTCGATTCCATTCCTTTCCATTCCATTCCATTCCATTCCATTCCATTCCATTCCATTCCATTCCATTCCATTCCGTTCTACTCGGGTTGATTCCACTCCATTCCATTCCATTCCATTCCATTCCATTCCATTCCATTCCATTCCATTCCATTCCATGCCTTTCCATTCCAACGCATTCCGTTCTACTCGGGTTGATTCCATTCCATTCCATTGAATTCCATTCCTTTCCATTCCATTCCATTCCATTCCATTCCATTCCATTCCATTCCATTCCATTCGATTCCATTCCATTCCATTCCATTCCAAACCATTCCATTCTACTCGGGTTCATCATTCCATTCCATTCCATTCCATTCCATTCCACTCGGGTTCATTCCATTCCATTCCATTCCAATCCATTCCATTCCATTCCATTCCACTCGGGTGCATTCCATTCCATTCCATTCCATTCCATTCCATTCCATTCCATTCCGTTCTGCTCAGGTTGATTTCCATTCCATTCCATTCCATTCCATTCCATTCCATTCCATTCCATTCCATTCCATTCCATTCCATTCCGTTCTACTCGGCTTGAATCCATTGAGTTCCGTTCCGTTCCTTTCCGTCCCGACACGTCCCGTCCCGTCCCGTCCCGTCCCGTCCCGTCCCGTGCCGTTTTACTCGGGTTGATTCCTTTCCATTCCGTTCCGCTCGTTTCCGTTACGTTCCATTCCGTTCCACGCGGGTTGGTTCAATTCCATTCTATTCTATTCTATTCCTTTCCCTTCCATTCCATTCCATTCCATTCCATTCTACTCGGGTTGATTCCATGCCATTCCGTTCCGCTCCATTCCGTTCCACGCGGGTTGGTTCAATTCCATTCTATTCTATTCTATTCCTTTCCCTTCCATTCCATTCCATTCCATTCCATTCTACTCGGGTTGATTCCATGCCATTCCGTTCCGTTCCATTCCGTCCCATCCCGACCCGTCCCATCCCGTCCCGTCCCGTCCCATCCCGTTCCGTTCCACATGGGTTGATTCAATTCCTTTCGGTTACATTGAATTCCATTCCATTCCATTCTACTCGGATTGATTCCATTCCATTGTATTCCATTCCATTCCATTCCATTCCATTCCATTCCATTCCATTCCATTCCATTCCATTGCGTTCCATTCGATTCGATTCCATTCCATTCCTTTCCATTCCATTCCAATCCATTCCATTCTACTTGGGTTGATTCCATTCCATTCCATTCGATTCCATTCAATTCCATTCCATTCCATTCCATTCCATTCCATTCCATTCCATTCCATTCCATTCCATTCCATTCCATTCCACTCGATTCCATTCCATTCCATTCCATTCCATTCCAATCTATTCCATTCGATTCCATTCCATTCCATTCCATTCCATTCCATTCCATTCCATTCCACTCGATTCCATTCCATTCCATTCCATTCCATTCCAATCTATTCCATTCGATTCCATTCCATTCCATTCCATTCCATTCCATTCCATTCCATTCCATTCCAATCTATTCCATTCGATTCCATTCCATTCCATTCCATTCCATTCCATTCCATTCCATTCCAATCCATTCCATTCTACTCGTGTTGATTCCCTTCCATTCCATTCCACTCCATTCCATTCCATTCCATTCCATTCCATTCCATTCCATTCCATTCCATTCCATTCCATTCCATTCCATTCCATTCCATTCCGTTCTACTCGGGTTGATTCCATTCTATTCCATTACATTCCATTCGATTCCATTCGATTCCATTCGATTCCTTTCCATTCCATTCCATTCCATTCCATTCCATTCCATTCTATTCCATTCCATTCCATTCCATTCCATTCCATTCCATTCCAATCCATTCCCTTCCGTTCTATTCGGGTTGATTCCATTCCATTCCATTCCATTCCATTCCATTCCATTCCATTCCATTCCATTCCATTCCATTCTATTGCATTCCATTCGATTCCATTCGATTCCATTCCATTCCATTCCATTCCATTCCATTCCATTCCATTCCATTCCATTCTATTCCATTCCATTCCATTCTGTTCCATTCTATTCCATTCCATTCCATTCCGTTCCACTCGGGTTGATTCCATTCTATTCCATTCCATTCCATTCGATTCCATTCGATATCATTCGATTCCATTCCATTCCATTCCATTCCATTCCATTCCATTCCATTCCATTCTATTCCATTCCATTCCATTCCATTCCATTCCATTCTATTCCATTCCATTCCATTCCGTTCTACTCGGGTTGATTCCATTCCATTCCATTTCATTCCATTCCATTCCATTCCATTCCATTCGATTCCATTCGATTCCATTCCATTCCATTCCATTCCAATCCATTCCATTCTACTCGGGTTGATTCCATTCCATTCCATTCCATTCCATTCCATTCCATTCCATTCCATTCCATTCCATTCCATTCCATTCCACTCGATTCCATTCCATTCCATTCCATTCCGTTCCAATCCATTCCATTCTACTCGGGTGGATTCCATTCCATTCCATTCTTTTCCATTCCATTCCATTCCATTCCATTCCATTACATTCCATTCGGTTCCATTCCATTCCATTCCATTCCATTCCATTCCATTCCATTCCATTCAATTCCATTCCATTCCATTCCCTTCTAATCGGGTTGATTCCATTCTATTCCATTCCATTCCATTCCATTCCATTCAATTCCATTCCATTCCATTCCATTCCATTCCATTCTATTCCATTCCATTCTACTCCATTGAATTCCATTCCATTCCATTCTATTCCATTCCATTCCATTCCTTTCCATTCCATTTAGTTCTACTCGTGTTGATTCCATTCCATTCCATTCCATTCCTTTCCATTCCATTCCAATCCATTCCATTCCATTACTTTCCATTCCATTCCATTCCAATCCATTCCATTCTACTCGGGTTGACTCCATTCCATTCCATTCCATTACATTACATTCCATTATATTCCATTCCATTCCATTCGATTCCGTTCGATTCCATTCCATTCCATTCCATTCCATTCCATTCCATTCCATTCGATTCCATTCCATTCCATTCGATTCCATTCCATTCCATTCCATTCCATTCCATTCCATTCCAATCCATTCCATTCTACTCGGGTTGATTCCATTCCATTCCATTCCATTCCATTCCATTCCATTCCATTCCATTCCATTCCATTCCATTCCTTTCAATTCCATTCCTTTCCATTCCATTCCATTCCATTCCATTCCATTCCATTCCATTCCATTCCGTTCTACTCGGGTTGATTCCATTCCATTCCATTCCATTCCATTCCATTCCATTCCATTCCACTCCATTCCATTCGATTCCATTCGATTCCATTCCATTCCATTCCATTCCATTCCAATCCATTCCATTCTACTCGGGTTGATGCCATTCCATTCCATTCCATTCCATTCCATTCCATTGCATTCCATTCGATTCCATTCGATTCCATTCCATTCGATTCCATTCGAGATCATTCGATTCCATTCCATCCCATTCCAATCCATTCCATTCCATTCCGTTCTACTCGGGTTGATTCCATTCCATTCCATTTCATTCCATTCCATTCCATTCCATTCCATTCGATTCCATTCGATTCCATTCCATTCCATTCCATTCCAATCCATTCCATTCTACTCGGGTTGATTCCATTCCATTCCATTCCATTCCATTCCATTCCATTCCATTCCATTCCATTCCATTCCACTCGATTCCATTCCATTCTTTCCATTCCATTCCAATCCATTCCATTCTACTCGGGTGGATTCCATTCCATTCCATTCCATTCCATTCCATTCCATTCCATTCCATTCCATTCCATTCCATTCCATTCCATTCCATTCCACTCCATTCGATTCCATTCCATTCCATTCCATTCCATTCCATTCCATTCCATTCCATTCCATTCCATTCCGTTCTAGTCGGGTTGATTCCATTCTATTCCATTCCATTCCATTCCATTCCACTCCATTCCATTCCATTCCATTCCATTCCATTCCATTCTATTCCATTCCATTCTACTCCATTGAATTCCATTCCATTCCATTCTATTCCATTCCATTCCATTCCTTTCCATTCCATTTAGTTCTACTCGGGTTGATTCCATTACATTCCATTCCATTCCATTCCATTCCATTCCATTGCATTCCATTCCATTCCATTCCATTACTTTCCATTCCATTCCATTCCAATCCATTCCATTCTACTCGGGTTGACTCCATTCCATTCCATTCCATTCCATTCCATTACATTCCATTATAATCCATTCCATTCCATTCGATTCCGTTCGATTCCATTCCATTCCATTCCATTCCATTCCATTCAATTCCATTCGATTCCATTCGATTCCATTCCATTCCATTCCATTCCAATCCATTCCATTCTACTCGGGTTGATTCCATTCCATTCCATTCCATTCCATTCCATTCCATTCCATTCCATTCCATTCCATTCTATTCCTTTCGATTCCATTCCATTCCATTAAATTCCATTCCATTCCATTCCATTCCATTCCATTCCATTCCATTCCATTCCATTCCATTCCATTGCATTCCGTTCTACTCGGGTTGATTCCACTCCATTCCATTCCATTCCATTCCATTATATACCATCCCATTCGATTCCATTCCATTCCATTCCATTCCATTCCATTCCATTCCATTCCATTATATACCATCCCATTCGATTCCATTCCATTCCATTCCATTCCATTCCATTCCAATCCATTCCATTCTACTCGGGTTGACTCCATTCCATTCCATTCCTTTCCATTCCATTATATTCCATTCTAATCCATTCGATTCCGTTCGATTCCATTCCATTCCATTCCATTCCATTCCATTGCATTCCATTCCATTCCATTCCATTCCATTCCGTTCTACTCGGGTTGATTCCATTCCATTCCTTTCCATTCCATTCCATTCCATTCCATTCCATTCCATTCCATTCTACTCGGGTTGATTCCATTCCATTCCATTGCATTCGACTCCATTCGATTCCATTCGATTCCATTCCATTCCATTCCGTTCCATTCCATTCCATTCCATTCCATTCTATTCCATTGAATTCCATTCCATTCCATTCCATTCCATTCCATTCCATTCCATTCCATTCCATTCCATTCCATTCCAATCCATTCCTTTCCATTCCATTCCGTTCTACTCGGGTTGATTCCATTCCATTCCACTCCATTCCATTCCATTCCATTCCATTCCATTCCAATCTATTCCATTCTATTCAATTCGATTCCATTCGATTCCATTCAATTCCATTCAATTCCATTCCATTCCATTCCAATCCATTCCATTCTACTCGGGTTGATTCCATTCCATTCCATTCCATTCCATTCCATTCCATTCCATTCCATTCCATTCCATTCCATTCCATTCGATTCCATTCGATTCCATTCCATTCCATTCCATTCCATTCCATTCCATTCCATTCCAATCTATTCCATTCGATTCCATTCCATTCCATTCCATTCCATTCCATTCCATTCCATTCCAATCCATTCCATTCTACTCGTGTTGATTCCCTTCCATTCCATTCCACTCCATTCCATTCCATTCCATTCCATTCCATTCCATTCCATTCCATTCCGTTCTACTCGGGTTGATTCCATTCTATTCCATTACATTCCATTCGATTCCATTCGATTTCATTCGATTCCTTTCCATTCCATTCCATTCCATTCCATTCCATTCCGTTCTATTCCATTCCATTCCATTCCATTCCATTCCATTCCATTCCAATCCATTCCCTTCCGTTCTATTCGGGTTGATTCCATTCCATTCCATTCCATTCCATTCCATTCCATTCCATTCCATTCCATTCCATTCCATTCTATTGCATTCCATTCGATTCCATTTGATTCCATTCCATTCCATTCCATTCCATTCCATTCCATTCCATTCCATTCCATTCCATTCTATTCCATTCCATTCCATTCTGTTCCATTCTATTCCATTCCATTCCATTCCGTTCCACTCGGGTTGATTCCATTCTATTCCATTCCATTCCATTCGATTCCATTCGATATCATTCAATTCCATTCCATTCCATTCCATTCCATTCCATTCCATTCCATTCCATTCCATTCTATTCCATTCCATTCCATTCCATTCCATTCCATTCTATTCCATTCCATTCCATTCCGTTCTACTCGGGTTGATTCCATTCCATTCCATTTCATTCCATTCCATTCCATTCCATTCGATTCCATTCCATTCCATTCCATTCTATTCCATTCCATTCTACTCCATTGAATTCCATTCCATTCCATTGAATTCCATTCCATTCCATTCTACTCGGGTTGATTCCATTCCATTCCATTCCATTCCATTCCATTCCATTCCATTCCATTCCATTCCACTCGATTCCATTCCATTCTTTCCATTCCATTCCAATCCATTCCATTCTACTCGGGTGGATTCCATTCCATTCCATTCCATTCCATTCCATTCCATTCCATTCCATTCCATTCCATTCCATTCCACTCCATTCGATTCCATTCCATTCCATTCCATTCCATTCCATTCCATTCCATTCCATTCCATTCCATTCCGTTCTAGTCGGGTTGATTCCATTCTATTCCATTCCATTCCATTCCATTCCACTCCATTCCATTCCATTCCATTCCATTCTATTCCATTCCATTCTACTCCATTGAATTCCATTCCATTCCATTCTATTCCATTCCATTCCATTCCTTTCCATTCCATTTAGTTCTACTCGGGTTGATTCCATTACATTCCATTCCATTCCATTCCATTCCATTCCATTGCATTCCATTCCATTCCATTCCATTACTTTCCATTCCATTCCATTCCAATCCATTCCATTCTACTCGGGTTGACTCCATTCCATTCCATTCCATTCCATTCCATTACATTCCATTATAATCCATTCCATTCCATTCGATTCCGTTCGATTCCATTCCATTCCATTCCATTCCATTCCATTCAATTCCATTCGATTCCATTCGATTCCATTCCATTCCATTCCATTCCAATCCATTCCATTCTACTCGGGTTGATTCCATTCCATTCCATTCCATTCCATTCCATTCCATTCCATTCCATTCCATTCCATTCCATTCCATTCCATTCCATTCTATTCCTTTCGATTCCATTCCATTCCATTAAATTCCATTCCATTCCATTCCATTCCATTCCATTCCATTCCATTCCATTCCATTCCATTCCATTGCATTCCGTTCTACTCGGGTTGATTCCACTCCATTCCATTCCATTCCATTCCATTATATACCATCCCATTCGATTCCATTCCATTCCATTCCATTCCATTCCATTCCATTCCATTCCATTATATACCATCCCATTCGATTCCATTCCATTCCATTCCATTCCATTCCATTCCAATCCATTCCATTCTACTCGGGTTGACTCCATTCCATTCCATTCCATTCCGTTCTAATCGGGTTGATTCCATTCTATTCCATTCCATTCCATTCCATTCCATTCAATTCCATTCCATTCCATTCCATTCCATTCCATTCTATTCCATTCCATTCTACTCCATTGAATTCCATTCCATTCCATTCTATTCCATTCCATTCCATTCCTTTCCATTCCATTTAGTTCTACTCGGGTTGATTCCATTCCATTCCATTCCATTCCTTTCCATTCCATTCCAATCCATTCCATTCCATTACTTTCCATTCCATTCCATTCCAATCCATTCCATTCTACTCGGATTGACTCCATTCCATTCCATTCCATTACATTACATTCTATTATACTCCATTCCATTCCATTCGATTCCGTTCGATTCCATTCCATTCCATTCCATTCCATTCCATTCCATTCCATTCCATTCCATTCCATTCGATTCCATTCCATTCCATTCGATTCCATTCCATTCCATTCCATTCCATTCCATTCCATTCCATTCCAATCCATTCCATTCTACTCGGGTTGATTCAATTCCATTCCATTCCATTCCATTCCATTCCATTCCATTCCATTCCTTTCGATTCCATTCCTTTCCATTCCATTCCATTCCATTCCATTCCATTCCATTCCATTCCATTCCATTCCATTCCGTTCTACTCGGGTTGATTCCACTCCATTCCATTCCATTCCATTCCATTCCATTCCATTCCATTCCATTCCTTTCCATTCCAACCCATTCCGTTCTACTCGGGTTGATTCCATTCCATTCCATTGAATTCCATTCCATTCCATTCCATTCCATTCCATTCCATTCCATTCCATTCCATTCCATTCCATTCGATTCCATTCCATTCCGTTCCATTCCAAACCATTCCATTCTACTCGGGTTCATCATTCCATTCCATTCCATTCCATTCCATTCCACTCGGGTTCATTCCATTCCATTCCATTCCATTCCATTCCATTCCATTCCATTCCATTCCACTCGGGTGCATTCCATTCCATTCCATTCCATTCCATTCCATTCCATTCCATTCCGTTCTGCTCAGGTTGATTTCCATTCCATTCCATTCCATTCCATTCCATTCCATTCCATTCCATTCCATTCCATTCCATTCCATTCCATTCCATTCCATTCCATTCCATTCCGTTCTACTCGGCTTGAATCCATTGAGTTCCGTTCCGTTCCTTTCCGTCCCGACACGTCCCGTCCCGTCCCGTCCCGTCCCGTCCCGTCCCGTGCCGTTTTACTCGGGTTGATTCCTTTCCATTCCGTTCCGCTCGTTTCCGTTACGTTCCATTCCGTTCCACGCGGGTTGGTTCAATTCCATTCTATTCTATTCTATTCCTTTCCCTTCCATTCCATTCCATTCCATTCCATTCTACTCGGGTTGATTCCATGCCATTCCGTTCCGCTCCATTCCGTTCCACGCGGGTTGGTTCAATTCCATTCTATTCTATTCTATTCCTTTCCCTTCCATTCCATTCCATTCCATTCCATTCTACTCGGGTTGATTCCATGCCATTCCGTTCCGTTCCATTCCGTCCCATCCCGACCCGTCCCATCCCGTCCCGTCCCGTCCCATCCCGTTCCGTTCCACATGGGTTGATTCAATTCCTTTCGGTTACATTGAATTCCATTCCATTCCATTCTACTCGGATTGATTCCATTCCATTCCATTCCATTCCATTCCATACAATTCCATTCCATTCCATTTCATTGCATTCCATTCCATTCCATTTCTTTCGATTCCATTCGTTTCCATTCCATTCCATTCCATTCCAATCCATTCCATTCTACTCGGGTTGATTCCATTCCATTCCATTCCATTCCATTCCATTCCATTCCATTCCATTCCATTCCACTCGATTCCATTCCATTCCTTTCCATTCCATTCCAATCCATTCCATTCTACTCGGGTGGATTCCATTCCATTCCATTCCATTCCATTCCATTCCATTCCATTCCAATCCATTCCATTCTACTCGGGTTGATTCCATTCCATTCCATTCCATTCCATTCCATTCCATTCCATTCCATTCCTTTCGATTCCATTCCATTCCATTCCATTCCATTCCATTCCATTCCATTCCATTCCATTCCATTCCATTCCGTTCTACTCGGGTTGATTCCACTCCATTCCATTCCATTCCATTCCATTCCATTCCATTCCATTCCATTCCTTTCCATTCCAACCCATTCCGTTCTACTCGGGTTGTTTCCATTCCATTCCATTCCATTCCGTTCCATTCCATTCCATTCCATTCCATTCCATTCCATTCCATTCGATTCCATTCCATTCCATTCCATTCGAAACCATTCCATTCTACACGGGTTCATCATTCCATTCCATTCCATTCCATTCCGTTCCACTTGGGTTCATTCCATTCTATTCCATTCCATTCCATTCCATTCCATTCCACTCGGGTGCATTCCATTCCATTCCATTCCATTCCATTCCATTCCATTCCATTCCATTCCATTCCATTCCATTCCATTCCATTCCGTTCTACTCGGCTTGAATCCATTGAGTTCCGTTCCGTTCCGTTCCGTCCCGACACGTCCCGTCCCGTCCCGTCCCGTCCCGTGCCGTTTTACTCGGGTTGATTCCTTTCCATTCCGTTCCGCTCGTTTCCGTTACGTTCCATTCCGTTCCACGCGGGTTGGTTCAATTCCATTCTATTCTATTCTATTCCTTTCCCTTCCATTCCATTCCATTCCATTCCATTCTACTCGGGTTGATTCCATGCCATTCCGTTCCGCTCCATTCCGTTCCACGCGGGTTGGTTCAATTCCATTCTATTCTATTCTATTCCTTTCCCTTCCATTCCATTCCATTCCATTCCATTCTACTCGGGTTGATTCCATGCCATTCCGTTCCGCTCCATTCCGTTCCACGCGGGTTGGTTCAATTCCATTCTATTCTATTCTATTCCTTTCCCTTCCATTCCATTCCATTCCATTCCATTCTACTCAGGTTGATTCCATGCCATTCCGTTCCGTTCCATTCCGTCCCATCCCGACCCGTCCCATCCCGTCCCGTCCCGTCCCATCCCGTTCCGTTCCACATGGGTTGATTCAATTCCTTTCGGTTACATTGAATTCCATTCCATTCCATTCTACTCGGATTGATTCCATTCCATTCCATTCCATTCCATTCCATACCATTCCATTCCATTCCATTTCATTCCATTCCATTCCATTCCATTTCTTTCGATTCCATTCGTTTCCATTCCATTCCATTCCATTCCATTCTATTCCTTTCGATTCCATTCCATTCCATTAAATTCCATTCCATTCCATTCCATTCCATTCCATTCCATTCCATTCCATTCCATTCCATTCCATTCCATTCCGTTCTACTCGGGTTGATTCCACTCCATTCCATTCCATTCCATTCCATTATATACCATCCCATTCGATTCCATTCCATTCCATTCCATTCCATTCCATTCCATTCCATTCCATTCCATTCCATTCCATTCCATTCCATTCCGTTCTAGTCGGGTTGATTCCATTCTATTCCATTCCATTCCATTCCATTCCATTCCATTCCATTCGATTCCATTCCATTCCATTCCATTCTATTCCATTCCATTCTACTCCATTGAATTCCATTCCATTCCATTCAGTTCCATTCCATTCCATCCCTTTCCATTCCATTTAGTTCTACTCGGGTTGATTCCATTCCATTCCATTCCATTCCATTCCATTCCATTCCATTCCATTCCATTCAATTCCATTCCATTCCGTTACTTTCCATTCCATTCCATTCCAATCCATTCCATTCTACTCGGGTTGACTCCATTCCATTCCATTCCTTTCCATTCCATTATATTCCATTCTAATCCATTCGATTCCGTTCGATTCCATTCCATTCCATTCCATTCCATTCCATTGCATTCCATTCCATTCCATTCCATTCCATTCCGTTCTACTCGGGTTGATTCCATTCCATTCCTTTCCATTCCATTCCATTCCATTCCATTCCATTCCATTCCATTCCATTCCATTCCATTCCATTCCATTCCATTCCATTCCATTCCCTTCCATTCCATTCCATTCCAATCCATTCCATTCTACTCGGGTTGATTCCATTCCATTCCATTGCATTCGACTCCATTCGATTCCATTCGATTCCATTCCATTCCATTCCGTTCCATTCCATTCCATTCCATTCCATTCTATTCCATTGAATTCCATTCCATTCCATTCCATTCCATTCCATTCCATTCCATTCCATTCCATTCCATTCCGTTCTACTCGGGTTGATTCCATTCCATTCCATTCCATTCCATTCCATTCCATTCCATTCCAATCTATTCCATTCTATTCAATTCGATTCCATTCGATTCCATTCAACTCCGTTCAATTCCATTCCATTCCATTCCAATCCATTCCATTCTACTCAGGTTGATTCCATTCCATTCCATTACATTCCATTCCATTCCATTCCATTCCATTCCATTCCATTCCATTCCAATCTATTCCATTCGATTCCATTCCATTCCATTCCATTCCATTCCATTCCATTCCATTCCATTCAATTCCATTCCATTCCATTACAATCCATTCCATTCTACTCGTGTTGATTCCCTTCCATTCCATTCAACTCCATTCCATTCCATTCCATTCCATTCCATTCCATTCCATTCCATTCCATTCCATTCCATTCCATTCCATTCCATTCCGTTCTACTCGGGTTGATTCCATTCTATTCCATTACATTCCATTCGATTCCATTCGATTCCATTCGATTCCTTTCCATTCCATTCCATTCCATTCCATTCCATTCCATTCTATTCCATTCCATTCCATTCCATTCCATTCCATTCCATTCCAATCCATTCCCTTCCGTTCTATTCGGGTTGATTCCATTCCATTCCATTCCATTCCATTCCATTCCATTCCATTCCATTCCATTCCATTCCATTCCATTGCATTCCATTCGATTCCATTCGATTCCATTCCATTCCATTCCATTCCATTCCATTCCATTCCATTCCATTCCATTCCATTCTATTCCATTCCATTCCATTCTGTTCCATTCTATTCCATTCCATTCCATTCCGTTCCACTCGGGTTGATTCCATTCTATTCCATTCCATTCCATTCGATTCCATTCGATATCATTCGATTCCATTCCATTCCATTCCATTCCATTCCATTCCATTCCATTCCATTCCATTCTATTCCATTCCATTCCATTCCATTCCATTCCATTCTATTCCATTCCATTCCATTCCGTTCTACTCGGGTTGATTCCATTCTATTCCATTCCATTCCATTCGATTCCATTCGATATCATTCGATTCCATTCCATTCCATTCCATTCCATTCCATTCCATTCCATTCCATTCCATTCTATTCCATTCCATTCCATTCCATTCCATTCCATTCTATTCCATTCCATTCCATTCCGTTCTACTCGGGTTGATTCCATTCCATTCCATTTCATTCCATTCCATTCCATTCCATTCCATTCGATTCCATTCGATTCCATTCCATTCCATTCCATTCCAATCCATTCCATTCTACTCGTGTTGATTCCATTCCATTCCATTCCATTCCATTCCATTCCATTCCATTCCATTCCATTCCATTCCACTCGATTCCATTCCATTCCATTCCATTCCATTCCAATCCATTCCATTCTACTCGGGTGGATTCCATTCCATTCCATTCTTTTCCATTCCATTCCATTCCATTCCATTACATTACATTCCATTCGGTTCCATTCCATTCCATTCCATTCCATTCCATTCCATTCCATTCCATTCCATTCCATTCCATTCCATTCCGTTCTAATCGGGTTGATTCCATTCTATTCCATTCCATTCCATTCCATTCCATTCAATTCCATTCCATTCCATTCCATTCCATTCCATTCTATTCCATTCCATTCTACTCCATTGAATTCCATTCCATTCCATTCTATTCCATTCCATTCCATTCCTTTCCATTCCATTTAGTTCTACTCGGGTTGATTCCATTCCATTCCATTCCATTCCTTTCCATTCCATTCCAATCCATTCCATTCCATTACTTTCCATTCCATTCCATTCCAATCCATTCCATTCTACTCGGGTTGACTCCATTCCATTCCATTCCATTACATTACATTCCATTATATTCCATTCCATTCCATTCGATTCCGTTCGATTCCATTCCATTCCATTCCATTCCATTCCATTCCATTCCATTCCATTCCATTCGGTTCCATTCCATTCCATTCGATTCCATTCCTTTCCATTCCATTCCATTCCATTCCATTCCATTCCAATCCATTCCATTCTACTCGGGTTGATTCAATTCCATTCCATTCCATTCCATTCCATTCCATTCCATTCCATTCCTTTCGATTCCATTCCTTTCCATTCCATTCCATTCCATTCCATTCCATTCCATTCCATTCCATTCCGTTCTACTCGGGTTGATTCCACTCCATTCCATTCCATTCCATTTGATTCCATTCCATTCCATTCCATTCCAATCCATTCCATTCTACTCGGGTTGATTCCATTCCATTCCATTCCATTCCATTCCATTCCATTCCATTCCATTCCATTCCATTCCATTCCATTCCCTTCTATTCCTTTCGATTCCATTCCATTCCATTAAATTCCATTCCATTCCATTCCATTCCATTCCATTCCATTCCATTCCATTCCATTCCATTCCATTCCATTCCATTCCGTTCTACTCGGGTTGATTCCACTCCATTCCATTCCATTCCATTCCATTATATACCATCCCATTCGATTCCATTCCATTCCATTCCATTCCATTCCATTCCATTCCATTCCATTCCATTCCGTTCTAGTCGGGTTGAATCCATTCTATTCCATTCCATTCCATTCCATTCCATTCCATTCCATTCGATTCCATTCCATTCCATTCCATTCTATTCCATTCCATTCTACTCCATTGAATTCCATTCCATTCCATTCAATTCCGTTCCATTCCATCCCTTTCCATTCCATTTAGTTCTACTCGGGTTGATTCCATTCCATTCCATTCCATTCCATTCCATTCCATTCCATTCAATTCCATTCCATTCCGTTACTTTCCATTCCATTCCATTCCAATCCATTCCATTCTACTCGGGTTGACTCCATTCCATTCCATTCCTTTCCATTCCATTATATTCCATTCTAATCCATTCGATTCCGTTCGATTCCATTCCATTGCATTCCATTCCATTCCATTGCATTCCATTCCATTCCATTCCATTCCATTCCGTTCTACTCGGGTTGATTCCATTCCATTCCTTTCCATTCCATTCCATTCCATTCCATTCCATTCCATTCCATTCCATTCCATTCCCTTCCATTCCATTCCATTCCAATCCATTCCATTCTACTCGGGTTGATTCCATTCCATTCCATTGCATTCGACTCCATTCGATTCCATTCGATTCCATTCCATTCCATTCCGTTCCATTCCATTCCATTCCATTCCATTCTATTCCATTGAATTCCATTCCATTCCATTCCATTCCATTCCATTCCATTCCATTCCATTCCATTCCATTCCATTCCATTCCGTTCTACTCGGGTTGATTCCATTCCATTCCATTCCATTCCATTCCATTCCATTCCATTCCATTCCAATCTATTCCATTCTATTCAATTCGATTCCATTCGATTCCATTCAATTCCATTCAATTCCATTCCATTCCATTCCAATCCATTCCATTCTACTCGGGTTGATTCCATT
Organism: Gorilla gorilla gorilla; assembly: GCF_029281585.2. Lineage (NCBI taxonomy): Eukaryota > Metazoa > Chordata > Mammalia > Primates > Hominidae > Gorilla > Gorilla gorilla. Next base: position 10,900,904 of record NC_073241.2, read on the forward strand.
CCATTCCATTCCATTCCATTCCATTCCATTCCATTCCATTCCATTCCATTCCATTCCATTCCATTCCATTCCATTCCATTCGATTCCATTCGATTCCATTCCATTCCATTCCATACCATTCCATTCCATTCCATTCCATTCCAATCTATTCCATTCGATTCCATTCCATTCCATTCCATTCCATTCCATTCCATTCCATTCCATTCCAATCCATTCCATTCTACTCGGGTTGATTCCCTTCCATTCCATTCCACTCCATTCCATTCCATTCCATTCCATTCCATTCCATTCCATTCCATTCCATTCCATTCCATTCCGTTCTACTCGGGTTGATTCCATTCTATTCCATTACATTCCATTCGATTCCATTCGATTCCATTCGGTTCCTTTCCATTCCATTCCATTCCATTCCATTCCATTCCATTCTATTCCATTCCATTCCATTCCATTCCATTCCATTCCATTCCAATCCATTCCCTTCCGTTCTATTCGGGTTGATTCCATTCCATTCCATTCCATTCCATTCCATTCCATTCCATTCCATTCCATTCCATTCTATTGCATTCCATTCGATTCCATTCGATTCCATTCCATTCCATTCCATTCCATTCCATTCCATTCCATTCCATTCCATTCTATTCCATTCCATTCCATTCTGTTCCATTCTATTCCATTCCATTCCATTCCGTTCCACTCGGGTTGATTCCATTCTATTCCATTCCATTCCATTCCATTCCATTCCATTCCATTCGATTCCATTCCATTCCATTCCATTCTATTCCATTCCATTCTACTCCATTGAATTCCATTCCATTCCATTCAATTCCATTCCATTCCATCCCTTTCCATTCCATTTAGTTCTACTCGGGTTGATTCCATTCCATTCCATTCCATTCCATTCCATTCCATTCCATTCAATTCCATTCCATTCCGTTACTTTCCATTCCATTCCATTCCAATCCATTCCATTCTACTCGGGTTGACTCCATTCCATTCCATTCCTTTCCATTCCATTATATTCCATTCTAATCCATTCGATTCCGTTCGATTCCATTCCATTCCATTCCATTCCATTCCATTGCATTCCATTCCATTCCATTCCATTCCATTCCGTTCTACTCGGGTTGATTCCATTCCATTCCTTTCAATTCCATTCCATTCCATTCCATTCCATTCCATTCCATTCCATTCCATTCCCTTCCATTCCATTCCATTCCAATCCATTCCATTCTACTCGGGTTGATTCCATTCCATTCCATTTCATTCCATTCCATTCCATTCCATTCCATTCGATTCCATTCGATTCGATTCCATTCCATTCCATTCCAATCCATTCCATTCTACTCGGGTTGATTCCATTCCATTCCATTCCATTCCATTCCATTCCATTCCATTCCATTCCATTCTATTCCATTCCATTCCATTCCGTTCTACTCGGGTTGATTCCATTCCATTCCATTTCATTCCATTCCATTCCATTCCATTCCATTCGATTCCATTCGATTCGATTCCATTCCATTCCATTCCAATCCATTCCATTCTACTCGGGTTGATTCCATTCCATTCCATTCCATTCCATTCCATTCCATTCCATTCCATTCCATTCCATTCCATTCCACTCGATTCCATTCCATTCCATTCCATTCCATTCCAATCCATTCCATTCTACTCGGGTGGATTCCATTCCATTCCATTCTTTTCCATTCCATTCCATTCCATTCCATTCCATTACATTCCATTCGGTTCCATTCCATTCCATTCCATTCCATTCCATTCCATTCCATTCCATTCCATTCCAATCCATTCCATTCTACTCGGGTTGATTCAATTCCATTCCATTCCATTCCATTCCATTCCATTCCATTCCATTCCATTCCTTTCGATTCCATTCCTTTCCATTCCATTCCATTCCATTCCATTCCATTCCATTCCATTCCATTCCATTCCGTTCTACTCGGGTTGATTCCACTCCATTCCATTCCATTCCATTTGATTCCATTCCATTCCATTCCATTCCAATCCATTCCATTCTACTCGGGTTGATTCCATTCCATTCCATTCCATTCCATTCCATTCCATTCCATTCCATTCCATTCCATTCCATTCCATTCCATTCCATTCTATTCCTTTCGATTCCATTCCATTCCATTAAATTCCATTCCATTCCATTCCATTCCATTCCATTCCATTCCATTCCATTCCATTCCATTCCATTCCGTTCTACTCGGGTTGATTCCACTCCATTCCATTCCATTCCATTCCTTTATATACCATCCCATTCGATTCCATTCCATTCCATTCCATTCCATTCCATTCCATTCCATTCCATTCCATTCCATTCCGTTCTAGTCGGGTTGATTCCATTCTATTCCATTCCATTCCATTCCATTCCATTCCATTCCATTCGATTCCATTCCATTCCATTCCATTCTATTCCATTCCATTCTACTCCATTGAATTCCATTCCATTCCATTCAATTCCATTCCATTCCATCCCTTTCCATTCCATTTAGTTCTACTCGGGTTGATTCCATTCCATTCCATTCCATTCCATTCCATTCCATTCCATTCAATTCCATTCCATTCCGTTACTTTCCATTCCATTCCATTCCAATCCATTCCATTCTACTCGGGTTGACTCCATTCCATTCCATTCCTTTCCATTCCATTATATTCCATTCTAATCCATTCGATTCCGTTCGATTCCATTCCATTCCATTCCATTCCATTCCATTGCATTCCATTCCATTCCATTCCATTCCATTCCGTTCTACTCGGGTTGATTCCATTCCATTCCTTTCAATTCCATTCCATTCCATTCCATTCCATTCCATTCCATTCCATTCCATTCCCTTCCATTCCATTCCATTCCAATCCATTCCATTCTACTCGGGTTGATTCCATTCCATTCCATTGCATTCGACTCCATTCGATTCCATTCGATTCCATTCCATTCCATTCCGTTCCATTCCATTCCATTCCATTCCATTCTATTCCATTGAATTCCATTCCATTCCATTCCATTCCATTCCATTCCATTCCATTCCATTCCATTCCATTCCATTCCATTCCGTTCTACTCGGGTTGATTCCATTCCATTCCATTCCATTCCATTCCATTCCATTCCATTCCATTCCAATCTATTCCATTCTATTCAATTCGATTCCATTCGATTCCATTCAATTCCATTCAATTCCATTCCATTCCATTCCAATCCATTCCATTCTACTCGGGTTGATTCCATTCCATTCCATTCCATTCCATTCCATTCCATTCCATTCCATTCCATTCCATTCCATTCGATTCCATTCGATTCCATTCCATTCCATTCCATTCCATTCCATTCCATTCCATTCCATTCCAATCTATTCCATTCGATTCCATTCCATTCCATTCCATTCCATTCCATTCCATTCCATTCCATTCCAATCCATTCCATTCTACTCGTGTTGATTCCCTTCCATTCCATTCCACTCCATTCCATTCCATTCCATTCCATTCCATTCCATTCCATTCCATTCCGTTCTACTCGGGTTGATTCCATTCTATTCCATTACATTCCATTCGATTCCATTCGATTCCATTCGATTCCTTTCCATTCCATTCCATTCCATTCCATTCCATTCCATTCTATTCCATTCCATTCCATTCCATTCCATTCCATTCCATTCCAATCCATTCCCTTCCGTTCTATTCGGGTTGATTCCATTCCATTCCATTCCATTCCATTCCATTCCATTCCATTCCATTCCATTCCATTCCATTCTATTGCATTCCATTCGATTCCATTCGATTCCATTCCATTCCATTCCATTCCATTCCATTCCATTCCATTCCATTCCATTCCATTCTATTCCATTCCATTCCATTCTGTTCCATTCTATTCCATTCCATTCCATTCCGTTCCACTCGGGTTGATTCCATTCTATTCCATTCCATTCCATTCGATTCCATTCGATATCATTCGATTCCATTCCATTCCATTCCATTCCATTCCATTCCATTCCATTCCATTCCATTCTATTCCATTCCATTCCATTCCATTCCATTCCATTCCATTCTATTCCATTCCATTCCATTCCGTTCTACTCGGGTTGATTCCATTCCATTCCATTTCATTCCATTCCATTCCATTCCATTCCATTCGATTCCATTCGATTCGATTCCATTCCATTCCATTCCAATCCATTCCATTCTACTCGGGTTGATTCCATTCCATTCCATTCCATTCCATTCCATTCCATTCCATTCCATTCCATTCCATTCCACTCGATTCCATTCCATTCCATTCCATTCCATTCCAATCCATTCCATTCTACTCGGGTGGATTCCATTCCATTCCATTCTTTTCCATTCCATTCCATTCCATTCCATTCCATTACATTCCATTCGGTTCCATTCCATTCCATTCCATTCCATTCCATTCCATTCCATTCCATTCCATTCCATTCCGTTCTAATCGGGTTGATTCCATTCTATTCCATTCCATTCCATTCCATTCCATTCAATTCCATTCCATTCCATTCCATTCCATTCCATTCCATTCTATTCCATTCCATTCTACTCCATTGAATTCCATTCCATTCCATTCTATTCCATTCCATTCCATTCCTTTCCATTCCATTTAGTTCTACTCGGGTTGATTCCATTCCATTCCATTCCATTCCTTTCCATTCCATTCCAATCCATTCCATTCCATTACTTTCCATTCCATTCCATTCCAATCCATTCCATTCTACTCGGGTTGACTCCATTCCATTCCATTCCATTCCATTACATTCCATTATATTCCATTCCATTCCATTCGATTCCGTTCGATTCCATTCCATTCCATTCCATTCCATTCCATTCCATTCCATTCCATTCCATTCCATTCCATTCCATTCCATTCCATTCCATTCCATTCCATTCCATTCCAATCCATTCCATTCTACTCGGGTTGATTCAATTCCATTCCATTCCATTCCATTCCATTCCATTCCATTCCATTCCATTCCTTTCGATTCCATTCCTTTCCATTCCATTCCATTCCATTCCATTCCATTCCATTCCATTCCATTCCGTTCTACTCGGGTTGATTCCACTCCATTCCATTCCATTCCATTCCATTCCATTCCATTCCATTCCATTCCATTCCTTTCCATTCCAACCCATTCCGTTCTACTCGGGTTGATTCCATTCCATTCCATTGAATTCCATTCCATTCCATTCCATTCCATTCCATTCCATTCCATTCCATTCCATTCGATTCCATTCCATTCCATTCCATTCCAAACCATTCCATTCTACTCGGGTTCATCATTCCATTCCATTCCATTCCAATCCATTCCACTCGCGTTCATTCCATTCCATTCCATTCCATTCCATTCCATTCCATTCCATTCCACTCGGGTGCATTCCATTCCATTCCATTCCATTCCATTCCATTCCATTCCATTCCGTTCTGCTCAGGTTGATTTCCATTCCATTCCATTCCATTCCATTCCATTCCATTCCATTCCATTCCATTCCATTCCATTCCATTCCATTCCATTCCATTCTATTCCATTCCGTTCTACTCGGCTTGAATCCATTGAGTTCCGTTCCGTTCCTTTCCGTCCCGACACGTCCCGTCCCGTCCCGTCCCGTCCCATCCCGTCCCGTGTCGTTTTACTCGGGTTGATTCCTTTCCATTCCGTTCCGCTCGTTTCCGTTACGTTCCATTCCGTTCCACGCGTGTTGGTTCAATTCCATTCTATTCTATTCTATTCCTTTCCCTTCCATTCCATTCCATTCCATTCCATTCTACTCGGGTTGATTCCATGCCATTCCGTTCCGCTCCATTCCGTTCCATGCGGGTTGGTTCAATTCCATTCTATTCTATTCTATTCCTTTCCCTTCCATTCCATTCCATTCCATTCCATTCTACTCGGGTTGATTCCATGCCATTCCGTTCCGTTCCATTCCGTCCCATCCCGACCCGTCCCATCCCGTCCCGTCCCGTCCCATCCCGTTCCGTTCCACATGGGTTGATTCAATTCCTTTCGGTTACATTGAATTCCATTCCATTCCATTCTACTCGGATTGATTCCATTCCATTCCATTCCATTCCATTCCATTCCATTCCATTCCATTCCATTCCATTCCATTCCATTGCGTTCCATTCGATTCGATTCCATTCCATTCCTTTCCATTCCATTCCAATCCATTCCATTCTACTTGGGTTGATTCCATTCCATTCCATTCCATTCCATTCGATTCCATTCAATTCCATTCCATTCCATTCCATTCCATTCCATTCCATTCCATTCCATTCCATTCCACTCGATTCCATTCCATTCCATTCCATTCCATTCCAATCCATTCCATTCTACTCGGGTGGATTCCATTCCATTCCATTCCTTTCCATTCCATTCCATTCCATTCCATTACATTCCATTCGGTTCCATTCCATTCCATTCCATTCCATTCCATTCCATTCCATTCCATTCCATTCCGTTCTAATCGGGTTGATTCCATTCTATTCCATTCCATTCCATTCCATTCCATTCAATTCCATTCCATTCCATTCCATTCCATTCCATTCCATTCTATTCCATTCCATTCTACTCCATTGAATTCCATTCCATTCCATTCTATTCCATTCCATTCCATTCCTTTCCATTCCATTTAGTTCTACTCGGGTTGATTCCATTCCATTCCATTCCATTCCTTTCCATTCCATTCCAATCCATTCCATTCCATTACTTTCCATTCCATTCCATTCCAATCCATTCCATTCTACTCGGGTTGACTCCATTCCATTCCATTCCATTACATTACATTCCATTATATTCCATTCCATTCCATTCGATTCTGTTCGATTCCACTCCATTCCATTCCATTCCATTCCATTCCATTCCATTCCATTCCATTCCATTCGATTCCATTCCATTCCATTCGATTCCATTCCATTCCATTCCATTCCATTCCATTCCATTCCAATCCATTCCATTCTACTCGGGTTGATTCAATTCCATTCCATTCCATTCCATTCCATTCCATTCCATTCCATTCCATTCCATTCCTTTCGATTCCATTCCATTCCATTCCATTCCATTCCATTCCATTCCATTCCATTCCATTCCATTCCATTCCGTTCTACTCGGGTTGATTCCATTCCATTCCATTCCATTCCATTCCATTCCATTCCAACCCATTCCGTTCTACTCGGGTTGATTCCATTCCATTCCATTGAATTCCATTCCATTCCATTCCATTCCATTCCATTCGATTCCATTCCATTCCATTCCATTCCAAACCATTCCATTCTACTCGGGTTCATCATTCCATTCCATTCCATTCCATTCCATTCCACTCGGGTTCATTCCATTCCATTCCATTCCATTCCATTCCATTCCATTCCATTCCACTCGGGTGCATTCCATTCCATTCCATTCCATTCCATTCCATTCCATTCCATTCCATTCCGTTCTGCTCAGGTTGATTTCCATTCCATTCTATTCCATTCCATTCCATTCCATTCCATTCCATTCCATTCCATTCCATTCCATTCCATTCCATTCCATTCCATTCCATTCCATTCCGTTCTACTCGGCTTGAATCCATTGAGTTCCGTTCCGTTCCGTTCCGTCCCGACACGTCCCGTCCCGTCCCGTCCCGTCCCGTCCCGTCCCGTGCCGTTTTACTCGGGTTGATTCCTTTCCATTCCGTTCCGCTCGTTTCCGTTACGTTCCATTCCGTTCCACGCGGGTTGGTTCAATTCCATTCTATTCTATTCTATTCCTTTCCCTTCCATTCCATTCCATTCCATTCCATTCTACTCGGGTTGATTCCATGCCATTCCGTTCCGCTCCATTCCGTTCCACGCGGGTTGGTTCAATTCCATTCTATTCTATTCTATTCCTTTCCCTTCCATTCCATTCCATTCCATTCCATTCTACTCGGGTTGATTCCATGCCATTCCGTTCCGTTCCATTCCGTCCCATCCCGACCCGTCCCATCCCGTCCCGTCCCGTCCCATCCCGTTCCGTTCCACATGGGTTGATTCAATTCCTTTCGGTTACATTGAATTCCATTCCATTCCATTCTACTCGGATTGATTCCATTCCATTCCATTCCATTCCATTCCATTCCATACCATTCCATTCCATTCCATTTCATTCCATTCCATTCCATTCCATTTCTTTCGATTCCATTCGTTTCCATTCCATTCCATTCCATTCCAATCCATTCCATTCTACTCGGGTGGATTCCATTCCATTCCATTCCATTCCATTCCATTCCATTCCATTCCATTCCATTCCATTCCATTCGATTCCATTCCATTCCATTCCATTCCATTCCATTCCATTCCGTTCTAGTCGGGTTGATTCCATTCTATTCCATTCCATTCCATTCCATTCCATTCCATTCCATTCCATTCCATTCCATTCCATTCTATTCCATTCCATTCTACTCCATTGAATTCCATTCCATTCCATTCAATTCCATCCATTCCATTCCTTTCCATTCCATTTAGTTCTACTCGGGTTGATTCCATTCCATTCCATTCCATTCCATTCCATTCCATTCCATTCCATTCCATTCCATTACTTTCCATTCCATTCCATTCCAATCCATTCCATTCTACTCGGGTTGACTCCATTCCATTCCATTCCATTCCATTCCATTCCATTCCATTCCATTCCATTCTATTCCATTCTATTCCATTCGATTCCGTTCGATTCCATTCCATTCCATTCCATTCCATTCGATTCCATTCCATTCCATTCGATTCCATTCCATTCCATTCGATTCCATTCCATTCCATTCCATTCCATTCCATTCCATTCCATTTACTCCATTCCGTTCTACTCGGGTTGATTCCATTGAGTTTGGTTCCGTCCCGTCCCGTCCCGTCCCGTCCCGTCCCATCCCGTCCCGTGCCGTTTTACTCAGGTTGATTCCTTTCCATTCCGTTCCGCTCGTTTCCTTTACTTTCCATTCCGTTCCACGCGGGTTGGTTCAATTCCATTCTATTCTATTCTATTCCTTTCCCTTCCATTCCATTCCATTCCATTCCATTCTACTCGGGTTGATTCCATGCCATTCCGTTCCGTTCCATTCCGTCCCATCCCGATCCGTCCCATCCCGTCCCGTCCAGTCCCATCCCGTTCCATTCCACATGGGTTGATTCAATTCCTTTCGGTTAGATTGAACTCCATTCCATTCCATTCTACTCGGATTGACTCCATTCCATTCCATTCCATTCCATTCCATTCCATTCCATTCCATTCCATTCCATTCCATTCCAATCCATTCCATTCTACTCGGGTTGATTCCATTCTATTCCATTCCATTCCATTCCATTCCATTCCATTCCATTCCATTCCATTCCATTCCATTCCATTCCATTCCATTCCATTCCATTCCATTCCATTCCATTCCATTCCATTCCATTCCATTCCATTCGATTCCATTCCATTCCATTCCATTCCATTCCATTCCATTCCATTCCATTGCATTCCATTCCGTTCTACTCGGGTTGATTCCATTCTATTCCATTCCATTCCGTTCGATTCCATTTGATTCCATTCGATTCCATTCCATTCCATTCCATTCCCTTCCATTCCATTCTATTCCATTGATTTCCATTCCATTCCATTCCATTCCATTCCATTCCATTCCATTCCATTCCATTCCATTCCATTCCATTTCATTCCATTCCATTCCATTCCAATACATTCCATTCTACTCTGGTTGATTCCATTCGATTCCATTCCATTCCATTCCATTCGTCTCCATTCGATTCCATTCCATTCCATTCCATTCTATTCCATTGAATTCCATTGAATTCCATTCCATTCCATTCCATTCCATTCCATTCCATTCGATTCCATTCCATTCCATTCCATTCCATTCCATTCGATTCCATTCCATTCCATTCCATTCCATTCCATTCCATTCCATTCCATTCCATTCCATTCCATTCCATTCCATTCCGTTCTACTCGGGTTGATTCCATTCTATTCCATTCCATTCCGTTCGATTCCATTTGATTCCATTCGATTCCATTCCATTCCATTCCATTCCCTTCCATTCCATTCTATTCCATTGAATTCCATTCCATTCCATTCCATTCCAATCCATTCCATTCCATTCCATTCCGTTCTACTCTGATTGATTCCATTCCATTCCATTCCATTCCATTCCATTCAATTCCATTCGATTCCATTCGATTCCATTCCATTCCATTCCATTCCAATCCATTCCATTCTACTCGGGTTGATTCCATTCCATTCCGTTCCATTCCATTCCATTCCATTCCATTCCATTCCATTCCATTCTATTTCTTTCGATTCCATTCCATTCCATTAAATTCCATTCCATTCCATTCCATTCCATTCCATTCCATTCCATTCCATTCCATTCCATTCCATTCCATTCCATTCCGTTCTACTCGGGTTGATTCCACTCCATTCCATTCCATTCCATTCCATTCCATACCATTCCATTCGATTCCATTCCATTCCATTCCATTCCATTCCATTCCATTCCATTCCATTCCGTTCTAGTCGGGTTGATTCCATTCTATTCCATTCCATTCCATTCCATTCCATTCCATTCCATTCGATTCCATTCCATTCCATTCCATTCTATTCCATTCCATTCTACTCCATTGAATTCCATTCCATTCCATTCAATTCCATTCCATTCCATTCCATTCCATTCCATTCTATTCCATTCCATTCTACTCCATTGAATTCCATTCCATTCCATTCTATTCCATTCCATTCCACTCCTTTCCATTCCATTTAGTTCTACTCGGGTTGATTCCATTCCATTCCATTCCATTCCTTTCCATTCCATTCCAATCCATTCCATTCCATTACTTTCCATTCCATTCCATTCCAATCCATTCCATTCTACTCGGGTTGACTCCATTCCATTCCATTCCATTACATTACATTCCATTATATTCCATTCCATTCCATTCGATTCCGTTCGATTCCACTCCATTCCATTCCATTCCATTCCATTCCATTCCATTCCATTCCATTCCATTCCATTCCATTCGATTCCATTCCATTCCATTCCATTCCATTCCATTCCATTCCATTCCAATCCATTCCATTCTACTCGGGTTGATTCAATTCCATTCCATTCCATTCCATTCCATTCCATTCCATTCCATTCCATTCCTTTCGATTCCATTCCATTCCATTCCATTCCATTCCATTCCATTCCATTCCATTCCATTCCATTCCATTCCGTTCTACTCGGGTTGATTCCATTCCATTCCATTCCATTCCATTCCATTCCATTCCATTCCAACCCATTCCGTTCTACTCGGGTTGATTCCATTCCATTCCATTGAATTCCATTCCATTCCATTCCATTCCATTCCATTCCATTCCATTCGATTCCATTCCATTCCATTCCATTCCAAACCATTCCATTCTACTCGGGTTCATCATTCCATTCCATTCCATTCCATTCCATTCCACTCGGGTTCATTCCATTCCATTCCATTCCATTCCATTCCATTCCATTCCATTCCATTCCATTCCATTCCATTCCGTTCTACTCGGCTTGAATCCATTGAGTTCCGTTCCGTTCCGTTCCGTCCCGACACGTCCCGTCCCGTCCCGTCCCGTCCCGTCCCGTCCCGTGCCGTTTTACTCGGGTTGATTCCTTTCCATTCCGTTCCGCTCGTTTCCGTTACGTTCCATTCCGTTCCACGCGGGTTGGTTCAATTCCATTCTATTCTATTCTATTCCTTTCCCTTCCATTCCATTCCATTCCATTCCATTCTACTCGGGTTGATTCCATGCCATTCCGTTCCGCTCCATTCCGTTCCACGCGGGTTGGTTCAATTCCATTCTATTCTATTCTATTCCTTTCCCTTCCATTCCATTCCATTCCATTCCATTCTACTCGGGTTGATTCCATGCCATTCCGTTCCGTTCCATTCCGTCCCATCCCGACCCGTCCCATCCCGTCCCGTCCCGTCCCATCCCGTTCCGTTCCACATGGGTTGATTCAATTCCTTTCGGTTACATTGAATTCCATTCCATTCCATTCTACTCGGATTGATTCCATTCCATTCCATTCCATTCCATTCCATACCATTCCATTCCATACCATTTCATTCCATTCCATTCCATTCCATTTCTTTCGATTCCATTCGTTTCCATTCCATTCCATTCCATTCCAATCAATTCCATTCTACTCGGGTTGATTCCATTCCATTCCATTCCATTCCATTCCATTCCATTCCATTCCACTCGATTCCATTCCATTCCTTTCCATTCCATTCCAATCCATTCCATTCTACTCGGGTGGATTCCATTCCATTCCATTCCATTCCATTCCATTCCATTCCATTCCATTCCATTCCATTCCATTCCATTCCATTCCATTCCATTCCGTTCTAGTCGGGTTGATTCCATTCTATTCCATTCCATTCCATTCCATTCCATTCCATTCCATTCCATTCCATTCTATTCCATTCCATTCTACTTCATTGAATTCCATTCCATTCCATTCAATTCCATTCCATTCCATTCCTTTCCATTCCATTTAGTTCTACTCGGGTTGATTCCATTCCATTCCATTCCATTCCATTCCATTCCATTCCATTCCATTCCATTCCATTCCATTCCATTCCATTCCATTCCATTCCTTTCCATTCCATTCCATTCCAATCCATTCCATTCTACTCGGGTTGACTCCATTCCATTCCATTCCATTCCATTCCATTCCATTCCATTCCATTCCATTATATTCCATTCTATTCCATTCGATTCCGTTCGATTCCATTCCATTCCATTCCATTCCATTCCAATCCATTCCATTCGATTACATTCCATTCCATTCGATTCCATTCCATTCCATTCCATTCCATTCCATTCCATTCCATTCCATTCCATTCCATTCCATTTACTCCATTCCGTTCTACTCGGGTTGATTCCATTGAGTTTGGTTCCGTCCCGTCCCGTCCCGTCCCGTCCCGTGCCGTTTTACTCAGGTTGATTCCTTTCCATTCCGTTCCGCTCGTTTCCTTTACTTTCCATTCCGTTCCACGCGGGTTGGTTCAATTCCATTCTATTCTATTCTATTCCTTTCCCTTCCATTCCATTCCATTCCATTCCATTCTACTCGGGTTGATTCCATGCCATTCCGTTCCGTTCCATTCCGTCCCATCCCGATCCGTCCCATCACGTCCCGTCCCGTCCCGTCCCATCCCGTTCCATTCCACATGGGTTGATTCAATTCCTTTCGGTTAGATTGAACTCCATTCCATTCCATTCTACTCGGATTGACTCCATTCCACTCCATTCCATTCCATTCCATTCCATTCCATTCCAATCCATTCCATTCGATTACATTCCATTCCATTCGATTCCATTCCATTCCATTCCATTCCATTCCATTCCATTCCATTCCATTCCATTCCATTCCATTCCATTTACTCCATTCCGTTCTACTCGGGTTGATTCCATTGAGTTTGATTCCGTCCCGTCCCGTCCCGTCCCGTCCCGTGCCGTTTTACTCAGGTTGATTCCTTTCCATTCCGTTCCGCTCGTTTCCTTTACTTTCCATTCCGTTCCACGCGGGTTGGTTCAATTCCATTCTATTCTATTCTATTCCTTTCCCTTCCATTCCATTCCATTCCATTCCATTCTACTCGGGTTGATTCCATGCCATTCCGTTCCGTTCCATTCCGTCACATCCCGATCCGTCCCATCACGTCCCGTCCCGTCCCGTCCCATCCCGTTCCATTCCACATGGGTTGATTCAATTCCTTTCGGTTAGATTGAACTCCATTCCATTCCATTCTACTCGGATTGACTCCATTCCATTCCATTCCATTCCATTCCATTCCATTCCATTCCATTCCATTCCATTCCATTCCATTCCATTCCATTTCATTCCATTCCATTCCATTCCATTCCATTCCATTCCATTCCATTCGATTCCATTCCATTCCATTCCATTCCATTCCATTCCATTCCATTCCATTCCATTCCGTTCTACTCGGGTTGATTCCATTCTATTCCATTCCATTCCGTTCGATTCCATTTGATTCCATTCGATTCCATTCCATTCCATTCCATTCCCTTCCATTCCATTCTATTCCATTGAATTCCATTCCATTCCATTCCATTCCATTCCATTCCATTCCATTCCATTCCATTCCATTCCATTCCATTCCAATGCATTCCATTCTACTCTGGTTGATTCCATTCCATTCCATTCCATTCCATTCCATTCGTCTCCATTCGATTCCATTCCATTCCATTCCATTCTATTCCATTGAATTCCATTGAATTCCATTCCATTCCATTCCATTCCATTCCATTCCATTCCATTCCATTCCATTCCATTCCATTCCATTCCATTCCGTTCTACTCGGGTTGATTCCATTCTATTCCATTCCATTCCGTTCGATTCCATTTGATTCCATTCGATTCCATTCCATTCCATTCCATTCCCTTCCATTCCATTCTATTCCATTGAATTCCATTCCATTCCATTCCATTCCACTCCATTCCATTCCGTTCTACTCTGATTGATTCCATTCCATTCCATTCCATTCCATTCCATTCAGTTCCATTCGATTCCATTTGATTCCATTCCATTCCATTCCATTCCAATCCATTCCATTCTACTCGGGTTGATTCCATTCCATTCCATTCCATTCCATTCCATTCCATTCCATTCCATTCCATTCCATTCTATTCCTTTCGATTCCATTCCATTCCATTAAATTCCATTCCATTCCATTCCATTCCATTCCATTCCATTCCATTCCATTCCATTCCATTCCATTCCATTCCATTCCGTTCTACTCGGGTTGATTCCACTCCATTCCATTCCATTCCATTCCATTCCATTCCATACCATTCCATTCGATTCCATTCCATTCCATTCCATTCCATTCCATTCCATTCCATTCCATTCCATTCCGTTCTAGTCGGGTTGATTCCATTCTATTCCATTCCATTCCATTCCATTCCATTCCATTCCATTCGATTCCATTCCATTCCATTCCATTCTATTCCATTCCATTCTACTCCATTGAATTCCATTCCATTCCATTCAATTCCATTCCATTCCATCCCTTTCCATTCCATTTAGTTCTACTCGGGTTGATTCCGTTCCATTCCATTCCATTCCATTCCATTCCATTCCATTCAATTCCATTCCATTCCGTTACTTTCCATTCCATTCCATTCCAATCCATTCCATTCTACTCGGGTTGACTCCATTCCATTCCATTCCTTTCCATTCCATTATATTCCATTCTATTCCATTCGATTCCGTTCGATTCCATTCCATTCCATTCCATTCCATTCCATTGCATTCCATTCCATTCCATTCCATTCCATTCCTTTCTACTCGGGTTGATTCCATTCCATTCCTTTCCATTCCATTCCATTCCATTCCATTCCATTCCATTCCATTCCATTCCATTCCATTCCATTCCATTCCATTCCCTTCCATTCCATTCCATTCCAATCCATTCCATTCTACTCGGGTTGATTCCATTCCATTCCATTGCATTCGACTCCATTCGATTCCATTCGATTCCATTCCATTCCATTCCGTTCCATTCCATTCCATTCCATTCCATTCTATTCCATTGAATTCCATTCCATTCCATTCCATTCCATTCCATTCCATTCCATTCCATTCCATTCCATTCCATTCCATTCCATTCCATTCCATTCCGTTCTACTCGGGTTGATTCCATTCCATTCCATTCCATTCCATTCCATTCCATTCCATTCCATTCCAATCTATTCCATTCTATTCAATTCGATTCCATTCGATTCCATTCAATTCCATTCAATTCCATTCCATTCCATTCCAATCCATTCCATTCTACTCGGGTTGATTCCATTCCATTCCATTCCATTCCATTCCATTCCATTCCATTCCATTCCATTCCATTCCATTCGATTCCATTCGATTCCATTCCATTCCATTCCATTCCATTCCATTCCATTCCATTCCATTCCAATCTATTCCATTCGATTCCATTCCATTCCATTCCATTCCATTCCATTCCATTCCATTCCATTCCAATCCATTCCATTCTACTCGTGTTGATTCCCTTCCATTCCATTCCACTCCATTCCATTCCATTCCATTCCATTCCATTCCATTCCATTCCATTCCATTCCATTCCATTCCATTCCATTCCATTCCATTCCATTCCATTCCATTCCGTTCTACTCGGGTTGATTCCATTCTATTCCATTACATTCCATTCGATTCCATTCGATTCCATTCGATTCCTTTCCATTCCATTCCATTCCATTCCATTCCATTCCATTCCATTCTATTCCATTCCATTCCATTCCATTCCATTCCATTCCATTCCAATCCATTCCCTTCCGTTCTATTCGGGTTGATTCCATTCCATTCCATTCCATTCCATTCCATTCCATTCCATTCCATTCCATTCCATTCCATTCCATTCCATTCCATTCCATTCCATTCCATTGCATTCCATTCGATTCCATTCGATTCCATTCCATTCCATTCCATTCCATTCCATTGCATTCCATTCCATTCCATTCCATTCTATTCCATTCCATTCCATTCTGTTCCATTCTATATCATTCCATTCCATTCCGTTTCACTCGGGTTGATTCCATTCTATTCCATTCCATTCCATTCGATTCCATTCGATATCATTCGATTCCATTCCATTCCATTCCATTCCATTCCATTCCATTCCATTCCATTCCATTCCATTCCATTCTATTCCATTCCATTCCATTCCATTCCATTCTATTCCATTCCATTCCATTCCATTCCATTCCATTCTATTCCATTCCATTCCATTCCGTTCTACTCGGGTTGATTCAATTCCATTCCATTTCATTCCATTCCTTTCCATTCCATTCCATTCGATTCCATTCGATTCCATTCCATTCCATTCCATTCCAATCCATTCCATTCTACTCGGGTTGATTCCATTCCATTCCATTCCATTCCATTCCATTCCATTCCATTCCATTCCATTCCATTCCATTCCATTCCATTCCACTCGATTCCATTCCATTCCATTCCATTCCATTCCAATCCATTCCATTCTACTCGGGTGGATTCCATTCCATTCCATTCTTTTCCATTCCATTCCATTCCATTCCATTCCATTACATTCCATTCGGTTCCATTCCATTCCATTCCATTCCATTCCATTCCATTCCATTCCGTTCTAATCGGGTTGATTCCATTCTATTCCATTCCATTCCATTCCATTCCATTCCATTCAATTCCATTCCATTCCATTCCATTCCATTCCATTCTATTCCATTCCATTCTACTCCATTGAATTCCATTCCATTCCATTCTATTCCATTCCATTCCATTCCTTTCCATTCCATTTAGTTCTACTCGGGTTGATTCCATTCCATTCCATTCCATTCCTTTCCATTCCATTCCAATCCATTCCATTCCATTACTTTCCATTCCATTCCATTCCAATCCATTCCATTCTACTCGGGTTGACTCCATTCCATTCCACTCCATTACATTACATTCCATTATATTCCATTCCATTCCATTCGATTCCGTTCGATTCCATTCCATTCCATTCCATTCCATTCCATTCCATTCCATTCCATTCCATTCCAATCCATTCCATTCTACTCGGGTTGATTCAATTCCATTCCATTCCATTCCATTCCATTCCATTCCATTCCATTCCTTTCGATTCCATTCCTTTCCATTCCATTCCATTCCATTCCATTCCATTCCATTCCGTTCTACTCGGGTTGATTCCACTCCATTCCATTCCATTCCATTCCATTCCATTCCATTCCATTCCATTCCTTTCCATTCCAACCCATTCCGTTCTACTCGGGTTGATTCCATTCCATTCCATGGAATTCCATTCCATTCCATTCCATTCCATTCGATTCCATTCCATTCCATTCCATTCCATTCCAATCCATTCCATTCCACTCGGGTTCATTCCATTCCATTCCATTCCATTCCATTCCATTCCATTCCATTCCATTCCGTTCTGCTCAGGTTGATTTCCATTCCATTCCATTCCATTCCATTCCATTCCATTCCATTCCATTCCATTCCATTCCATTCCATTCCATTCCGTTCTACTCGGCTTGAATCCATTGAGTTCCGTTCCGTTCCGTTCCGTCCCGACACGTCCCGTCCCGTCCCGTCCCGTCCCGTCCCGTCCCGTGCCGTTTTACTCGGGTTGATTCCTTTCCATTCCGTTCCGCTCGTTTCCGTTACGTTCCATTCCGTTCCACGCGGGTTGGTTCAATTCCATTCTATTCTATTCTATTCCTTTCCCTTCCATTCCATTCCATTCCATTCCATTCTACTCGGGTTGATTCCATGCCATTCCGTTCCACTCCATTCCGTTCCACGCGGGTTGGTTCAATTCCATTCTATTCTATTCTATTCCTTTCCCTTCCATTCCATTCCATTCCATTCCATTCTACTCGGGTTGATTCCATGCCATTCCGTTCCGTTCCATTCCGTCCCATCCCGACCCGTCCCATCCCGTCCCGTCCCGTCCCATCCCGTTCCGTTCCACATGGGTTGATTCAATTCCTTTCGGTTACATTGAATTCCATTCCATTCCATTCTACTCGGATTGATTCCATTCCATTCCATTCCATTCCATTCCATTCCATTCCATTCCATTCCATTCCATTTCATTCCATTCCATTCCATTCCATTGCGTTCCATTCGATTCGATTCCATTCCATTCCTTTCCATTCCATTCCAATCCATTCCATTCTACTTGGGTTGATTCCATTCCATTCCATTCCATTCCATTCCATTCCATTCCATTCCATTCCATTCCACTCGATTCCATTCCATTCCATTCCATTCAATTCCATTCCAATCCATTCCATTCTACTCGGGTGGATTCCATTCCATTCCATTCCTTTCCATTCCATTCCATTCCATTCCATTCCATTACATTCCATTCGGTTCCATTCCATTCCATTCCATTCCATTCCAATCCATTCCATTCTACTCGTGTTGATTCCCTTCCATTCCATTCCACTCCATTCCATTCCATTCCATTCCATTCCATTCCATTCCATTCCATTCCATTCCATTCCATTCCATTCCATTCCATTCCATTCCATTCCATTCCGTTCTACTCGGGTTGATTCCATTCTATTCCATTACATTCCATTCGATTCCATTCGATTCCATTCGATTCCTTTCCATTCCATTCCATTCCATTCCATTCCATTCCATTCCATTCCGTTCTATTCCATTCCATTCCATTCCATTCCATTCCATTCCATTCCAATCCATTCCCTTCCGTTCTATTCGGGTTGATTCCATTCCATTCCATTCCATTCCATTCCATTCCATTCCATTCCATTCCATTCCATTGCATTCCATTCGGTTCCATTCGATTCCATTCCATTCCATTCCATTCCATTCCATTGCATTCCATTCCTTTCCATTCCATTCTATTCCATTCCATTCCATTCTGTTCCATTCTATATCATTCCATTCCATTCCGTTCCACTCGCGTTGATTCCATTCTATTCCATTCCATTCCATTCGATTCCATTCGATATCATTCGATTCCATTCCATTCCATTCCATTCCATTCCATTCCATTCCATTCCATTCCATTCCATTCCATTCTATTCCATTCCATTCCATTCCATTCCATTCTATTCCATTCCATTCCATTCCATTCCATTCCATTCTATTCCATTCCATTCCATTCCGTTCTACTCGGGTTGATTCCATTCCATTCCATTTCATTCCATTCCTTTCCATTCCATTCCATTCGATTCCATTCGATTCCATTCCATTCCATTCCATTCCAATCCATTCCATTCTACTCGGGTTGATTCCATTCCATTCCATTCCATTCCATTCCATTCCATTCCATTCCATTCCATTCCATTCCATTCCATTCCACTCGATTCCATTCCATTCCATTCCATTCCATTCCAATCCATTCCATTCTACTCGGGTGGATTCCATTCCATTCCATTCTTTTCCATTCCATTCCATTCCATTCCATTCCATTACATTCCATTCGGTTCCATTCCATTCCATTCCATTCCATTCCATTCCATTCCATTCCATTCCATTCCGTTCTAATCGGGTTGATTCCATTCTATTCCATTCCATTCCATTCCATTCCATTCCATTCAATTCCATTCCATTCCATTCCATTCCATTCCATTCCATTCTATTCCATTCCATTCTACTCCATTGAATTCCATTCCATTCCATTCTATTCCATTCCATTCCATTCCTTTCCATTCCATTTAGTTCTACTCGGGTTGATTCCATTCCATTCCATTCCATTACTTTCCATTCCATTCCAATCCATTCCATTCCATTACTTTCCATTCCATTCCATTCCAATCCATTCCATTCTACTCGGGTTGACTCCATTCCATTCCACTCCATTACATTACATTCCATTATATTCCATTCCATTCCATTCGATTCCGTTCGATTCCATTCCATTCCATTCCATTCCATTCCATTCCATTCCATTCCATTCCATTCCATTCCATTCCATTCCATTCCAATCCATTCCATTCTACTCGGGTTGATTCAATTCCATTCCATTCCATTCCATTCCATTCCATTCCATTCCTTTCGATTCCATTCCTTTCCATTCCATTCCATTCCATTCCATTCCATTCCATTCCGTTCTACTCGGGTTGATTCCACTCCATTCCATTCCATTCCATTCCATTCGATTCCATTCCATTCCATTCCATTCCTTTCCATTCCAACCCATTCCGTTCTACTCGGGTTGATTCCTTTCCATTCCATGGAATTCCATTCCATTCCATTCCATTCCATTCGATTCCATTCCATTCCATTCCATTCCATTCCAATCCATTCCATTCCACTCGGGTTCATTCCATTCCATTCCATTCCATTCCATTCCATTCCATTCCATTCCATTCCGTTCTGCTCAGGTTGATTTCCATTCCATTCCATTCCATTCCATTCCATTCCATTCCATTCCATTCCATTCCATTCCATTCCATTCCATTCCATTCCGTTCTACTCGGCTTGAATCCATTGAGTTCCGTTCCGTTCCGTTCCGTCCCGACACGTCCCGTCCCGTCCCGTCCCGTCCCGTCCCGTCCCGTGCCGTTTTACTCGGGTTGATTCCTTTCCATTCCGTTCCACTCGTTTCCGTTACGTTCCATTCCGTTCCACGCGGGTTGGTTCAATTCCATTCTATTCTATTCTATTCCTTTCCCTTCCATTCCATTCCATTCCATTCCATTCTACTCGGGTTGATTCCATGCCATTCCGTTCCGCTCCATTCCGTTCCACGCGGGTTGGTTCAATTCCATTCTATTCTATTCTATTCCTTTCCCTTCCATTCCATTCCATTCCATTCCATTCTACTCGGGTTGATTCCATGCCATTCCGTTCCGTTCCATTCCGTCCCATCCCGACCCGTCCCATCCCGTCCCGTCCCGTCCCATCCCGTTCCGTTCCACATGGGTTGATTCAATTCCTTTCGGTTACATTGAATTCCATTCCATTCAATTCTACTCGGATTGATTCCATTCCATTCCATTCCATTCCATTCCATTCCATTCCATTCCATTCCATTCCATTTCATTCCATTCCATTCCATTCCATTGCGTTCCATTCGATTCGATTCCATTCCATTCCTTTCCATTCCATTCCAATCCATTCCATTCTACTTGGGTTGATTCCATTCCATTCCATTCCATTCCATTCCATTCCATTCCATTCCATTCCATTCCATTCCATTCCACTCGATTCCATTCCATTCCATTCCATTCCATTCCATTCCAATCCATTCCATTCTACTCGGGTGGATTCCATTCCATTCCATTCCTTTCCATTCCATTCCATTCCATTCCATTCCATTACATTCCATTCGGTTCCATTCCATTCCATTCCATTCCATTCCATTCCATTCCATTCCATTCCGTTCTAATCGGGTTGATTCCATTCTATTCCATTCCATTCCATTCCATTCCATTCAATTCCATTCCATTCCATTCCATTCCATTCCATTCTATTCCATTCCATTCTACTCCATTGAATTCCATTCCATTCCATTCTATTCCATTCCATTCCATTCCTTTCCATTCCATTTAGTTCTACTCGGGTTGATTCCATTCCATTCCATTCCATTCCTTTCCATTCCATTCCAATCAATTCCATTCCATTCCTTTCCATTCCATTCCATTCCAATCCATTCCATTCTACTCGGGTTGACTCCATTCCATTCCATTCCATTACATTACATTCCATTGTATTCCATTCCATTCCATTCGATTCCGTTCGATTCCACTCCATTCCATTCCATTCCATTCCATTCCATTAAATTCCATTCGATTCCATTCCATTCCATTCTATTCCATTCCATTCCATTCCATTCCATTCCATTCCATTCCATTCCATTCCAATCCATTCCATTCTACTCGGGTTGATTCAATTCCATTCCATTCCATTCCATTCCATTCCATTCCATTCCATTCCATTCCATTCCATTCCATTCCTTTCGATTCCATTCCATTCCATTCCATTCCATTCCATTCCATTCCATTCCATTCCATTCCATTCCATTCCGTTCTACTCGGGTTGATTCCATTCCATTCCATTCCATTCCATTCCATTCCATTCCAACCCATTCCGTTCTACTCGGGTTGATTCCATTCCATTCCATTGAATTCCATTCCATTCCATTCCATTCCTTTCCATTCCATTCGATTCCATTCCATTCTACTCCATTGAATTCCATTCCATTAAATTCTATTCCATTCCATTCCATTCCTTTCCATTCCCTTTAGTTCTACTCGGGTTGATTCCATTCCTTTCCATTCCATTCCTTTCCATTCCATTCCAATCCATTCCATTCCATTCCTTTCCATTCCATTCCATTCCAATCCATTCCATTCTACTCTGGTTGACTCCATTCCATTCCATTCCATTACATTACATTCCATTATATTCCATTCCATTCCATTCGATTCCGTTCGATTCCACTCCATTCCATTCCATTCCATTCCATTCCATTCCATTCGATTCCATTCCATTCCATTCGATTCCATTCCATTCCATTCCATTCCATTCCATTCCATTCCATTCCATTCCAATCCATTCCATTCTACTCGGGTTGATTCAATTCCATTCCATTCCATTCCATTCCATTCCATTCCATTCCATTCCATTCCATTCCTTTCGATTCCATTCCATTCCATTCCATTCCATTCCATTCCATTCCATTCCATTCCATTCCATTCCATTCCATTCCATTCCGTTCTACTCGGGTTGATTCCATTCCATTCCATTCCATTCCATTCCATTCCATTCCATTCCATTCCATTCCATTCCATTCCATTCCTTTCCATTCCAACCCATTCCGTTCTACTCGGGTTGATTCCATTCCATTCCATTGAATTCCATTCCATTCCATTCCATTCCGTTCCATTCCATTCGATTCCATTCCATTCCATTCCATTCCAAACCATTCCATTCTACTCGGGTTCATTCCATTCCATTCCATTCCATTCCATTCCATTCCATTCCACTCGGGTGCATTCCATTCCATTCCATTCCATTCCATTCCATTCCATTCCATTCCGTTCTGCTCAGGTTGATTTCCATTCCATTCTATTCCATTCCATTCCATTCCATTCCATTCCATTCCATTCCATTCCATTCCATTCCATTCCATTCCATTCCATTCCGTTCTACTCGGCTTGAATCTATTGAGTTCCGTTCCGTTCCGTTCCGTCCCGACACGTCCCGTCCAGTCCCGTCCCGTGCCGTTTTACTCGGATTGATTCCTTTGCATTCCGTTCCGCTCGTTTCCGTTACGTTCCATTCCGTTCCACGCGGGTTGGTTCAATTCCATTCTATTCTATTCTATTCCTTTCCCTTCCATTCCATTCCATTCCATTCCATTCTACTCGGGTTGATTCCATGCCATTCCGTTCCGCTCCATTCCGTTCCACGCGGGTTGGTTCAATTCCATTCTATTCTATTCTATTCCTTTCTCTTCCATTCCATTCCATTCCATTCCATTCTACTCGGGTTGATTCCATGCCATTCCGTTCCGTTCCATTCCGTCCCATCCCGACCCGTCCCATCCCGTCCCGTCCCGTCCCATCCCGTTCCGTTCCACATGGGTTGATTCAATTCCTTTCGGTTACATTGAATTCCATTCCATTCCATTCTACTCGGATTGATTCCATTCCATTCCATTCCATTCCATTCCATACAATTCCATTCCATTCCATTTCATTGCATTCCATTCCATTCCATTTCTTTCGATTCCATTCGTTTCCATTCCATTCCATTCCATTCCAATCCATTCCATTCTACTCGGGTTGATTCCATTCCATTCCATTCCATTCCATTCCATTCCATTCCATTCCATTCCATTCCATTCCACTCGATTCCATTCCATTCCTTTCCATTCCATTCCAATCCATTCCATTCTACTCGGGTGGATTCCATTCCATTCCATTCCATTCCATTCCATTCCATTCCATTCCATTCCATTCCATTCGATTCCATTCCATTCCATTCCATTCCATTCCGTTCTAGTCGGGTTGATTCCATTCTATTCCATTCCATTCCATTCCATTCCATTCCATTCCATTCCATTCCATGCCATTCCATTCTATTCCATTCCATTCTACTCCATTGAATTCCATTCCATTCCATTCAATTCCATTCCATTCCATTCCTTTCCATTCCATTTAGTTCTACTCGGGTTGATTCCATTCCATTCCATTCCATTCCATTCCATTCCATTCCATTCCATTCCATTCCATTCCATTCCATTCCATTCCATTCCATTCCATTCCATTACTTTCCATTCCATTCCATTCCAATCCATTCCATTCTACTCGGGTTGACTCCATTCCATTCCATTCCATTCCATTCCATTCCATTCCATTCCATTCCATTCCATTCGATTCCATTCCATTCCATTCGATTCCATTCCATTCCATTGCATTCCATTCCATTCCTTTCCATTCCAATCCATTCCTTTCTACTCGGGTTGATTCCATTCCATTCCATTCCATTCCATTCCATTCCGTTCTACTCGGGTTGATTCCACTCCATTCCATTCCATTCCATTCCATTCCATTCCATTCCATTCCATTCCATTCCTTTCCATTCCAACCCATTCCGTTCTACTCGGGTTGATTCCATTCCATTCCATTCCATTCCGTTCCATTCCATTCCATTCCATTCCATTCCATTCCATTCCATTCCATTCCATTCCATTCCATTCCATTCCAAACCATTCCATTCTACACGGGTTCATCATTCCATTCCATTCCATTCCATTCCATTCCATTCCACTTGGGTTCATTCCATTCCATTCCATTCCTTTGCATTCCATTCCATTCCATTCCACTCGGGTGCATTCCATTCCATTCCATTCCATTCCATTCCATTCCATTCCATTCCATTCCATTCCATTCCATTCCATTCGATTCCATTCCATTCCATTCCATTCCATTCCATTCCATTCCATTCCGTTCTACTCGGCTTGAGTCCATTGAGTTCCGTTCCGTTCCGTTCCGTCCCGACACGTCCCGTCCCGTCCCGTCCCGTGCCTTTTTACTCGGGTTGATTCCTTTCCATTCCGTTCCGCTCGTTTCCGTTACGTTCCATTCCGTTCCACGCGGGTTGGTTCAATTCCATTCTATTCTATTCTATTCCTTTCCCTTCCATTCCATTCCATTCCATTCCATTCTACTCGGGTTGATTCCATGCCATTCCGTTCCGCTCCATTCCGTTCCACGCGGGTTGGTTCAATTCCATTCTATTCTATTCTATTCCTTTCCCTTCCATTCCATTCCATTCCATTCCATTCTACTCGGGTTGATTCCATGCCATTCCGTTCCGTTCCATTCCGTCCCATACCGACCCGTCCCATCCCGTCCCGTCCCGTCCCATCCCGTTCTGTTCCACATGGGTTGATTCAATTCCTTTCGGTTACATTGAATTCCATTCCATTCCATTCTACTGGGATTGATTCCATTCCATTCCACTCCATTCCATTCCATTCCATTCGATTCCATTCCATTCCATTCCATTCCATTCCATTCGATTCCATTCCATTCCATTCCATTCCATGCCATTCCATTCCATTCCATTCCATTCCATTCCATTCCGTTCTAGTCGGTTTGATTCCATTCTATTCCATTCCATTCCATTCCATTCCATTCCATTCCATTCCATTCCATTCCATTCCATTCCATTCCATTCTATTCCATTCCGTTCTACTCCATTGAATTCCATTCCATTCCATTCTATTCCATTCCATTCCATTCCTTTCCATTCCATTTAGTTCTACTCGGGTTGATTCCACTCCATTCCATTCCATTCCATTCCATTCCATTCCATTCCATTCCATTCCATTCGTCTCCATTCGATTCCATTCGATTCCATTCCATTCTATTCCATTGAATTCCATTCCATTCCATTCCATTCCGTTCCATTCCATTCCATTCCATTCCATTCCATTCCATTCCATTCCATTCCATTCCGTTCGATTCCATTACATTCCATTCCAATCCAATCCATTCCATTCTACTCGGGTTGATTCCATTCCATTCCATTCCATTCCATTCGATTCCATTCCATTCTATTCCATTGAATTCCATTCCATTCCATTCCATTCCGTTCCATTCCATTCCATTCCATTCCATTCCATTCCATTCCATTCCATTCCATTCCGTTCTACTCGGGTTGATTCCATTCCATTCCATTCCATTCCAATCCATTCCATTCCATTCCGTTCTACTCGGGTTGATTCCATTCCATTCCATTTCATTCCATTCCATTCCATTCCATTCCATTCCATTCCATTCCATTCCATTCCATTCCATTCGATTCCATTCGATTCCATTCCATTCCATTCCATTCCAATCCATTCCATTCTACTCGGGTTGATTCCATTCCATTCCATTCCATTCCATTCCATTCCATTCCATTCCATTCCATTCCATTCGATTCCACTCGATTCCATTCCATTCTTTCCATTCCATTCCAATGCATTCCATTCTACTCGGGTGGATTCCATTCCGTTCCATTCCATTCCATTCCATTCCATTCCATTCCATTCCATTCCACTCCATTCGATTCCATTCCATTCCATTCCATTCCATTCCATTCCATTCCATTCCATTCCATTCCGTTCTAGTCGGGTTGATTCCATTCTATTCCATTCCATTCCATTCCATTCCATTCCATTCCATTCCATTCCATTCCATTCCATTCCATTCTATTCCATTCCATTCTACTCCATTGAATTCCATTCCATTCCATTCTATTCCATTCCATTCCATTGCTTTCCATTCCATTTAGTTCTACTCGGGTTTCCATTCCATTCCATTCCATTCCATTCCATTCTATTCCATTCCATTCTACTCCATTGAATTCCATTCCATTCCATTCTATTCCATTCCATTCCATTGCTTTCCATTCCATTTAGTTCTACTCGGGTTGATTCCATTCCATTCCATTCCATTCCATTCCATTCCATTCCATTCCATTCCATTCCATTCGTCTCCATTCGATTCCATTCCATTCCATTCCATTCCATTCCATTCCATTCCATTCCATTCCGTTCTACTCGGGTTGATTCCACTCCATTCCATTCCATTCCATTCCATTCCATTCCATTCCATTCCATTCCATTCGTCTCCATTCGATTCCATTCGATTCCATTCCATTCTATTCCATTGAATTCCATTCCATTGAATTCCATTCCGTTCCATTCCATTCCATTCCATTCCATTCCATTCCATTCCATTCCATTCCATTCCATTCCATTCCATTCCGTTCGATTCCATTACATTCCATTCCAATCCAATCCATTCCATTCTACTCGGGTTGATTCCATTCCATTCCATTCCATTCCATTCGATTCCATTCCATTCTATTCCATTGAATTCCATTCCATTCCATTCCATTCCGTTCCATTCCATTCCATTCCATTCCATTCCATTCCATTCCATTCCATTCCATTCCGTTGTACTCGGGTTGATTCCATTCCATTCCATTCCATTCCAATCCATTCCATTCCATTCCGTTCTACTCGGGTTGATTCCATTCCATTCCATTTCATTCCATTCCATTCCATTCCATTCCATTCGATTCCATTCGATTCCATTCCATTCCATTCCATTCCAATACATTCCATTCTACTCGGGTTGATTCCATTCCATTCCATTCCATTCCATTCCATTCCATTCCTTTCCATTCCATTCCATACCATTCGATTCCACTCGATTCCATTCCATTCTTTCCATTCCATTCCAATGCATTCCATTCTACTCGGGTGGATTCCATTCCGTTCCATTCCATTCCATTCCATTCCATTCCATTCCATTCCACTCCATTCGATTCCATTCCATTCCATTCCATTCCATTCCATTCCATTCCATTCCATTCCGTTCTAGTCGGGTTGATTCCATTCTATTCCATTCCATTCCTTTCCATTCCATTCCATTCCATTCCATTCCATTCCATTCTATTCCATTCCATTCTACTCCATTGAATTCCATTCCATTCCATTCTATTCCATTCCATTCCATTCCTTTCCATTCCATTTAGTTCTACTCGGGTTGATTCCATTCCATTCCATTCCATTCCATTCCATTCCATTCCATTCCATTCCATTCCATTCCATTCCATTCCATTCCATTCCATTCCGTTCTACTCGGCTTGAATCCATTGAGTTCCGTTCCGTTCCGTTCCGTCCCGACACGTCCCGTCCAGTCCCGTCCCGTGCCGTTTTACTCGGGTTGATTCCTTTGCATTCCGTTCCGCTCGTTTCCGTTACGTTCCATTCCGTTCCACGCGGGTTGGTTCAATTCCATTCTATTCTATTCTATTCCTTTCCCTTCCATTCCATTCCATTCCATTCCATTCTACTCGGGTTGATTCCATGCCATTCCGTTCCGCTCCATTCCGTTCCACGCGGGTTGGTTCAATTCCATTCTATTCTATTCTATTCCTTTCCCTTCCATTCCATTCCATTCCATTCCATTCTACTCGGGTTGATTCCATGCCATTCCGTTCCGTTCCATTCCGTCCCATCCCGACCCGTCCCATCCCGTCCCGTCCCGTCCCATCCCGTTCCGTTCCACATGGGTTGATTCAATTCCTTTCGGTTACATTGAATTCCATTCAATTCCATTCTACTCGGATTGATTCCATTCCATTCCATTCCATTCCATTCCATACAATTCCATTCCATTCCATTTCATTGCATTCCATTCCATTCCATTTCTTTCGATTCCATTCGTTTCCATTCCATTCCATTCCATTCCAATCCATTCCATTCTACTCGGGTTGATTCCATTCCATTCCATTCCATTCCATTACATTCCATTCCATTCCATTCCATTCCATTAAATTCCACTCGATTCCATTCCATTCCTTTCCATTCCATTCCAATCCATTCCATTCTACTCGGGTGGATTCCATTCCATTCCATTCCATTCCATTCCATTCCATTCCATTCCATTCCATTCGATTCCATTCCATTCCATTCCATTCCATTCCATTCCATTCCGTTCTAGTCGGGTTGATTCCATTCTATTCCATTCCATTCCATTCCATTCCATTCCATTCCATTCCATTCCATTCCATGCCATTCCATTCTATTCCATTCCATTCTACTCCATTGAATTCCATTCCATTCCATTCAATTCCATTCCATTCCATTCCTTTCCATTCCATTTAGTTCTACTCGGGTTGATTCCATTCCATTCCATTCCATTCCATTCCATTCCATTCCATTCCATTCCATTCCATTACTTTCCATTCCATTCCATTCCAA
This sequence comes from Gorilla gorilla gorilla, assembly GCF_029281585.2. Taxonomy (NCBI): domain Eukaryota; kingdom Metazoa; phylum Chordata; class Mammalia; order Primates; family Hominidae; genus Gorilla; species Gorilla gorilla. The sequence continues at coordinate 10,930,731 of NC_073241.2, forward strand.
TCCATTCCATTCTACTCGGGTTGACTCCATTCCATTCCATTCCATTCCATTCCATTCCATTCCATTCCATTCCATTCCATTCGATTCCATTCCATTCCATTCGATTCCATTCCATTCCATTGCATTCCATTCCATTCCATTCCATTCCAATCCATTCCTTTCTACTCGGGTTGATTCCATTCCATTCCATTCCATTCCATTCCATTCCATTCCATTCCATTCCATTCCGTTCTACTCGGGTTGATTCCACTCCATTCCATTCCATTCCATTCCATTCCATTCCATTCCATTCCATTCCATTCCTTTCCATTCCAACCCATTCCGTTCTACTCGGGTTGATTCCATTCCATTCCATTCCATTCCGTTCCATTCCATTCCATTCCATTCCATTCCATTCCATTCCATTCGATTCCATTCCATTCCATTCCATTCCAAACCATTCCATTCTACACGGGTTCATCATTCCATTCCATTCCATTCCATTCCACTTGGGTTCATTCCATTCCATTCCATTCCATTGCATTCCATTCCATTCCATTCCACTCGGGTGCATTCCATTCCATTCCATTCCATTCCATTCCATTCCATTCCATTCCATTCCATTCCATTCCATTCCATTCGATTCCATTCCATTCCATTCCATTCCATTCCATTCCATTCCATTCCATTCCATTCCGTTCTACTCGGCTTGAGTCCATTGAGTTCCGTTCCGTTCCTTTCCGTCCCGACACGTCCCGTCCCGTCCCGTCCCGTGCCGTTTTACTCGGGTTGATTCCTTTCCATTCCGTTCCGCTCGTTTCCGTTACGTTCCATTCCGTTCCACGCGGGTTGGTTCAATTCCATTCTATTCTATTCTATTCCTTTCCCTTCCATTCCATTCCATTCCATTCCATTCTACTCGGGTTGATTCCATGCCATTCCGTTCCACTCCATTCCGTTCCACGCGGGTTGGTTCAATTCCATTCTATTCTATTCTATTCCTTTCCCTTCCATTCCATTCCATTCCATTCCATTCTACTCGGGTTGATTCCATGCCATTCCGTTCCGTTCCATTCCGTCCCATCCCGACCCGTCCCATCCCGTCCCGTCCCGTCCCATCCCGTTCTGTTCCACATGGGTTGATTCAATTCCTTTCGGTTACATTGAATTCCATTCCATTCCATTCTACTCGGATTGATTCCATTCCATTCCATTCCATTCCATTCCATTCCATTCGATTCCATTCCATTCCATTCCATTCCATTCCATTCCATTCCATTGCGTTCCATTCAATTCGATTCCATTCCATTCCATTCCATTCCATTCCAATCCATTCCATTCTACTTGGGTTGATTCCATTCCATTCCATTCCATTCCATTCGATTCCATTCAATTCCATTCCATTCCATTCCATTCCATTCCATTCCATTCCATTCCATTCCATTCCATTCCATTCCATTCCATTCCATTCTGTTCTACTCGGGTTGATTCCACTCCATTCCATTCCATTCTATTCCATTCGATTCCATTCCATTCCATTTCATTTTATTCCATTCCATTCCATTCCATTCTATTCCATTGAATTCCATTCCATTCCATACCATTCCATTCCATTCCATTCCATTCCATTCCATTCCATTCCATTCCATTCCTTTCCATTCCGTTCTACTCGGGTTGATTCCACTCCATTCCATTCCATTCCATTCCATTCCATTCCATTCCATTCCATTCCATTCCATTCCACTCGGGTTGATCATTCCATTCCATTCCATTCAATTCCATTCCATTCCATTCCATTCCATTCCATTCCACTCGGGCTCATTCCATTCCATTCCATTCAATTCCATTCCATTCCATTCCATTCCATTCCGTTCCATTCCATTCCGTTCTACTCGGTTTGATTTCCATTCCATTCCATTCCATTCCATTCCATTCCATTCCATTCCATTCCATTCCATTCCATTCCTTTCCATTTACTCCATTCCGTTCTACTCGGGTTGATTCCATTGAGTTTGGTTCCGTTCCGTTCCGTCCCATCCCGTCCCGTCCCGTCCCGTCCCGTGCCGTTTTACTCGGGTTCATTCCTTTCCATTCCGTTCCGCTCGTTTCCGTTGCGTTCCATTCCGTTCCACGCGGGTTGGTTCAATTCCATTCTATTCTATTCTATTCCTTTCCATTCCATTCCATTCCATTCCATTCCATTCTACTCGGGTTGATTCCATGCCATTCCGTTCCGTTCCATTCCGTCCCATCTCGACCCGTCCCATCACGTCCCGTCCCGTCCGATCCCGTTCCGTTCCACATGGGTTGATTCAATTCCTTTCGGTTACATTGAATTCCATTCCATTCCATTCTACTCGGATTGATTCCATTCCATTCCATTCCATTCCATTCCATTCCATTCCATTCCATTCCATTCCATTCCATTCCATTCGATTCCATTCCATTCCTTTCCATTCCAATCCATTCCATTCTACTCGGGTTGATTCCATTCTATTCCATTCCATTCCATTCCATTCCATTCCATTCCATTCCATTCCATTCCATTCCATTCCATTCCATTCCATTCCATTCCATTCCATTCTACTCGGGTTGATTCCATTCTATTCCATTCCATTCCGTTCGATTCCATTTGATTCCATTCGATTCCATTCCATTCCATTCCATTCCCTTCCATTCCATTCTATTCCATTGAATTCCATTCCATTCCATTCCATTCCATTCCATTCCATTCCATTCCATTCCGTTCTACTCTGATTGATTCCATTAAATTCCATTCCATTCCATTCCATTCCATTCCATTCCATTCCATTCCATTCCATTCCATTCCAATACATTCCATTCTACTCTGGTTGATTCCATTCCATTCCATTCCATTCCATTCCATTCCATTCGTCTCCATTCGATTCCATTCGATTCCATTCCATTCCATTCCATGGAATTCCATTCCATTCCATTCCATTCCATTCCATTCCATTCCATTCCATTCCATTCCATTCCATTCCATTCAGTTCTACTCGGGTTGATTCCATTCCATTCCTTTCCATTCCATTCCATTCCATTCCATTCAATTCCACTCCATTCCATTCGATTCCATTCGATTCCATTCCATTCCATTCCATTCCATTCCATTCCATTCCAATCCATTCCATTCTACTCGGGTTGATTCCATTCCATTCCATTCCATTCCATTCCATTCCATTCCATTCCATTCCATTCCATTCCATTGCATTCCATTCGATTCCATTAGATTCCATTCCATTCCATTCCATTCCATTCCATTCCATTCCATTCCATTCCATTCCGTTCCACTCGGGTTGATTCCATTCTATTCCATTCCATTCCATTCTATTCCGTTCGATATCATTCGAATCCATTCCATCCCATTCCATTCCATTCCATTCCATTCCGTTCTACTCGGGTTGATTCCATTCCATTCCATTTCATTCCATTCCATTCCATTCCATTCCATTCCATTCCATTCGATTCCATTCCATTCCATTCCATTCCATTCCGTTCTAGTCGGGTTGATTCCATTCTATTCCATTCCATTCCATTCCATTCCATTCCATTCCATTCCATTCCATTCTACTCCATTGAATTCCATTCCATTCCACTCAATTCCATTCCATTCCATTCCTTTCCATTCCATTTAGTTCTACTCGGGTTGATTCCATTCCATTCCATTCCATTCCATTCCATTCCATTCCATTCCATTCCATTCCATTCCTTTCCATTCCATTGCATTCCAATCCATTCCATTCTACTCGGGTTGACTCCATTCCATTCCATTCCATTCCATTCCATTCCATTCCATTCCATTCCATTATATTCCATTCTTTTCCATGCGATTCCGTTCGATTCCATTCCATTCCATTCCATTCCATTCCATTCCATTCCATTCCATTCGATTCCATTCCATTCCATTCGATTCCATTCCATTCCATTCCATTCCATTCCATTCCATTCCATTCCATTCCATTCCATTCCATTCCATTCCATTCCATTCCATTCCATTTACTCCATTCCGTTCTACTCGGGTTGATTCCATTGAGTTTGGTTCCGTCCCGTCCCGTCCCGTCCCGTCCCGTCCCGTCCCGTCCCGTGCCGTTTTACTCAGGTTGATTCCTTTCCATTCCGTTCCGCTCGTTTCAGTTACGTTCCATTCCGTTCCACGCGGGTTGGTTCAGTTCCATTCTATTCTATTCTATTCCTTTCCCTTCCATTCAATTCCATTCCATTCCATTATACTCGGGTTGATTCCATGCCATTCCGTTCCGTTCCATTCCGTCCCATTCCGACCCGTCCCATCCCGTCCCGACCCGTCCCATCCCGTTCCAATCCACATGGGTTGATTCAATTCCTTTCGGTTACATTGAACTCCATTCCATTCCATTCTTCTCGGATTGATTCCATTCCATTCCATTCCATTCCATTCCATTCCATTCCATTCCATTCCAATCCATTCCATTCTACTCGGGTTGATTCCATTCTATGCCATTCCATTCCATTCCATTCCATTCCATTCCATTCCATTCCATTTCATTCCATTCCATTCCATTCCATTCCATTCCATTCCATTCCATTCGATTCCATTCCATTCCATTCCATTCCATTCCGTTCTACTCGGGTTGATTCCATTCTATTCCATTCCATTCCGTTCGATTCCATTTGATTCCATTCGATTCCATTCCATTCCATTCCATTCCCTTCCATTCCATTCTATTCCATTGAATTCCATTCCATTCCATTCCATTCCATTCCATTCCATTCCGTTCTACTCTGATTGATTCCATTCCATTCCATTCCATTCCATTCCATTCCATTCCATTCCATTCCATTCCATTCCATTCCATTCCATTCCATTACAATACATTCCATTCTACTCTGGTTGATTCCATTCCATTCCATTCCATTCCATTCCATTCGTCTCCATTCGATTCCATTCCATTCCATTCCATTCCATTCCATTCCATTCCATTCCATTCCATTAGATTCCGTTCTACTCGGGTTGATTCCACTCCATTCCATTCCATTCCATTCCATTCCATTCCATTCCATTCCATTCCATTCGTCTCCATTCGATTCCATTCGATTCCATTCCATTCTATTCCATTGAATTCCATTCCATTCCATTCCATTCCGTTCCATTCCATTCCATTCCATTCCATTCCATTCCATTCCATTCCATTCCATTCCATTCCGTTCGATTCCATTACATTCCATTCCAATCCAATCCATTCCATTCTACTCGGGTTGATTCCATTCCATTCCATTCCATTCCATTCCATTCCATTCCATTCTATTCCATTGAATTCCATTCCATTCCATTCCATTCCGTTCCATTCCATTCCATTCCATTCGATTCCATTCGATTCCATTCCATTCCATTCCATTCCATTCCATTCCATTCCAATCCATTCCATTCTACTCGGGTTGATTCCATTCCATTCCATTCCATTCCATTCCATTCCATTCCATTCCATTCCATTCCATTCCATTGCATTCCATTCGATTCCATTAGATTCCATTCCATTCCATTCCATTCCATTCCATTCCATTCCATTCCATTCCATTCCATTCCGTTCCACTCGGGTTGATTCCATTCTATTCCATTCCATTCCATTCTATTCCGTTCGATATCATTCGAATCCATTCCATCCCATTCCATTCCATTCCATTCCATTCCGTTCTACTCGGGTTGATTCCATTCCATTCCATTTCATTCCATTCCATTCCATTCCATTCCATTCCATTCCATTCGATTCCATTCCATTCCATTCCATTCCATTCCGTTCTAGTCGGGTTGATTCCATTCTATTCCATTCCATTCCATTCCATTCCATTCCATTCCATTCCATTCCATTCTACTCCATTGAATTCCATTCCATTCCACTCAATTCCATTCCATTCCATTCCTTTCCATTCCATTTAGTTCTACTCGGGTTGATTCCATTCCATTCCATTCCATTCCATTCCATTCCATTCCATTCCATTCCATTCCATTCCTTTCCATTCCATTGCATTCCAATCCATTCCATTCTACTCGGGTTGACTCCATTCCATTCCATTCCATTCCATTCCATTCCATTCCATTCCATTCCATTATATTCCATTCTTTTCCATGCGATTCCGTTCGATTCCATTCCATTCCATTCCATTCCATTCCATTCCATTCCATTCCATTCGATTCCATTCCATTCCATTCGATTCCATTCCATTCCATTCCATTCCATTCCATTCCATTCCATTCCATTCCATTCCATTCCATTCCATTCCATTCCATTCCATTCCATTCCATTTACTCCATTCCGTTCTACTCGGGTTGATTCCATTGAGTTTGGTTCCGTCCCGTCCCGTCCCGTCCCGTCCCGTCCCGTCCCGTCCCGTGCCGTTTTACTCAGGTTGATTCCTTTCCATTCCGTTCCGCTCGTTTCAGTTACGTTCCATTCCGTTCCACGCGGGTTGGTTCAGTTCCATTCTATTCTATTCTATTCCTTTCCCTTCCATTCAATTCCATTCCATTCCATTATACTCGGGTTGATTCCATGCCATTCCGTTCCGTTCCATTCCGTCCCATTCCGACCCGTCCCATCCCGTCCCGACCCGTCCCATCCCGTTCCAATCCACATGGGTTGATTCAATTCCTTTCGGTTACATTGAACTCCATTCCATTCCATTCTTCTCGGATTGATTCCATTCCATTCCATTCCATTCCATTCCATTCCATTCCATTCCATTCCAATCCATTCCATTCTACTCGGGTTGATTCCATTCTATGCCATTCCATTCCATTCCATTCCATTCCATTCCATTCCATTCCATTTCATTCCATTCCATTCCATTCCATTCCATTCCATTCCATTCCATTCGATTCCATTCCATTCCATTCCATTCCATTCCGTTCTACTCGGGTTGATTCCATTCTATTCCATTCCATTCCGTTCGATTCCATTTGATTCCATTCGATTCCATTCCATTCCATTCCATTCCCTTCCATTCCATTCTATTCCATTGAATTCCATTCCATTCCATTCCATTCCATTCCATTCCATTCCGTTCTACTCTGATTGATTCCATACCATTCCATTCCATTCCATTCCATTCCATTCCATTCCATTCCATTCCATTCCATTCCATTCCATTCCATTCCAATACATTCCATTCTACTCTGGTTGATTCCATTCCATTCCATTCCATTCCATTCCATTCGTCTCCATTCGATTCCATTCCATTCCATTCCATTCCATTCCATTCCATTCCATTCCATTCCATTCCATTAGATTCCGTTCTACTCGGGTTGATTCCACTCCATTCCATTCCATTCCATTCCATTCCATTCCATTCCATTCCATTCCATTCGTCTCCATTCGATTCCATTCGATTCCATTCCATTCTATTCCATTGAATTCCATTCCATTCCATTCCATTCCGTTCCATTCCATTCCATTCCATTCCATTCCATTCCATTCCATTCCATTCCATTCCATTCCATTCCGTTCGATTCCATTACATTCCATTCCAATCCAATCCATTCCATTCTACTCGGGTTGATTCCATTCCATTCCATTCCATTCCATTCCATTCCATTCCATTCTATTCCATTGAATTCCATTCCATTCCATTCCATTCCGTTCCATTCCATTCCATTCCATTCCATTCCATTCCATTCCATTCCATTCCATTCCATTCCATTCCATTCCGTTCTACTCGGGTTGATTCCATTCCATTCCATTCCATTCCAATCCATTCCATTCCATTCCGTTCTACTCGGGTTGATTCCATTCCATTCCATTTCATTCCATTCCATTCCATTCCATTCCATTCGATTCCATTCGATTCCATTCCATTCCATTCCATTCCAATCCATTCCATTCTACTCGGGTTGATTCCATTCCATTCCATTCCATTCCATTCCATTCCATTCCATTCCATTCCATTCGATTCCACTCGATTCCATTCCATTCTTTCCATTCCATTCCAATGCATTCCATTCTACTCGGGTGGATTCCATTCCGTTCCATTCCATTCCATTCCATTCCATTCCATTCCATTCCATTCCATTCCATTCCACTCCATTCGATTCCATTCCATTCCATTCCATTCCATTCCATTCCATTCCATTCCATTCCATTCCATTCCGTTCTAGTCGGGTTGATTCCATTCTATTCCATTCCATTCCATTTCATTCCATTCCATTCCATTCCATTCCATTCCATTCCATTCTATTCCATTCCATTCTACTCCATTGAATTCCATTCCATTCCATTCTATTCCATTCCATTCCATTCCTTTCCATTCCATTTAGTTCTACTCGGGTTGATTCCATTCCATTCCATTCCATTCCATTCCATTCCATTCCATTCCATTCCATTCCATTACTTTCCATTCCATTCCATTCCAATCCATTCCATTCTACTCGGGTTGACTCCATTCCATTCCGTTCCATTCCATTCCATTCCATTCCATTCCATTCCATTCCATTATAATCCATTCCATTCCATTCCATTCCCTTCGATTCCATTCCATTCCATTCCATTCCATTCCATTCAATTCCATTCGATTCCATTCGATTCCATTCCATTCCATTCCATTCCAATCCATTCCATTCTACTCGGGTTGATTCCATTCCATTCCATTCCATTCCATTCCATTCCATTCCATTCCATTCCATTCCATTCTATCCCTTTCGATTCCATTCCATTCCATTAAATTCCATTCCATTCCATTCCATTCCATTCCATTCCATTCCCTTCCATTGCATTCCATTCCGTTCTACTCGGGTTGATTCCACTCAATTCCATTCCATTCCATCCCATACCATTCCATTCCATTCCATTCCATTCCATTCCATTCCATTCCATTCCATTCCATTCCATTCCATTCCATTCCATTCCATTCCATTCCGTTCTAATCGGGTTGATTCCATTCTATTCCATTTCATTCCATTCCATTCCATTCCATTCCATTCCATTCCATTCCATTTTATTCCATTCCATTCTACTCCATTGAATTCCATTCCATTCCATTCTATTCCATTCCATTCCATTCCTTTCCATTCCATTTAGTTCTACTCGGGTTGATTCCATTCCATTCCATTCCATTCCTTTCCGTTCCATTCCAATCCATTCCATTCCATTACTTTCCATTCCATTCCATTCCAATCCATTCCATTCTACTCGGGTTGACTCCATTCCATTCCATTCCATTACATTACATTCCATTATATTCCATTCCATTCCATTCGATTCCGTTCGATTCCATTCCATTCCATTCCATTCCATTCCATTCCATTCCATTCCATTCCATTCGATTCCATTCCATTCCATTCGATTCCATTCCATTCCATTCCATTCCATTCCATTCCATTCCAATCCATTCCATTCTACTCGGGTTGATTCCATTCCATTCCATTCCATTCCATTCCATTCCATTCCATTCCATTCCATTCCGCTCTACTCGTGTTGATTCCACTCCATTCCATTCCATTCCATTCCATTCCATTCCATTCCATTCCATTCCAACCCATTCCGTTCTACTCGGGTTGATTCCATTCTATTCCATTCCATTCCATTCCATTCCATTCCATTCCATTCCATTCCATTCCATTCCATTCCATTCCATTCTATTCCATTCCATTCTACTCCATTGAATTCCATTCCATTCCATTCTATTCCATTCCATTCCATTCCTTTCCATTCCATTTAGTTCTACTCGGGTTGATTCCATTCCATTCCATTCCATTCCATTCCATTCCATTCCATTCCATTCCATTCCATTCCGTTACTTTCCATTCCATTCCATTCCAATCCATTCCATTCTACTCGGGTTGACTCCATTCCATTCCGTTCCATTCCATTCCATTCCATTATAATCCGTTCCATTCCATTCGATTCCCTTCGATTCCATTCCATTCCATTCCATTCCATTCCATTCAATTCCATTCGATTCCATTCGATTCCATTCCATTCCATTCCATTCCAATCCATTCCATTCTACTCGGGTTGATTCCATTCCATTCCATTCCATTCCATTCCATTCCATTCCATTCCATTCCATTCTATCCCTTTCGATTCCATTCCATTCCATTAAATTCCATTCCATTCCATTCCATTCCATTCCATTCCATTCCCTTCCATTGCATTCCATTCCGTTCTACTCGGGTTGATTCCACTCAATTCCATTCCATTCCATCCCATACCATTCCATTCCATTCCATTCCATTCCATTCCATTCCATTCCATTCCATTCCATTCCATTCCATTCCATTCCATTCCATTCCATTCCGTTCTAATCGGGTTGATTCCATTCTATTCCATTTCATTCCATTCCATTCCATTCCATTCCATTCCATTCCATTCCATTTTATTCCATTCCATTCTACTCCATTGAATTCCATTCCATTCCATTCTATTCCATTCCATTCCATTCCTTTCCATTCCATTTAGTTCTACTCGGGTTGATTCCATTCCATTCCATTCCATTCCTTTCCGTTCCATTCCAATCCATTCCATTCCATTACTTTCCATTCCATTCCATTCCAATCCATTCCATTCTACTCGGGTTGACTCCATTCCATTCCATTCCATTACATTACATTCCATTATATTCCATTCCATTCCATTCGATTCCGTTCGATTCCATTCCATTCCATTCCATTCCATTCCATTCCATTCCATTCCATTCCATTCCATTCGATTCCATTCCATTCCATTCGATTCCATTCCATTCCATTCCATTCCATTCCATTCCATTCCAATCCATTCCATTCTACTCGGGTTGATTCCATTCCATTCCATTCCATTCCATTCCATTCCATTCCATTCCATTCCATTCCGCTCTACTCGTGTTGATTCCACTCCATTCCATTCCATTCCATTCCATTCCATTCCATTCCATTCCATTCCAACCCATTCCGTTCTACTCGGGTTGATTCCATTCTATTCCATTCCATTCCATTCCATTCCATTCCATTCCATTCCATTCCATTCCATTCCATTCCATTCCATTCTATTCCATTCCATTCTACTCCATTGAATTCCATTCCATTCCATTCTATTCCATTCCATTCCATTCCTTTCCATTCCATTTAGTTCTACTCGGGTTGATTCCATTCCATTCCATTCCATTCCATTCCATTCCATTCCATTCCATTCCATTCCATTCCATTACTTTCCATTCCATTCCATTCCAATCCATTCCATTCTACTCGGGTTGACTCCATTCCATTCCGTTCCATTCCATTCCATTCCATTATAATCCGTTCCATTCCATTCGATTCCGTTCGATTCCATTCCATTCCATTCCATTCCATTCCATTCAATTCCATTCGATTCCATTCGATTCCATTCCATTCCATTCCATTCCAATCCATTCCATTCTACTCGGGTTGATTCCATTCCATTCCATTCCATTCCATTCCATTCCATTCCATTCCATTCCATTCCATTCTATCCCTTTCGATTCCATTCCATTCCATTAAATTCCATTCCATTCCATTCCATTCCATTCCATTCCATTGCATTCCATTCCGTTCTACTCGGGTTGATTCCACTCCATTCCATTCCATTCCATTCCATACCATTCCATTCCATTCCATTCCATTCCATTCCATTCCATTCCATTCCATTCCATTCCATTCCATTCCGTTCTAGTCGGGTTGATTCCATTCTATTCCATTCCATTCCATTCCATTCCATTCCATTCCATTCCATTCCATTCCATTCCATTCCATTCTATTCCATTCCATTCAACTCCATTGAATTCCAATCCATTCCATTCAATTCCATTCCATTCCATCCCTTTCCATTCCATTTAGTTCTACTCGGGTTGATTCCATTCCATTCCATTCCATTCCATTCCATTCCATTCCATTCAATTCCATTCCATTCCGTTACGTTCCATTCCATTCCATTCCAATCCATTCCATTCTACTCGGGTTGACTCCATTCCATTCCATTCCTTTCCATTCCATTATATTCCATTCTATTCCATTCGATTCCGTTCGATTCCATTCCATTCCATTCCATTCCATTCCATTCCATTGCATTCCATTCCATTCCATTCCGTTCTACTCGGGTTGATTCCCTTCCATTCCTTTCCATTCCATTCCATTCCATTCCATTCCATTCCATTCCATTCCCTTCCATTCCATTCCATTCCAATCCATTCCATTCTACTCGGGTTGATTCCACTCCATTCCATTGCATTCGACTCCATTCGATTCCATTCGATTCCATTCCATTCCATTCCGTTCCATTCCATTCCATTCCATTCCATTCTATTCCATTGAATTCCATTCCATTCCATTCCATTCCACTCCATTCCTTTCCATTCCATTCCATTCCATTCCAATCCGTTCTACTCGGGTTGATTCCATTCCATTCCATTCCATTCCATTCCATTCCATTCCATTCCATACCATTCCATTCCATTCCATTCCATTCCAATCTATTCCATTCTATTCATTTCGATTCCATTCGATTCCATTCAATTCCATTCAATTCCATTCCATTCCATTCCAATCCATTCCATTCTACTCGGGTTGATTCCATTCCATTCCATTCCATTCCATTCCATTCCATTCCATTCCATTCCATTCCATTCCATTCCATTCCATTCGATTCCATTCCTTTCCATTCCATTCTTTCCATTCCATTCCATTCCATTCCAATCTATTCCATTCGATTCCATTCCATTCCATTCCATTCCATTCCATTCCAATCCATTCCATTCTACTCGTGTTGATTCCATTCCATTCCATTCCATTCCATTCCATTCCATTCCATTCCATTCCATTCCATTCCATTCCATTCCATTCCATTCCGTTCTACTCGGGTTGATTCCATTCTATTCCATTCCATTCCATTCGATTCCATTCGATTCCATTCGATTCAATTCGATTCCATTCCATTCCATTCCATTCCATTCCATTCCATTCCATTCTATTCCATTCCATTCCATTCCATTCCATTCCATTCCATTCCATTCCATTCCATTCCATTCCAATCCATTCCCTTCCGTTCTATTCGGGTTGATTCCATTCCATTCCATTCCATTCCATTCCATTCCATTCCATTCCATTCCATTCCATTCCATTCCGTTCTACTCGGGTTGATTCCATTGCATTCCATTCCATTCCATTCCATTCCATTCCATTCCATTCCATTCCATTCCATTCCATTCCATTGCATTCCATTCGATTCCATTCGATTCCATTCCATTCCATTCCATTCCATTCCATTCCATTCCATTCCATTCTATTCCATTCCATTCCATTCCATTTCATTCTATTCCATTCCATTCCATTCCGTTCTACTCGGGTTGATTCCATTCCATTCCATTTCATTCCATTCCATTCCATTCCACTCCATTCGATTCCATTCGATTCCATTCCATTCCATTCCATTCCAATCCATTCCATTCTACTCGGGTTGATTCCATTCCATTCCATTCCATTCCATTCCATTCCATTCCATTCCATTCCATTCCATTCCATTCCATTCCACTCGATTCCATTCCTTTCCATTCCATTCCATTCCAATCCATTGCATTCTACTCGGGTGGATTCCATTCCATTCCATTCCTTTCCATTCCATTCCATTCCATTCCATTCCATTACATTACATTCTGTTCCATTCCATTCCATTCCATTCCATTCCATTCCATTCCATTCCATTCCATTCCATTCCGTTCTAATCAGGTTGATTCCATTCTATTCCATTCCATTCCATTCCATTCCATTCCATTCCATTCCATTCCATTCCATTCTATTCCATTCAATTCTACTCCATTGAATTCCATTACATTCCATTCAATTCCATTCCATTCCATTCCTTTCCATTCCATTTAGTTCTATTCGGGTTGATTCCATTCCATTCCATTCCATTCCTTTCCATTCCATTCCAATCCATTCCATTCCATTACTTACCATTCCATTCCATTCCAATCCATTCCATTCTACTCGGGTTGACTCCATTCCATTCCATTCCATTCCATTACATTCCATTATATTCCATTCCATTCCATTCGATTCCGTTCGATTCCATTCCATTCCATTCCATTCCATTCCATTCCAATCCATTCCATTCTACTCGGGTTGATTCCATTCCATTCCATTCCATTCCATCCCATTGCAATCCATTCCATTCCATTCCGTTCTACTCGGGTTGATTCCATTCCATTCCATTTCATTCCATTCCATTCCATTCCATTCCATTCGATTCCATTCGATTCCATTCCATTCCATTCCATTCCAATCCATTCCATTCTACTCGGGTTGATTCCATTCCATTCCATTCCATTCCATTCCATTCCATTCCATTCCATTCCATTCCATTCCATTCCACTCGATTCCATTCCATTCTTTCCATTCCATTCCAATCCATTCCATTCTACTCGGGTGGATTCCATTCCGTTCCATTCCATTCCATTCCATTCCATTCCATTCCATTCCATTCCACTCCATTCGATTCCATTCCATTCCATTCCATTCCATTCCATTAAATTCCATTCCATTCCATTCCATTCCATTCCATTCCATTCCGTTCTAGTCGGGTTGATTCCATTCTATTCCATTCCATTCCATTCCATTCCATTCCATTCCATTCCATTCCATTCCATTCCATTCTATTCCATTCCATTCTACTCCATTGAATTCCATTCCATTCCATTCTATTCCATTCCATTCCATTCCTTTCCATTCCATTTAGTTCTACTCGGGTTGATTCCATTCCATTCCATTCCATTCCATTCCATTCCGTTCCATTCCATTCCATTCCATTCCATTACTTTCCATTCCATTCCATTCCAATCCATTCCATTCTACTCGGGTTGACTCCATTCCATTCCGTTCCACTCCATTCCATTCCATTCCATTCCATTCCATTCCATTATAATCCATTCCATACCATTCGATTCCGTTCGATTCCATTCCATTCCATTCCATTCCATTCCATTCCATTCAATTCCATTCGATTCCATTCGATTCCATTCCATTCCATTCCATTCCAATCCATTCCATTCTACTCGGGTTGATTCCATTCCATTCCATTCCATTCCATTCCATTCCATTCCATTCCATTCCATTCCATTCTATCCCTTTCGATTCCATTCCATTCCACTAAATTCCATTCCATTCCATTCCATTCCATTCCATTCCATTCCATTCCATTCCATTCCATTGCATTCCATTCCGTTCTACTCGGGTTGATTCCACTCCATTCCATTACATTCCATTCCATACCATTCCATTCGATTCCATTCCATTCCATTCCATTCCATTCCATTCCATTCCATTCCATTCCATTCCATTCCGTTCTAGTCGGGTTGATTCCATTCTATTCCATTCCATTCCATTCCATTCCATTCTATTCCATTCCATTCTACTCCATTGAATTCCATTCCATTCCATTCAATTCCATTCCATTCCATCCCTTTCCATTCCATTTAGTTCTACTCGGGTTGATTCCATTCCATTCCATTCCATTCCATTCCATTCCATTCCATTCAATTCCATTCCATTCCGTTACTTTCCATTCCATTCCATTCCAATCCATTCCATTCTACTCGGGTTGACTCCATTCCATTCCATTCCTTTCCATTCCATTATATTCCATTCTATTCCATTCGATTCCGTTCGATTCCATTCCATTCCATTCCATTCCATTCCATTCCATTCCATTCCATTCCATTCCATTCTATTCCATTCCATTCCATTCCATTCCATTCTATTCCATTCCATTCCATTCCGTTCCACTCGGGTTGATTCCATTCTATTCCAGTCCATTCCATTCGATTCCATTCGATATCATTCGATTCCATTCCATTCCATTCCATTCCATTCCATTCCATTCCATTCCATTCCATTCTATTCCATTCCATTCCATTCCATTCCATTCTATTCCATTCTATTCCATTCCGTTCTACTCGGGTTCATTCCATTCCATTCCATTTCATTCCATTCCATTCCATTCCATTCCATTCCATTCCATTCCATTCCATTCCATTCGATTCCATTCCATTCCATTCCATTCCAATCCATTCCATTCTACTCGGGTTGATTCCATTCCATTCCATTCCATTCCATTCCATTCCATTCCATTCCATTCCATTCCACTCGATTCCATTCCTTTCCATTCCATTCCATTCCAATCCATTGCATTCTACTCGGGTGGATTCCATTCCATTCCATTCCTTTCCATTCCATTCCATTCCATTCCATTACTTTCCATTCGGTTCCATTCCATTCCATTCCATTCCATTCCATTCCATTCCATTCCATTCCGTTCTAATCGGGTTGATTCCATTCTATTCCATTCCATTCCATTCCATTCCATTCCATTCCATTCCATTCCATTCCATTCCATTCCATTCTATTCCATTCCATTCTACTCCATTGAATTCCATTCCATTCCATTCTATTCCATTCCATTCCATTCCTTTCCATTCCATTTAGTTCTACTCGGGTTGATTACATTCCATTCCATTCCATTCCTTTCCATTCCATTCCAATCCATTCCATTCCATTACTTTCCATTCCATTCCATTCCAATCCATTCCATTCTACTCGGGTTGACTCCATTCCATTCCATTCCATTACATTACATTCCATTATATTCCATTCCATTCCATTCGATTCCGTTCGATTCCATTCCATTCCATTCCATTCCATTTCATTCCATTCCATTCCATTCGATTCCATTCCATTCCATTCGATTCCATTCCATTCCATTCCATTCCATTCGATTCCATTCCATTCCATTCCATTCCATTCCATTCCATTCCATTCCATTCCATTCCATTCCATTCCATTCCATTCCATTCCATTCCATTTACTCCATTCCGTTCTACTCGGGTTGATTCCATTGAGTTTGGTTCCGTCCCGTCCCGTCCCGTCCCGTCCCGTCCCGTCCCGTCCCGTGCCGTTTTACTCAGGTTGATTCCTTTCCATTCCGTTCCGCTCGTTTCAGTTACGTTCCATTCCGTTCCACGCGGGTTGGTTCAGTTCCATTCTATTCTATTCTATTCCTTTCCCTTCCATTCAATTCCATTCCATTCCATTATACTCGGGTTGATTCCATGCCATTCCGTTCCGTTCCATTCCGTCCCATTCCGACCCGTCCCATCCCGTCCCGACCCGTCCCATCCCGTTCCAATCCACATGGGTTGATTCAATTCCTTTCGGTTACATTGAACTCCATTCCATTCCATTCTTCTCGGATTGATTCCATTCCATTCCATTCCATTCCATTCCATTCCATTCCATTCCATTCCAATCCATTCCATTCTACTCGGGTTGATTCCATTCTATGCCATTCCATTCCATTCCATTCCATTCCATTCCATTCCATTCCATTTCATTCCATTCCATTCCATTCCATTCCATTCCATTCCATTCCATTCGATTCCATTCCATTCCATTCCATTCCATTCCGTTCTACTCGGGTTGATTCCATTCTATTCCATTCCATTCCGTTCGATTCCATTTGATTCCATTCGATTCCATTCCATTCCATTCCATTCCCTTCCATTCCATTCTATTCCATTGAATTCCATTCCATTCCATTCCATTCCATTCCATTCCATTCCGTTCTACTCTGATTGATTCCATTCCATTCCATTCCATTCCATTCCATTCCATTCCATTCCATTCCATTCCATTCCATTCCATTCCAATACATTCCATTCTACTCTGGTTGATTCCATTCCATTCCATTCCATTCCATTCCATTCGTCTCCATTCGATTCCATTCCATTCCATTCCATTCCATTCCATTCCATTCCATTCCATTCCATTCCGTTCTACTCGGGTTGATTCCACTCCATTCCATTCCATTCCATTCCATTCCATTCCATTCCATTCCATTCCATTCCATTCGTCTCCATTCGATTCCATTCGATTCCATTCCATTCTATTCCATTGAATTCCATTCCATTGAATTCCATTCCGTTCCATTCCATTCCATTCCATTCCATTCCATTCCATTCCATTCCATTCCATTCCATTCCATTCCATTCCGTTCGATTCCATTACATTCCATTCCAATCCAATCCATTCCATTCTACTCGGGTTGATTCCATTCCATTCCATTCCATTCCATTCGATTCCATTCCATTCTATTCCATTGAATTCCATTCCATTCCATTCCATTCCGTTCCATTCCATTCCATTCCATTCCATTCCATTCCATTCCATTCCATTCCATTCCATTCCATTCCATTCCGTTCTACTCGGGTTGATTCCATTCCATTCCATTCCATTCCATTTAGTTCTACTCGGGTTTCCATTCCATTCCATTCCATTCCATTCCATTCTATTCCATTCCATTCTACTCCATTGAATTCCATTCCATTCCATTCTATTCCATTCCATTCCATTGCTTTCCATTCCATTTAGTTCTACTCGGGTTGATTCCATTCCATTCCATTCCATTCCATTCCATTCCATTCCATTCCATTCCATTCCATTCGTCTCCATTCGATTCCATTCCATTCCATTCCATTCCATTCCATTCCATTCTACTCGGGTTGATTCCATTCCATTCCATTCCATTCCATTCCATTCCATTCCTTTCCATTCCATTCCATACCATTCGATTCCACTCGATTCCATTCCATTCTTTCCATTCCATTCCAATGCATTCCATTCTACTCGGGTGGATTCCATTCCGTTCCATTCCATTCCATTCCATTCCATTCCATTCCATTCCATTCCATTCCATTCCACTCCATTCGATTCCATTCCATTCCATTCCATTCCATTCCATTCCATTCCATTCCATTCCATTCCATTCCGTTCTAGTCGGGTTGATTCCATTCTATTCCATTCCATTCCTTTCCATTCCATTCCATTCCATTCCATTCCATTCCATTCTATTCCATTCCATTCTACTCCATTGAATTCCATTCCATTCCATTCCATTCCATTCCATTCCACTCCATTCGATTCCATTCCATTCCATTCCATTCCATTCCATTCCATTCCATTCCATTCCATTCCGTTCTAGTCGGGTTGATTCCCTTCCATTCCTTTCCATTCCATTCCATTCCATTCCATTCCATTCCATTCCATTCCCTTCCATTCCATTCCATTCCAATCCATTCCATTCTACTCGGGTTGATTCCACTCCATTCCATTGCATTCGACTCCATTCGATTCCATTCGATTCCATTCCATTCCATTCCGTTCCATTCCATTCCATTCCATTCCATTCTATTCCATTGAATTCCATTCCATTCCATTCCATTCCACTCCATTCCATTCCATTCCATTCCATTCCATTCCAATCCGTTCTACTCGGGTTGATTCCATTCCATTCCATTCCATTCCATTCCATTCCATTCCATTCCATACCATTCCATTCCATTCCATTCCATTCCAATCTATTCCATTCTATTCATTTCGATTCCATTCGATTCCATTCAATTCCATTCAATTCCATTCCATTCCATTCCAATCCATTCCATTCTACTCGGGTTGATTCCATTCCATTCCATTCCATTCCATTCCATTCCATTCCATTCCATTCCATTCCATTCCATTCCATTCGATTCCATTCCTTTCCATTCCATTCTTTCCATTCCATTCCATTCCATTCCAATCTATTCCATTCGATTCCATTCCATTCCATTCCATTCCATTCCATTCCAATCCATTCCATTCTACTCGTGTTGATTCCATTCCATTCCATTCCATTCCATTCCATTCCATTCCATTCCATTCCATTCCATTCCATTCCATTCCATTCCATTCCGTTCTACTCGGGTTGATTCCATTCTATTCCATTCCATTCCATTCGATTCCATTCGATTCCATTCGATTCAATTCGATTCCATTCCATTCCATTCCATTCCATTCCATTCTATTCCATTCCATTCCATTCCATTCCATTCCATTCCATTCCATTCCATTCCATTCCAATCCATTCCCTTCTTTTCTATTCGGGTTGATTCCATTCCATTCCATTCCATTCCATTCCATTCCATTCCATTCCATTCCATTCCATTCCGTTCTACTCGGGTTGATTCCATTGCATTCCATTCCATTCCATTCCATTCCATTCCATTCCATTCCATTCCATTCCATTCCATTGCATTCCATTCGATTCCATTCGATTCCATTCCATTCCATTCCATTCCATTCCATTCCATTCCATTCCATTCTATTCCATTCCATTCCATTCCATTTCATTCTATTCCATTCCATTCCATTCCGTTCTACTCGGGTTGATTCCATTCCATTCCATTTCATTCCATTCCATTCCATTCCACTCCATTCGATTCCATTCGATTCCATTCCATTCCATTCCATTCCAATCCATTCCATTCTACTCGGGTTGATTCCATTCCATTCCATTCCATTCCATTCCATTCCATTCCATTCCATTCCATTCCATTCCATTCCATTCCATTCCACTCGATTCCATTCCTTTCCATTCCATTCCATTCCAATCCATTGCATTCTACTCGGGTGGATTCCATTCCATTCCATTCCTTTCCATTCCATTCCATTCCATTCCATTCCATTACATTACATTCTGTTCCATTCCATTCCATTCCATTCCATTCCATTCCATTCCATTCCATTCCATTCCGTTCTAATCAGGTTGATTCCATTCTATTCCATTCCATTCCATTCCATTCCATTCCATTCCATTCCATTCCATTCCATTCTATTCCATTCAATTCTACTCCATTGAATTCCATTACATTCCATTCAATTCCATTCCATTCCATTCCTTTCCATTCCATTTAGTTCTATTCGGGTTGATTCCATTCCATTCCATTCCATTCCTTTCCATTCCATTCCAATCCATTCCATTCCATTACTTACCATTCCATTCCATTCCAATCCATTCCATTCTACTCGGGTTGACTCCATTCCATTCCATTCCATTCCATTACATT
Organism: Gorilla gorilla gorilla; assembly: GCF_029281585.2. Classification (NCBI taxonomy): domain Eukaryota; kingdom Metazoa; phylum Chordata; class Mammalia; order Primates; family Hominidae; genus Gorilla; species Gorilla gorilla. The sequence goes on from NC_073241.2 coordinate 10,951,617, forward strand.
CCATTATATTCCATTCCATTCCATTCGATTCCGTTCGATTCCATTCCATTCCATTCCATTCCATTCCATTCCAATCCATTCCATTCTACTCGGGTTGATTCCATTCCATTCCATTCCATTCCATCCCATTCCAATCCATTCCATTCCATTCCGTTCTACTCGGGTTGATTCCATTCCATTCCATTTCATTCCATTCCATTCCATTCCATTCCATTCGATTCCATTCGATTCCATTCCATTCCATTCCATTCCAATCCATTCCATTCTACTCGGGTTGATTCCATTCCATTCCATTCCATTCCATTCCATTCCATTCCATTCCATTCCATTCCACTCGATTCCATTCCATTCTTTCCATTCCATTCCAATCCATTCCATTCTACTCGGGTGGATTCCATTCCGTTCCATTCCATTCCATTCCATTCCATTCCATTCCATTCCATTCCACTCCATTCGATTCCATTCCATTCCATTCCATTCCATTCCATTAAATTCCATTCCATTCCATTCCATTCCATTCCATTCCATTCCGTTCTAGTCGGGTTGATTCCATTCTATTCCATTCCATTCCATTCCATTCCATTCCATTCCATTCCATTCCATTCCATTCTATTCCATTCCATTCTACTCCATTGAATTCCATTCCATTCCATTCTATTCCATTCCATTCCATTCCTTTCCATTCCATTTAGTTCTACTCTGGTTGATTCCATTCCATTCCATTCCATTCCATTCCATTCCGTTCCATTCCATTCCATTCCATTCCATTACTTTCCATTCCATTCCATTCCAATCCATTCCATTCTACTCGGGTTGACTCCATTCCATTCCGTTCCACTCCATTCCATTCCATTCCATTCCATTCCATTCCATTATAATCCATTCCATACCATTCGATTCCGTTCGATTCCATTCCATTCCATTCCATTCCATTCCATTCCATTCAATTCCATTCGATTCCATTCGATTCCATTCCATTCCATTCCATTCCAATCCATTCCATTCTACTCGGGTTGATTCCATTCCATTCCATTCCATTCCATTCCATTCCATTCCATTCCATTCCATTCCATTCCATTCCATTCTATCCCTTTCGATTCCATTCCATTCCACTAAATTCCATTCCATTCCATTCCATTCCATTCCATTCCATTCCATTCCATTCCATTCCATTGCATTCCATTCCGTTCTACTCGGGTTGATTCCACTCCATTCCATTACATTCCATTCCATACCATTCCATTCGATTCCATTCCATTCCATTCCATTCCATTCCATTCCATTCCATTCCATTCCATTCCGTTCTAGTCGGGTTGATTCCATTCTATTCCATTCCATTCCATTCCATTCCATTCTATTCCATTCCATTCTACTCCATTGAATTCCATTCCATTCCATTCAATTCCATTCCATTCCATCCCTTTCCATTCCATTTAGTTCTACTCGGGTTGATTCCATTCCATTCCATTCCATTCCATTCCATTCCATTCCATTCAATTCCATTCCATTCCGTTACTTTCCATTCCATTCCATTCCAATCCATTCCATTCTACTCGGGTTGACTCCATTCCATTCCATTCCTTTCCATTCCATTATATTCCATTCTATTCCATTCGATTCCGTTCGATTCCATTCCATTCCATTCCATTCCATTCCATTCCATTCCATTCCATTCCATTCCATTCCATTCTATTCCATTCCATTCCATTCCATTCCATTCTATTCCATTCCATTCCATTCCGTTCCACTCGGGTTGATTCCATTCTATTCCAGTCCATTCCATTCGATTCCATTCGATATCATTCGATTCCATTCCATTCCATTCCATTCCATTCCATTCCATTCCATTCCATTCCATTCTATTCCATTCCATTCCATTCCATTCCATTCTATTCCATTCTATTCCATTCCGTTCTACTCGGGTTCATTCCATTCCATTCCATTTCATTCCATTCCATTCCATTCCATTCCATTCCATTCCATTCCATTCCATTCCATTCGATTCCATTCCATTCCATTCCATTCCAATCCATTCCATTCTACTCGGGTTGATTCCATTCCATTCCATTCCATTCCATTCCATTCCATTCCATTCCATTCCACTCGATTCCATTCCTTTCCATTCCATTCCATTCCAATCCATTGCATTCTACTCGGGTGGATTCCATTCCATTCCATTCCTTTCCATTCCATTCCATTCCATTCCATTACTTTCCATTCGGTTCCATTCCATTCCATTCCATTCCATTCCATTCCATTCCATTCCATTCCGTTCTAATCGGGTTGATTCCATTCTATTCCATTCCATTCCATTCCATTCCATTCCATTCCATTCCATTCCATTCCATTCCATTCTATTCCATTCCGTTCTACTCCATTGAATTCCATTCCATTCCATTCTATTCCATTCCATTCCATTCCTTTCCATTCCATTTAGTTCTACTCGGGTTGATTACATTCCATTCCATTCCATTCCTTTCCATTCCATTCCAATCCATTCCATTCCATTACTTTCCATTCCATTCCATTCCAATCCATTCCATTCTACTCGGGTTGACTCCATTCCATTCCATTCCATTACATTACATTCCATTATATTCCATTCCATTCCATTCGATTCCGTTCGATTCCATTCCATTCCATTCCATTCCATTTCATTCCATTCCATTCCATTCGATTCCATTCCATTCCATTCGATTCCATTCCATTCCATTCCATTCCATTCGATTCCATTCCATTCCATTCCATTCCATTCCATTCCATTCCATTCCATTCCATTCCATTCCATTCCATTCCATTCCATTCCATTCTATTCCATTCCATTCCATTCCATTCCATTCCATTCCATTCCATTCCATTCCATTCCAATCCATTCCCTTCTTTTCTATTCGGGTTGATTCCATTCCATTCCATTCCATTCCATTCCATTCCATTCCATTCCATTCCATTCCATTCCGTTCTACTCGGGTTGATTCCATTGCATTCCATTCCATTCCATTCCATTCCATTCCATTCCATTCCATTCCATTCCATTCCATTCCATTGCATTCCATTCGATTCCATTCGATTCCATTCCATTCCATTCCATTCCATTCCATTCCATTCCATTCCATTCTATTCCATTCCATTCCATTCCATTTCATTCTATTCCATTCCATTCCATTCCGTTCTACTCGGGTTGATTCCATTCCATTCCATTTCATTCCATTCCATTCCATTCCACTCCATTCGATTCCATTCGATTCCATTCCATTCCATTCCATTCCAATCCATTCCATTCTACTCGGGTTGATTCCATTCCATTCCATTCCATTCCATTCCATTCCATTCCATTCCATTCCATTCCATTCCACTCGATTCCATTCCTTTCCATTCCATTCCATTCCAATCCATTGCATTCTACTCGGGTGGATTCCATTCCATTCCATTCCTTTCCATTCCATTCCATTCCATTCCATTCCATTACATTACATTCTGTTCCATTCCATTCCATTCCATTCCATTCCATTCCATTCCATTCCATTCCATTCCGTTCTAATCAGGTTGATTCCATTCTATTCCATTCCATTCCATTCCATTCCATTCCATTCCATTCCATTCCATTCCATTCTATTCCATTCAATTCTACTCCATTGAATTCCATTACATTCCATTCAATTCCATTCCATTCCATTCCTTTCCATTCCATTTAGTTCTATTCGGGTTGATTCCATTCCATTCCATTCCATTCCTTTCCATTCCATTCCAATCCATTCCATTCCATTACTTACCATTCCATTCCATTCCAATCCATTCCATTCTACTCGGGTTGACTCCATTCCATTCCATTCCATTCCATTACATTCCATTATATTCCATTCCATTCCATTCGATTCCGTTCGATTCCATTCCATTCCATTCCATTCCATTCCATTCCAATCCATTCCATTCTACTCGGGTTGATTCCATTCCATTCCATTCCATTCCATCCCATTCCAATCCATTCCATTCCATTCCGTTCTACTCGGGTTGATTCCATTCCATTCCATTTCATTCCATTCCATTCCATTCCATTCCATTCGATTCCATTCGATTCCATTCCATTCCATTCCATTCCAATCCATTCCATTCTACTCGGGTTGATTCCATTCCATTCCATTCCATTCCATTCCATTCCATTCCATTCCATTCCATTCCATTCCACTCGATTCCATTCCATTCTTTCCATTCCATTCCAATCCATTCCATTCTACTCGGGTGGATTCCATTCCGTTCCATTCCATTCCATTCCATTCCATTCCATTCCATTCCATTCCACTCCATTCGATTCCATTCCATTCCATTCCATTCCATTCCATTAAATTCCATTCCATTCCATTCCATTCCATTCCATTCCATTCCGTTCTAGTCGGGTTGATTCCATTCTATTCCATTCCATTCCATTCCATTCCATTCCATTCCATTCCATTCCATTCCATTCCATTCTATTCCATTCCATTCTACTCCATTGAATTCCATTCCATTCCATTCTATTCCATTCCATTCCATTCCTTTCCATTCCATTTAGTTCTACTCGGGTTGATTCCATTCCATTCCATTCCATTCCATTCCATTCCGTTCCATTCCATTCCATTCCATTCCATTACTTTCCATTCCATTCCATTCCAATCCATTCCATTCTACTCGGGTTGACTCCATTCCATTGCGTTCCACTCCATTCCATTCCATTCCATTCCATTCCATTCCATTATAATCCATTCCATACCGTTCGATTCCGTTCGATTCCATTCCATTCCATTCCATTCCATTCCATTCCATTCAATTCCATTCGATTCCATTCGATTCCATTCCATTCCATTCCATTCCAATCCATTCCATTCTACTCGGGTTGATTCCATTCCATTCCATTCCATTCCATTCCATTCCATTCCATTCCATTCCATTCCATTCCATTCCATTCTATCCCTTTCGATTCCATTCCATTCCACTAAATTCCATTCCATTCCATTCCATTCCATTCCATTCCATTCCATTCCATTCCATTCCATTGCATTCCATTCCGTTCTACTCGGGTTGATTCCACTCCATTCCATTACATTCCATTCCATACCATTCCATTCGATTCCATTCCATTCCATTCCATTCCATTCCATTCCATTCCATTCCATTCCATTCCGTTCTAGTCGGGTTGATTCCATTCTATTCCATTCCATTCCATTCCATTCCATTCTATTCCATTCCATTCTACTCCATTGAATTCCATTCCATTCCATTCAATTCCATTCCATTCCATCCCTTTCCATTCCATTTAGTTCTACTCGGGTTGATTCCATTCCATTCCATTCCATTCCATTCCATTCCATTCCATTCAATTCCATTCCATTCCGTTACTTTCCATTCCATTCCATTCCAATCCATTCCATTCTACTCGGGTTGACTCCATTCCATTCCATTCCTTTCCATTCCATTATATTCCATTCTATTCCATTCGATTCCGTTCGATTCCATTCCATTCCATTCCATTCCATTCCATTCCATTCCATTCCATTCCATTCCATTCCATTCCATTCCATTCTATTCCATTCCATTCCATTCCATTCCATTCTATTCCATTCCATTCCATTCCGTTCCACTCGGGTTGATTCCATTCTATTCCAGTCCATTCCATTCGATTCCATTCGATATCATTCGATTCCATTCCATTCCATTCCATTCCATTCCATTCCATTCCATTCCATTCCATTCTATTCCATTCCATTCCATTCCATTCCATTCTATTCCATTCTATTCCATTCCGTTCTACTCGGGTTCATTCCATTCCATTCCATTTCATTCCATTCCATTCCATTCCATTCCATTCCATTCCATTCCATTCCATTCCATTCGATTCCATTCCATTCCATTCCATTCCAATCCATTCCATTCTACTCGGGTTGATTCCATTCCATTCCATTCCATTCCATTCCATTCCATTCCATTCCATTCCACTCGATTCCATTCCTTTCCATTCCATTCCATTCCAATCCATTGCATTCTACTCGGGTGGATTCCATTCCATTCCATTCCTTTCCATTCCATTCCATTCCATTCCATTACTTTCCATTCGGTTCCATTCCATTCCATTCCATTCCATTCCATTCCATTCCATTCCATTCCGTTCTAATCGGGTTGATTCCATTCTATTCCATTCCATTCCATTCCATTCCATTCCATTCCATTCCATTCCATTCCATTCCATTCTATTCCATTCCATTCTACTCCATTGAATTCCATTCCATTCCATTCCATTCCATTCCATTCCATTCCGTTCTACTCTGATTGATTCCATTCCATTCCATTCCATTCCATTCCATTCCATTCCATTCCATTCCATTCCATTCCATTCCATTCCATTCCATTCCAATACATTCCATTCTACTCTGGTTGATTCCATTCCATTCCATTCCATTCCATTCCATTCGTCTCCATTCGATTCCATTCCATTCCATTCCATTCCATTCCATTCCATTCCATTCCATTCCATTCCGTTCTACTCGGGTTGATTCCACTCCATTCCATTCCATTCCATTCCATTCCATTCCATTCCATTCCATTCCATTCGTCTCCATTCGATTCCATTCGATTCCATTCCATTCTATTCCATTGAATTCCATTCCATTCCATTCCATTCCGTTCCATTCCATTCCATTCCATTCCATTCCATTCCATTCCATTCCATTCCATTCCATTCCATTCCGTTCGATTCCATTACATTCCATTCCAATCCAATCCATTCCATTCTACTCGGGTTGATTCCATTCCATTCCATTCCATTCCATTCCATTCTATTCCATTGAATTCCATTCCATTCCATTCCATTCCGTTCCATTCCATTCCATTCCATTCCATTCCATTCCATTCCATTCCATTCCATTCCATTCCATTCCATTCCGTTCTACTCAGGTTGATTCCATTCCATTCCATTCCATTCCAATCCATTCCATTCCATTCCGTTCTACTCGGGTTGATTCCATTCCATTCCATTTCATTCCATTCCATTCCATTCCATTCCATTCGATTCCATTCGATTCCATTCCATTCCATTCCATTCCAATCCATTCCATTCTACTCGGGTTGATTCCATTCCATTCCATTCCATTCCATTCCATTCCATTCCATTCCATTCCATTCCATTCGATTCCACTCGATTCCATTCCATTCTTTCCATTCCATTCCAATGCATTCCATTCTACTCGGGTGGATTCCATTCCGTTCCATTCCATTCCATTCCATTCCATTCCATTCCATTCCACTCCATTCGATTCCATTCCATTCCATTCCATTCCATTCCATTCCATTCCATTCCATTCCATTCCGTTCTAGTCGGGTTGATTCCATTCTATTCCATTCCATTCCATTTCATTCCATTCCATTCCATTCCATTCCATTCCATTCCATTCTATTCCATTCCATTCTACTCCATTGAATTCCATTCCATTCCATTCTATTCCATTCCATTCCATTCCTTTCCATTCCATTTAGTTCTACTCGGGTTGATTCCATTCCATTCCATTCCATTCCATTCCATTCCATTCCATTCCATTCCATTCCATTACTTTCCATTCCATTCCATTCCAATCCATTCCATTCTACTCGGGTTGACTCCATTCCATTCCGTTCCATTCCATTCCATTCCATTCCATTCCATTCCATTCCATTATAATCCATTCCATTCCATTCCATTCCCTTCGATTCCATTCCATTCCATTCCATTCCATTCCATTCAATTCCATTCGATTCCTTTCGATTCCATTCCATTCCATTCCATTCCAATCCATTCCATTCTACTCGGGTTGATTCCATTCCATTCCATTCCATTCCATTCCATTCCATTCCATTCCATTCCATTCCATTCCATTCTATCCCTTTCGATTCCATTCCATTCCATTAAATTCCATTCCATTCCATTCCATTCCATTCCATTCCATTCCCTTCCATTGCATTCCATTCCGTTCTACTCGGGTTGATTCCACTCAATTCCATTCCATTCCATCCCATACCATTCCATTCCATTCCATTCCATTCCATTCCATTCCATTCCATTCCATTCCATTCCATTCCATTCCATTCCATTCCATTCCATTCCATTCCATTCCGTTCTAATCGGGTTGATTCCATTCTATTCCATTTCATTCCATTCCATTCCATTCCATTCCATTCCATTCCATTCCATTTTATTCCATTCCATTCTACTCCATTGAATTCCATTCCATTCCATTCTATTCCATTCCATTCCATTCCTTTCCATTCCATTTAGTTCTACTCGGGTTGATTCCATTCCATTCCATTCCATTCCTTTCCGTTCCATTCCAATCCATTCCATTCCATTACTTTCCATTCCATTCCATTCCAATCCATTCCATTCTACTCGGGTTGACTCCATTCCATTCCATTCCATTACATTACATTCCATTATATTCCATTCCATTCCATTCGATTCCGTTCGATTCCATTCCATTCCATTCCATTCCATTCCATTCCATTCCATTCCATTCCATTCGATTCCATTCCATTCCATTCGATTCCATTCCATTCCATTCCATTCCATTCCATTCCATTCCAATCCATTCCATTCTACTCGGGTTGATTCCATTCCATTCCATTCCATTCCATTCCATTCCATTCCATTCCATTCCATTCCGCTCTACTCGTGTTGATTCCACTCCATTCCATTCCATTCCATTCCATTCCATTCCATTCCAACCCATTCCGTTCTACTCGGGTTGATTCCATTCTATTCCATTCCATTCCATTCCATTCCATTCCATTCCATTCCATTCCATTCCATTCCATTCCATTCCATTCTATTCCATTCCATTCTACTCCATTGAATTCCATTCCATTCCATTCTATTCCATTCCATTCCATTCCTTTCCATTCCATTTAGTTCTACTCGGGTTGATTCCATTCCATTCCATTCCATTCCATTCCATTCCATTCCATTCCATTCCATTCCATTCCATTCCATTACTTTCCATTCCATTCCATTCCAATCCATTCCATTCTACTCGGGTTGACTCCATTCCATTCCGTTCCATTCCATTCCATTCCATTATAATCCGTTCCATTCCATTCGATTCCGTTCGATTCCATTCCATTCCATTCCATTCCATTCCATTCAATTCCATTCGATTCCATTCGATTCCATTCCATTCCATTCCATTCCAATCCATTCCATTCTACTCGGGTTGATTCCATTCCATTCCATTCCATTCCATTCCATTCCATTCCATTCCATTCCATTCCATTCTATCCCTTTCGATTCCATTCCATTCCATTAAATTCCATTCCATTCCATTCCATTCCATTCCATTCCATTGCATTCCATTCCGTTCTACTCGGGTTGATTCCACTCCATTCCATTCCATTCCATTCCATACCATTCCATTCCATTCCATTCCATTCCATTCCATTCCATTCCATTCCATTCCATTCCATTCCATTCCGTTCTAGTCGGGTTGATTCCATTCTATTCCATTCCATTCCATTCCATTCCATTCCATTCCATTCCATTCCATTCCATTCCATTCCATTCTATTCCATTCCATTCAACTCCATTGAATTCCAATCCATTCCATTCAATTCCATTCCATTCCATCCCTTTCCATTCCATTTAGTTCTACTCGGGTTGATTCCATTCCATTCCATTCCATTCCATTCCATTCAATTCCATTCCATTCCGTTACGTTCCATTCCATTCCATTCCAATCCATTCCATTCTACTCGGGTTGACTCCATTCCATTCCATTCCTTTCCATTCCATTATATTCCATTCTATTCCATTCGATTCCGTTCGATTCCATTCCATTCCATTCCATTCCATTCCATTCCATTCCATTGCATTCCATTCCATTCCATTCCGTTCTACTCGGGTTGATTCCCTTCCATTCCTTTCCATTCCATTCCATTCCATTCCATTCCATTCCCTTCCATTCCATTCCATTCCAATCCATTCCATTCTACTCGGGTTGATTCCACTCCATTCCATTGCATTCGACTCCATTCGATTCCATTCGATTCCATTCCATTCCATTCCGTTCCATTCCATTCCATTCCATTCCATTCTATTCCATTGAATTCCATTCCATTCCATTCCATTCCACTCCATTCCATTCCATTCCATTCCATTCCATTCCATTCCGTTCTACTCGGGTTGATTCCATTCCATTCCATTCCATTCCATTCCATTCCATTCCATTCCATACCATTCCATTCCATTCCATTCCATTCCAATCTATTCCATTCTATTCATTTCGATTCCATTCGATTCCATTCAATTCCATTCAATTCCATTCCATTCCATTCCAATCCATTCCATTCTACTCGGGTTGATTCCATTCCATTCCATTCCATTCCATTCCATTCCATTCCATTCCATTCCATTCCATTCCATTCCATTCCATTCGATTCCATTCCTTTCCATTCCATTCTTTCCATTCCATTCCATTCCATTCCAATCTATTCCATTCGATTCCATTCCATTCCATTCCATTCCATTCCATTCCAATCCATTCCATTCTACTCGTGTTGATTCCATTCCATTCCATTCCATTCCATTCCATTCCATTCCATTCCATTCCATTCCATTCCATTCCATTCCATTCCATTCCATTCCGTTCTACTCGGGTTGATTCCATTCTATTCCATTCCATTCCATTCGATTCCATTCGATTCCATTCGATTCAATTCGATTCCATTCCATTCCATTCCATTCCATTCCATTCCATTCCATTCTATTCCATTCCATTCCATTCCATTCCATTCCATTCCATTCCATTCCATTCCATTCCAATCCATTCCCTTCCGTTCTATTCGGGTTGATTCCATTCCATTCCATTCCATTCCATTCCATTCCATTCCATTCCATTCCATTCCATTCCATTCCATTCCGTTCTACTCGGGTTGATTCCATTGCATTCCATTCCATTCCATTCCATTCCATTCCATTCCATTCCATTCCATTCCATTCCATTGCATTCCATTCGATTCCATTCGATTCCATTCCATTCCATTCCATTCCATTCCATTCCATTCCATTCCATTCTATTCCATTCCATTCCATTCCATTTCATTCTATTCCATTCCATTCCATTCCGTTCTACTCGGGTTGATTCCATTCCATTCCATTTCATTCCATTCCATTCCATTCCACTCCATTCGATTCCATTCGATTCCATTCCATTCCATTCCATTCCAATCCATTCCATTCTACTCGGGTTGATTCCATTCCATTCCATTCCATTCCATTCCATTCCATTCCTTTCCATTCCATTCCATTCCATTCCATTCCATTCCATTACATTACATTCTGTTCCATTCCATTCCATTCCATTCCATTCCATTCCATTCCATTCCATTCCATTCCGTTCTAATCAGGTTGATTCCATTCTATTCCATTCCATTCCATTCCATTCCATTCCATTCCATTCCATTCCATTCCATTCCATTCTATTCCATTCAATTCTACTCCATTGAATTCCATTACATTCCATTCAATTCCATTCCATTCCATTCCTTTCCATTCCATTTAGTTCTATTCGGGTTGATTCCATTCCATTCCATTCCATTCCTTTCCATTCCATTCCAATCCATTCCATTCCATTACTTACCATTCCATTCCATTCCAATCCATTCCATTCTACTCGGGTTGACTCCATTCCATTCCATTCCATTCCATTACATTCCATTATATTCCATTCCATTCCATTCGATTCCGTTCGATTCCATTCCATTCCATTCCATTCCATTCCATTCCAATCCATTCCATTCTACTCGGGTTGATTCCATTCCATTCCATTCCATTCCATCCCATTCCAATCCATTCCATTCCATTCCGTTCTACTCGGGTTGATTCCATTCCATTCCATTTCATTCCATTCCATTCCATTCCATTCCATTCGATTCCATTCGATTCCATTCCATTCCATTCCATTCCAATCCATTCCATTCTACTCGGGTTGATTCCATTCCATTCCATTCCATTCCATTCCATTCCATTCCATTCCATTCCATTCCATTCCATTCCACTCGATTCCATTCCATTCTTTCCATTCCATTCCAATCCATTCCATTCTACTCGGGTGGATTCCATTCCGTTCCATTCCATTCCATTCCATTCCATTCCATTCCACTCCATTCGATTCCATTCCATTCCATTCCATTCCATTCCATTAAATTCCATTCCATTCCATTCCATTCCATTCCATTCCATTCCATTCCGTTCTAGTCGGGTTGATTCCATTCTATTCCATTCCATTCCATTCCATTCCATTCCATTCCATTCCATTCCATTCCATTCTATTCCATTCCATTCTACTCCATTGAATTCCATTCCATTCCATTCTATTCCATTCCATTCCATTCCTTTCCATTCCATTTAGTTCTACTCGGGTTGATTCCATTCCATTCCATTCCATTCCATTCCATTCCGTTCCATTCCATTCCATTCCATTCCATTACTTTCCATTCCATTCCATTCCAATCCATTCCATTCTACTCGGGTTGACTCCATTCCATTCCGTTCCACTCCATTCCATTCCATTCCATTCCATTCCATTCCATTATAATCCATTCCATACCATTCGATTCCGTTCGATTCCATTCCATTCCATTCCATTCCATTCCATTCCATTCAATTCCATTCGATTCCATTCGATTCCATTCCATTCCATTCCATTCCAATCCATTCCATTCTACTCGGGTTGATTCCATTCCATTCCATTCCATTCCATTCCATTCCATTCCATTCCATTCCATTCCATTCCATTCTATCCCTTTCGATTCCATTCCATTCCACTAAATTCCATTCCATTCCATTCCATTCCATTCCATTCCATTCCATTCCATTCCATTCCATTCCATTGCATTCCATTCCGTTCTACTCGGGTTGATTCCACTCCATTCCATTACATTCCATTCCATACCATTCCATTCGATTCCATTCCATTCCATTCCATTCCATTCCATTCCATTCCATTCCATTCCATTCCGTTCTAGTCGGGTTGATTCCATTCTATTCCATTCCATTCCATTCCATTCCATTCCATTCCATTCTATTCCATTCCATTCTACTCCATTGAATTCCATTCCATTCCATTCAATTCCATTCCATTCCATCCCTTTCCATTCCATTTAGTTCTACTCGGGTTGATTCCATTCCATTCCATTCCATTCCATTCCATTCCATTCCATTCAATTCCATTCCATTCCGTTACTTTCCATTCCATTCCATTCCAATCCATTCCATTCTACTCGGGTTGACTCCATTCCATTCCATTCCTTTCCATTCCATTATATTCCATTCTATTCCATTCGATTCCGTTCGATTCCATTCCATTCCATTCCATTCCATTCCATTCCATTCCATTCCATTCCATTCCATTCTATTCCATTCCATTCCATTCCATTCCATTCTATTCCATTCCATTCCATTCCGTTCCACTCGGGTTGATTCCATTCTATTCCAGTCCATTCCATTCGATTCCATTCGATATCATTCGATTCCATTCCATTCCATTCCATTCCATTCCATTCCATTCCATTCCATTCCATTCTATTCCATTCCATTCCATTCCATTCCATTCTATTCCATTCTATTCCATTCCGTTCTACTCGGGTTCATTCCATTCCATTCCATTTCATTCCATTCCATTCCATTCCATTCCATTCCATTCCATTCCTTTCCATTCCATTCGATTCCATTCCATTCCATTCCATTCCAATCCATTCCATTCTACTCGGGTTGATTCCATTCCATTCCATTCCATTCCATTCCATTCCATTCCATTCCATTCCATTCCATTCCACTCGATTCCATTCCTTTCCATTCCATTCCATTCCAATCCATTGCATTCTACTCGGGTGGATTCCATTCCATTCCATTCCTTTCCATTCCATTCCATTCCATTCCATTACTTTCCATTCGGTTCCATTCCATTCCATTCCATTCCATTCCATTCCATTCCATTCCATTCCGTTCTAATCGGGTTGATTCCATTCTATTCCATTCCATTCCATTCCATTCCATTCCATTCCATTCCATTCCATTCCATTCCATTCCATTCTATTCCATTCCATTCTACTCCATTGAATTCCATTCCATTCCATTCTATTCCATTCCATTCCATTCCTTTCCATTCCATTTAGTTCTACTCGGGTTGATTACATTCCATTCCATTCCATTCCTTTCCATTCCATTCCAATCCATTCCATTCCATTACTTTCCATTCCATTCCATTCCAATCCATTCCATTCTACTCGGGTTGACTCCATTCCATTCCATTCCATTACATTACATTCCATTATATTCCATTCCATTCCATTCGATTCCGTTCGATTCCATTCCATTCCATTCCATTCCATTTCATTCCATTCCATTCCATTCGATTCCATTCCATTCCATTCGATTCCATTCCATTCCATTCCATTCCATTCCATTCCATTCCATTCCATTCCAATCCATTCCATTCTACTCGGGTTGATTCCATTCCATTCCATTCCATTCCATTCCATTCCATTCCATTCCATTCCATTCCATTCCGTTCTACTCGGGTTGATTCCACTCCTTTCCATTCCATTCCATTCCATTCCATTCCATTCCATTCCAACCCATTCCGTTCTACTCGGGTTGATTCCATTCTATTCCATTCCATTCCATTCCATTCCATTCCATTCCATTCCATTCCATTCCATTCCATTCCATTCCATTCCATTCCATTCCATTCTACTCCATTGAATTCCATTCCATTCCATTCTATTCCATTCCATTCCATTCCTTTCCATTCCATTTATTTCTACTCGGGTTGATTCCATTCCATTCCATTCCATTCCATTCCATTCCATTCCATTCCATTCCATTCCATTCCATTACTTTCCATTCCATTCCAATCCAATCCATTCCATTCTACTCGGGTTGACTCCATTCCATTCCGTTCCATTCCATTCCATTCCATTCCATTCCATTCCATTATAATCCGTTCCATTCCATTCGATTCCGTTCGATTCCATTCCATTCCATTCCATTCCATTCCATTCAATTCCATTCGATTCCATTGGATTCCATTCCATTCCATTCCATTCCAATCCATTCCATTCTACTCGGGTTGATTCCATTCCATTCCATTCCATTCCATTCCATTCCATTCCATTCTATCCCTTTCGATTCCATTCCATTCCATTAAATTCCATTCCATTCCATTCCATTCCATTCCATTCCATTGCATTCCATTCCGTTCTACTCGGGTTGATTCCACTCCATTCCATTCCATTCCATTCCATACCATTCCATTCCATTCCATTCCATTCCATTCCATTCCATTCCATTCCGTTCTAGTCGGGTTGATTCCATTCTATTCCATTCCATTCCATTCCATTCCATTCCATTCCATTCCATTCCATTCCATTCCATTCTATTCCATTCCATTCTACTCCATTGAATTCCATTCCATTCCATTCAATTCCATTCCATTCCATCCCTTTCCATTCCATTCAGTTCTACTCGGGTTGATTCCATTCCATTCCATTACATTCCATTCGGTTCCATTCCATTCCATTCCATTCCATTCCATTCCATTCCATTCCGTTCTAATCGGGTTGATTCCATTCTATTCCATTCCATTCCATTCCATTCCATTCCATTCCATTCCATTCCATTCCATTCTATTCCATTCAATTCTACTCCATTGAATTCCATTACATTCCATTCTATTCCATTCCATTCCATTCCTTTCCATTCCATTTAGTTCTACTCGGGTTGATTCCATTCCATTCCATTCCATTCCTTTCCATTCCATTCCAATCCATTCCATTCCATTACTTACCATTCCATTCCATTCCAATCCATTCCATTCTACTCGGGTTGACTCCATTCCATTCCATTCCATTCCATTACATTCCATTATATTCCATTCCATTCCATTCGATTCTTTTCGATTCCATTCCATTCCATTCCATTCCATTCCATTCCAATCCATTCCATTCTACTCGGGTTGATTCCATTCCATTCCATTCCATCCCATTCCAATCCATTCCATTCCATTCCGTTCTACTCGGGTTGATTCCATTCCATTCCATTTCATTCCATTCCATTCCATTCCATTCCATTCCATTCCATTCCATTCCATTCGATTCCATTCCATTCCATTCCATTCCAATCCATTCCATTCTACTCGGGTTGATTCCATTCTATTCCATTCCATTCCATTCCATTCCATTCCATTCCATTCCATTCGATTCCACTCGATTCCATTCCATTCTTTCCATTCCATTCCAATCCATTCCATTCTACTCGGGTGGATTCCATTCCGTTCCATTCCATTCCATTCCATTCCATTCCATTCCATTCCATTCCACTCCATTCGATTCCATTCCATTCCATTCCATTCCATTCCATTAAATTCCATTCCATTCCATTCCATTCCATTCCATTCCATTCCATTCCGTTCTAGTCAGGTTGATTCCATTCTATTCCATTCCATTCCATTCCATTCCATTCCATTCCATTCCATTCCATTCCATTCCAATCTATTCCATTCCATTCTACTCCATTGAATTCCATTCCATTCCATTCTATTCCATTCCATTCCATTCCTTTCCATTCCATTTAGTTCTACTCGGGTTGATTCCATTCCATTCCATTCCATTCCATTCCATTCCATTCCATTCCATTCCATTACTTTCCATTCCATTCCATTCCAATCCATTCCATTCTACTCGGGTTGATTCCATTCCATTCCATTCCATTCCATTCCATTCCATTCCATTCCATTCCATTCCATTCCATTCCATTCCATTCTATCCCTTTCGATTCCATTCCATTCCATTAAATTCCATTCCATTCCATTCCATTCCATTCCATTCCATTCCATTCCATTCCATTGCATTCCATTCCGTTCTACTCGGGTTGATTCCACTAAATTCCATTCCATTCCATTCCATACCATTCCATTCGATTCCATTCCATTCCATTCCATTCCATTCCATTCCATTCCATTCCATTCCATTCCGTTCTAGTCGGGTTGATTCCATTCTATTCCATTCCATTCCATTCCATTCCATTCCATTCCATTCTATTCCATTCCATTCTACTCCATTGAATTCCATTCCATTCCATTCAATTCCATTCCATTCCATCCCTTTCCATTCCATTTAGTTCTACTCGGGTTGATTCCATTCCATTCCATTCCATTCCATTCCATTCCATTCCATTCAATTCCATTCCATTCCGTTTCTTTCCATTCCATTCCATTCCAATCCATTCCATTCTACTCGGGTTGACTCCATTCCATTCCATTCCTTTCCATTCCATTATATTCCATTCTATTCCATTCGATTCCGTTCGATTCCATTCCATTCCATTCCATTGCATTCCATTCCATTCCATTCCGTTCTACTCGGGACGATTCCCTTCCATTCCTTTCCATTCCATTCCATTCCATTCCATTCCATTCCATTCCATTCCATTCCCTTCCATTCCATTCCATTCCAATCCATTCCATTCTACTCGGGTTGATTCCATTCCATTCCATTGCATTCAACTCCATTCGATTCCATTCGATTCCATTCCATTCCATTCCGTTTCATTCCATTCCATTCCATTCCATTCTATTCCATTGAATTCCATTCCATTCCATTCCATTCCACTCCATTCCATTCCATTCCATTCCATTCCATTCCATTCCGTTCTACTCGGGTTGATTCCATTCCATTCCATTCCATTCCATTCCATTCCATTCCATTCCATTCCATTCCATTCCATTGCAATCTATTCCATTCTATTCAATTCGATTCCATTCGAATCCATTCAATTCCATTCAATTCCATTCCATTCCATTCCAATCCATTCCATTCTACTCGGGTTGATTCCATTCCATTCCATTCCATTCCATTCCATTCCATTCCATTCCATTCCATTCCATTCCATTCCATTCCATTCGATTCCATTCGATTCCATTCCATTCCATTCCATTCCATTCCATTCCATTCTTTCCATTCCATTCCATTCCATTCCAATCTATTCCATTTTATTCCATTCCATTCCATTCCATTCCATTCCATTCCATTCCATTCCAATCCATTCCATTCTACTCGTGTTGATTCCATTCCATTCCATTCCATTCCATTCCATTCCATTCCATTCCATTCCATTCCATTCCATTCCATTCCATTCCATTCCATTCTGTTCTACTCGGGTTGATTCCATTCTATTCCATTCCATTCCATTCGATTCCATTCGATTCCATTCGATTCCATTCGATTCCATTCCATTCCATTCCATTCCATTCCATTCCATTCCATTCTATTCCATTCCATTCCATTCCATTCCATTCCATTCCATTCCATTCCAATCCATTCCCTTCCGTTCTATTCGGGTTGATTCCATTCCATTCCATTCCATTCCATTCCATTCCATTCCATTCCATTCCATTCCATTGCATTCCATTCGATTCCATTCGATTCCATTCCTTTCCATTCCATTCCATTCCATTCCATTCCATTCCATTCCATTCCATTCTATTCCATTCCATTCCATTCTATTCCATTCCATTCCATTCCGTTCCACTCGGGTTGATTCCATTCTATTCCATTCCATTCCATTCGATTCCATTCGATATCATTCGATTCCATTCCATTCCATTCCATTCCATTCCATTCCATTCCATTCCATTCCATTCCATTCCATTCCATTCTATTCCATTCCATTCCATTCCATTCCATTCTATTCCATTCCATTCCATTCCGTTCTACTCGGGTTGATTCCATTCCATTCCATTTCATTCCATTCCATTCCATTCCATTCCATTCCATTCCATTCGATTCCATTCCATTCCAATCCATTCCATTCTACTCGGGTTGATTCCATTCCATTCCATTCCATTCCATTCCATTCCATTCCATTCCACTGGATTCCATTCCTTTCCATTCCATTCCATTCCAATCCATTGCATTCTACTCGGGTGGATTCCATTCCATTCCATTCCTTTCCATTCCCTTCCATTCCATTCCATTACATTCCATTCGGTTCCATTCCGTTCCATTCCATTCCATTCCATTCCATTCCATTCCATTCCATTCCATTCCATTCCATTCCATTCTATTCCATTCCATTCTACTCCATTGAATTCCATTCCATTCCATTCTATTCCATTCCATTCCATTCCTTTCCATTCCATTTAGTTCTGCTCGGGTTGATTCCATTCCATTCCATTCCATTCCTTTCCATTCCATTCCAATCCATTCCATTCCATTACTTTCCATTCCATTCCATTCCAATCCATTCCATTCTACTCGGGTTGACTCCATTCCATTCCATTCCATTACATTACATTCCATTATATTCCATTCCATTCCATTCGATTCCGTTCGATTCCATTCCATACCATTCCATTCCATTCCATTCCATTCCATTCGATTCCATTCCATTCCATTCGATTCCATTCCATTCCATTCCATTCCATTCCATTCCATTCCATTCCATTCCAATCCATTCCATTCTACTCGGGTTGATTCCATTCCATTCCAATCCATTCCATTCCATTCCATTCCATTCCATTCCATTCCATTCCATTCCGTTCTACTCGGGTTGATTCCACTCCATTCCATTCCATTCCATTCCATTCCATTCCATTCCATTCCATTCCAACCCATTCCGTTCTACTCGGGTTGATTCCATTCCATTCCATTCCATTCCGTTCCATTCCATTCCATTCCATTCCATTTCATTCCATTCGATTCCATTCCATTCCATACCATTCCAAACCATTCCATTCTACTCGGGTTCATCATTCCATTCCATTCCATTCCATTCCATTCCACTCGGGTTCATTCCATTCCATTCCATTCCATTCCATTCCATTCCATTCAACTCGGGTGCATTCCATTCCATTCCATTCCATTCCATTCCATTCCGTTCTACTCAGGTTGATTTCCATTCCATTCCATTCCATTCCATTCCATTCCATTCCATTCCATTCCATTCCATTCCATTCCTTTCCATTTATTCCATTCCGTTCTACTCGGGTTGATTCCATTGAGTTTGGTTCCGTTCCGTTCCGTCCCGTCCCGTCCCGTCCCGTCCCGTTCCGTTTTACTCGGGTTGATTCCTTTGCATTCCGTTCCGCTCATTTCCATTCCGTTCCATTCCGTTCCACGCGGGTTGGTTCAATTCTATTCTATTCTATTCTATTCCTTTCCATTCCATTCCTTTCTACTCGGGTTGATTCCATGCCGTTCCATTCCGTTCCATTCCGTCCCATCCCGACCCGTCCCATCCCGTCCCGTCCCGTCCCATCCCGTTCCGTTCCACATGGGTTGATTCAATTCCTTTCGGTTACATTGAATTCCTTTCCATTCCATTCTACTCGGATTGATTCCATTCCATTCCATTCCATTCCATTCCATTCCATTCCATTCCATTCCATTCCATTCCAATCCATTCCATTCTACTCGGGTTGATTCCATTCCATTCCATTCGATTCCATTCCATTCCATTCCATTCCATTCCATTCCATTCAGTTTAATTCCGTTCCATTCCATTCCATTCCATTCCATTCCATTCCATTCCATTCCATTCCATTCCATTCCATTCTACTCGGGTTGATTCCATTCTATTCCATTCCATTCCGTTCGATTCCATTCGATTCCATTCGATTCCATTCCATTCCATTCCATTCCCTTCCATTCCATTCTATTCCATTGAATTCCATTCCATTCCATTCCATTCCATTCCATTCCATTCCATTCCGTTCTACTCTGATTGATTCCATTCCATTCCATTCCATTCCATTCCTTTCCGTTCGTCTCCAATCGATTCCATTCGATTCCATTCCATTCTATTCCATTGAATTCCATTCCATTCCATTCCATTCCATTCCATTCCATTCCATTCCAATCCACTCCATTCCATTCGATTCCATTCGATTCCATTCCCTTCTATTCCATTGAATTCCAATCCATTCCATTCCATTCCATTCCATTCCATTCCATTCCATTCCATTCCATTCCATTCCATTGCATTCGATTCCATTCGATTCCATTCCATTCGATTCCATTCGATATCATTCGATTCCATTCCATCCCATTCCATTCCATTCCATTCCATTCCGTTCTACTCGGGTTGATTCCATTCCATTCCGTTTCATTCCATTCCATTCCATTCCATTCCATTCCATTCCGTTCTAATCGGTTTGATTCCACTCCATTCCATTCCATTCCATTCCATTCCATTCCATTCCATTCCATTCCATTCCTTTCCATTCCAACCCATTCCGTTCTACTCGGGTTGATTCCATTCCATTCCATTCCATTCCATTCCATTCCATTCCATTCCATTCCATTCCATTCCTTTCGATTCCATTCCATTCCATTCCATTCTATTCCATTCCATTCAACTCCATTGAATTCCAATCCATTCCATTCAATTCCATTCCATTCCATCCCTTTCCATTCCATTTAGTTCTACTCGGGTTGATTCCATTCCATTCCATTCCATTCCATTCCATTCCATTCCTTTCAATTCCATTCCATTCCGTTACGTTCCATTCCATTCCATTCCAATCCATTCCATTCTACTCGGGTTGACTCCATTCCATTCCATTCCTTTCCATTCCATTATATTCCATTCTATTCCATTCGATTCCGTTCGATTCCATTCCATTCCATTCCATTCCATTCCATTCCATTGCATTCCATTCCATTCCATTCCGTTCTACTCGGGTTGATTCCCTTCCATTCCTTTCCATTCCATTCCATTCCATTCCATTCCATTCCCTTCCATTCCATTCCATTCCAATCCATTCCATTCTACTCGGGTTGATTCCACTCCATTCCATTGCATTCGACTCCATTCGATTCCATTCGATTCCATTCCATTCCATTCCGTTCCATTCCATTCCATTCCATTCCATTCTATTCCATTGAATTCCATTCCATTCCATTCCATTCCACTCCATTCCATTCCATTCCATTCCATTCCATTCCATTCCGTTCTACTCGGGTTGATTCCATTCCATTCCATTCCATTCCATTCCATTCCATTCCATTCCATACCATTCCATTCCATTCCATTCCATTCCAATCTATTCCATTCTATTCATTTCGATTCCATTCGATTCCATTCAATTCCATTCAATTCCATTCCATTCCATTCCAATCCATTCCATTCTACTCGGGTTGATTCCATTCCATTCCATTCCATTCCATTCCATTCCATTCCATTCCATTCCATTCCATTCCATTCCATTCCATTCGATTCCATTCCTTTCCATTCCATTCTTTCCATTCCATTCCATTCCATTCCAATCTATTCCATTCGATTCCATTCCATTCCATTCCATTCCATTCCATTCCAATCCATTCCATTCTACTCGTGTTGATTCCATTCCATTCCATTCCATTCCATTCCATTCCATTCCATTCCATTCCATTCCATTCCATTCCATTCCATTCCATTCCGTTCTACTCGGGTTGATTCCATTCTATTCCATTCCATTCCATTCGATTCCATTCGATTCCATTCGATTCAATTCGATTCCATTCCATTCCATTCCATTCCATTCCATTCCATTCCATTCTATTCCATTCCATTCCATTCCATTCCATTCCATTCCATTCCATTCCATTCCATTCCAATCCATTCCCTTCCGTTCTATTCGGGTTGATTCCATTCCATTCCATTCCATTCCATTCCATTCCATTCCATTCCATTCCATTCCATTCCATTCCGTTCTACTCGGGTTGATTCCATTGCATTCCATTCCATTCCATTCCATTCCATTCCATTCCATTCCATTCCATTCCATTCCATTGCATTCCATTCGATTCCATTCGATTCCATTCCATTCCATTCCATTCCATTCCATTCCATTCCATTCCATTCCATTCTATTCCATTCCATTCCATTCCATTTCATTCTATTCCATTCCATTCCATTCCGTTCTACTCGGGTTGATTCCATTCCATTCCATTTCATTCCATTCCATTCCATTCCACTCCATTCGATTCCATTCGATTCCATTCCATTCCATTCCATTCCAATCCATTCCATTCTACTCGGGTTGATTCCATTCCATTCCATTCCATTCCATTCCATTCCATTCCTTTCCATTCCATTCCATTCCATTCCATTCCATTACATTACATTACATTCTGTTCCATTCCATTCCATTCCATTCCATTCCATTCCATTCCATTCCATTCCATTCCGTTCTAATCAGGTTGATTCCATTCTATTCCATTCCATTCCATTCCATTCCATTCCATTCCATTCCATTCCATTCCATTCCATTCTATTCCATTCAATTCTACTCCATTGAATTCCATTACATTCCATTCAATTCCATTCCATTCCATTCCTTTCCATTCCATTTAGTTCTATTCGGGTTGATTCCATTCCATTCCATTCCATTCCTTTCCATTCCATTCCAATCCATTCCATTCCATTACTTACCATTCCATTCCATTCCAATCCATTCCATTCTACTCGGGTTGACTCCATTCCATTCCATTCCATTCCATTACATTCCATTATATTCCATTCCATTCCATTCGATTCCGTTCGATTCCATTCCATTCCATTCCATTCCATTCCATTCCATTCCAATCCATTCCATTCTACTCGGGTTGATTCCATTCCATTCCATTCCATTCCATCCCATTCCAATCCATTCCATTCCATTCCGTTCTACTCGGGTTGATTCTATTCCATTCCATTTCATTCCATTCCATTCCATTCCATTCCATTCGATTCCATTCGATTCCATTCCATTCCATTCCATTCCAATCCATTCCATTCTACTCGGGTTGATTCCATTCCATTCCATTCCATTCCATTCCATTCCATTCCATTCCATTCCATTCCATTCCATTCCATTCCACTCGATTCCATTCCATTCTTTCCATTCCATTCCAATCCATTCCATTCTACTCGGGTGGATTCCATTCCGTTCCATTCCATTCCATTCCATTCCATTCCATTCCATTCCATTCCACTCCATTCGATTCCATTCCATTCCATTCCATTCCATTCCATTAAATTCCATTCCATTCCATTCCATTCCATTCCATTCCATTCCATTCCGTTCTAGTCGGGTTGATTCCATTCTATTCCATTCCATTCCATTCCATTCCATTCCATTCCATTCCATTCCATTCCATTCTATTCCATTCCATTCTACTCCATTGAATTCCATTCCATTCCATTCTATTCCATTCCATTCCATTCCTTTCCATTCCATTTAGTTCTACTCGGGTTGATTCCATTCCATTCCATTCCATTCCATTCCATTCCGTTCCATTCCATTCCATTCCATTCCATTACTTTCCATTCCATTCCATTCCAATCCATTCCATTCTACTCGGGTTGACTCCATTCCATTCCGTTCCACTCCATTCCATTCCATTCCATTCCATTCCATTCCATTATAATCCATTCCATACCATTCGATTCCGTTCGATTCCATTCCATTCCATTCCATTCCATTCCATTCCATTCAATTCCATTCGATTCCATTCGATTCCATTCTATTCCATTCCATTCCAATCCATTCCATTCTACTCGGGTTGATTCCATTCCATTCCATTCCATTCCATTCCATTCCATTCCATTCCATTCCATTCCATTCCATTCTATCCCTTTCGATTCCATTCCATTCCACTAAATTCCATTCCATTCCATTCCATTCCATTCCATTCCATTCCATTCCATTCCATTCCATTCCATTGCATTCCATTCCGTTCTACTCGGGTTGATTCCACTCCATTCCATTACATTCCATTCCATACCATTCCATTCGATTCCATTCCATTCCATTCCATTCCATTCCATTCCATTCCATTCCATTCCATTCCGTTCTAGTCGGGTTGATTCCATTCTATTCCATTCCATTCCATTCCATTCCATTCCATTCCATTCTATTCCATTCCATTCTACTCCATTGAATTCCATTCCATTCCATTCAATTCCATTCCATTCCATCCCTTTCCATTCCATTTAGTTCTACTCGGGTTGATTCCATTCCATTCCATTCCATTCCATTCCATTCCATTCCATTCAATTCCATTCCATTCCGTTACTTTCCATTCCATTCCATTCCAATCCATTCCATTCTACTCGGGTTGACTCCATTCCATTCCATTCCTTTCCATTCCATTATATTCCATTCTATTCCATTCGATTCCGTTCGATTCCATTCCATTCCATTCCATTCCATTCCATTCCATTCCATTCCATTCCATTCCATTCCATTCTATTCCATTCCATTCCATTCCATTCCATTCTATTCCATTCCATTCCATTCCGTTCCACTCGGGTTGATTCCATTCTATTCCAGTCCATTCCATTCGATTCCATTCGATATCATTCGATTCCATTCCATTCCATTCCATTCCATTCCATTCCATTCCATTCCATTCTATTCCATTCCATTCCATTCCATTCCATTCTATTCCATTCTATTCCATTCCGTTCTACTCGGGTTCATTCCATTCCATTCCATTTCATTCCATTCCATTCCATTCCATTCCATTCCATTCCATTCCTTTCCATTCCATTCGATTCCATTCCATTCCATTCCATTCCAATCCATTCCATTCTACTCGGGTTGATTCCATTCCATTCCATTCCATTCCATTCCATTCCATTCCATTCCATTCCATTCCACTCGATTCCATTCCTTTCCATTCCATTCCATTCCAATCCATTGCATTCTACTCGGGTGGATTCCATTCCATTCCATTCCTTTCCATTCCATTCCATTCCATTCCATTACTTTCCATTCGGTTCCATTCCATTCCATTCCATTCCATTCCATTCCATTCCATTCCATTCCGTTCTAATCGGGTTGATTCCATTCTATTCCATTCCATTCCATTCCATTCCATTCCATTCCATTCCATTCCATTCCATTCCATTCTATTCCATTCCATTCTACTCCATTGAATTCCATTCCATTCCATTCTATTCCATTCCATTCCATTCCTTTCCATTCCATTTAGTTCTACTCGGGTTGATTACATTCCATTCCATTCCATTCCTTTCCATTCCTTTCCAATCCATTCCATTCCATTACTTTCCATTCCATTCCATTCCAATCCATTCCATTCTACTCGGGTTGACTCCATTCCATTCCATTCCATTACATTACATTCCATTATATTCCATTCCATTCCATTCGATTCCGTTCGATTCCATTCCATTCCATTCCATTCCATTTCATTCCATTCCATTCCATTCGATTCCATTCCATTCCATTCGATTCCATTCCATTCCATTCCATTCCATTCCATTCCATTCCATTCCATTCCAATCCATTCCATTCTACTCGGGTTGATTCCATTCCATTCCATTCCATTCCATTCCATTCCATTCCATTCCATTCCATTCCATTCCGTTCTACTCGGGTTGATTCCACTCCTTTCCATTCCATTCCATTCCATTCCATTCCATTCCATTCCATTCCAACCCATTCCGTTCTACTCGGGTTGATTCCATTCTATTCCATTCCATTCCATTCCATTCCATTCCATTCCATTCCATTCCATTCCATTCCATTCCATTCCATTCCATTCCATTCCATTCTACTCCATTGAATTCCATTCCATTCCATTCTATTCCATTCCATTCCATTCCTTTCCATTCCATTTATTTCTACTCGGGTTGATTCCATTCCATTCCATTCCATTCCATTCCATTCCATTCCATTCCATTCCATTCCATTCCATTCCATTCCATTACTTTCCATTCCATTCCAATCCAATCCATTCCATTCTACTCGGGTTGACTCCATTCCATTCCGTTCCATTCCATTCCATTCCATTCCATTCCATTCCATTATAATCCGTTCCATTCCATTCGATTCCGTTCGATTCCATTCCATTCCATTCCATTCCATTCCATTCAATTCCATTCGATTCCATTGGATTCCATTCCATTCCATTCCATTCCAATCCATTCCATTCTACTCGGGTTGATTCCATTCCATTCCATTCCATTCCATTCCATTCCATTCCATTCTATCCCTTTCGATTCCATTCCATTCCATTAAATTCCATTCCATTCCATTCCATTCCATTCCATTCCATTGCATTCCATTCCGTTCTACTCGGGTTGATTCCACTCCATTCCATTCCATTCCATTCCATACCATTCCATTCCATTCCATTCCATTCCATTCCATTCCATTCCATTCCGTTCTAGTCGGGTTGATTCCATTCTATTCCATTCCATTCCATTCCATTCCATTCCATTCCATTCCATTCCATTCCATTCCATTCTATTCCATTCCATTCTACTCCATTGAATTCCATTCCATTCCATTCAATTCCATTCCATTCCATCCCTTTCCATTCCATTCAGTTCTACTCGGGTTGATTCCATTCCATTCCATTACATTCCATTCGGTTCCATTCCATTCCATTCCATTCCATTCCATTCCATTCCATTCCGTTCTAATCGGGTTGATTCCATTCTATTCCATTCCATTCCATTCCATTCCATTCCATTCCATTCCATTCCATTCCATTCTATTCCATTCAATTCTACTCCATTGAATTCCATTACATTCCATTCTATTCCATTCCATTCCATTCCTTTCCATTCCATTTAGTTCTACTCGGGTTGATTCCATTCCATTCCATTCCATTCCATTCCATTCCATTCCAATCCATTCCATTCCATTACTTACCATTCCATTCCATTCCAATCCATTCCATTCTACTCGGGTTGACTCCATTCCATTCCATTCCATTCCATTACATTCCATTATATTCCATTCCATTCCATTCGATTCTTTTCGATTCCATTCCATTCCATTCCATTCCATTCCATTCCAATCCATTCCATTCTACTCGGGTTGATTCCATTCCATTCCATTCCATTCCATCCCATTCCAATCCATTCCATTCCATTCCGTTCTACTCGGGTTGATTCCATTCCATTCCATTTCATTCCATTCCATTCCATTCCATTCCATTCCATTCCATTCCATTCCATTCGATTCCATTCCATTCCATTCCATTCCAATCCATTCCATTCTACTCGGGTTGATTCCATTCTATTCCATTCCATTCCATTCCATTCCATTCCATTCCATTCCATTCGATTCCACTCGATTCCATTCCATTCTTTCCATTCCATTCCAATCCATTCCATTCTACTCGGGTGGATTCCATTCCGTTCCATTCCATTCCATTCCATTCCATTCCATTCCATTCCATTCCACTCCATTCGATTCCATTCCATTCCATTCCATTCCATTCCATTAAATTCCATTCCATTCCATTCCATTCCATTCCATTCCATTCCATTCCGTTCTAGTCGGGTTGATTCCATTCTATTCCATTCCATTCCATTCCATTCCATTCCATTCCATTCCATTCCATTCCATTCCAATCTATTCCATTCCATTCTACTCCATTGAATTCCATTCCATTCCATTCTATTCCATTCCATTCCATTCCTTTCCATTCCATTTAGTTCTACTCGGGTTGATTCCATTCCATTCCATTCCATTCCATTCCATTCCATTCCATTCCATTCCATTACTTTCCATTCCATTCCATTCCAATCCATTCCATTCTACTCGGGTTGATTCCATTCCATTCCATTCCATTCCATTCCATTCCATTCCATTCCATTCCATTCCATTCCATTCCATTCCATTCTATCCCTTTCAATTCCATTCCATTCCATTAAATTCCATTCCATTCCATTCCATTCCATTCCATTCCATTCCATTCCATTGCATTCCATTCCGTTCTACTCGGGTTGATTCCACTAAATTCCATTCCATTCCATTCCATACCATTCCATTCGATTCCATTCCATTCCATTCCATTCCATTCCATTCCATTCCATTCCATTCCATTCCGTTCTAGTCGGGTTGATTCCATTCTATTCCATTCCATTCCATTCCATTCCATTCCATTCCATTCTATTCCATTCCATTCTACTCCATTGAATTCCATTCCATTCCATTCAATTCCATTCCATTCCATCCCTTTCCATTCCATTTAGTTCTACTCGGGTTGATTCCATTCCATTCCATTCCATTCCATTCCATTCCATTCCATTCAATTCCATTCCATTCCGTTTCTTTCCATTCCATTCCATTCCAATCCATTCCATTCTACTCGGGTTGACTCCATTCCATTCCATTCCTTTCCATTCCATTATATTCCATTCTATTCCATTCGATTCCGTTCGATTCCATTCCATTCCATTCCATTGCATTCCATTCCATTCCATTCCGTTCTACTCGGGACGATTCCCTTCCATTCCTTTCCATTCCATTCCATTCCATTCCATTCCATTCCATTCCATTCCATTCCCTTCCATTCCATTCCATTCCAATCCATTCCATTCTACTCGGGTTGATTCCATTCCATTCCATTGCATTCAACTCCATTCGATTCCATTCGATTCCATTCCATTCCATTCCGTTTCATTCCATTCCATTCCATTCCATTCTATTCCATTGAATTCCATTCCATTCCATTCCATTCCACTCCATTCCATTCCATTCCATTCCATTCCATTCCATTCCGTTCTACTCGGGTTGATTCCATTCCATTCCATTCCATTCCATTCCATTCCATTCCATTCCATTCCATTCCATTCCATTGCAATCTATTCCATTCTATTCAATTCGATTCCATTCGAATCCATTCAATTCCATTCAATTCCATTCCATTCCATTCCAATCCATTCCATTCTACTCGGGTTGATTCCATTCCATTCCATTCCATTCCATTCCATTCCATTCCATTCCATTCCATTCCATTCCATTCCATTCCATTCGATTCCATTCGATTCCATTCCATTCCATTCCATTCCATTCCATTCCATTCCATTCTTTCCATTCCATTCCATTCCATTCCAATCTATTCCATTTTATTCCATTCCATTCCATTCCATTCCATTCCATTCCATTCCATTCCAATCCATTCCATTCTACTCGTGTTGATTCCATTCCATTCCATTCCATTCCATTCCATTCCATTCCATTCCATTCCATTCCATTCCATTCCATTCCATTCCATTCCATTCCATTCCATTCCATTCCATTCCATTCCATTCCATTCCATTCCATTCCATTCTGTTCTACTCGGGTTGATTCCATTCTATTCCATTCCATTCCATTCGATTCCATTCGATTCCATTCGATTCCATTCGATTCCATTCCATTCCATTCCATTCCATTCCATTCCATTCCATTCTATTCCATTCCATTCCATTCCATTCCATTCCATTCCATTCCATTCCAATCCATTCCCTTCCGTTCTATTCGGGTTGATTCCATTCCATTCCATTCCATTCCATTCCATTCCATTCCATTCCATTCCATTCCATTCCATTGCATTCCATTCGATTCCATTCGATTCCATTCCTTTCCATTCCATTCCATTCCATTCCATTCCATTCCATTCCATTCCATTCTATTCCATTCCATTCCATTCTATTCCATTCCATTCCATTCCGTTCCACTCGGGTTGATTCCATTCTATTCCATTCCATTCCATTCGATTCCATTCGATATCATTCGATTCCATTCCATTCCATTCCATTCCATTCCATTCCATTCCATTCCATTCCATTCCATTCCATTCTATTCCATTCCATTCCATTCCATTCCATTCTATTCCATTCCATTCCATTCCGTTCTACTCGGGTTGATTCCATTCCATTCCATTTCATTCCATTCCATTCCATTCCATTCCATTCCATTCCATTCGATTCCATTCCATTCCAATCCATTCCATTCTACTCGGGTTGATTCCATTCCATTCCATTCCATTCCATTCCATTCCATTCCATTCCATTCCACTGGATTCCATTCCTTTCCATTCCATTCCATTCCAATCCATTGCATTCTACTCGGGTGGATTCCATTCCATTCCATTCCTTTCCATTCCCTTCCATTCCATTCCATTACATTCCATTCGGTTCCATTCCGTTCCATTCCATTCCATTCCATTCCATTCCATTCCATTCCATTCCATTCCATTCCATTCCATTCCATTCTATTCCATTCCATTCTACTCCATTGAATTCCATTCCATTCCATTCTATTCCATTCCATTCCATTCCTTTCCATTCCATTTAGTTCTGCTCGGGTTGATTCCATTCCATTCCATTCCATTCCTTTCCATTCCATTCCAATCCATTCCATTCCATTACTTTCCATTCCATTCCATTCCAATCCATTCCATTCTACTCGGGTTGACTCCATTCCATTCCATTCCATTACATTACATTCCATTATATTCCATTCCATTCCATTCGATTCCGTTCGATTCCATTCCATACCATTCCATTCCATTCCATTCCATTCCATTCGATTCCATTCCATTCCATTCGATTCCATTCCATTCCATTCCATTCCATTCCATTCCATTCCATTCCAATCCATTCCATTCTACTCGGGTTGATTCCATTCCATTCCAATCCATTCCATTCCATTCCATTCCATTCCATTCCATTCCATTCCATTCCGTTCTACTCGGGTTGATTCCACTCCATTCCATTCCATTCCATTCCATTCCATTCCATTCCATTTCATTCCATTCGATTCCATTCCATTCCATACCATTCCAAACCATTCCATTCTACTCGGGTTCATCATTCCATTCCATTCCATTCCATTCCATTCCACTCGGGTTCATTCCATTCCATTCCATTCCATTCCATTCCATTCCATTCAACTCGGGTGCATTCCATTCCATTCCATTCCATTCCATTCCATTCCGTTCTACTCAGGTTGATTTCCATTCCATTCCATTCCATTCCATTCCATTCCATTCCATTCCATTCCATTCCATTCCTTTCCATTTATTCCATTCCGTTCTACTCGGGTTGATTCCATTGAGTTTGGTTCCGTTCCGTTCCGTCCCGTCCCGTCCCGTCCCGTCCCGTTCCGTTTTACTCGGGTTGATTCCTTTGCATTCCGTTCCGCTCATTTCCATTCCGTTCCATTCCGTTCCACGCGGGTTGGTTCAATTCTATTCTATTCTATTCTATTCCTTTCCATTCCATTCCTTTCTACTCGGGTTGATTCCATGCCGTTCCATTCCGTTCCATTCCGTCCCATCCCGACCCGTCCCATCCCGTCCCGTCCCGTCCCATCCCGTTCCGTTCCACATGGGTTGATTCAATTCCTTTCGGTTACATTGAATTCCTTTCCATTCCATTCTACTCGGATTGATTCCATTCCATTCCATTCCATTCCATTCCATTCCATTCCATTCCATTCCATTCCATTCCAATCCATTCCATTCTACTCGGGTTGATTCCATTCCATTCCATTCGATTCCATTCCATTCCATTCCATTCCATTCCATTCCATTCAGTTTAATTCCGTTCCATTCCATTCCATTCCATTCCATTCCATTCCATTCCATTCCATTCCATTCCATTCCATTCTACTCGGGTTGATTCCATTCTATTCCATTCCATTCCGTTCGATTCCATTCGATTCCATTCGATTCCATTCCATTCCATTCCATTCCCTTCCATTCCATTCTATTCCATTGAATTCCATTCCATTCCATTCCATTCCATTCCATTCCATTCCATTCCGTTCTACTCTGATTGATTCCATTCCATTCCATTCCATTCCATTCCTTTCCGTTCGTCTCCAATCGATTCCATTCGATTCCATTCCATTCTATTCCATTGAATTCCATTCCATTCCATTCCATTCCATTCCATTCCATTCCATTCCAATCCACTCCATTCCATTCGATTCCATTCGATTCCATTCCCTTCTATTCCATTGAATTCCAATCCATTCCATTCCATTCCATTCCATTCCATTCCATTCCATTCCATTCCATTCCATTCCATTGCATTCGATTCCATTCGATTCCATTCCATTCGATTCCATTCGATATCATTCGATTCCATTCCATCCCATTCCATTCCATTCCATTCCATTCCGTTCTACTCGGGTTGATTCCATTCCATTCCGTTTCATTCCATTCCATTCCATTCCATTCCATTCCATTCCGTTCTAATCGGTTTGATTCCACTCCATTCCAATCCATTCCATTCCATTCCATTCCATTCCATTCCATTCCTTTCCATTCCAACCCATTCCGTTCTACTCGGGTTGATTCCATTCCATTCCATTCCATTCCATTCCATTCCATTCCATTCCATTCCATTCCATTCCTTTCGATTCCATTCGATTCCATTCCATTCCATTCCATTCCATTTCATTCCAAACCATTCCATTCTCCTCGGGTTCATCATTCCATTCCATTCCACTCCATTCCATTCCACTCGGGTTCTTTCCACTCCATTCCATTCCATTCCATTCCATTCCATTCCATTCCATTCCATTCCGTTCTACTCAGGTTGATTTCCATTCCATTCCATTCCATTCCATACCATTCCATTCCATTCCATTCCATTCCATTCCATTCTGTTCTACTCGGGTTGATTCCATTCTATTCCATTCCATTCCATTCGATTCCATTCGATTCCATTCGATTCCATTCGATTCCATTCCATTCCATTCCATTCCATTCCATTCCATTCCATTCTATTCCATTCCATTCCATTCCATTCCATTCCATTCCATTCCATTCCAATCCATTCCCTTCCGTTCTATTCGGGTTGATTCCATTCCATTCCATTCCATTCCATTCCATTCCATTCCATTCCATTCCATTCCATTCCATTGCATTCCATTCGATTCCATTCGATTCCATTCCTTTCCATTCCATTCCATTCCATTCCATTCCATTCCATTCCATTCTATTCCATTCCATTCCATTCTATTCCATTCCATTCCATTCCGTTCCACTCGGGTTGATTCCATTCTATTCCATTCCATTCCATTCGATTCCATTCGATATCATTCGATTCCATTCCATTCCATTCCATTCCATTCCATTCCATTCCATTCCATTCCATTCCATTCTATTCCATTCCATTCCATTCCATTCCATTCTATTCCATTCCATTCCATTCCGTTCTACTCGGGTTGATTCCATTCCATTCCATTTCATTCCATTCCATTCCATTCCATTCCATTCCATTCCATTCGATTCCATTCCATTCCAATCCATTCCATTCTACTCGGGTTGATTCCATTCCATTCCATTCCATTCCATTCCATTCCATTCCATTCCACTGGATTCCATTCCTTTCCATTCCATTCCATTCCAATCCATTGCATTCTACTCGGGTGGATTCCATTCCATTCCATTCCTTTCCATTCCCTTCCATTCCATTCCATTACATTCCATTCGGTTCCATTCCGTTCCATTCCATTCCATTCCATTCCATTCCATTCCATTCCATTCCATTCCATTCCATTCTATTCCATTCCATTCTACTCCATTGAATTCCATTCCATTCCATTCTATTCCATTCCATTCCATTCCTTTCCATTCCATTTAGTTCTGCTCGGGTTGATTCCATTCCATTCCATTCCATTCCTTTCCATTCCATTCCAATCCATTCCATTCCATTACTTTCCATTCCATTCCATTCCAATCCATTCCATTCTACTCGGGTTGACTCCATTCCATTCCATTCCATTACATTACATTCCATTATATTCCATTCCATTCCATTCGATTCCGTTCGATTCCATTCCATACCATTCCATTCCATTCCATTCCATTCCATTCGATTCCATTCCATTCCATTCGATTCCATTCCATTCCATTCCATTCCATTCCATTCCATTCCATTCCAATCCATTCCATTCTACTCGGGTTGATTCCATTCCATTCCATTCCATTCCATTCCATTCCATTCCATTCCATTCCATTCCGTTCTACTCGGGTTGATTCCACTCCATTCCATTCCATTCCATTCCATTCCATTCCATTCCATTCCATTCCAACCCATTCCGTTCTACTCGGGTTGATTCCATTCCATTCCATTCCATTCCGTTCCATTCCATTCCATTCCATTCCATTTCATTCCATTCGATTCCATTCCATTCCATACCATTCCAAACCATTCCATTCTACTCGGGTTCATCATTCCATTCCATTCCATTCCATTCCATTCCACTCGGGTTCATTCCATTCCATTCCATTCCATTCCATTCCATTCCATTCAACTCGGGTGCATTCCATTCCATTCCATTCCATTCCATTCCATTCCGTTCTACTCAGGTTGATTTCCATTCCATTCCATTCCATTCCATTCCATTCCATTCCATTCCATTCCATTCCATTCCTTTCCATTTATTCCATTCCGTTCTACTCGGGTTGATTCCATTGAGTTTGGTTCCGTTCCGTTCCGTCCCGTCCCGTCCCGTCCCGTCCCGTTCCGTTTTACTCGGGTTGATTCCTTTGCATTCCGTTCCGCTCATTTCCATTCCGTTCCATTCCGTTCCACGCGGGTTGGTTCAATTCTATTCTATTCTATTCTATTCCTTTCCATTCCATTCCTTTCTACTCGGGTTGATTCCATGCCGTTCCATTCCGTTCCATTCCGTCCCATCCCGACCCGTCCCATCCCGTCCCGTCCCGTCCCATCCCGTTCCGTTCCACATGGGTTGATTCAATTCCTTTCGGTTACATTGAATTCCTTTCCATTCCATTCTACTCGGATTGATTCCATTCCATTCCATTCCATTCCATTCCATTCCATTCCATTCCATTCCATTCCAATCCATTCCATTCTACTCGGGTTGATTCCATTCCATTCCATTCGATTCCATTCCATTCCATTCCATTCCATTCCATTCCATTCAGTTTAATTCCGTTCCATTCCATTCCATTCCATTCCATTCCATTCCATTCCATTCCATTCCATTCCATTCCATTCCATTCTACTCGGGTTGATTCCATTCTATTCCATTCCATTCCGTTCGATTCCATTCGATTCCATTCGATTCCATTCCATTCCATTCCATTCCCTTCCATTCCATTCTATTCCATTGAATTCCATTCCATTCCATTCCATTCCATTCCATTCCATTCCATTCCGTTCTACTCTGATTGATTCCATTCCATTCCATTCCATTCCATTCCTTTCCGTTCGTCTCCAATCGATTCCATTCGATTCCATTCCATTCTATTCCATTGAATTCCATTCCATTCCATTCCATTCCATTCCATTCCATTCCATTCCAATCCACTCCATTCCATTCGATTCCATTCGATTCCATTCCCTTCTATTCCATTGAATTCCAATCCATTCCATTCCATTCCATTCCATTCCTTTCCATTCCATTCCATTCCATTCCATTCCATTGCATTCGATTCCATTCGATTCCATTCCATTCGATTCCATTCGATATCATTCGATTCCATTCCATCCCATTCCATTCCATTCCATTCCATTCCGTTCTACTCGGGTTGATTCCATTCCATTCCGTTTCATTCCATTCCATTCCATTCCATTCCATTCCATTCCGTTCTAATCGGTTTGATTCCACTCCATTCCATTCCATTCCATTCCATTCCATTCCATTCCATTCCATTCCTTTCCATTCCAACCCATTCCGTTCTACTCGGGTTGATTCCATTCCATTCCATTCCATTCCATTCCATTCCATTCCATTCCATTCCATTCCATTCCTTTCGATTCCATTCGATTCCATTCCATTCCATTCCATTCCATTTCATTCCAAACCATTCCATTCTCCTCGGGTTCATCATTCCATTCCATTCCACTCCATTCCATTCCACTCGGGTTCTTTCCACTCCATTCCATTCCATTCCATTCCATTCCATTCCATTCCATTCCATTCCGTTCTACTCAGGTTGATTTCCATTCCATTCCATTCCATTCCATTCCATTCCATTCCATTCCATTCCATTCCATTCCATTCCATTCCATTCCATTCCACTCCATTCCATTCCGTTCTATTCGGGTTGATTCCATTCCATTCCATTCCATTCCATTCCATTCCATTCCATTCCATTCCATTCCATTCCATTCCATTCTATTCCTTTCCATTCTATTCCATTCCGTTCTACTCGGCTTGAATCCATTGAGTTCCGTTCCGTTCTGTTCCGTCCCGACACGTCCCGTCCCGTCCCGTCACGTCCCGTCCCATCCCTTCCCGTCACGCCCCGTGCCGTTGTACTCGGGTTGTTTCCATTCCAGTCCGTTCCGTTCATGTCCGTTCCGTTCCATTCAGTTCCACGCGGGTTGATTCAATTCCATTCTATTCCATTCCATTCCATTCCATTCCATTCCATTCTACTCGGGTTGATTCCATGCCGTTCCGTTCCGTTCCATTCCGTCCCATCCCGAAGCATCCCGTCCCGTCCCGTCCCGTCAAATTACGTTCTGTTCTGATCGGATTGATTCCGTTCCATTCCGTTCCGTTCATTTCCGTTCCGTTCCATTCCGTTACACGCGGGTTGATTCAATTCCATTCTATTACATTGAATTCCATTCCATTCCATTCCATTCCATTCTACTCGGATTGATTGCATTCCATTCCATTCCATTCCAGTCCATTCCAATCCATTCCATTCTACTCGGGTTGATTCCATTCCATTCCATTCCATTCCATTCCATTCCATTCCATTCCATTCCATTCCATTCCATTCCATTCCATTCCACTGCGGCTCATTCTATTCCATTCCATTCCATTCCATTCCATTCCATTCCATTCCATTCCATTCCATTCCGTTCTACTCGGGTTGATTTCCATTCCATTCCATTCCATTCCATTCCACTCCATTCCATTCCATTCCATTCCATTCCATTCCATTCCATTCCATTCCATTCCATTT
Organism: Gorilla gorilla gorilla; assembly: GCF_029281585.2. NCBI lineage: Eukaryota > Metazoa > Chordata > Mammalia > Primates > Hominidae > Gorilla > Gorilla gorilla. The sequence continues at coordinate 10,989,345 of NC_073241.2, forward strand.
ATTCCATTCCGTTCTACTCTGGTTGATTCCATTGAGTTCGGTTGCGTTCCGTTCCGTCCCATCCCGTCCCGTCCCGTCCCGTTCCGTTTTACTCGGGTTGATTCCTTTGCATTCCGTTCCGCTCGTTTCCATTCCGTTCCATTCCGTTCCACGCGGGTTGGTTCAATTCCATTCTATTCTATTCTATTCCTTTCTATTCCATTCCATTCTACTCGGGTTGATTCCATGCCGTTCCATTCCGTTCCATTCCGTCCCATCCCGACCCGTCCCATCCCGTCCCGTCCCGTCCCATCCCGTTCCGTTCCACATGGGTTGATTCAGTTCCTTTCGGTTACATTGAATTCCATTCCATTCCATTCTACTCGGATTGATTCCATTCCATTCCATTCCATTCCATTGCATTCCATTCCATTCCATTCCATTCCATTCCATTCCATTCCATTCCTTTCCATTCCAATCCATTCCATTCTACTCGGGTTGATTCCATTCCATTCCATTACATTCCATTCCATTCCATTCCATTCCATTCCATTCCATTCCATTCAGTTTCATTCCATTCCATTCCATTCCATTCCATTCCATTCCATTCAGTTTCATTCCATTCCATTCCATTCCATTCCATTCCATTCCTTTCCATTCCATTCCATTCCATTCCATTCCATTCCATTCCATTCCTTTCCATTCCATTTAGTTCTACTCGGGTTGATTCCATTCCATTCCATTCCATTCCATTCCATTCCATTCCATTCCATTCCATTCCATTCCATTCCATTACTTTCCATTCCATTCCATTCCAATCCATTCCATTCTACTCGGGTTGACTCCATTCCATTCCATTCCATTCCATTATATTCCATTCTATTCCATTCGATTCCGTTCGATTCCATTCCATTCCGTCCCATTCCATTCCATTCCATTCCATTCGATTCCATTCCATTCCATTCGATTCCATTCCATTCCATTCCATTCCATTCCATTCCATTCCATTCCATTCCATTCCATTCCATTCCATTCTGCTCGGATTGATTCCATTCCATTCCATTCCATTCCATTCCATTCCATTGCATTCGATTCCATTCGATTCCATTCCATTCCATTCCATTCCATTTCATTCCAAACCATTCCATTCTACTCGGGTTCATCATTCCATTCCATTCCATTCCATTCCATTCCATTCCACTCGGGTTCTTTCCATTCCATTCCATTCCATTCCATTCCATTCCATTCCATTCCATTCCATTCCATTCCGTTCTACTCAGGTTGATTTCCATTCCATTCCATTCCATTCCATTCCATTCCATTCCATTCCATTCCATTCCATTCCACTCCATTCCATTCCGTTCTATTCGGGTTGATTCCATTCCATTCCATTCCATTCCATTCCATTCCATTCCATTCCATTCCATTCCATTCCATTCCATTCCGTTCTACTCGGCTTGAATCCATTGAGTTCCGTTCCGTTCTGTTCCGTCCCGACACGTCCCGTCCCGTCCCGTCCCGTCCCGTCCCATCCCGTCCCGTCCCGTCCCGTGCCGTTGTACTCGGGTTGATTCCATTCCACTCCGTTCCGTTCATTTCCGTTCCGTTCCATTCAGTTCCACGCGGGTTGATTCAATTCCATTCTATTCTATTCCATTCCATTCCATTCCGTTCCATTCCATTCCATTCCATTCCATTCCATTCTACTCGGGTTGATTCCATGCCGTTCCGTTCCGTTCCATTCCGTCCCATCCCGACGCGTCCCGTCCCGTCCCGTCCCGTCAAATTACGTTCTGTTCTGATCGGATTGATTCCGTTCCATTCCGTTCCGTTCCTTTCCGTTCCGTTCCATTCCGTTACACGCGGGTTGATTCAATTCCATTCTATTACATTGAATTCCATTCCATTCCATTCCATTCCATTCTACTCGGATTGATTGCATTCCATTCCATTCCATTCCAGTCCATTCCAATCCATTCCATTCTACTCGGGTTGATTCCATTCCATTCCATTCCATTCCATTCCATTCCATTCCATTCCATTCCATTCCATTCCATTCCACTCGGGCTCATTCCATTCCATTCCATTCCATTCCATTCCATTCCATTCCATTCCGTTCTACTCGGGTTGATTTCCATTCCATTCCATTCCATTCCATTCCACTCCATTCCATTCCATTCCATTCCATTCCATTCCATTCCATTCCATTCCATTCCTTTCCATTTATTCCATTCCGTTCTACTCGGGTTGATTCCATTGAGTTTGGTTCCGTTCCGTTCCGTCACGTCCCGTCCCGTCCCGTCCCGTTCCGTTTTACTCGGGTTGATTCCTTTGCATTCCGTTCCGCTCGTTTCCATTCCGTTCCATTCCGTTCCACGCGGGTTGGTTCAATTCCATTCTATTCTATTCTATTCCTTTCCATTCCATTCCATTCTACTCGGGTTGATTCCATGCCGTTCCATTCCGTTCCATTCCGTCCCATCCCGACCCGTCCCATCCCGTCCCGTCCCGTCCCATCCCGTTCCGTTCCACATGTGTTGATTCAATTCCTTTCGGTTACATTGAATTCCATTCCATTGCATTCTACTCGGATTGATTCCATTCCATTCCATTCCATTCCATTCCATTCCTTTCCATTCCATTCCATTCCATTCCATTCCATTCTATTCCATTACATTCTACTACATTGAATTCCATTCCATTCCATTCCATTCCATTCCATTCCTTTCCATTCCATTTAGTTCTACTCGTGTTGATTCCATTCCATTCCATTCCATTCCATTCCATTCCATTCCATTCCATTCCATTCCATTACTTTCCATTCCATTCCATTCAAATCCATTCCATTCTACTCGTGTTGACTCCATTCCATTCCATTCCATTCCATTATATTCCATTCTATTCCATTCGATTCCGTTCGATTCCATTCCATTCCATTCCATTCCATTCCATTCCATTCCACTCGATTCCATTCCATTCCATTCGATTCCATTCCATTCCATTCCATTCCATTCCATTCCATTCCATTCCAATCCATTCCATTCTACTCGGGTTGAATCCATTCCATTCCATTCCATTCCATTCCATTCCATTCCATTCCATTCCATTCCATTCCATTCCGTTCTACTCGGGTTGATTCCACTCCATTCCATTCCATTCCATTCCATTCCATTCCATTCCATTCCATTCCATTCCATTCCATTCCACTCCTTTCCATTCCAACCCATTCCGTTCTACTCGGGTTGATTCCATTCCATTCCATTCCATTCCATTCCATTCCATTCCATTCCATTCCATTCCACTCCATTCCATTCCATTCCATTCCATTCCATTCCACTCGGGTTCATTCCATTCCATTCCATTCCATTCCATTCCATTCCATTCCATTCCATTCCATTCCGTTCTACTCAGGTTGATTTCCATTCCATTCCATTCCATTCCATTCCATTCCATTCCATTCCATTCCATTCCATTCCATTCCATTCCATTCTATTCCTTTCCTTTCTACTGGGCTTGAATCCACTGAGTTCCGTTCCGTTCCGTTCCGTCCCAACACGTCCCGTCCCGTCCCGTCCCGTCCCGTCCCGTCCCGTCCCGTCCCGTGCCGTTGTACTCGGGTTGATTCCGTTCCACTCCGTTCCGTTCCTTTCCGTTCCGTTCCATTCAGTTCCACGCGGGTTGATTCAATTCCATTCTATTCTATTCCATTCCATTCCATTCCATTCCATTCCATTCCATTCCATTCCATTTTACTCGGGTTGATTCCATGCCGTTCCGTTGCGTTCCATTCTGTCCCATCCCGACGCGTCCCGTCCCGTCCCGTCCCGTCCCATTCCGTTCCGTTCTGATCGGGTTGATTCCGTTCCATTCCGTTCCGTTCCTTTCCGTTCCATTCCATTCCGTTACACGCGGGTTGATTCAATTCCATTCTATTACATTGAATTCCATTCCATTCCATTCCATTCCATTCTACTCGGATTGATTGCATTCCATTCCATTCCATTCCAGTCCATTCCAATCCATTCCATTCTACTCGGGTTGATTCCATTCCATTCCATTCCATTCCATTCCATTCCATTCCATTGCGTTCCATTCGATTCGATTCGATTCCATTCCATTCCATTCCATTCCATTCCATTCCATTCTGTTCTACTCGGGTTGATTACACTCCATTCCATTCCATTCCATTCCATTCTATTCCATTGCATTCCATTCGATTCCATTCTATTCCATTCGATTCCATTCCATTCCATTTCATTTTATTCCATTCCATTCCATTCCATTCTATTCCATAGAATTCCATTACATTCCATTCCATTCCATTTCATTTTATTCCATTCCATTCCATTCCATTCTATTCCATTGAATTCCATTCCATTCCTTTCCATTCCATTCCATTCCATTCCATTCCATTCCATTCCATCCCATTCCATTCCATTCCATTCCGTTCTACTCGGGGTGATTCCATTCTATTCCATTCCATTCCGTTCGAGTCCATTCGATTCCATTCGATTCCATTCCATTCCCTTCCATTCCATTCTATTCCATTGAATTCCATTCCATTCCATTGCATTCCATTCCATTCGGTTCTACTCTGATTGACTCCATTCCATTCCATTCCATTCCATTCCATTGCATTCCATTCCATTCCATTCGATTCCATTCCATTCCATTCCATTCCATTCCATTCCATTCCATTCCATTCCATTCCAATACATTCCATTCTACTCTGGTTGATTCCATTCCATTCCATTCCATTCCATTCCATTCCATTCGTCTCCATTCGATTCCATTCGATTCCATTCCATTCTATTCCATTGAATTCCATTCCATTCCATTCCATTCCATTCCATTCCATTCCAAACCATTCCATTCCGTTCTACTCGGGTTGATTCCGTTCCATTCCATTCCATTCCATTCCATTCCATTCCATTCCATTCCACTCCATTCCATTCGATTCCATTCGATTCCATTCCATTCCATTCCATTCCATTCCAATCCATTCCATTCTACTCGGGTTGATTCCATTCCATTCCATTCCATACCATTCCATTCCATTCCATTCCATTCCATTCCATTCCATTGCATTCCATGCGATTCCATTCGATTCCATTCCATTCGATTCCATTCGAGATCATTCGATTCCATTCCATCCCATTCCATTCCATTCCATTCCATTCCATTCCGTTCTACTCGGGTTGATTACATTCCATTCCATTTCATTCCATTCCATTCCATTCCATTCCGTTCGATTCCATTCGATTCCATTCCATTCCATTCCATTCCAATCCATTCCATTCTACTCGGGTTGATTCCATTCCATTCCATTCCATTCCATTCCATTCCATTCCATTCCATTCCATTCCATTCAACTCGATTCCATTCCATTCTTTCCATTCCATTCCAATCCATTCCATTCTACTCGGGTGGATTCCATTCCATTCCATTCCATTCCATTCCATTCCATTCCATTCCATTCCATTCGATTCCATTCCATTCCAATCCATTCCTTTCCATTCCATTCCATTCCATTCCATTCCATTCCGTTCTAGTCGGGTTGATTCCATTGTATTCCATTCCATTCCATTCCATTCCATTCCATTCCATTCCATTCTATTCCACTCCATTCCACTCCATTGAATTCCATTCCATTCCATTCTATTCCATTCCATTCCATTCCTTTCCATTCCATTTAGTTCTAATCGGGTTGATTCCATTCCATTCCATTCCATTCCATTCCATTCCATTCCATTCCATTCCATTCCATTCCATTCCAATCCATTGCATTCTACTCAGTTTGATTCCATTCCATTCCATTCCATTCAATTCCATTCCATTCCATTCCATTCCATTCAATTCCACTCGATTCCATTCCATTCCTTTCGATTCCATTCCAATCCATTCCATTCTACTCGGGTGGATTCCATTCCATTCCATTCCATTCCATTCCATTCCATTCCATTCCATTCGATTCCATTCCATTCCATTCCATGGCATTCCATTCCATTCCATTCGATTGCGTTCTAGTCGGGTTGATTCCATTCTATTCCATTCCATTCCATTCCATTCCATTCCATTCCATTCCATTCCATTCCATTCAATTCCATTCCTTTCCATTCCATTCCATTCTATTCCACTCCATTCCACTCCATTGAATTCCATTCCATTCCATTCTATTCCATTCCATTCCATTCCTTTCCATTCCATTTAGTTCTACTCGGGTTGATTCCATTCCATTCCATTCCATTCCATTCCATTCCATTCCATTCCATTCCATTCCAATCTATTGCATTCTACTCAGTTTGATTCCATTCCATTCCATTCCATTCCATTCAATTCCATTCCATTCCATTCCATTATATTCCACTCGATTCCATTCCATTCCTTTCCATTCCATTCCAATCCATTCCATTCTACTCGGGTGGATTCCATTCCATTCCATTCCATTCCATTCCATTCCATTCCATTCCATTCCATTCCATTCCATTCCATTCCATTCCATTCCATTCCATTCCATTCGATTCCATTCCATTCCATTCCATGGCATTCCATTCCATTCCATTCCATTCCATTCCATTCCGTTCTAGTCGGGTTGATTCCATTCCATTCCATTGCATTCCATTCCATTCCATTGCATTCCATTCCATTCCATTCCATTCCATTCCATTCCATTCCATTCCATTCTATTCCATTCCATTCTACTCCATTGAATTCCATTCCATTCCATTCTATTTCATTCCATTCCATTCCTTTCCAATCCATTTAGTTCTACTCGGGTTGATTCCATTCCATTCCATTCCATTCCATTCCATTCCATTCCATTCCATTCCATTCCATTCCATTACTTTCCATTCCATTCCATTCCAATCCATTCCATTCTACTCGGGTTGGCTCCATTCCATTCCATTCCACTCCATTCCATTCCGTTATATTCCATTCTATTCCATTCGATTCCGTTCGATTCCATTCCATTCCATTCCATTCCATTCGATCCCATTCCATTCCATTCCATTCCATTCCATTCCATTCCATTCCATTCCATTCCAATCCATTCCATTCTACTCGGGTTGATTCCATTCCATTCCATTCCATTCCAATCCATTCCATTCCATTCCATTCCATTCCATTCCATTCCATTCCTTTCTATTCCATTCCATTCCATTCCATTCCATTCCATTCCATTCCATTCCTTTCCATTCCATTCCATTCCATTCCATTCCACTCCATTCCATTCCCTTCCGTTCCATTCCATTCCATTCCATTCCATTCCATTCCATTCCATTCCATTCCATTCCATTCCTTTCCATTCCAACGCATTCCTTTCTACTCGGGTTGATTCCATTCCATTCCATTCCATTCCATTCCATTCCATTCCATTCCATTCCATTCCATTCCATTCCATTCCATTCCATTCGATTCCATTCCATTCCATTCCATTTCATTCCAAACCATTCCATTCTACTCGGGTTCATCATTCCATTCCATTCCATTCCATTCCATTCCACTCGGGTTCATTCCATTCCATTCCATTCCATTCCATTCCATTCCATTCCATTCCGTTCTACTCAGGTTGATTTCCATTCCATTCCATTCCATTCCATTCCATTCCATTCCATTCCATTACATTCCATTCCATTCCATTCCATTCTTTTCCATTCCGTTCTACTCGGCTTGAATCCATTGAGTTCCATTCCGTTCCGTTCCGTCCCGTGCCGTTGTACTCGGGTTGATTCCATTCCACTCCGTTCCGTTCCTTTCCGTTCCCTTCAATTCAGTTCCACGCGGGTTGATTCAATTCCATTCTATTCTATTCCATTCCATTCCATTCCATTCCATTCCATTCCATTCCAATCCATTCCATTCTACTTGGGTTCATTCCATTCCATTCCATTCCATTCCATTCGATTCCATTCCATTCCATTGCGTTCCATTCGATTCGATTCCATTCCATTCCATTCCATTCCATTCCATTCCAATCCATTCCATTCTACTTGGGTTCATTCCATTCCATACCATTCCATTCCATTTTGTTCTACTCGGGTTGATTCCACTCCATTCCATTCCATTCCATTCCATTCCATTCTATTCCATTCCATTCCATTCGATTCCATTCTATTCCATTCGATTCCATTCCATTCCATTTCATTTTATTCCATTCCATTCCGTTCCATTCTATTCCATTGAATTCCATTCCATTCCATTCCATTCCATTCCATTCCATTCCATTCCATTCCATTCCATTCCGTTCTACTCGGGTTGATTCCACTCCATTCCATTCCATTCCATTCCATTCCATTCCATTCCATTCCATTCCATTCCATTCCACTCGGGTTGAGCATTCCATTCGATTCCATTCCATTCCATTCCATTCCATTCCATTCCATTCCACTCGGGCTCATTCCATTCCATTCCATTCCATTCCATTCCATTCCATTCCATTACATTACATTACATTCCGTTCTACTCGGGTTGATTTCCATTCCATTCCATTCCATTCCATTCCACTCCATTCCATTCCATTCCATTCCATTCCATTCCATTCCATTCCATTCCATTCCATTCCTTTCCATTTATTCCATTCCGTTCTACCCGGGTTGATTCCATTGAGTTTGGTTCCGTTCCGTTCCGTCCCGTCCCGTCCCGTCCCGTCCCGTTCCGTTTTACTCGGGTTGATTCCTTTGCATTCCGCTCCGCTCGTTTCCATTCCTTTCCATTCCGTTCCACGCGGGTTGGTTCAATTCCATTCTATTCTATTCTATTCCTTTCCATTCCATTCCATTCTACTCGGGTTGATTCCATGCCGTTCCATTCCGTTCCATTCCGTCCCATCCCGACCCGTCCCATCCCGTCCCGTCCCGTCCCATCCCACTCCGTTCCACATGGGTTGATTCAATTCCTTTCGGTTACATTGAATTCCATTCCATTCCGTTCTACTCGGATTGATTGCATTCCATTCCACTCCATTCCATTCCATTCCATTCCATTCCATTCCATTCCAATCCATTCCATTCTACTCGGGTTGATTCCATTCCATTCCATTCCATTCCATTCCATTCCATTCCATTCCATTCCATTCCATTCCATTCCATTCCATTCCATTCCATTCAGTTTCATTCCATTCCATTCCATTCCATTCCATTCCATTCCATTCCATTCCATTCCATTCCATTCCATTCCATTCTATTCCATTCCATTCCATTCCATTCCGTTCTACTCGGGTTGATTCCATTCTATTCCATTCCATTCCGTTCGATTCCATTCGATTCCATTGGATTCCATTCCATTCCATTCCATTCCCTTCCATTCCATTCTATTCCATTGAATTCCATTCCATTGCATTCCATTCCATTCCATTCCATTCCGTTCTACTCTGATTGACTCCATTCCATTCCATTCGATTCCATTCGATTCCATTCGATTCCATTCCATTCCATTCCATTCCAATACATTCCATTCTACTCTGGTTGATTCCATTCCATTCCATTCCATTCCATTCTATTCCATTCCATTCGTCTCCATTCGATTCCATTCCATTCCATTCCATTCTATTCCATTCCATTCCATTCCATTCCGTTCTTCTCGGGTTAATTCCATTCCATTCCATTCCATTCCATTCCATTCCACTCCATTCCATTCGATTCCATTCCATTCCATTCCATTCCATTCCATTCCATTCCAATCCATTCCATTCTACTCGGGTTGATTCCATTCCATTCCATTCCATTCCATTCCATTCCATTCGATTCCATTCCATTCGATTCCATTCGATATCATTCGATTCCATTCCATCCCATTCCATTCCATTCCATTCCATTCCGTTCTACTCGGGTTGATTCCGTTCCATTCCATTTCATTCCATTCCATTCCATTCGATTCCATTCGATTCCATTGCGTTCCATTCGATTCGATTCGATTCCATTCTACTCGGGTTGATTCCATTCCATTCCATTCCATTCCATTCCATTCCATTCCATTCCATTCCATTCCATTCGATTCCACTCGATTCCATTCCATTCTATCCATTCCATTCCAAACCATTCCATTCTACTTGGGTGGATTCCATTCCATTCCATTCCATTCCATTCCATTCCATTCCATTCCATTCCATTCCATTCCATTCCATTTGATTGCATTCCATTCCATTCCATTCCATTCCATTTCATTCCATTCCTTTCCATTCCATTCCGTTCTAGTCGGGTTGATTCCATTCTATTCCATTCCATTCCATTCCATTCCATTCCATTCTATTCCATTCCATTCTACTCCATTGAATTCCATTCCATTCCATTCTATTCCATTCCATTCCATTCCTTTCCATTCCATTTAGTTTTACTCTGGTTGATTCCATTCCATTCCATTCCATTCGATTCGATTCCATTCCATTCCATTCCATTCCGTTCCATTCCATTCCAATCCATTCCATTCTCCACGGGTTGATTCCATTCCATTCCATTCCATTCCATTCCATTCCATTCCATTCCATTCCATTCCATTCCATTCCATTCCATTCCATTCCATTCCATTCGATTCCATTCCATTCCATTCCATTTCATTCCAAACCATTCCATTCTACTCGGGTTCATCATTCCATTCCATTCCATTCCATTCCATTCCACTCGGGTTCATTCCATTCCATTCCATTCCATTCCATTCCATTCCATTCCATTCCGTTCTACTCAGGTTGATTTCCATTCCATTCCATTCCATTCCATTCCATTCCATTCCATTCCATTACATTCCATTCCATTCCATTCCATTCTTTTCCATTCCGTTCTACTCGGCTTGAATCCATTGAGTTCCATTCCGTTCCGTTCCGTCCCGTGCCGTTGTACTCGGGTTGATTCCATTCCACTCCGTTCCGTTCCTTTCCGTTCCCTTCAATTCAGTTCCACGCGGGTTGATTCAATTCCATTCTATTCTATTCCATTCCATTCCATTCCATTCCATTCCATTCCATTCCAATCCATTCCATTCTACTTGGGTTCATTCCATTCCATTCCATTCCATTCCATTCGATTCCATTCCATTCCATTGCGTTCCATTCGATTCGATTCCATTCCATTCCATTCCATTCCATTCCATTCCAATCCATTCCATTCTACTTGGGTTCATTCCATTCCATACCATTCCATTCCATTTTGTTCTACTCGGGTTGATTCCACTCCATTCCATTCCATTCCATTCCATTCCATTCTATTCCATTCCATTCCATTCGATTCCATTCTATTCCATTCGATTCCATTCCATTCCATTTCATTTTATTCCATTCCATTCCGTTCCATTCTATTCCATTGAATTCCATTCCATTCCATTCCATTCCATTCCATTCCATTCCATTCCATTCCATTCCATTCCGTTCTACTCGGGTTGATTCCACTCCATTCCATTCCATTCCATTCCATTCCATTCCATTCCATTCCATTCCATTCCATTCCACTCGGGTTGAGCATTCCATTCGATTCCATTCCATTCCATTCCATTCCATTCCATTCCATTCCACTCGGGCTCATTCCATTCCATTCCATTCCATTCCATTCCATTCCATTCCATTACATTACATTACATTCCGTTCTACTCGGGTTGATTTCCATTCCATTCCATTCCATTCCATTCCACTCCATTCCATTCCATTCCATTCCATTCCATTCCATTCCATTCCATTCCATTCCATTCCTTTCCATTTATTCCATTCCGTTCTACCCGGGTTGATTCCATTGAGTTTGGTTCCGTTCCGTTCCGTCCCGTCCCGTCCCGTCCCGTCCCGTTCCGTTTTACTCGGGTTGATTCCTTTGCATTCCGCTCCGCTCGTTTCCATTCCTTTCCATTCCGTTCCACGCGGGTTGGTTCAATTCCATTCTATTCTATTCTATTCCTTTCCATTCCATTCCATTCTACTCGGGTTGATTCCATGCCGTTCCATTCCGTTCCATTCCGTCCCATCCCGACCCGTCCCATCCCGTCCCGTCCCGTCCCATCCCACTCCGTTCCACATGGGTTGATTCAATTCCTTTCGGTTACATTGAATTCCATTCCATTCCGTTCTACTCGGATTGATTGCATTCCATTCCACTCCATTCCATTCCATTCCATTCCATTCCATTCCATTCCAATCCATTCCATTCTACTCGGGTTGATTCCATTCCATTCCATTCCATTCCATTCCATTCCATTCCATTCCATTCCATTCCATTCCATTCCATTCCATTCCATTCCATTCAGTTTCATTCCATTCCATTCCATTCCATTCCATTCCATTCCATTCCATTCCATTCCATTCCATTCCATTCCATTCTATTCCATTCCATTCCATTCCATTCCGTTCTACTCGGGTTGATTCCATTCTATTCCATTCCATTCCGTTCGATTCCATTCGATTCCATTGGATTCCATTCCATTCCATTCCATTCCCTTCCATTCCATTCTATTCCATTGAATTCCATTCCATTGCATTCCATTCCATTCCATTCCATTCCGTTCTACTCTGATTGACTCCATTCCATTCCATTCGATTCCATTCGATTCCATTCGATTCCATTCCATTCCATTCCATTCCAATACATTCCATTCTACTCTGGTTGATTCCATTCCATTCCATTCCATTCCATTCTATTCCATTCCATTCGTCTCCATTCGATTCCATTCCATTCCATTCCATTCTATTCCATTCCATTCCATTCCATTCCGTTCTTCTCGGGTTAATTCCATTCCATTCCATTCCATTCCATTCCATTCCACTCCATTCCATTCGATTCCATTCCATTCCATTCCATTCCATTCCATTCCATTCCAATCCATTCCATTCTACTCGGGTTGATTCCATTCCATTCCATTCCATTCCATTCCATTCCATTCGATTCCATTCCATTCGATTCCATTCGATATCATTCGATTCCATTCCATCCCATTCCATTCCATTCCATTCCATTCCGTTCTACTCGGGTTGATTCCGTTCCATTCCATTTCATTCCATTCCATTCCATTCGATTCCATTCGATTCCATTGCGTTCCATTCGATTCGATTCGATTCCATTCTACTCGGGTTGATTCCATTCCATTCCATTCCATTCCATTCCATTCCATTCCATTCCATTCCATTCCATTCGATTCCACTCGATTCCATTCCATTCTATCCATTCCATTCCAAACCATTCCATTCTACTTGGGTGGATTCCATTCCATTCCATTCCATTCCATTCCATTCCATTCCATTCCATTCCATTCCATTCCATTCCATTTGATTGCATTCCATTCCATTCCATTCCATTCCATTTCATTCCATTCCTTTCCATTCCATTCCGTTCTAGTCGGGTTGATTCCATTCTATTCCATTCCATTCCATTCCATTCCATTCCATTCTATTCCATTCCATTCTACTCCATTGAATTCCATTCCATTCCATTCTATTCCATTCCATTCCATTCCTTTCCATTCCATTTAGTTTTACTCTGGTTGATTCCATTCCATTCCATTCCATTCGATTCGATTCCATTCCATTCCATTCCATTCCGTTCCATTCCATTCCAATCCATTCCATTCTCCACGGGTTGATTCCATTCCATTCCATTCCATTCCATTCCATTCCATTCCATTCCATTCCATTCCATTCCATTCCTTTCGATTCCATTCCATTCCACTAAATTCCATTCCATTCCATTCCATTCCATTCCATTCCATTCCATTCCATTCCATTCCATTCCATTCCATTCCGTTCTAGTCGGGTTGATTCCATTCTATTCCATTCCATTCCATTCCATTCCATTCCATTCCATTCCATTCCATTCCATTCCATTCCATTCCATTCCATTCTATTCCATTCCACTCTACTCCATTGAATTCCATTCCATTCAATTCAATTCCATTCCATTCCATTCCTTTCCATTCCATTTAGTTCTACTCGGGTTGATTCCATTCCATTCCATTCCATTCCATTCCATTGCATTCCATTACTTTCCATTCCATTCCATTCCAATCCATTCCATTCTACTCGGGTTGACTCCATTCCATTCCATTCCATTCCATTGCATTCCATTCGATTCCATTCGATTCCATTCCATTCCATTCCATTCCTTTCCATTCCATTCCATTCCATTCCATTCTATTCCATTCCATTCCATTCCGTTCCATTCTATTCCATTCCATTCCATTCCGTTCCACTCGGGTTGATTCCATTCTATTCCATTCCATTCCATTCGATTCCATTCGATATCATTCGATTCCATTCCATTCCATTCCATTCCATTCCATTCCATTCCATTCCATTCTATTCCATTCCATTCCATTCCATTCCATTCCATTCCATTCCATTCCATTCCATTCTACTCGGGTTGATTCCATTCCATTCCATTTCATTCCATTCCATTCCATTCCATTCCATTCGATTCCATTCGATTCCATTCCATTCCATTCCATTCCAATCCATTCCATTCTACTCGGGTTGATTCCATTCCATTCCATTCCATTCCATTCCATTCCAATCCATTCCATTCCTTTCCATTCCATTCCACTCGATTCCATTCCATTCCATTCCATTCCATTCCATTCCAATCCACTCCATTCTACTCGGGTGGATTCCATTCCATTCCATTCCTTTCCATTCCATTCCATTCCATTCCATTCCATTACATTCCATTCGGTTCCATTCCATTCCATTCCATTCCATTCCATTCCATTCCATTCCATTCCATTCCATTCCGTTCTAATCGGGTTGATTCCATTCTATTCCATTCCATTCCATTCCATTCCATTCAATTCCATTCCATTCCATTCCATTCCATTCCATTCTATTCCATTCCATTCTACTCCATTGAATTCCATTCCATTCCATTCTATTCCATTCCATTCCATTCCTTTCCATTCCATTTAGTTCTACTCGGGTTGATTCCATTCCATTCCATTCCATTCCTTTCCATTCCATTCCATTCCATTCCGTTCTACTCGGGTTGATTCCACTCCATTCCATTCCATTCCATTCCATTCCATTCCATTCCATTCCATTCCATTCCATTCCTTTCCATTCCAACCCATTCCGTTCTAGTCGGGTTGATTCCATTCTATTCCATTCCATTCCGTTCCATTCCATTCCATTCCATTCCATTCCATTCCATTCCATTCGATTCCATTCCATTCCATTCCATTCCAAACCATTCCATTCTACTCGGGTTCATCATTCCATTCCATTCCATTCCATTCCATTCCACTCGGGTTCATTCCATTCCATTCCATTCCATTCCATTCCATTCCATTCCAATCGGGTGCATTCCATTCCATTCCATTCCATTCCATTCCATTCCATTCCATTCCATTCCATTCCGTTCTGCTCAGGTTGATTTCCATTCCATTCCATTCCATTCCATTCCATTCCATTCCATTCCATTCCATTCCATTCCATTCCATTCCATTCCATTCCATTCCATTCCATTCCGTTCTACTCGGCTTGAATCCATTGAGTTCCGTTCCGTTCCGTTCCGTCACGACACGTCCCGTCCCGTCCCGTCCCGTCCCGTCCCGTCCCGTGCCGTTTTACTCGGGTTGATTCCTTTCCATTCCGTTCCGCTCGTTTCCGTTACGTTCCATTCCGTTCCACGCGGGTTGGTTCAATTCCATTCTATTCTATTCTATTCCTTTCCCTTCCATTCCATTCCATTCCATTCCATTCTACTCGGGTTGATTCCATGCCATTCCGTTCCGTTCCATTCCGTCCCATCACGACCCGTCCCATCCCGTCCCGTCCCGTCCCATCCCGTTCCGTTCCACATGGGTTGATTCAATTCCTTTCGGTTACATTGAATTCCATTCCATTCCATTCTACTTGGATTGATTCGATTCCATTCCATTCCATTCCATTCCATTCCATTCCATTCCATTCCATTCCATTCCATTCCATTCCATTCAATTCCATTCCATTCCATTCCATTCCATTCCATTCCATTCCATTGCGTTCCATTCGATTCGATTCCATTCCATTCCATTCCATTCCATTCCAATCCATTCCATTCTACTTGGGTTGATTCCATTCCATTCCATTCCATTCCATTCCATTCCATTCCATTCCATTCCATTCCATTCCATTCCATTCCATTCCATTCGATTCCATTCTGTTCTACTCGGGTTGATTCCACTCCATTCCATTCCATTCCATTCCAATCTATTCCATTCCATTCCATTCCATTCCATTCTATTCCATTCGATTCCATTCCATTCCATTTCATTTTATTCCATTCCTTTCCATTCCATTCTATTCCATTGAATTCCATTCCATTCCATTCCATTCCATTCCATTCCATTCCATTCCATTCCATTCCATTCCATTCCATTCCGTTCTACTCGGGTTGATTCCACTTCATTCCATTCCATTCCATTCCATTCCATTCCATTCCATTCCACTCGGGTTGATCATTCCATTCCATTCCATTCCATTCCATTCCATTCCATTCCATTCCATTCCATTCCATTCCACTCGGGCTCATTCCATTCCATTCCATTCCATTCCATTCCATTCCATTCCATTCCATTCCATTACATTACATTCCGTTCTACTCGGGTTGATTTCCATTCCATTCCATTCCATTCCATTCCACTCCATTCCATTCCATTCCATTCCATTCCATTCCATTCCATTCCATTCCATTCCATTCCTTTCCATTTATTCCATTCCGTTCTACCCGGGTTGATTCCATTGAGTTTGGTTCCGTTCCGTTCCGTCCCGTCCCGTCCCGTCCCGTCCCGTTCCGTTTTACTCGGGTTGATTCCTTTGCATTCCGCTCCGCTCGTTTCCATTCCTTTCCATTCCGTTCCACGCGGGTTGGTTCAATTCCATTCTATTCTATTCTATTCCTTTCCATTCCATTCCATTCTACTCGGGTTGATTCCATGCCGTTCCATTCCGTTCCATTCCGTCCCATCCCGACCCGTCCCATCCCGTCCCGTCCCGTCCCATCCCATTCCGTTCCACATGGGTTGATTCAATTCCTTTCGGTTACATTGAATTCCATTCCATTCCGTTCTACTCGGATTGATTGCATTCCATTCCACTCCATTCCATTCCATTCCATTCCATTCCATTCCATTCCAATCCATTCCGTTCTACTCGGGTTGATTCCATTCCATTCCATTCCATTCCATTCCATTCCATTCCATTCCATTCCATTCCATTCCATTCCATTCCATTCAGTTTCATTCCATTCCATTCCATTCCATTCCATTCCATTCCATTCCATTCCATTCCATTCCATTCTATTCCATTCCATTCCATTCCATTCCGTTCTACTCGGGTTGATTCCATTCTATTCCATTCCATTCCGTTCGATTCCATTCGATTCCATTGGATTCCATTCCATTCCATTCCATTCCCTTCCATTCCATTCTATTCCATTGAATTCCATTCCATTGCATTCCATTCCATTCCATTCCATTCCATTCCATTCCGTTCTACTCTGATTGACTCCATTCCATTCCATTCGATTCCATTCGATTCCATTCGATTCCATTCCATTCCATTCCATTCCAATACATTCCATTCTACTCTGGTTGATTCCATTCCATTCCATTCCATTCCATTCTATTCCATTCCATTCGTCTCCATTCGATTCCATTCCATTCCATTCCATTCTATTCCATTCCATTCCATTCCATTCCGTTCTTCTCGGGTTAATTCCATTCCATTCCATTCCATTCCATTCCATTCCACTCCATTCCATTCGATTCCATTCCATTCCATTCCATTCCATTCCATTCCATTCCAATCCATTCCATTCTACTCGGGTTGATTCCATTCCATTCCATTCCATTCCATTCCATTCGATTCCATTCCATTCGATTCCATTCGATATCATTCGATTCCATTCCATCCCATTCCATTCCATTCCATTCCACTCCGTTCTACTCGGGTTGATTCCGTTCCATTCCATTTCATTCCATTCCATTCCATTCGATTCCATTCGATTCCATTGCGTTCCATTCGATTCGATTCGATTCCATTCTACTCGGGTTGATTCCATTCCATTCCATTCCATTCCATTCCATTCCATACCATTCCATTCCATTCCATTCGATTCCACTCGATTCCATTCCATTCTTTCCATTCCATTCCAAACCATTCCATTCTACTTGGGTGGATTCCATTCCATTCCATTCCATTCCATTCCATTCCATTCCATTCCATTCCATTCCATTCCATTCCATTCCATTTGATTGCATTCCATTCCATTCCATTCCATTCCATTTCATTCCATTCCTTTCCATTCCATTCCGTTCTAGTCGGGTTGATTCCATTCTATTCCATTCCATTCCATTCCATTCCATTCCATTCTATTCCATTCCATTCTACTCCATTGAATTCCATTCCATTCCATTCTATTCCATTCCATTCCATTCCTTTCCATTCCATTTAGTTTTACTCTGGTTGATTCCATTCCATTCCATTCCATTCGATTCGATTCCATTCCATTCCATTCCATTCCGTTCCATTCCATTCCAATCCATTCCATTCTCCACGGGTTGATTCCATTCCATTCCATTCCATTCCATTCCATTCCATTCCATTCCATTCCATTCCATTCCTTTCGATTCCATTCCATTCCACTAAATTCCATTCCATTCCATTCCATTCCATTCCATTCCATTCCATTCCATTCCATTCCGTTCTACTCGGGTTGATTCCACTCCATTCCATTCCATTCCATTCCATTCCATTCCATTCCATTCCGTTCTAGTCGGGTTGATTCCATTCTATTCCATTCCATTCCATTCCATTCCATTCCATTCCATTCCATTCGATTCCATTCCATTCCATTCCATTCCATTCCATTCTATTCCATTCCACTCTACTCCATTGAATTCCATTCCATTCAGTTCAATTCCATTCCATTCCATTCCTTTCCATTCCATTTAGTTCTACTCGGGTTGATTCCATTCCATTCCATTCCATTCCATTCCATTCCATTGCATTCCATTACTTTCCATTCCATTCCATTCCAATCCATTCCATTCTACTCGGGTTGACTCCATTCCATTCCATTCCATTCCATTGCATTCCATTCGATTCCATTCGATTCCATTCCATTCCATTCCATTCCTTTCCATTCCATTCCATTCCATTCCATTCTATTCCATTCCATTCCATTCCGTTCCATTCTATTCCATTCCATTCCATTCCGTTCCACTCGGGTTGATTCCATTCTATTCCATTCCATTCCATTCGATTCCATTCGATATCATTCGATTCCATTCCATTCCATTCCATTCCATTCCATTCCATTCCATTCTATTCCATTCCATTCCATTCCATTCCATTCCATTCCATTCCATTCCATTCCATTCTACTCGGGTTGATTCCATTCCATTCCATTTCATTCCATTCCATTCCATTCCATTCCATTCGATTCCATTCGATTCCATTCCATTCCATTCCATTCCAATCCATTCCATTCTACTCCGGTTGATTCCATTCCATTCCATTCCATTCCATTCCATTCCATTCCAATCCATTCCATTCCTTTCCATTCCATTCCACTCGATTCCATTCCATTCCACTCCATTCCATTCCATTCCAATCCACTCCATTCTACTCGGGTGGATTCCATTCCATTCCATTCCTTTCCATTCCATTCCATTCCATTCCATTCCATTACATTCCATTCGGTTCCATTCCATTCCATTCCATTCCATTCCATTCCATTCCATTCCATTCCATTCCATTCCATTCCGTTCTAATCGGGTTGATTCCATTCTATTCCATTCCATTCCATTCCATTCCATTCAATTCCATTCCATTCCATTCCATTCCATTCCATTCTATTCCATTCCATTCTACTCCATTGAATTCCATTCCATTCCATTCTATTCCATTCCATTCCATTCCTTTCCATTCCATTTAGTTCTACTCGGGTTGATTCCATTCCATTCCATTCCATTCCTTTCCATTCCATTCCATTCCATTCCGTTCTACTCGGGTTGATTCCACTCCATTCCATTCCATTCCATTCCATTCCATTCCATTCCATTCCATTCCATTCCATTCCATTCCTTTCCATTCCAACCCATTCCGTTCTAGTCGGGTTGATTCCATTCCATTCCATTCCATTCCGTTCCATTCCATTCCATTCCATTCCATTCCATTCGATTCCATTCCATTCCATTCCATTCCAAACCATTCCATTCTACTCGGGTTCATCATTCCATTCCATTCCATTCCATTCCATTCCACTCGGGTTCATTCCATTCCATTCCATTCCATTCCATTCCATTCCATTCCATTCCAATCGGGTGCATTCCATTCCATTCCATTCCATTCCATTCCATTCCATTCCATTCCATTCCGTTCTACTCAGGTTGATTTCCATTCCATTCCATTCCATTCCATTCCATTCCATTCCATTCCATTCCATTCCATTCCATTCCATTCCATTCCATTCCATTCCATTCCGTTCTACTCGGCTTGAATCCATTGAGTTCCGTTCCGTTCCGTTCCGTCACGACACGTCCCGTCCCGTCCCGTCCCGTCCCGTCCCGTCCCGTGCCGTTTTACTCGGGTTGATTCCTTTCCATTCCGTTCCGCTCGTTTCCGTTACGTTCCATTCCGTTCCACGCGGGTTGGTTCAATTCCATTCTATTCTATTCTATTCCTTTCCCTTCCATTCCATTCCATTCCATTCCATTCTACTCGGGTTGATTCCATGCCATTCCGTTCCGTTCCATTCCGTCCCATCACGACCCGTCCCATCCCGTCCCGTCCCGTCCCATCCCGTTCCGTTCCACATGGGTTGATTCAATTCCTTTCGGTTACATTGAATTCCATTCCATTCCATTCTACTTGGATTGATTCGATTCCATTCCATTCCATTCCATTCCATTCCATTCCATTCCATTCCATTCCATTCCATTCCATTCAATTCCATTCCATTCCATTCCATTCCATTCCATTCCATTCCATTGCGTTCCATTCGATTCGATTCCATTCCATTCCATTCCATTCCATTCCAATCCATTCCATTCTACTTGGGTTGATTCCATTCCATTCCATTCCATTCCATTCCATTCCATTCAATTCCATTCCATTCCATTCCATTCCATTCCATTCCATTCCATTCCATTCCATTCGATTCCATTCTGTTCTACTCGGGTTGATTCCACTCCATTCCATTCCATTCCATTCCAATCTATTCCATTCCATTCCATTCCATTCCATTCTATTCCATTCGATTCCATTCCATTCCATTTCATTTTATTCCATTCCTTTCCATTCCATTCTATTCCATTGAATTCCATTCCATTCCATTCCATTCCATTCCATTCCATTCCATTCCATTCCATTCCATTCCATTCCATTCCATTCCGTTCTACTCGGGTTGATTCCACTTCATTCCATTCCATTCCATTCCATTCCATTCCATTCCATTCCATTCCACTCGGGTTGATCATTCCATTCCATTCCATTCCATTCCATTCCATTCCATTCCATTCCACTCCATTCCATTCCACTCGGGCTCATTCCGTTCCATTCCATTCAATTCCATTCCATTCCATTCCATTCCATTCCATTCCATTCCATTCCATTCCATTCCGTTCTACTCGGTTTGATTTCCATTCCATTCCATTCCATTCCATTCCATTCCATTCCATTCCATTCCATTCCATTCCATTCCATTCCATTCCATTCCTTTCCATTTACTCCATTCCGTTCTACTCGGGTTGATTCCATTGAGTTTGGTTCCGTTCCGTTGCGTCCCGTCCCGTCCCGTCCCGTCCCGTCCCGTGCCGTTTTACTCGGGTTGATTCCTTTCCATTCCGTTCCGCTCGTTTCCGTTGCGTTCCATTCCGTTCCACGCGGGTTGGTTCAATTCCATTCTATTCTATTCTATTCCTTTCCATTCCATTCCATTCCATTCCATTCCATTCAACTCGTGTTGATTCCATGCCATTCCGTTCCGTTCCATTCCGTCCCATCCCGACCTGTCCCATCACGTCCCGTCCCGTCCCATCCCGTTCCGTTCCACATGGGTTGATTCAATTCCTTTCGGTTACATTGAATTCCATTCCATTCCATTCTACTCGGATTGATTCCATTCCATTCCATTCCATTCCATTCCATTCCATTCCATTCCATTCCTTTCCATTCCAATCCATTCCATTCTACTCGGGTTGATTCCATTCTATTCCATTCCATTCCATTCCATTCCATTCCATTCCATTCCATTCCATTCCATTCCATTCCATTCCATTTCATTCCATTCCATTCCATTCCATTCCATTCCATTCCATTCCATTCCATTCGATTCCATTCCATTCCATTCCATTCCATTCCATTCCATTCCGTTCTACTCGGGTTGATTCCATTCTATTCCATTCCATTCCGTTCGATTCCATTTGATTCCATTCGATTCCATTCCATTCCATTCCATTGCCTTCCATTCCGTTCTATTCCATTGAATTCCATTCCATTCCATTCCATTCCATTCCATTCCATTCCGTTCTACTCTGATTGATTCCATTAAATTCCATTCCATTCCATTCCATTCGATTCCATTCCATTCCATTCCATTCCATTCCATTCCATTCCAATACATTCCATTCTACTCTGGTTGATTCCATTCCATTCCATTCCATTCCATTCCATTCGTCTCCATTCGATTCCATTCGATTCCATTCCATTCCATTCCATGGAATTCCATTCCATTCCATTCCATTCCATTCCATTCCATTCCATTCCGTTCTACTCGGGTTGATTCCATTCCATTCCATTCCATTCCATTCCATTCCATTCCATTCCATTCCACTCCATTCCATTCGATTCCATTCGATTCCATTCCATTCCATTCCATTCCATTCCAATCCATTCCATTCTACTCGGGTTGATTCCATTCCATTCCATTCCATTCCATTCCATTCCATTCCATTCCATTCCATTCCATTCCATTCCATTCCATTCGATTCCATTAGATTCCATTCCATTCCATTCCATTCCATTCCATTCCATTCCGTTCCACTCGGGTTGATTCCATTCTATTCCATTCCATTCCATTCGATTCCATTCGATATCATTCGATTCCATTCCATCCCATTCCATTCCATTCCATTCCATTCCGTTCTACTCGGGTTGATTCCATTAAATTCCATTTCATTCCATTCCATTCCATTCCATTTCTTTCGATTCCATTCGTTTCCATTCCATTCCATTCCATTCCAATCCATTCCATTCTACTCGGGTTGATTCCATTCCATTCCATTCCATTCCATTCCATTCCATTCCATTCCATTCCATTGCGTTCTAGTCGGGTTGATTCCATTCTATTCCATTCCATTCCATTCCATTCCATTCCATTCCATTCCATTCCATTCCATTCCATTCCATTCCATTCCATTCCATTCTATTCCATTCCATTCTACTCCATTGAATTCCATTCCATTCCATTCAATTCCATTCCATTCCATTCCTTTCCATTCCATTTAGTTCTACTCGGGTTGATTCCATTCCATTCCATTCCATTCCATTCCATTCCATTCCATTCCATTACTTTCCATTCCATTCCATTCCAATCCATTCCATTCTACTCGGGTTGACTCCATTCCATTCCATTCCATTCCATTCCATTCCATTCCATTATATTCCATTCTATTCCATTCGATTCCGTTCGATTCCATTCCATTCCATTCCATTCCATTCCATTCCATTCCATTCCATTCCATTCCATTCCATTCCATTCCATTCCATTCGATTCCATTCCATTCCATTCCATTCCATTCCATTCCATTCCATTTACTCCATTCCGTTCTACTCGGGTTGATTCCATTGAGTTTGGTTCCGTCCCGTCCCGTCCCGTCCCGTCCCGTCCCGTCCCGTCACGTGCCGTTTTACTCAGGTTGATTCCTTTCCATTCCGTTCCGCTCGGTTCCTTTACGTTCCATTCCGTTCCACGCGGGTTGGTTCAATTCCATTCTATTCTATTCTATTCCTTTCCCTTCCATTCCATTCCATTCCATTCCATTCCATTCTACTCGGGTTGATTCCATGCCATTCCGTTCCGTTCCATTCCGTCCCATCCCGATCCGTCCCATCCCGTCCCGTCCCGTCCCATCCCGTTCCATTCCACATGGGTTGATTCAATTCCTTTCGGTTACATCGAACTCCATTCCATTCCATTCTACTCGGATTGACTCCATTCCATTCCATTCCATTCAATTCCATTCCATTCCATTCCATTCCATTCCAATCCATTCCATTCTACTCGGGTTGATTCCATTCTATTCCATTCCATTCCATTTCATTTCATTCCATTCCATTCCATTCCATTCCATTCCATTCCATTCCATTCCATTCCATTCGCTTCCATTCCATTCCATTCCATTCCATTCCATTCCATTCCATTCCATTCCATTCCATTCCATTCCATTCCGTTCTACTCGGGTTGATTCCATTCTATTCCATTC
The DNA here is from genome assembly GCF_029281585.2 of Gorilla gorilla gorilla. Classification (NCBI taxonomy): domain Eukaryota; kingdom Metazoa; phylum Chordata; class Mammalia; order Primates; family Hominidae; genus Gorilla; species Gorilla gorilla. The sequence continues at coordinate 11,013,747 of NC_073241.2, forward strand.
CATTCCGTTCGATTCCATTTGATTCCATTCAATTCCATTCCATTCCATTCCATTCCCTTCCATTCCATTCTATTCCATTGAATTCCATTCCATTCCATTCCATTCCATTCCATTCCATTCCATTCCGTTCTACTCGGGTTGATTCCATTCCATTCCATTCCATTCCATTCCATTCCATTCCACTCCATTCCATTCGATTCCATTCGATTCCATTCCATTCCATTCCATTCCATTCCAATCCATTCCATTCTACTTGGGTTGATTCCATTCCATTCCAATACATTCCATTCCATTCCATTCCATTCCATTCCATTCCATTCCATTCCATTCCATTCGATTCCATTAGATTCCATTCCATTCCATTCCATTCCATTCCATTCCATTCCATTCCATTCCATTCCGTTCCACTCGGGTTGATTCCGTTCTATTCCATTCCATTCCATTCGATTCCATTCGATATCATTCGATTCCATTCCATCCCATTCCATTCCATTCCATTCCATTCCGTTCTACTCGGGTTGATTCCATTCCATTCCATTTCATTCCATTCCATTCCATTCCATTTCTTTCGATTCCATTCGTTTCCATTCCATTCCATTCCATTCCAATCCATTCCATTCTACTCGGGTTGATTCCATTCCATTCCATTCCATTCCATTCCATTCCATTCCATTCCATTCCATTCCACTCGATTCCATTCCATTCCTTTCCATTCCATTCCAATCCATTCCATTCTACTCGGGTGGATTCCATTCCATTCCATTCCATTCCATTCCATTCCCTTCCATTCCATTCCATTCCATTCCATTGGATTCCATTCCATTCCATTCCATTCCATTCCATTCCATTCCATTCCATTCCGTTCTAGTCGGGTTGATTCCATTCTATTCCATTCCATTCCATTCCATTCCACTCCATTCCATTCCATTCCATTCCATTCCATTCCATTCCATTCCATTCCATTCTATTCCATTCCATTCTACTCCATTGAATTCCATTCCATTCCATTCAATTCCATTCCATTCCATTCCTTTCCATTCCATTTAGTTCTACTCGGGTTGATTCCATTCCATTCCATTCCTTTCCATTCCATTCCATTCCATTCCATTACTTTCCATTCCATTCCATTCCAATCCATTCCATTCTACTCGGGTTGACTCCATTCCATTCCATTCCATTCCATTCCATTCCATTCCATTCCATTATATTCCATTCTATTCCATTCGATTCCGTTCGATTCCATTGCATTCCATTCCATTCCATTCCATTCCATTCCATTCCATTCCATTCCATTCGATTCCATTCCATTCCATTCGATTCCATTCCATTCCATTCCATTCCATTCCATTCCATTCCATTCCATTCCATTCCATTCCATTACATTTACTCCATTCCGTTCTACTCGGGTTGATTCCATTGAGTTTGGTTCCGTCCCGTCCCGTCCCGTCCCGTCCCGTCCCGTCCCGTCCCGTGCCGTTTTACTCAGGTTGATTCCTTTCCATTCCGTTCCGCTCGGTTCCTTTACGTTCCATTCCGTTCCACGCGGGTTGGTTCAATTCCATTCTATTCTATTCTATTCCTTTCCCTTCCATTCCATTCCATTCCATTCCATTCCATTCTACTCGGGTTGATTCCATGCCATTCCGTTCCGTTCCATTCCGTCCCATCCCGATCCGTCCCATCCCGTCCCATCCCGTCCCATCCCGTTCCATTCCACATGGGTTGATTCAATTCCTTTCGGTTACATTGAACTCCATTCCATTCCATTCTACTCGGATTGACTCCATTCCATTCCATTCCATTCCATTCCATTCCATTCCATTCCATTCCATTCCAATCCATTCCATTCTACTCGGGTTGATTCCATTCTATTCCATTCCATTCCATTCCATTCCATTCCATTCCATTCCATTCCATTCCATTCCATTCGATTCCATTCCATTCCATTCCATTCCATTCCATTCCATTCCATTCCATTCCACTCGGGTTGATCATTCCATTCCATTCCATTCCATTCCATTCCATTCCATTCCATTCCATTCCATTCCATTCCACTCGGGCTCATTCCATTCCATTCCATTCAATTCCATTCCATTCCATTCCATTCCATTCCATTCCATTCCATTCCGTTCTACTCGGTTTGATTTCCATTCCATTCCATTCCATTCCATTCCATTCCATTCCATTCCATTCCATTCCATTCCATTCCTTTCCATTTACTCCATTCCGTTCTACTCGGGTTGATTCCATTGAGTTTGGTTCCGTTCCGTTGCGTCCCGTCCCGTCCCGTCCCGTCCCGTCCCGTGCCGTTTTACTCGGGTTGATTCCTTTCCATTCCGTTAAGCTCGTTTCCGTTGCGTTCCATTCCGTTCCACGCGGGTTGGTTCAATTCCATTCTATTCTATTCTATTCCTTTCCATTCCATTCCATTCCATTCCATTCCATTCTACTCGGGTTGATTCCATGCCATTCCGTTCCGTTCCATTCCGTCCCATCCGGACCCGTCCCATCACGTCCCGTCCCGTCCCATCCCGTTCCGTTCCACATGGGTTGATTCAATTCCTTTCGGTTACATTGAATTCCATTCCATTCCATTCTACTCGGATTGATTCCATTCCATTCCATTCCATTCCATTCCATTCCATTCCATTCCATTCCATTCCATTCCTTTCCATTCCAATCCATTCCATTCTACTCGGGTTGATTCCATTCAATTCCATTCCATTCCATTCCATTCCATTCCATTCCATTCCATTCCATTTCATTCCATTCCATTCCATTCCATTTCATTCCAATCCATTCCTTTCCATTCCATTCCATTCCATTCCATTCCATTCCATTCCATTCCATTCCATTCCATTCCATTCGATTCCATTCCATTCCATTCCATTCCATTCCATTCCGTTCTACTCGGGTTGATTCCATTCTATTCCATTCCATTCCGTTCGATTCCATTTGATTCCATTCGATTCCATTCCATTCCATTCCATTCCCTTCCATTCCATTCTATTCCATTGAATTCCATTCCATTCCATTCCATTCCATTCGATTCCGTTCTACTCTGATTGATTCCATTAAATTCCATTCCATTCCATTCCATTCGATTCCATTCCATTCCATTCCATGGAATTCCATTCCATTCCATTCCATTCCATGGAATTCCATTCCATTCCATTCCATTCCATTCCATTCCATTCCATTCCATTCCGTTCTACTCGGGTTGATTCCATTCCATTCCATTCCATTCCATTCCATTCCATTCCACTCCATTCCATTCGATTCCATTCGATTCCATTCCATTCCATTCCATTCCATTCCAATAAATTCCATTCTACTCGGGTTGATTCCATTCCATTCCAATCCATTCCATTCCATTCCATTCCATTCCATTCCATTCCATTCCATTCCATTCCATTCCATTCCATTCGATTCCATTAGATTCCATTCCATTCCATTCCATTCCATTCCATTCCATTCCATTCCATTCCATTCCATTCCGTTCCACTCGGGTGGATTCCGTTCTATTCCATTCCATTCCATTCGATTCCATTCGATATCATTCGATTCCATTCCATCCCATTCCATTCCATTCCATTCCATTCCGTTCTACTCGGGTTGATTCCATTCCATTCCATTTCATTCCATTCCATTTCTTTCGATTCCATTCGTTTCCATTCCATTCCATTCCATTCCAATCCATTCCATTCTACTCGGGTTGATTCCATTCCATTCCATTCCATTCCATTCCATTCCATTCCATTCCATTCCACTCGATTCCATTCCATTCCTTTCCATTCCATTCCAATCCATTCCATTCTACTCGGGTGGATTCCATTCCATTCCATTCCATTCCATTCCATTCCATTCCATTCCATTCCATTCCATTCCATTCCATTCCGTTCTAGTCGGGTTGATTCCATTCTATTCCATTCCATTCCATTCCATTCCATTCCATTCCATTCCATTCCATTCCATTCCATTCCATTCCATTCCATTCCATTCCATTCCATTCTATTCCATTCCATTCTACTCCATTGAATTCCATTCCATTCCATTCAATTCCATTCCATTCCATTCCTTTCCATTCCATTTAGTTCTACTCGGGTTGATTCCATTCCATTCCATTCCATTCCATTCCATTCCATTCCATTCCATTCCATTCCATTCCATTACTTTCCATTCCATTCCATTCCAATCCATTCCATTCTACTCGGGTTGACTCCATTCCATTCCATTCCATTCCATTCCATTCCATTCCATTATATTCCATTCCATTCCATTCGATTCCGTTCGATTCCATTGCATTCCATTCCATTCCATTCCATTCCATTCCATTCCATTCCATTCCATTCCATTCGATTCCATTCCATTCCATTCGATTCCATTCCATTCCATTCCATTCCATTCCATTCCATTCCATTCCATTCCATTCCATTCCATTTACTCCATTCCGTTCTACACGGGTTGATTCCATTGAGTTTGGTTCCGTCCCGTCCCGTCCCGTCCCGTCCCGTCCCGTGCCGTTTTACTGAGGTTGATTCCTTTCCATTCCGTTCCGCTCGGTTCCTTTACGTTCCATTCCGTTCCACGCGGGTTGGTTCAATTCCATTCTATTCTATTCTATTCCTTTCCCTTCCATTCCATTCCATTCCATTCCATTCCATTCTACTCGGGTTGATTCCATGCCATTCCGTTCCGTTCCATTCCGTCCCATCCCGATCCGTCCCATCCCGTCCCGTCCCGTCCCATCCCGTTCCATTCCACATGGGTTGATTCAATTCCTTTCGGTTACATTGAACTCCTTTCCATTCCATTCTACTCGGATTGACTCCATTCCATTCCATTCCATTCCATTCCATTCCATTCCATTCCATTCCAATCCATTCCATTCTACTCGGGTTGATTCCATTCTATTCCATTCCATTCCATTCCATTCCATTCCATTCCATTCCATTCCATTTCATTCCATTCCATTCCATTCCATTCCATTCAATTCCATTCGATTCCATTCCATTCCATTCCATTCCATTCCATTCCATTCCATTCCATTCCATTCCATTCCGTTCTACTCGGGTTGATTCCATTCTATTCCATTCCATTCCGTTCGATTCCATTTGATTCCATTCGATTCCATTCCATTCCATTCCATTCCCTTCCATTCCATTCTATTCCATTGAATTCCATTCCATTCCATTCCATTCCATTCCATTCCATTCCATTCCGTTCTACTCTGATTGATTCCATTCCATTCCATTCCATTCCATTCCATTCCATTCCATTCCATTCCATTCCATTCCATTCCAATACATTCCATTCTACTCTGGTTGATTCCATTCCATTCCATTCCAATCCATTCCATTCGTCTCCATTCGATTCCATTCCATTCCATTCCATTCTATTCCATTGAATTCCATTGAATTCCATTCCATTCCATTCCATTCCATTCCATTCCATTCCATTCCGTTCCATTCCATTCCATTTGATTCCATTCCATTCCATTCCATTCCATTCCATTCCATTAAATTCCATTCCATTCCATTCCGTTCTACTCGGGTTGATTCCATTCTATTCCATTCCGTTCCGTTCGATTCCATTTGATTTCATTCGATTCCATTCCATTCCATTCCATTCCCTTCCATTCCATTCTATTCCATTGAATTCCATTCCATTCCATTCCATTCCATTCCATTCCATTCCATTCCGTTCTACTCTGATTGATTCCATTCCATTCCATTCCATTCCATTCCATTCCATTCCATTCCATTCCATTCCATTCCATTCCATTCCAATACATTCCATTCTACTCTGGTTGATTCCATTCCATTCCATTCCATTCCTTTCCATTCCATTCGTCTCCATTCCATTCCATTCCATTCCATTCCATTCTATTCCATTGAATTCCATTCCATTCCATTCCATTCCATTCCATTCCATTCCATTCCATTCCATTCCATTCCATTCCATTCCATTCTACTCGGGTTCATTCCACTCCATTCCATTCCATTCCATTCCATTCCATTCCATTCCATTCCATTCCATTCGTCTCCATTCGATTCCATTCGATTCCATTCCATTCTATTCCATTGAATTCCATTCCATTCCATTCCATTCCATTCCATTCCATTCCATTCCATTCCATTCCATTCCATTCCATTCCGTTCTACTCGGGTTGATTCCATTCCATTCCATTCCATTCCATTCCATTCCATTCCATTCCACTCCATTCCATTCGATTCCATTCGATTCCATTCCATTCCATTCCATTCCATTCCAATCCATTCCATTCTACTCGGGTTGATTCAATTCCATTCCATTCCATTCCATCCCATTCCAATCCATTCCATTCCATTCCGTTCTACTCGGGTTGATTCCATTCCATTCCATTTCATTCCATTCCAATCCATTCCATTCCATTCGATTCCATTCGATTCCATTCCATTCCATTCCATTCCAATCCATTCCATTCTACTCGGGTTCATTCCATTCCATTCCATTCCATTCCATTCCATTCCATTCCATTCGATTCCACTCGATTCCACTCCATTCTTTCCATTCCATTCCAATCCATTCCATTCTACTCAGGTGGATTCCATTCCGTTCCACTCCATTCCATTCCATTCCATTCCATTCCATTCCACTCCATTCGATTCCATTCCATTCCATTCCATTCCATTCCATTCCATTCCATTCCATTCCATTCCATTCCGTTCTAGTCGGGTTGATTCCATTCTATTCCATTCCATTCCATTCCATTCCATTCCATTCCATTCCATTCCATTCCATTCCATTCCATTCCATTCCATTCCATTCTATTCCATTCCATTCTACTCCATTGAATTCCATTCCATTCCATTCTATTCCATTCCATTCCATTCCTTTCCATTCCATTTAGTTCTACTCGGGTTGATTCCATTCCATTCCATTCCATTCCATTCCATTCCATTCCATTCCATTCCATTCCATTACTTTCCATTCCATTCCATTCCAATCCATTCCATTCTACTCGGGTTGACTCCATTCCATTCCATTCCATTCCATTCCATTCCATTCCATTCCATTACAATCCATTCCATTCCATTCTATTCCGTTCGATTCCATTCCATTCCATTCCATTCCATTCCATCCCATTCCATTCAATTCCATTCGATTCCATTCGATTCCATTCCATTCCATTCCATTCCAATCCATTCCATTCTACTCGGGTTGATTCCATTCCATTCCATTCCATTCCATTCCATTCCATTCCATTCCATTCCATTCCATTCCATTCCATTCTATTCCTTTCGATTCAATTCCATTCCATTAAATTCCATTCCATTCCATTCCATTCCATTCCATTCCATTCCATTCCATTCCATTCCATTCCATTCCATTCCATTCCGTTCTACTCGGGTTGATTCCACTCCATTCCATTCCATTCCATTCCATACCATTCAATTCGATTCCATTCCATTCCATTCCATTCCATTCCATTCCATTCCATTCCATTCCATTCCATTCCATTCCGTTCTAGTCGGGTTGATTCCATTCTATTCCATTCCATTCCATTCCATTCCATTCCATTCCATTCCATTCCATTCTAATCCATTCCATTCTACTCCTTTGAATTCCATTCCATTCCATTCCATTCCATTCCATTCCATTCCATTCCATTCCATTCCATTCGATTCCATTCTGTTCTACTCGGGTTGATTCCACTCCATTCCATTCCATTCCATTCCAATCTATTCCATTCCATTCCATTCCATTCCATTCTATTCCATTCGATTCCATTCCATTCCATTTCATTTTATTCCATTCCTTTCCATTCCATTCTATTCCATTGAATTCCATTCCATTCCATTCCATTCCATTCCATTCCATTCCATTCCATTCCATTCCATTCCATTCCATTCCATTCCATTCCATTCCATTCCATTCCGTTCTACTCGGGTTGATTCCACTCCATTCCATTCCATTCCATTCCATTCCATTCCACTCGGGTTGATCATTCCATTCCATTCCATTCCATTCCATTCCATTCCATTCCATTCCGTTCCATTCCATTCCATTCCACTCGGGCTCATTCCATTCCATTCCATTCAATTCCATTCCATTCCATTCCATTCCATTCCATTCCATTCCATTCCGTTCTACTCGGTTTGATTTCCATTCCATTCCATTCCATTCCATTCCATTCCATTCCATTCCATTCCATTCCATTCCATTCCATTCCATTCCTTTCCATTTACTCCATTCCGTTCTACTCGGGTTGATTCCATTGAGTTGGGTTCCGTTCCGTTGCGTCCCGTCCCGTCCCGTCCCGTCCCGTCCCGTGCCGTTTTACTCGGGTTGATTCCTTTCCATTCCGTTCCGCTCGTTTCCGTTGCGTTCCATTCCGTTCCACGTGGGTTGGTTCAATTCCATTCTATTCTATTCTATTCCTTTCCATTCCATTCCATTCCATTCCATTCCATTCTACTCGGGTTGATTCCATGCCATTCCATTCCATTCCATTCCATTCCATTCCATTCCATTCCATTCCTTTCCATTCCAATCCATTCCATTCTACTCGGGTTGATTCCATTCTATTCCATTCCATTCCATTCCATTCCATTCCATTCCATTCCATTCCATTCCATTCCATTCCATTCCATTCCATTCCATTCGATTCCATTCCGTTCCATTCCGTTCCGTACCATTCCATTCCATTCCATTCCATTCCGTTCTACTCGGGTTGATTCCATTCTATTCCATTCCATTCCGTTCGATTCCATTTGATTCCATTCGATTCCATTCCATTCCATTCCATTCCCTTCCATTCCATTCTATTCCATTGAATTCCATTCCATTCCATTCCATTCCATTCCATTCCATTCCATTCCGTTCTACTCTGATTGATTCCATTCCATTCCATTCCATTCCATTCCATTCCATTCCTTTCCATTCCATTCCATTCCATTCCATTCCATTCCAATACATTCCATTCTACTCTGGTTGATTCCATTCCATTCCATTCCATTCCATTCCATTCGTCTCCATTCGATTCCATTCCATTCCATTCCATTCTATTCCATTGAATTCCATTGAATTCCATTCCATTCCTTTCCATTCCATTCCATTCCATTCCATTCCATTCCGTTCCATTCCATTCCATTTGATTCCATTCCATTCCATTCCATTCCATTCCATTCCATTCCATTCCATTCCATTCCGTTCTACTCTGGTTGATTCCATTCTATTCCATTCCATTCCGTTCGATTCCATATGATTTCATTCGACTCCATTCCATTCCATTCCATTCCCTTCCATTCCATTCTATTCCATTGAATTCCATTCCATTCCATTCCATTCCATTCCATTCCATTCCATTCCATTCCATTCCATTCCGTTCTACTCTGATTGATTCCATTCCATTCCATTCCATTCCATTCCATTCCATTCCATTCCATTCCATTCCATTCCTTTCCATTCCATTCCATTCCATTCCAATACATTCCATTCTACTCTGGTTGATTCCATTCCATTCCATTCCATTCCATTCCATTCCATTCGTCTCCATTCGATTCCATTCCATTCCATTCCATTCTATTCCATTGAATTCCATTGAATTCCATTCCATTCCATTCCATTCCATTCCATTCCATTCCATTCCATTCCATTCCATTCCATTCCATTCCGTTCTACTCGGGTTGATTCCACTCCATTCCATTCCATTCCATTCCATTCCATTCCATTCCATTCCATTCCATTTGTCTCCATTCGATTCGATTCGATTCCATTCCATTCTATTCCATTGAATTCCATTCCATTCCATTCCATTCCATTCCATTCCATTCAATTCCATTCCATTCCATTCCATTCCATTCCGTTCTACTCGGGTTGATTCCATTCCATTCCATTCCATTCCATTCCATTCCATTCCATTCCATTCCATTCCACTCCATTCCATTCGATTCCATTCGATTCCATTCCATTCCATTCCATCCCATTCCAATCCATTCCATTCCTTTCCGTTCTACTCGGGTTGATTCCATTCCATTCCATTTCATTCCATTAGAATCCATTCCATTCCATTCGATTCCATTCGATTCCATTCCATTCCATTCCATTCCAATCCATTCCATTCTACTCGGGTGGATTCCATTCCATTCCATTCCATTCCATTCCATTCCATTCCATTCGATTCCACTCGATTCCACTCCATTCTTTCCATTCCATTCCAATCCATTCCATTCTACTCAGGTGGATTCCATTCCGTTCCATTCCATTCCATTCCATTCCATTCCATTCCATTCCATTCCACTCCATTCGATTCCATTCCATTCCATTCCATTCCATTCCATTCCATTCCATTCCATTCCATTCCATTCCGTTCTAGTCGGGTTGATTCCATTCTATTCCATTCCATTCCATTCCATTACATTCCATTCCATTCCATTCCATTCCATTCTATTCCATTCCATTCTACTCCATTGAATTCCATTCCATTCCATTCTATTCCATTCCATTCCATTCCTTTCCATTCCATTTAGTTCTACTCTTGTTGATTCCATTCCATTCCATTCCATTCCATTCCATTCCATTCCATTCCATTCCATTCCAATCCATTCCATTCTACTCGGGTTGACTCCATTCCATTCCATTCCATTCCATTCCATTCCATTCCATTCCATTATAATCCATTCCATTCCATTCGATTCCGTTCGATTCCATTCCATTCCATTCCATTCCATTCCATTCAATTCCATTGGATTCCATTCGATTCCATTCCATTCCATTCCATTCCAATCCATTCCATTCTACTCGGGTTGATTCCATTCCATTCCATTCCATTCCATTCCATTCCATTCCATTCCATTCCATTCCATTCCATTCTATTCCTTTCGATTCCATTCCATTCCATTAAATTCCATTCCATTCCATTCCATTCCATTCCATTCCATTCCATTCCATTCCATTCCATTCCATTCCATTCCGTTGTACTCGGGTTGATTCCAATCCATTCCATTCCATTCCATTCCATGCCATTCCATTCGATTCCATTCCATTCCATTCCATTCCATTCCATTCCATTCCATTCCATTCCATTCCATTCCATTCCATTCCGTTCTAGTCGGGTTGATTCCATTCTATTCCATTCCATTCCATTCCATTCCATTCCATTCCATTCCATTCCATTCTATTCCATTCCATTCTACTCCTTTGAATTCCATTCCATTCCATTCAATTCCATTCCATTCCATCCCTTTCCATTCCATTTAGTTCTACTCGGGTTGATTCCATTCCACTCCATTCCATTCCATTCCATTCCATTCCATTCAATTCCATTCCATTCCGTTACTTTCCATTCCATTCCATTGCAATCCATTCCATTCTACTCGGGTTGACTCCATTCCATTCCATTCCTTTCCATTCCATTATATTCCATTCTATTCCATTCGATTCCGTTCGATTCCATTCCATTCCATTCCATTCCATTCCATTCCATTGCATTCAATTCCATTCCATTCCATTCCATTCCGTTCTACTCGGTTTGATTCCATTCCATTCCTTTCCATTCCATTCCATTCCATTCCATTCCATTCCATTCCATTCCATACCATTCCATTCCCTTCCATTCCATTCCATTCCAATCCATTCCATTCTACTCGGGTTGATTCCATTCCATTCCATTGCATTCGACTCCATTCGATTCCATTCGATTCCATTCCATTCCATTCCGTTCCATTCCATTCCATTCCATTCCATTCTAGTCCATTGAATTCCATTCCATTCCATTCCATTCCATTCCATTCCATTCCATTCCATTCCATTCCATTCCATTCCATTCCATTCCATTCCATTCCGTTCTACTCGGGTTGATTCCATTCCATTCCATTCCATTCCATTCCATTCCATTCCATTCCATTCCATTCCAATCTATTCCATTCTATTCAATTCGATTCCATTCGATTCCATTCAATTCCATTCCATTCCATTCCATTCCATTCCAATCTATTCCATTCGATTCCATTCCATTCCATTCCATTCCATTCCATTGCATTCCATTCCATTCCAATCCATTCCATTCTACTCGTGTTGATTCCATTCCATTCCATTCCATTCCATTCCATTGCATTCCATTCCATTCCATTCCATTCCATTCCATTCCATTCCATTCCATTCCATTCCGTTCTACTCTGGTTGATTCCATTCTATTCCATTCCATTCCATTCGATTCCATTCGATTCCATTCGATTCCATTCGATTCCATTCCATTCCATTCCATTCCATTCCATTCCATTCTATTCCATTCCATTCCATTCCATTCCATTCCTTTCCATTCCATTCCAATCCATTCCCTTCCATTCTATTCGGGTTGATTCCATTCCATTCCATTCCATTCCATTCCATTCCATTCCATTCCATTCCATTCCTTTGCATTCCATTCAATTCCATTCTATTCCATTCCATTCCATTCCATTCCATTCCATTCCATTCCATTCCTTTCCATTCTATTCCATTCCGTTCCATTCCATTCCATTCTATTCCATTCCATTCCATTCCGTTCCACTCGGGTTGATTCCATTCTATTCCATTCCATTCCATTCCATTCCATTCGATATCATTCGATTCCATTCCATTCCATTCCATTCCATTCCATTCCATTCTATTCCATTCCATTCCATTCCATTCCATTCTATTCCATTCCATTCCATTCCGTTCTACTCTGGTTGATTCCATTCCATTCCATTCCATTCCGTTCCATTCCATTCCATTCCATTCCATTCCATTCCATTCCATTCCATTCCAAACCATTCCATTCTACACGGGTTCATCATTCCATTCCATTCCATTCCATTCCATTCCACTTGGGTTCATTCCATTCCATTCCATTCCATTCCATTCCATTCCATTCCATTCCACTCGGGTGCATTCCATTCCATTCCATTCCATTCCATTCCATTCCATTCCATTCCATTCCGTTCTACTCAGGTTGATTTCCATTCCATTCCATTCCATTCCATTCCATTCCATTCCATTCCATTCCATTCCATTCCATTCCATTCCATTCCATTCCATTCCATTCCGTTCTACTCGGCTTGAATCCATTGAGTTCCGTTCCGTTCCGTTCCGTCCCGACACGTCCCGTCCCGTCCCGTCCCGTCCCGTCCCGTCCCGTGCCGTTTTACTCGGGTTGATTCCTTTCCATTCCGTTCCGCTCGTTTCCGTTACGTTCCATTCCGTTCCACGCGGGTTGGTTCAATTCCATTCTATTCTATTCTATTCCTTTCCCTTCCATTCCATTCCATTCCATTCCATTCTACTCGGGTTGATTCCATGCCATTCCGTTCCGCTCCATTCCGTTCCACGCGGGTTGGTTCAATTAGATTCTATTCTATTCTATTCCTTTCCCTTCCATTCCATTCCATTCCATTCCATTCTACTCGGGTTGATTCCATGCCATTCCGTTCCGTTCCATTCCGTCCCATCCCGACCCGTCCCATCCCGTCCCGTCCCGTACCATCCCGTTCCGTTCCACATGGGTTGATTCAATTCCTTTCGGTTACATTGAATTCCATTCCATTCCATTCTACTCGGATTGATTCCATTCCATTCCATTCCATTCCATTCCATTCCATTCCATTCAATTCCATTCCATTCCATTCCATTGCGTTCCATTCAATTCGATTCCATTCCATTCCATTCCATTCCATTCCAATCCATTCCATTCTACTTGGGTTGATTCCATTCCATTCCATTCCATTCCATTCGATTCCATTCAATTCCATTCCATTCCATTCCATTCCATTCCATTCTGATCTACTCGGGTTGATTCCACTCCATTCCATTCCATTCCATTCCATTCTATTCCATTCCATTCCATTCGATTCCATTCTATTCCATTCCATTCCATTTCATTTTATTCCATTCCATTCCATTCCATTCTATTCCGTTGAATTCCATTCCATTCCATTCCATTCCATTCCATTCCATTCCATTCCATTCCATTCCATTCCTTTCCATTCCATTCCATTCCGTTCTACTCGGGTTGATTCCACTCCATTCCATTCCATTCCATTCCATTCCATTCCATTCCATTCCATTCCACTCGGGTTGATCATTCCATTCCATTCCATTCCATTCCATTCCATTCCATTCCATTCCATTCCATTCCATTCCACTGGGGCTCATTCCATTCCATTCCATTCCATTCCATTCCATTCCATTCCATTCCATTCCATTCCATTCCATTCCATTCCATTCCATTCCGTTCTACTCGGTTTGATTTCCATTCCATTCCATTCCATTCCATTCCATTCCATTTCATTTTATTCCATTCCATTCCATTCCATTCTATTCCATTGAATTCCATTCCATTCCATTCCTTTCCATTCCATTCCATTCCATTCCATTCCATTCCTTTCCATTCCATTCCATTCCATTCCATTCCATTCCATTCCATTCCATTCCATTCCATTCCATTCCATTCCATTCCTTTCCATTCCAATCCATTCCATTCTACTCGGGTTGATTCCATTTTATTCCATTCCATTCCATTCCATTCCATTCCATTCCATTCCATTCCATTCCATTTCATTCCATTCCATTCCATTCCATTCCATTTCATTCCATTCCATTCCAGTCCATTCCATTCCATTCCATTCCATTCCATTCCATTCCATTCCATTCCATTCCAATCCATTCCGTTCTACTCGGGTTGATTCCATTCTATTCCATTCCATTCCGTTCGATTCCATTTGATTCCATTCGATTCCATTCCATTCCATTCCATTCCCTTCCATTCCATTCTATTCCATTGAATTCCATTCCATTCCATTCCATTCCATTCCATTCCATTCCATTCCGTTCTACTCTGATTGATTCCATTAAATTCCATTCCATTCCATTCCATTCCATTCCATTCCATTCGATTCCATTCCATTCCATTCCATTCCATTCCATTCCATTCCATTCCATTCCATTCCATTCCATTCCATTCCGTTCTACTCGGGTTGATTCCATTCCATTCCATTCCATTCCATTCCATTAAATTCCATTCCATTCCACTCCATTCCATTCGATTCCATTCGATTCCATTCCATTCCATTCCATTCCATTCCATTCCAATCCATTCCATTCTACTCAGGTTGATTCCATTCCATTCCATTCCGTTCCATTCCATTCCATTCCATTCCATTCCATTCCATTCCATTGCATTCCATTCGATTCCATTAGATTCCATTCCATTCCATTCCATTCCATTGCATTCCATTCCATTCCATTCCATTCCATTCCATTCCATTCCATTCCATTCCATTCCATTCCATTCCATTCCATTCCGTTCCACTCGGGTTGATTCCATTCTATTCCATTCCATTCCATTCGATTCCATTCGATATCATTCGATTCCATTCCATCCCATTCCATTCCATTCCATTCCATTCCGTTCTTCTCGGGTTGATTCCATTCCATTCCATTTCATTCCATTCCATTCCATTCCATTCCATTCCATTCCATTCGATTCCATTCCATTCCATTCCATTCCATTCCGTTCTAGTCGGGTTGATTCCATTCTATTCCTTTCCATTCCATTCCATTCCATTCCATTCCATTCCATTCCATTCCATTCCATTCTATTCCATTCCATTCTACTCCATTGAATTCCATTCCATTCCATTCAATTCCATTCCATTCCATTCCTTTCCATTCCATTTAGTTCTACTCGGGTTGATTCCATTCCATTCCATTCCATTCCATTCCATTCCATTCCATTCCATTCCATTACTTTCCATTCCATTGCATTCCAATCCATTCCATTCTACTCGGGTTGACTCCATTCCATTCCATTCCATTCCATTCCATTCCATTCCATTCCATTCCATTCCATTATATTCCATTCTATTCCATTCGATTCCGTTCGATTCCATTCCATTCCATTCCATTCCATTCCATTCCATTTCATTCCATTCCATTCGATTCCATTCCATTCCATTCCATTCCATTCCATTCCATTCCATTCCATTCCATTCCATTCCATTCCATTCCATTCACTCCATTCCGTTCTACTCGGGTTGATTCCATTGAGTTTGGTTCCGTCCCGTCCCGTCCCGTCCCGTCCCGTCCCGTCCCGTGCCGTTTTACTCAGGTTGATTCCTTTCCATTCCGTTCCGCTCGTTTCCGTTACGTTCCATTCCGTTCCACGCGGGTTGGTTCAATTCCATTCTATTCTATTCTATTCCTTTCCCTTCCATTCCATTCCATTCCATTCCATTCTACTCGGGTTGATTCCATGCAATTCCGTTCCGTTCCATTCCGTCCCATTCCGACCCGTCCCATCCCGTCCCGTCCCGTCCCATCCCGTTCCAATCCACATGGGTTGATTCAATTCCTTTCGGTTACATTGAACTCCATTCCATTCCATTCTACTCGGATTGATTCCATTCCATTCCATTCCATTCCATTCCATTCCATTCCATTCCATTCCATTCCAATCCATTCCATTCTACTCGGTTTGATTCCATTCTATGCCATTCCATTCCATTCCATTCCATTCCATTCCATTTCATTCCATTCCATTCCATTCCATTCCACTCCATTCCATTCCACTGGATTCCATTCCATTCCATGCCATTCCATTCCATTCCATTCCATTCCATTCCGTTCTACTCGGGTTGATTCCATTCTATTCCATTCCATTCCGTTCGATTCCATTTGATTCCATTCGATTCCATTCCATTCCATTCCATTCCCTTCCATTCCATTCTATTCCACTGAATTCCATTCCATTCCATTCCATTCCATTCCATTCCATTCCATTCCATTCCAATACATTCCATTCTACTCTGGTTGATTCCATTCCATTCCATTCCATTCCATTCCATTCGTCTCCATTCGATTCCATTCCATTCCATTCCATTGTATTCCATTGAATTCCATTGAATTCCTTTCCATTCCATTCCATTCCATTCCATTCCATTCCATTCCATTCCCTTCCATTCCATTCCATTCCATTACGTTCTACTCGGGTTGATTCCACTCCATTCCATTCCATTCCATTCCATTCCATTCCATTCCATTCCATTCCATTCGTCTCCTTTCGATTCCATTCGATTCCATTCCATTCTATTCCATTGAATTCCATTCCATTCCATTCCATTCCGTTCCATTCCATTCCATTCCATTCCATTCCATTCCATTCCATTCCATTCCATTCCGTTCTACTCGGGTTGATTCCATTCTATTCCATTCCATTCCGTTCGATTCCATTTGATTCCATTCTATTCCATTCCATTCCATTCCATTCCCTTCCATTCCATTCTATTCCATTGAATTCCATTCCATTCCATTCCATTCCATTCCATTCCATTCCATTCCGTTCTACTCTGATTGATTCCATTCCATTCCATTCCATTCCATTCCATTCCATTCCATTCCATTCCATTCCATTCCATTCCATTCCAATACATTCCATTCTACTCTGGTTGATTCCATTCCATTCCATTCCATTGCATTCCATTCGTCTCCATTCGATTCCATTCCATTCCATTCCATTCTATTCCATTGAATTCCATTGAATTCCATTCCATTCCATTCCTTTCCATTCCATTCCATTCCATTCCATTCCATTCCATTCCATTTGATTCCATTCCATTCCATTCCATTCCATTCCATTCCATTCCATTCCATTCCATTCCATTCCGTTCTACTCGGGTTGATTCCATTCTATTCCATTCCATTCCGTTCGATTACATTTGATTCCATTCGATTCCATTCCATTCCATTCCATTCCCTTCCATTCCATTCTATTCCATTGAATTCCATTCCATTCCATTCCATTCCATTCCGTTCTACTCTCATTGATTCCATTCCATTCCACTCCATTCCATTCGATTCCATTCCATTCCATTCCATTCCATTCCATTCCATTCCATTCCATTCCATTCCAATCCATTCCATTCTACTCGGGTTGATTCCATTCCATTCCAATCCATTCCATTCCATTCCATTCCATTCCATTCGTCTCCATTCGATTCCATTCCATTCCATTCCATTCTATTCCATTGAATTCCATTGAATTCCATTCCATTCCATTCCATTCCATTCCATTCCATTCCATTCCATTCCATTCCATTCCATTCCATTCCATTCCATTCCATTCCGTTCTACTCAGGTTGATTCCACTCCATTCCATTCCATTCCATTCCATTCCATTCCATTCCATTCCATTCCATTCCATTCGTCTCCATTCGATTCCATTCGATTCCATTCCATTCTATTCCATTGAATTCCATTCAATTCCGTTCGATTCCATTCCATTCCATTCCATTCCATTCCATTCCATTCCATTCCATTCCATTCCGTTCTACTCGGGTTGATTCCATTCCATTCCATTCCATTCCATTCCGTTCTACTCGGGTTGATTCCATTCCATTCCATTCCATTCCATTCCATTCCATTCCATTCCACTCCATTCCATTCGATTCCATTCGATTCCATTCCATTCCATTCCATTCCATTCCAATCCATTCCGTTCTACTCGGGTTGATTCCATTCCATTCCATTCCATTCCAACCCATTCCAATCCATTCCATTCCATTCCATTCGATTCCATTCCATTCCTTTCCATTCCAATCCATTCCATTCTACTCGGGTTGATTCCATTCCATTCCATTCCATTCCATTCCATTCCATTCCATTCCATTCCATTCCATTCCATTCGATTCCACTCGATTCCACTCCATTCTTTCCATTCCATTCCAATCCATTCCATTCTACTCGGGTGGATTCCATTCCGTTCCATTCCATTCCATTCCATTCCATTCCATTCCATTCCACTCCATTCGATTCCATTCGATTCCATTCCATTCCATTCCATTCCATTCCATTCCATTCCATTCCATTCCTTTCTAGTCGGGTTGATTCCATGCTATTCCATTCCATTCCATTCCATTCCATTCCATTCCATTCCATTCCATTCCATTCCATTCCATTCTATTCCATTCCATTCTACTCCATTGAATTCCATTCCATTCCATTCTATTCCATTCCATTCCATTCCTTTCCATTCCATTTAGTTCTACTCGGGTTGATTCCATTCCATTCCATTCCATTCCATTCCATTCCATTCCATTCCATTCCATTCCATTCCATTCCATTAATTTCCATTCCATTCCATTCCATTCCATTCCATTCCATTCCATTCCATTCCATTAATTTCCATTCCATTCCATTCCAATCCATTCCATTCTACTCGGGTTGACTCCATTCCATTCCATTCCATTCCATTCCATTCCATTCCATTCCATTCCATTCCATTCGATTCCGTTCGATTCCATTCCATTCCATTCCATTCCATTCCATTCCATTCCATTCCATTCCATTCAATTCCATTCGATTCCATTCGATTCCATTCCATTCCATTCCATTCCAATCCATTCCATTCTACTCGGGTTGATTCCATTCCATTCCATTCCATTCCATTCCATTCCATTCCATTCCATTCCATTCCATTCCATTCTATTCCTTTCGATTCCATTCCATTCCATTAAATTCCATTCCATTCCATTCCATTCCATTCCATTCCATTCCATTCCATTCCATTCCATTCCGTTCTACTCGGGTTGATTCCACTCCATTCCATTCCATTCCATTCCATACCATTCCATTCGATTCCATTCCATTCCATTCCATTCCATTCCATTCCATTCCATTCCATTCCATTCCATTCCATTCTATTCCGTTCTAGTCGGGTTGATTCCATTCTATTCCATTCCATTCCATTCCATTCCATTCCATTCCATTCCATTCCATTCCATTCCATTCTATTCCATTCCATTCTACTCCATTGAATTCCATTCCATTCCATTCAATTCCATTCCATTCCATCCCTTTCCATTCCATTTAGTTCTACTCGGGTTGATTCCATTCCATTCCATTCCATTCCATTCCATTCCATTCCATTCCATTCAATTCCATTCCATTCCGTTACTTTCCATTCCATTCCATTCCAATCCATTCCATTCTACTCGGGTTGACTCCATTCCATTCCATTCCTTTCCTTTCCATTATATTCCATTCTATTCCATTCGATTCCGTTCGATTCCATTCCATTCCATTCCATTCCATTCCATTCCATTGCATTCCATTCCATTCCATTCCATTCCATTCCGTTCTACTCGGGTTGATTCCATTCCATTCCTTTCCATTCCATTCCATTCCATTCCATTCCATTCCATTCCATTCCATTCCATTCCATTCCATTCCAATCCATTCCATTCTACTCGGGTTGATTCCATTCCATTCCATTGCATTCGACTACATTCGATTCCATTCGATTCCATTCCATTCCATTCCGTTCCATTCCATTCCATTCCATTGCATTCTATTCCATTGAATTCCATTCCATTCCATTCCATTCCATTCCATTCCATTCCATTCCATTCCATTCCATTCCATTCCATTCCGTTCCATTCCCTTCTACTCGGGTTGATTCCATTCCATTCCATTCCATTCCGTTCTACTCGGGTTGATTCCATTCCATTCCATTCCATTCCATTCCATTCCATTCCATTCCATTCCACTCCATTCCATTCGATTCCATTCGATTCCATTCCATTCCATTCCATCCCATTCCAATCCATTCCATTCCTTTCCGTTCTACTCGGGTTGATTCCATTCCATTCCATTTCATTCCATTCCAATCCATTCCATTCCATTCGATTCCATTCGATTCCATTCCATTCCATTCCATTCCAATCCGTTCCATTCTACTCGGGTGGATTCCATTCCATTCCATTCCATTCCATTCCATTCCATTCCATTCCATTCGATTCCACTCGATTCCACTCCATTCTTTCCATTCCATTCCAATCCATTCCATTCTACTCAGGTGGATTCGATTCCGTTCCATTCCATTCCATTCCATTCCATTCCATTCCATTCCACTCCACTCCACTCCATTCCATTCCATTCCATTCCATTCCATTCCATTCCATTCCATTCCATTCCATTCCATTCCATTCTATTCCATTCCATTCTACTCCATTGAATTCCATTCCATTCCATTCTATTCCATTCCATTCCATTCCTTTCCATACCATTTAGTTCTACTCTTGTTGACTCCATTCCATTCCATTCCATTCCATTCCATTCCATTCCATTCCATTCCATTCCATTACTTTCCATTCCATTCCATTCCAATCCATTCCATTCTACTCGGGTTGACTCCATTCCATTCCATTCCATTCCATTCCATTCCATTCCATTCCATTCCATTATAATCCATTCCATTCCATTCGATTCCGTTCGATTCCATTCCATTCCATTCCATTCCATTCCATTCAATTCCATTGGATTCCATTCGATTCCATTCCATTCCATTCCATTCCAATCCATTCCATTCTACTCGGGTTGATTCCATTCCATTCCATTCCATTCCATTCCATTCCATTCCATTCCATTCCATTCCATTCCATTCCATTCCATTCTATTCCTTTCGATTCCATTCCATTCCATTAAATTCCATTCCATTCCATTCCATTCCATTCCATTCCATTCCATTCCATTCCATTCCATTCCGTTGTACTCGGGTTGATTCCACTCCATTCCATTCCATTCCATTCCATTCCATGCCATTCCATTCGATTCCATTCCATTTCATTCCATTCCATTCCATTCCATTCCATTCCATTCCATTCCATTCCATTCCATTCCATTCCATTCCATTCCATTCCATTCTAGTCGGGTTGATTCCATTCTATTCCATTCCATTCCATTCCATTCCATTCCATTCCATTCCATTCCATTCCATTCTATTCCATTCCATTCTACTCCTTTGAATTCCATTCCATTCCATTCAATTCGATTCCATTCCATCCCTTTCCATTCCATTTAGTTCTACTCGGGTTGATTCCATTCCACTCCATTCCATTCCATTCCATTCCATTCCATTCAATTCCATTCCATTCCGTTACTTTCCATTCCATTCCATTCCAATCCATTCCATTCTACTCGGGTTGACTCCATTCCATTCCATTCCTTTCCATTCCATTATATTCCATTCTATTCCATTCGATTCCGTTCGATTCCATTCCATTCCATTCCATTCCATTCCATTCCATTGCATTCAATTCCATTCCATTCCATTCCATTCCGTTCTACTCGGGTTGATTCCATTCCATTCCTTTCCATTCCATTCCATTCCATTCCATTCCATTCCATTCCATTCCATACCATTCCATTCCCTTCCATTCCATTCCATTCCAATCCATTCCATTCTACTCGGGTTGATTCCATTCCATTCCATTGCATTCGACTCCATTCGATTCCATTCGATTCCATTCCATTCCATTCCGTTCCATTCCATTCCATTCCATTCCATTCTAGTCCATTGAATTCCATTCCATTCCATTCCATTCCATTCCATTCCATTCCATTCCATTCCATTCCATTCCATTCCATTCCATTCCATTCCATTCCGTTCTACTCGGGTTGATTCCATTCCATTCCATTCCATTCCATTCCATTCCATTCCAATCTATTCCATTCTATTCAATTCGATTCCATTCGATTCCATTCAATTCCATTCCATTCCATTCCATTCCATTCCAATCTATTCCATTCGATTCCATTCCATTCCATTCCATTCCATTCCATTCCATTCCATTCCATTCCAATCCATTCCATTCTACTCGTGTTGATTCCATTCCATTCCATTCCATTCCATTCCATTCCATTCCATTCCATTCCATTCCATTCCATTCCATTCCATTCCGTTCTACTCGGGTTGATTCCATTCTATTCCATTCCATTCCATTCGATTCCATTCGATTCCATTCGATTCCATTCCATTCCATTCCATTCCATTCCATTCCATTCTATTCCATTCCGTTCCATTCCATTCCATTCCTTTCCATTCCATTCCAATCCATTCCCTTCCATTCTATTCGGGTTGATTCCATTCCATTCCATTCCATTCCATTCCATTCCATTCCATTCCATTCCATTCCATTCCATTCCATTGCATTCCATTCGATTCCATTCGATTCCATTCCATTCCATTCCATTCCATTCCATTCCATTCCTTTCCATTCTATTCCATTCCGTTCCATTCCATTCCATTCTATTCCATTCCATTCCATTCCGTTCCACTCGGGTTGATTCCATTCTATTCCATTCCATTCCATTCCATTCCATTCGATATCATTCGATTCCATTCCATTCCATTCCATTCCATTCAATTCCATTCTATTCCATTCCATTCCATTCCATTCCATTCTATTCCATTCCATTCCATTCCGTTCTACTCGGGTTGATTCCATTCCATTCCATTTCATTCCATTCCATTCCATTCCATTCCATTCCATTCCATTCCATTCCATTCCATTCCACTCGATTCCATTCCATTCCATTCCATTCCATTCCAATCCATTCCATTCTACTCGGGTGGATTCCATTCAATTCCATTCCTTTCCATTCCATTCCATTCCATTCCATTCCATTACATTCCATTCGGTTCCATTCCATTCCATTCCATTCCATTCCATTCCATTCCATTCCATTCCATTCCATTCCGTTCTAATCGGGTTGATTCCATTCTATTCCATTCCATTCCATTCCATTCCATTCCATTCCATTCCATTCCATTCCATTCCATTCCATTCTATTCCATTCCATTCTACTCCATTGAATTCCATTCCGTTCCATTCTATTCCATTCCATTCCATTCCTTTCCATTCCATTTAGTTCTACTCGGGTTGATTCCATTCCATTCCATTCCATTCCTTTCCATTAAATTCCAATCCATTCCATTCCATTACTTTCCATTCCATTCCATTCCTATCCATTCCATTCTACTCTGGTTGACTCCATTCCATTCCATTCCATTACATTACATTCCATTATATTCCATTCCATTCCATTCGATTCTGTTCGATTCCATTCCATTCCATTCCATTCCATTCCATTCCATTCCATTCAATACCATTCGATTCCATTCCATTCCATTCGATTCCATTCCATTCCGTTCCATTCCATTCCAATCCATTCCATTCTACTAAGGTTGATTCCATTCCATTCCATTCCATTCCATTCCATTCCATTCCATTCCATTCCTTTCGATTCCATTCCATTCCATTCCATTCCATTCCATTCAATTCCATTCCGTTCTACTCGGGTTGATTCCACTCCATTCCATTCCATTCCATTCCATTCCATTCCATTCCATTCCATTCCTTTCCATTCCAACCCATTCCGTTCTACTCGGGTTGATTCCATTCCATTCTATTCCATTCCGTTCCATTCCATTCCATTCCATTCCATTCCATTCCATTCCATTCCATTCCATTCCATTCCATTCCATTCCAAACCATTCCATTCTACACGGGTTCATCATTCCATTCCATTCCATTCCATTCCATTCCACTTGGGTTCATTCCATTCCATTCCATTCCATTCCATTCCATTCCATTCCATTCCACTCGGGTGCATTCCATTCCATTCCATTCCATTCCATTCCATTCCATTCCATTCCATTCCATTCCGTTCTACTCAGGTTGATTTCCATTCCATTCCATTCCATTCCATTCCATTCCATTCCATTCCATTCCATTCCATTCCATTCCATTCCATTCCATTCCGTTCTACTCGGCTTGAATCCATTGAGTTCCGTTCCGTTCCGTTCCGTCCCGACACGTCCCGTCCCGTCCCGTCCCGTCCCGTCCCGTCCCGTGCCGTTTTACTCGGGTTTATTCCTTTCCATTCCGTTCCGCTCGTTTCTGTTACGTTCCATTCCGTTCCACGCGGGTTGGTTCAATTCCATTCTATTCTATTCTATTCCTTTCCCTTCCATTCCATTCCATTCCATTCCATTCTACTCGGGTTGATTCCATGCCATTCCGTTCCGCTCCATTCCGTTCCACGCGGGTTGGTTCAATTAGATTCTATTCTATTCTATTCCTTTCCCTTCCATTCCATTCCATTCCATTCCATTCTACTCGGGTTGATTCCATGCCATTCCGTTCCGTTCCATTCCGTCCCATCCCGACCCGTCCCATCCCGTCCCGTCCCGTCCCATCCCGTTCCGTTCCACATGGGTTGATTCAATTCCTTTCGGTTACATTGAATTCCATTCCATTCCATTCTACTCGGATTGATTCCATTCCATTCCATTCCATTCCATTCCATTCCATTCCATTCAATTCCATTCCATTCCATTCCATTGCGTTCCATTCAATTCGATTCCATTCCATTCCATTCCATTCCATTCCAATCCATTCCATTCTACTTGGGTTGATTCCATTCCATTCCATTCCATTCCATTCGATTCCATTCAATTCCATTCCATTCCATTCCATTCCATTCCATTCCATTCCATTCCATTCCATTCCATTCCATTCCATTCCATTCTGATCTACTCGGGTTGATTCCACTCCATTCCATTCCATTCCATTCCATTCTATTCCATTCCATTCCATTCCATTCCATTCTATTCCATTCGATTCCATTCCATTCCATTTCATTTTATTCCATTCCATTCCATTCCATTCTATTCCGTTGAATTCCATTCCATTCCATTCCATTCCATTCCATTCCATTCCATTCCATTCCATTCCATTCCATTCCTTTCCATTCCATTCCATTCCGTTCTACTCGGGTTGATTCCACTCCATTCCATTCCATTCCATTCCATTCCATTCCATTCCATTCCATTCCATTCCACTCGGGTTGATCATTCCATTCCATTCCATTCCATTCCATTCCATTCCATTCCATTCCATTCCACTGGGGCTCATTCCATTCCATTCCATTCCATTCCATTCCATTCCATTCCATTCCATTCCATTCCATTCCATTCCATTCCATTCCATTCTACTCGGTTTGATTTCCATTCCATTCCATTCCATTCCATTCCATTACATTTCATTTTATTCCATTCCATTCCATTCCATTCTATTCCATTGAATTCCATTCCATTCCATTCCTTTCCATTCCATTCCATTCCATTCCATTCCATTCCTTTCCATTCCAATCCATTCCATTCTACTCGGGTTGATTCCATTCTATTCCATTCCATTCCATTCCATTCCATTCCATTCCATTCCATTCCATTCCATTTCATTCCATTCCATTCCATTCCATTCCATTCCATTCCATTCCATTCCATTCCATTCCATTTCATTCCATTCCCTTCCATTCCATTCCATTTCATTCCATTCCATTCCATTCCATTCCATTCCATTCCATTCCATTCCATTCAATTCCATTCCATTCCATTCCATTCCATTCCATTCCGTTCTACTCTGGTTGATTCCATTCTATTCCATTCCATTCCGTTCGATTCCATTTGATTCCATTCGATTCCATTCCATTCCATTCCATTCCCTTCCATTCCATTCTATTCCATTGAATTCCATTCCATTCCATTCCATTCCATTCCATTCCATTCCATTCCGTTCTACTCTGATTGATTCCATTAAATTCCATTCCATTCCATTCCATTCCATTCCATTCCATTCGAATCCATTCCATTCCATTCCATTCCATTCCATTCCATTCCATTCCATTCCATTCCATTCCGTTCTACTCGGGTTGATTCCATTCCATTCCATTCCATTCCATTCCATTCCATTCCATTCCATTCCATTCCACTCCATTCCATTCGATTCCATTCGATTCCATTCCATTCCATTCCATTCCATTCCATTCCAATCCATTCCATTCTACTCAGGTTGATTCCATTCCATTCCATTCCGTTCCATTCCATTCCATTCCATTCCATTCCATTCCATTCCATTGCATTCCATTCGATTCCATTAGATTCCATTCCATTCCATTCCATTCCATTGCATTCCATTCCATTCCATTCCATTCCATTCCATTCCATTCCATTCCATTCCATTCCATTCCATTCCGTTCCACTCGGGTTGATTCCATTCTATTCCATTCCATTCCATTCGATTCCATTCGATATCATTCGATTCCATTCCATCCCATTCCATTCCATTCCATTCCATTCCGTTCTTCTCGGGTTGATTCCATTCCATTCAATTTCATTCCATTCCATTCCATTCCATTCCATTCCATTCCATTCCATTCGATTCCATTCCATTCCATTCCATTCCATTCCGTTCTAGTCGGGTTGATTCCATTCCATTCCATTCCATTCCATTCCATTCCATTCCATTCCATTCTATTCCATTCCATTCTACTCCATTGAATTCCATTCCATTCCATTCAATTCCATTCCATTCCATTCCTTTCCATTCCATTTAGTTCTACTCGGGTTGATTCCATTCCATTCCATTCCATTCCATTCCATTCCATTCCATTCCATTCCATTCCATTACTTTCCATTCCATTGCATTCCAATCCATTCCATTCTACTCGGGTTGACTCCATTCCATTCCATTCCATTCCATTCCATTCCATTCCATTCCATTCCATTCCATTATATTCCATTCTATTCCATTCGATTCCGTTCGATTCCATTCCATTCCAATCCATTCCATTCCATTCCATTTCATTCCATTCCATTCGATTCCATTCCATTCCATTCGATTCCATTCCATTCCATTCCATTCCATTCCATTCCATTCCATTCCATTCCATTCACTCCATTCCGTTCTACTCGGGTTGATTCCATTGAGTTTGGTTCCGTCCCGTCCCGTCCCGTCCCGTCCCGTCCCGTCCCGTCCCGTGCCGTTTTACTCAGGTTGATTCCTTTCCATTCCGTTCCGCTCGTTTCCGTTACGTTCCATTCCGTTCCACGCGGGTTGGTTCAATTCCATTCTATTCTATTCTATTCCTTTCCCTTCCATTCCATTCCATTCCATTCCATTCTACTCGGGTTGATTCCATGCCATTCCGTTCCGTTCCATTCCGTCCCATTCCGACCCGTCCCATCCCGTCCCGTCCCGTCCCATCCCGTTCCAATCCACATGGGTTGATTCAATTCCTTTCGGTTACATTGAACTCCATTCCATTCCATTCTACTCGGATTGATTCCATTCCATTCCATTCCATTCCATTCCATTCCATTCCATTCCATTCCAATCCATTCCATTCTACTCGGTTTGATTCCATTCTATGCCATTCCATTCCATTCCATTCCATTCCATTCCATTTCATTCCATTCCATTCCATTCCATTCCATTCCACTGGATTCCATTCCATTCCATTCCATTCCATTCCATTCAATTCCATTCCGTTCTACTCGGGTTGATTCCATTCTATTCCATTCCATTCCGTTCGATTCCATTTGATTCCATTCGATTCCATTCCATTCCATTCCATTCCCTTCCATTCCATTCTATTCCATTGAATTCCATTCCATTCCATTCCATTCCATTCCATTCCATTCCATTCCATTCCATTCCAATACATTCCATTCTACTCTGGTTGATTCCATTCCATTCCATTCCATTCCATTCCATTCGTCTCCATTCGATTCCATTCCATTCCATTCCATTGTATTCCATTGAATTCCATTGAATTCCATTCCATTCCATTCCATTCCATTCCATTCCATTCCATTCCATTCCATTCCATTCCATTACGTTCTACTCGGGTTGATTCCACTCCATTCCATTCCATTCCATTCCATTCCATTCGTCTCCTTTCGATTCCATTCGATTCCATTCCATTCTATTCCATTGAATTCCATTCCATTCCATTCCATTCCGTTCCATTCCATTCCATTCCATTCCATTCCATTCCATTCCATTCTATTCCATTCCATTCCATTCCATTCCGTTCTACTCGGGTTGATTCCATTCTATTCCATTCCATTCCGTTCGATTCCATTTGATTCCATTCGATTCCATTCCATTCCATTCCATTCCCTTCCATTCCATTCTATTCCATTGAATTCCATTCCATTCCATTCCATTCCATTCCATTCCATTCCATTCCGTTCTACTCTGATTGATTCCATTCCATTCCATTCCATTCCATTCCATTCCATTCCATTCCATTCCATTCCATTCCATTCCATTCCAATACATTCCATTCTACTCTGGTTGATTCCATTCCATTCCATTCCATTGCATTCCATTCGTCTCCATTCGATTCCATTCCATTCCATTCCATTCTATTCCATTGAATTCCATTGAATTCCATTCCATTCCATTCCATTCCATTCCATTCCATTCCATTCCATTCCATTCCATTCCATTCCATTCCGTTCTACTCGGGTTGATTCCATTCTATTCCATTCCATTCCGTTCGATTCCATTTGATTCCATTCGATTCCATTCCATTCCATTCCATTCCCTTCCATTCCATTCTATTCCATTGAATTCCATTCCATTCCATTCCATTCCATTCCGTTCTACTCTGATTGATTCCATTCCATTCCATTCCATTCCATTCGATTCCATTCCATTCCATTCCATTCCATTCCATTCCATTCCATTCCATTCCATTCCAATCCATTCCATTCTACTCGGGTTGATTCCATTCCATTCCATTCCATTCCATTCCATTCGTCTCCATTCGATTCCATTCCATTCCATTCCATTCTATTCCATTGAATTCCATTGAATTCCATTCCATTCCATTCCATTCCGTTCTACTCGGGTTGATTCCACTCCATTCCATTCCATTCCATTCCATTCCATTCCATTCCATTCCATTCGTCTCCATTCGATTCCATTCGATTCCATTCCATTCTATTCCATTGAATTCCATTCAATTCCGTTCCATTCCATTCCATTCCATTCCATTCCATTCCATTCCATTCCATTCCGTTCTACTCGGGTTGATTCCATTCCATTCCATTCCATTCCATTCCGTTCTACTCGGGTTGATTCCATTCCATTCCATTCCATTCCTTTCCATTCCATTCCATTCCACTCCATTCCATTCGATTCCATTCGATTCCATTCCATTCCATTCCATTCCATTCCAATCCATTCCGTTCTACTCGGGTTGATTCCATTCCATTCCATTCCATTCCAACCCATTCCAATCCATTCCATTCCATTCCATTCGATTCCATTCCATTCCATTCCATTCCAATCCATTCCATTCTACTCGGGTTGATTCCATTCCATTCCATTCCATTCCATTCCATTCCATTCCATTCCATTCCATTCCATTCCATTCCACTCGATTCCACTCCATTCTTTCCATTCCATTCCAATCCATTCCACTCTACTCGGGTGGATTCCATTCCGTTCCATTCCATTCCATTCCATTCCATTCCATTCCATTCCACTCCATTTGATTCCATTCCATTCCATTCCATTCCATTCCATTCCATTCCATTCCATTCCATTCCATTCCTTTCTAGTCGGGTTGATTCCATGCTATTCCATTCCATTCCATTCCATTCCATTCCATTCCATTCCATTCCATTCCATTCTATTCCATTCCATTCTACTCCATTGAATTCCATTCCATTCCATTCTATTCCATTCCATTCCATTCCCTTCCATTCCATTTAGTTCTACTCGGGTTGATTCCATTCCATTCCATTCCATTCCATTCCATTCCATTCCATTCCATTCCATTCCATTAATTTCCATTCCATTCCATTCCAATCCATTCCATTCTACTCGGGTTGACTCCATTCCATTCCATTCCATTCCATTCCATTCCATTCCATTCCATTCCATTCGATTCCGTTCGATTCCATTCCATTCCATTCCATTCCATTCCATTCCATTCCATTCCATTCCATTGC
This sequence comes from Gorilla gorilla gorilla, assembly GCF_029281585.2. Lineage (NCBI taxonomy): Eukaryota > Metazoa > Chordata > Mammalia > Primates > Hominidae > Gorilla > Gorilla gorilla. Next base: position 11,044,396 of record NC_073241.2, read on the forward strand.
ATTCAATTCCATTCGATTCCATTCGATTCCATTCCATTCCATTCCATTCCAATCCATTCCATTCCACTCGGGTTGATTCCATTCCATTCCATTCCATTCCATTCCATTCCATTCCATTCCATTCCATTCCATTCCATTCTATTCCTTTTGATTCCATTCCATTCCATTAAATTCCATTCCATTCCATTCCATTCCATTCCATCTCATTCCATTCCATTCCATTCCATTCCATTCCATTCCGTTCTACTCGGGTTGATTCCACTCCATTCCATTCCATTCCATTCCATACCATTCCATTCGATTCCATTCCATTCCATTCCATTCCATTCCATTCCATTCCATTCCATTCCATTCCATTCCATTCCATTCCGTTCTAGTCGGGTTGATTCCATTCTATTCCATTCCATTCCATTCCATTCCATTCCATTCCATTCCATTCCATTCCATTCCATTCCATTCCATTCTATTCCATTCCATTCTACTCCATTGAATTCCATTCCATTCCATTCAATTCCATTCCATTCCATCCCTTTCCATTCCATTTAGTTCTACTCGGGTTGATTCCATTCCATTCCATTCCATTCCATTCCATTCCATTCCATTCCATTCCATTCCATTCAATTCCATTCCATTCCGTTACTTTCCATTCCATTCCATTCCAATCCATTCCATTCTACTCGGGTTGACTCCATTCCATTCCATTCCTTTCCTTTCCATTATATTCCATTCTATTCCATCCGATTCCGTTCGATTCCATTCCATTCCATTCCATTCCATTCCATTCCATTGCATTCCATTCCATTCCATTCCATTCCATTCCGTTCTACTCGGGTTGATTCCATTCCATTCCTTTCCATTCCATTCCATTCCATTCCATTCCATTCCATTCCATTCCATTCCATTCCATTCCATTCCATTCCAATCCATTCCATTCTACTCGGGTTGATTCCATTCCATTCCATTGCATTCGACTACATTCGATTCCATTCAATTCCATTCCATTCCATTCCGTTCCATTCCATTCCATTCCATTGCATTCTATTCCATTGAATTCCATTCCATTCCATTCCATTCCATTCCATTCCATTCCATTCCATTCCGTACCATTCCGTTCTACTCGGGTTGATTCCATTCCATTCCATTCCATTCCATTCCATTCCATTCCATTCCATTCCATTCCATTCCATTCTAATCTATTCCATTCTATTCAATTCGATTCCATTCGATTCAATTCAATTCCATTCAATTCCTTTCCATTCCATTCCAATCCATTCCATTCTACTCGGGTTGATTCCATTCCATTCCATTCCATTCCATTCCATTCCATTCCATTCCATTCCATTCCATTCCATTCCATTCCATTCGATTCCATTCCATTCCATTCCATTCCATTCCATTCCATTCCATTCCATTCCAATCTATTCCATTCGATTCCATTCCATTCCTTTCCATTCCATTCCATTCCATTCCATTCCATTCCATTCCAATCCATTCCATTCTACTTGTGTTGATTCCATTCCATTCCATTCCATTCCATTCCATTCCATTCCATTCCATTCCATTCCATTCCATTCCATTCCATTCCATTCCATTCTATTCCGTTCTACTCGGGTTGATTCCATTCTATTCCATTCCATTCCATTCCATTCCATTCGATTCCATTCGATTCCATTCCATTCCATTCCATTCCATTCCATTCCATTCCATTCCATTCCATTCCATTCCAATCCATTCCCTTCCATTCTATTCGGGTTGATTCCATTCCATTCCATTCCATTCCATTCCATTCCATTCCATTCCATTGCATTCCATTGCATTCCATTCGATTCCATTCGATTCCATTCCATTCCATTCCATTCCATTCCATTCCATTCCATTCCATTCCATTCCATTCCATTCCGTTCCATTCCGTTCTACTCGGGTTGATTCCATTCCATTCCATTCCATTCCATTCCATTCCATTCCATTCCATTCCATTCTAATCTATTCCATTCTATTCAATTCGATTCCATTCGATTCAATTCAATTCCATTCAATTCCTTTCCATTCCATTCCAATCCATTCCATTCTACTCGGGTTGATTCCATTCCATTCCATTCCATTCCATTCCATTCCATTCCATTCCATTCCATTCCATTCCATTCCATTCGATTCCATTCGATTCCATTCCATTCCATTCCATTCCATTCCATTCCATTCCATTCCAATCTATTCCATTCGATTCCATTCCATTCCTTTCCATTCCATTCCATTCCATTCCATTCCATTCCATTCCATTCCAATCCATTCCATTCTACTCGTGTTGATTCCATTCCATTCCATTCCATTCAATTCCATTCCATTCCATTCCATTCCATTCCATTCCATTCCATTCCATTCCATTCCGTTCTACTCGGGTTGATTCCATTCTATTCCATTCCATTCCATTCGATTCCGTTCGATTCCATTCGATTCCATTCGATTCCATTCCATTCCATTCCATTCCATTCCATTCCATTCCATTCCATTCCATTCCCTTCCATTCTATTCGGGTTGATTCCATTCCATTCCATTCCATTCCATTCCATTCCATTCCATTCCATTGCATTCCATTGCATTCCATTCGATTCCATTCGATTCCATTCCATTCCATTCCATTCCATTCCATTCCATTCCATTCCATTCCATTCCATTCTATTCCATTCCATTCCATTCCATTCCATTCTATTCCATTCCATTCCATTCCGTTCCACTCGGGTTGATTCCATTCTATTCCATTCCATTCCATTCGATTCCATTCGATATCATTCGATTCCATTCCATTCCATTCCATTCCATTCCATTCCATTCCATTCCATTCTATTCCATTCCATTCCATTCCATTCCATTCCATTCTATTCCATTCCATTCCATTCCGTTCTACTCGGGTTGATTCCATTCCATTCCATTTCATTCCATTCCACTCCATTCCATTCCATTCGATTCCATTCGATTCCATTCCATTCCATTCCATTCCAATCCATTCCATTCTACTCGGGTTGATTCCATTCCATTCCATTTCATTGCATTCCATTCCATTCCATTCCATTCCATTCCATTCCACTCGATTCCATATCATTACATTCCATTCCATTCCATTCCATTCCACTCGATTCCATTCCATTCCATTCCATTACATTCCATTCGGTTCCATTCCATTCCATTCCATTCCATTAAATTCCATTCCATTCCATTCCATTCCATTCCATTCCATTCCATTCCATTCCATTCTATTCCATTCCATTCCATTCCATTCCATTCTATTCCATTCCATTCCATTCCGTTCTACTCGGGTTGATTCCATTCCATTCCATTTCATTCCATTCCACTCCATTCCATTCCATTCGATTCCATTCGATTCCATTCCATTCCATTCCATTCCAATCCATTCCATTCTACTCGGGTTGATTCCATTCCATTCCATTTCATTGCATTCCATTCCATTCCATTCCATTCCATTCCATTCCACTCGATTCCATATCATTACATTCCATTCCATTCCATTCCATTCCACTCGATTCCATTCCATTCCATTCCATTACATTCCATTCGGTTCCATTCCATTCCATTCCATTCCATTCCATTCCATTCCATTCCATTCCATTCCATTCCATTCCATTCCATTCCATTCCATTCCATTCCATTCCATTCCATTCTACTCCATTGAATTCCATTCCATTCCATTCTATTCCATTTCATTCCATTCCTTTCCATTCCATTTAGTTCTACTCGGGTTGATTCCATTCCATTCCATTCCATTCCTTTCCATTCCATTCCAATCCATTACTTTCCATTCCATTCCATTCCAATCCATTCCATTCTACTCGGGTTGATTCCATTCCATTCCATTCCATTCCATTCCATTCCATTCCATTCCATTCCATTCCATTTCATTCCATTCCATTCCATTCCATTCCATTCCATTCCATTCCATTCCATTCTATTCCATTCCATTCCATTCCGTTCTACTCGGGTTGATTCCATTCCATTCCATTTCATTCCATTCCACTCCATTCCATTCCATTCGATTCCATTCGATTCCATTCCATTCCATTCCATTCCAATCCATTCCATTCTACTCGGGTTGATTCCATTCCATTCCATTTCATTCCATTCCATTCCATTCCATTCCATTCCATTCCATTCCATTCCATTCCACTCGATTCCATATCATTCCATTCCATTCCATTCCATTCCATTCCACTCGATTCCATTCCATTCCATTCCATTCCATTCCAATCCATTCCATTCTACTCGGGTGGATTCCATTCCATTCCATTCCTTTCCATTCCATTACATTCCATTCCATTCCATTCCATTACATTCCATTCGGTTCCATTCCATTCCATTCCATTCCATTCCATTCCATTCCATTCCATTCCATTCCGTTCTAATCGGGTTGATTCCATTCTATTCCATTCCATTCCATTCCATTCCATTCCATTCCATTCCATTCCATTCCATTCCATTCCATTCTATTCCATTCCATTCTACTCCATTGAATTCCATTCCATTCCATTCTATTCCATTTCATTCCATTCCTTTCCATTCCATTTAGTTCTACTCGGGTTGATTCCATTCCATTCCATTCCATTCCTTTCCATTCCATTCCAATCCATTACTTTCCATTCCATTCCATTCCAATCCATTCCATTCTACTCGGGTTGATTCCATTCTATTCCATTCCATTCCATTCCATTCCATTCCATTCCATTCCATTCCATTCCATTCCATTCCATTCCATTCCATTCCATTCCATTCCATTCCATTGCATTCCATTCCATTCGATTCCATTCCATTCCATTCCATTCCATTCCATTCCATTCCGTTCTACTCGGGTTGATTCCATTCTATTCCATTCCATTCCGTTCGATTCCATTTGATTCCATTCGATTCCATTCCATTCCATTCCATTCCCTTCCATTCCATTCTATTCCATTGAATTCCATTCCATTCCATTCCATTCCGTTCTACTCTGATTGATTCCATTAAATTCCATTCCATTCCATTCCATTCCATTCCATTCCATTCGATTCCATTCCATTCCTTTCCATTCCATTCCATTCCATTCCATTACATTACATTCCATTCTACTCTGGTTGATTCCATTCCATTCCATTCCATTCCATTCCATTCGTCTCCATTCGATTCCATTCGATTCCATTCCATTCCATTCCATTCCATTCCATTCCATTCCATTCCATTCCATTCCATTCCGTTCTACTCGGGTTGATTCCATTCCATTCCATTCCATTCCATTCCATTCCATTCCATTCCATTCCATTCCATTCCATTCCACTCCATTCCATTCGATTCCATTCGATTCCATTCCATTCCATTCCATTCCAATCCATTCCATTCTACTCGGGTTGATTCCATTCCATTCCATTCCATTCCATTCCATTCCATTCCATTCCATTCCATTCCATTCCATTCCCTTCCATTGCATTCCATTCGATTCCATTAGATTCCATTCCATTCCATTCCATTCCTTTCCATTCCATTCCATTCCATTCCATTCCGTTCCACTCGGGTTGATTCCATTCTATTCCATTCCATTCCATTCCATTCCATTTGATATCATTCGTTTCCATTCCATCCCATTCCATTCCATTCCATTCCTTTCTACTCGGGTTGATTCCATTCCATTCCATTTCATTCCATTCCATTCCATTCCATTTGATATCATTCGATTCCATTCCATCCCATTCCATTCCATTCCATTCCTTTCTACTCGGGTTGATTCCATTCCATTCCATTTCATTCCATTCCATTCCATTCCATTCCATTCCATTCCATTCCATTCCATTCCATTCCACTCCATTCCATTCCATTCCATTCGATTCCATTCCATTCCATTCCATTCCATTCCGTTCTAGTCGGGTTGATTCCATTCTATTCCATTCCATTCCATTCCATTCCATTCCATTCCATTCCATTCCATTCCATTCCATTCTATTCCATTCCATTCTACTCCATTGAATTCCATTCCATTCCATTCCATTCCATTCCATTCCATTCCATTCCTTTCCATTCCATTTAGTTCTACTCGGGTTGATTCCATTCCATTCCATTCCATTCCATTCCATTCCATTCCATTCCATTCCATTACTTTCCATTCCATTGCATTCCAATCCATTCCATTCTACTCGGGTTGACTCCATTCCATTCCATTCCATTCCATTCCATTCCACTATATTCCATTGTATTCCATTCGATTCCGTTCGATTCCATTCCATTCCATTCCATTCCATTCCATTCCATTCCATTCCATTCGATTCCATTCCATTCCATTCGATTCCATTCCATTCCATTCCATTCCATTCCATTCCATTCCATTCCATTCCAATCCATTCCATTCTACTCGGGTTGATTCCATTCCATTCCATTCCACTCCATTCCATTCCATTCCATTCCATTCCATTCCTTTCGATTCCATTCCATTCCATTCCATTCCATTCCATTCCATTCCATTCCATTCCATTCCATTCCATTCCGTTCTACTCGGGTTGATTCCACTCCATTCCATTCCATTCCATTCCATTCCATTCCATTCCATTCCATTCCATTCCATTCCATTCCTTTCCATTCCAACCCATTCCGTTCTACTCGGGTTGTTTCCATTCCATTCCATTCCATTCCGTTCCATTCCATTCCATTCCATTCCATTCCATTCCATTCCATTCCATTCGATTCCATTCCATTCCATTCCATTCGAAACCATTCCATTCTACACGGGTTCATCATTCCATTCCATTCCATTCCATTCCATTCCACTTGGGTTCATTCCATTCTATTCCATTCCATTCCATTCCATTCCATTCCACTCGGGTGCATTCCATTCCATTCCATTCCATTCCATTCCATTCCATTCCATTCCATTCCATTCCATTCCATTCCGTTCTACTCGGCTTGAATCCATTGAGTTCCGTTCCGTTCCGTTCCGTCCCGACACGTCCCGTCCCGTCCCGTCCCGTCCCGTGCCGTTTTACTCGGGTTGATTCCTTTCCATTCCGTTCCGCTCGTTTCCGTTACGTTCCATTCCGTTCCACGCGGGTTGGTTCAATTCCATTCTATTCTATTCCTTTCCCTTCCTTTCCATTCCATTCCATTCCATTCTACTCGGGTTGATTCCATGCCATTCCGTTCCGCTCCATTCCGTTCCACGCGGGTTGGTTCAATTCCATTCTATTCTATTCTATTCCTTTCCCTTCCATTCCATTCCATTCCATTCCATTCTACTCGGGTTGATTCCATGCCATTCCGTTCCGTTCCATTCCGTCCCATCCCGACCCATCCCATCCCGTCCCGTCCCGTCCCATCCCGTTCCGTTCCACATGGGTTGATTCAATTCCTTTCGTTTACATTGAATTCCATTCCATTCCATTCTACTCGGATTGATTCCATTCCATTCCATTCCATTCCATTCCATTCCATTCCATTCCATTCCATTCCATTCCAATCCATTCCATTCTACTTGGGTTGATTCCATTCCATTCCGTTCCATTCCATTCGATTCCATTCAATTCCATTCCATTCCATTCCATTCCATTCCATTCCATTCCATTGCATTCGATTCCATTCTGTTCTACTCGGGTTGATTCCACTCCATTCCATTCCATTCCATTCCATTCTATTCCATTCCATTCCATTCGATTCCATTCTATTCCATTCGATTCCATTCCATTCCATTTCATTTTATTCCATTCCATTCCATTCCATTCTATTCCATTGAATTCCATTCCATTCCATTCCATTCCATTCCGTTCCATTCCGTTCCATTCCATTCCATTCCATTCCATTCCGTTCTACTCGGGTTGATTCCACTCCATTCCATTCCATTCCATTGCATTCCATTCCATTCCATTCCATTCCACTCGGGTTGATCATTCCATTCCATTCCATTCCATTCCATTCCATTCCATTCCATTCCATTCCATTCCATTCCATTCCATTCCATTCCATTCGATTCCATTCTGTTCTACTCGGGTTGATTCCACTCCATTCCATTCCATTCCATTCCATTCCATTCTATTCCATTCCATTCCATTCAATTCCATTCTATTCCATTCGATTCCATTCCATTCCATTTCATTTTATTCCATTCCATTCCTTTCCATTCTATTCCATTGAATTCCATTCCATTCCATTCCATTCCGTTCCATTCCATTCCATTCCATTCCATTCCATTCCATTCCTTTCCATTCCAATCCATTCCATTCTACTCGGGTTGATTCCATTCTATTCCATTCCATTCCATTCCATTCCATTCCATTCCATTCCATTCCATTCCATTCCATTCCATTCCATTCCATTCCATTCCATTCCATTCCATTCCATTCCATTCCATTCCATTCCATTCGATTCCATTCCATTCCATTCCATTCCATTCCATTCCATTCCATTCCGTTCTACTCGGGTTGATTCCATTCTATTCCATTCCATTCCGTTCGATTCCATTTGATTCCATTCGATTCCATTCCATTCCATTCCATTCCCTTCCATTCCATTCTATTCCATTGAATTCCATTCCATTCCATTCCATTCCGTTCTACTCTGATTGATTCCATTAAATTCCATTCCATTCCATTCCATTCCATTCCATTCCATTCGATTCCATTCCATTCCATTCCATTCCATTCCATTCCATTCCATTCCATTCCATTACAATACATTCCATTCTACTCTGGTTGATTCCATTCCATTCCATTCCATTCCATTCCATTCGTCTCCATTCGATTCCATTCGATTCCATTCCATTCCATTCCATTCCGTTCCATTCCATTCCATTCCATTCCATTCCGTTCTACTCGGGTTGATTCCATTCCATTCCATTCCATTCCATTCCATTCCATTCCATTCCATTCCATTCCATTCCACTCCATTCCATTCGATTCCATTCGATTCCATTCCATTCCATTCCATTCCAATCCATTCCATTCTACTCGGGTTGATTCCATTCCATTCCATTCCATTCCATTCCATTCCATTGCATTCCATTCGATTCCATTAGATTCCATTCCATTCCATTCCATTCCATTCCATTCCATTCCATTCCATTCCATTCTACTCGGGTTGATTCCATTCTATTCCATTCCATTCCATTCCATTCCATTCCATTCCATTCCATTCCATTCCATTTCATTCCATTCCATTCCATTCCATTCCATTTCATTCCATTCCATTCCATTCCATTCCATTTCATTCCATTCCATTCCATTCCATTCCATTCCATTCCATTCCATTCCATTCCATTCCATTCCATTCCATTCCATTCCATTCGATTCCATTCCATTCCATTCCATTCCATTCCATTCCATTCCGTTCTACTCGGGTTGATTCCATTCTATTCCATTCCATTCCGTTCGATTCCATTTGATTCCATTCGATTCCATTCCATTCCATTCCATTCCCTTCCATTCCATTCTATTCCATTGAATTCCATTCCATTCCATTCCATTCCGTTCTACTCTGATTGATTCCATTAAATTCCATTCCATTCCATTCCATTCCATTCCATTCCATTCCATTCCATTCCATTCCATTCCATTCCATTCCATTACAATACATTCCATTCTACTCTGGTTGATTCCATTCCATTCCATTCCATTCCATTCCATTCGTCTCCATTCGATTCCATTCGATTCCATTCCATTCCATTCCATTCCATTCCATTCCATTCCATTCCATTCCATTCCATTCCATTCCATTCCATTCCATTCCATTCCATTCCGTTCTACTCGGGTTGATTCCATTCCATTCCATTCCATTCCATTCCATTCCATTCCATTCCATTCCATTCCATTCCATTCCATTCCACTCCATTCCATTCGATTCCATTCGATTCCATTCCATTCCATTCCATTCCAATCCATTCCATTCTACTCGGGTTGATTCCATTCCATTCCATTCCATTCCATTCCATTCCATTCCATTCCATTCCATTCCATTCCATTCCATTAGATTCCATTCCATTCCATTCCATTCCTTTCCATTCAATTCCATTCCATTCCATTCCGTTCCACTCGGGTTGATTCCATTCTATTCCATTCCATTCCATTCGATTCCATTTGATATCATTCGATTCCATTCCATCCCATTCCATTCCATTCCATTCCATTCCTTTCTACTCGGGTTGATTCCATTCCATTCCATTTCATTCCATTCCATTCCATTCCATTCCATTCCATTCCATTCCATTCCATTCCATTCCATTCGATTCCATTCCATTCCATTCCATTCCATTCCGTTCTAGTCGGGTTGATTCCATTCTATTCCATTCCATTCCATTCCATTCCATTCCATTCCATTCCATTCCATTCCATTCCATTCCATTCTATTCCATTCCATTCTACTCCATTGAATTCCATTCCATTCCATTCCATTCCATTCCTTTCCATTCCTTTCCATTCCATTTAGTTCTACTCGGGTTGATTCCATTCCATTCCATTCCATTCCTTTCCATTCCATTCCATTACTTTCCATTCCATTGCATTCCAATCCATTCCATTCTACTCGGGTTGACTCCATTCCATTCCATTCCATTCCATTCCATTCCATTCCACTATATTCCATTGTATTCCATTCGATTCCGTTCGATTCCATTCCATTCCATTCCATTCCATTCCATTCCATTCCATTCCATTCGATTCCATTCCATTCCATTCGATTCCATTCCATTCCATTCCATTCCATTCCATTCCATTCCATTCCAATCCATTCCATTCTACTCGGGTTGATTCCATTCCATTCCATTCCATTCCATTCCATTCCATTCCATTCCATTCCATTCCTTTCGATTCCATTCCATTCCATTCCATTCCATTCCATTCCATTCCATTCCATTCCATTCCATTCCATTCCATTCCGTTCTACTCGGGTTGATTCCACTCCATTCCATTCCATTCCATTCCATTCCATTCCATTCCATTCCATTCCATTCCATTCCATTCCTTTCCATTCCAACCCATTCCGTTCTACTCGGGTTGATTCCATTCCATTCCATTCCATTCTGTTCCATTCCATTCCATTCCATTCCATTCCATTCCATTCCATTCGATTCCATTCCATTCCATTCCATTCGAAACCATTCCATTCTACACGGGTTCATCATTCCATTCCATTCCATTCCATTCCATTCCACTTGGGTTCATTCCATTCTATTCCATTCCATTCCATTCCATTCCATTCCACTCGGGTGCATTCCATTCCATTCCATTCCATTCCATTCCATTCCATTCCATTCCATTCCATTCCATTCCATTCCATTCCGTTCTACTCGGCTTGAATCCATTGAGTTCCGTTCCGTTCCGTTCCGTCCCGACACGTCCCGTCCCGTCCCGTCCCGTCCCGTGCCGTTTTACTCGGGTTGATTCCTTTCCATTCCGTTCCGCTCGTTTCCATTACGTTCCATTCCGTTCCACGCGGGTTGGTTCAATTCCATTCTATTCTATTCTATTCCTTTCCCTTCCATTCCATTCCATTCCATTCCATTCTACTCGGGTTGATTCCATGCCATTCCGTTCCGCTCCATTCCGTTCCACGCGGGTTGGTTCAATTCCATTCTATTCTATTCTATTCCTTTCCCTTCCATTCCATTCCATTCCATTCCATTCTACTCGGGTTGATTCCATGCCATTCCGTTCCGTTCCATTCCATCCCATCCCGACCCATCCCATCCCGTCCCGTCCCGTCCCATCCCGTTCCGTTCCACATGGGTTGATTCAATTCCTTTCGTTTACATTGAATTCCATTCCATTCCATTCTACTCGGATTGATTCCATTCCATTCCATTCCATTCCATTCCATTCCATTCCATTCCATTCCATTCCATTCCATTCCAATCCATTCCATTCTACTTGGGTTGATTCCATTCCATTCCGTTCCATTCCATTCGATTCCATTCAATTCCATTCCATTCCATTCCATTCCATTCCATTCCATTCCATTCCATTCCATTCGATTCCATTCTGTTCTACTCGGGTTGATTCCACTCCATTCCATTCCATTCCATTCCATTCTATTCCATTCCATTCCATTCGATTCCATTCTATTCCATTCGATTCCATTCCATTCCATTTCATTTTATTCCATTCCATTCCATTCCATTCTATTCCATTGAATTCCATTCCATTCCATTCCATTCCATTCCGTTCCATTCCATTCCATTCCATTCCATTCCATTCCATTCCGTTCTACTCGGGTTGATTCCACTCCATTCCATTCCATTCCATTGCATTCCATTCCATTCCATTCCATTCCACTCGGTTTGATCATTCCATTCCATTCCATTCCATTCCATTCCATTCCATTCCATTCCATTCCATTCCATTCCATTCCATTCCATTCCATTCCATTCGATTCCATTCTGTTCTACTCGGGTTGATTCCACTCCATTCCATTCCATTCCATTCCATTCCATTCTATTCCATTCCATTCCATTCAATTCCATTCTATTCCATTCGATTCCACTCCATTCCATTTCATTTTATTCCATTCCATTCCTTTCCATTCTATTCCATTGAATTCCATTCCATTCCATTCCATTCCGTTCCTTTCCATTCCATTCCATTCCATTCCATTCCATTCCTTTCCATTCCAATCCATTCCATTCTACTCGGGTTGATTCCATTCTATTCCATTCCATTCCATTCCATTCCATTCCATTCCATTCCATTCCATTCCATTCCATTCCATTCCATTCCATTCCATTCCATTCCATTCCGTTCTACTCGGGTTGATTCCATTCTATTCCATTCCATTCCGTTCGATTCCATTTGATTCCATTCGATTCCATTCCATTCCATTCCATTCCCTTCCATTCCATTCTATTCCATTGAATTCCATTCCATTCCATTCCATTCCGTTCTACTCTGATTGATTCCATTAAATTCCATTCCATTCCATTCCATTCCATTCCATTCCATTCGATTCCATTCCATTCCATTCCATTCCATTCCATTCCATTCCATTCCATTCCATTACAATACATTCCATTCTACTCTGGTTGATTCCATTCCATTCCATTCCATTCCATTCCATTCGTCTCCATTCGATTCCATTCGATTCCATTCCATTCCATTCCATTCCATTCCATTCCATTCCATTCCATTCCATTCCGTTCTACTCGGGTTGATTCCATTCCATTCCATTCCATTCCATTCCATTCCATTCCATTCCATTCCATTCCACTCCATTCCATTCGATTCCATTCGATTCCATTCAATTCCATTCCATTCCAATCCATTCCATTCTACTCGGGTTGATTCCATTCCATTCCATTCCATTCCATTCCATTCCATTCCATTCCATTGCATTCCATTCGATTCCATTAGATTCCATTCCATTCCATTCCATTCCATTCCATTCCATTCCATTCCATTCCATTCCATTCCATTCCGTTCCACTCGGGTTGATTCCATTCTATTCCATTCCATTCCATTCGATTCCATTTGATATCATTCGATTCCATTCCATCCCATTCCATTCCATTCCATTCCATTCCTTTCTACTCGGGTTGATTCCATTCCATTCCATTTCATTCCATTCCATTCCATTCCATTCCATTCCATTCCATTCCATTCCATTCCATTCCATTCGATTCCATTCCATTCCATTCCATTCCATTCCGTTCTAGTCGGGTTGATTCCATTCTATTCCATTCCATTCCACTCCATTCCATTCCATTCCATTCCATTCCATTCCATTCCATTCCATTCCATTCCATTCTATTCCATTCCATTCTACTCCATTGAATTCCATTCCATTCCATTCCATTCCATTCCATTCCATTCCATTCCATTCCATTCCATTCCATTCCATTCCTTTCCATTCCATTTAGTTCTACTCGGGTTGATTCCATTCCATTCCATTCCATTCCATTCCATTCCATTCCATTCCATTCCATTCCATTCCACTATATTCCATTCTATTCCATTCGATTCCGTTCGATTCCATTCCATTCCATTCCATTCCATTCCATTCCATTCCATTCCATTCCATTCCATTCCATTCCATTCCATTCCATTCCATTCCATTCCATTCCATTCCATTCCATTTACTCCATTCCGTTCTACTCGGGTTGATTCCATTGAGTTTGGTTCCGTCCCGTCCCGTCCCGTCCCGTCCCGTCCCGTCCCGTCCCGTGCCGTTTTACTCAGGTTGATTCCTTTCCATTCCGTTCCGCTCGTTTCCGTTACGTTCCATTCCGTTCCACGCGTGTTGGTTCAATTCCATTCTATTCTATTCTATTCCTTTCCCTTCCATTCCATTCCATTCCATTCCATTCTACTCGGGTTGATTCCATGCCATTCCGTTCCGTTCCATTCCGTCCCATTCCCACCCGTCCCATCCCGTCCCGTCCCGTCCCATCCCGTTCCAATCTACGTGGGTTGATTCAATTCCTTTCGGTTACATTGAACTCCATTCCATTCCATTCTACTCGGATTGATTCCATTCCATTCCATTCCATTCCATTCCATTCCATTCCATTCCATTCCATTCCAATCCATTCCATTCTACGCGGGTTGATTCAATTCTATGCCATTCCATTCCATTCCATTCCATTCCATTCCATTCCATTCCATACCATTTCATTCCATTCCATTCCATTCCATTTCATTCCATTCCATTCCATTCCATTCCATTCCATTCCATTCCATTCCATTCCATTTCATTCCATTCCATTCCATTCCATTCCATTCCATTCCATTCCAATCCATTCCATTCTACTCGGGTTGATTCCATTCCATTCCATTCGATTTCATTCCATTCCATTCCATTCCATTCCATTCCATTCCATTCCATTCCATTCCATTCCATTCCGTTCTACTCGGGTTGATTCCATTCTATTCCATTCCATTCTGTTCGATTCCATTTGATTCCATTCGATTCCTTTCCATTCCATTCCATTCCCTTCCATTCCATTCTATTCCATTGAATTCCATTCCATTCCATTCCATTCCATTCCATTCCATTCCGTTCTACTCTGATTGATTCCATTCCATTCCATTCCATTCCATTCCATTCCATTCCATTCCATTCCATTCCATTCCATTCCAATACATTCCATTCTACTCTGGTTGATTCCATTCCATTCCATTCCATTCCATTCCATTCGTCTCCATTCGATTCCATTCCATTCCATTCCATTCCAAACCATTCCATTCTACTCGGGTTCATCATTCCATTCCATTCCATTGCATTCCATTCGATTCGATTCCATTCCATTCCATTCCATTCCATTCCATTCCGTTCCACTCGGGTTGATTCCATTCTATTCCATTCCATTCCATTCGATTCCATTCGATATCATTCGATTCCATTCCATTCCATTCCATTCCATTCCATTCCATTCCGTTCTACTCAGGTTGATTCCATTCCATTCCATTCGATTCCATTCCATTCCATTCCATTCCATTCCATTCCATTCCATTCCATTCCATTCCATTCCATTCTACTCGGGTTGATTCCATTCTATTCCATTCCATTCCATTCGATTCCATTCGATATCATTCGATTCCATTCCATTCCATTCCATTCCATTCCATTCCATTCCATTCCATTCCATACCATTCCAATCCATTCCATTCCATTCCATTCCGTTCTACTCGGGTTGATTCCATTCCATTCCATTCCAGTCCATTCCATTCCATTCCATTCCACTCGGGTTGATCATTCCATTCCATTCCATTCCATTCCATTCCATTCCATTCCATTCCATTCCATTCCATTCCATTCCAATCGGGCTCATTCCATTCCATTCCATTCATTTCCATTCCATTCCATTCCATTCCATTCCATTCCATTCCATTCCATTCCATTCCGTTCTACTCCGTTTGATTTCCATTCCATTCCATTCCATTCCATTCCATTCCATTCCATTCCATTCCATTCCATTCCATTCTATTCTATTCCTTTCCATTTACTCCATTCCGTTCTACTCGGGTTGATTCCATTGAGTTTGGTTCCGTTCCGTTCCGTCACGTCCCGTCCCGTCCCGTCCCGTCCCGTGCCGTTTTACTCGGGTTGATTCCTTTCAATTCCGTTCCGCTCGTTTCCGTTGCGTTCCATTCCGTTCCACGCTGGTTGGTTCAATTCCATTCTATTCTATTCTATTCCTTTCCATTCCATTCCATTCCATT
Organism: Gorilla gorilla gorilla; assembly: GCF_029281585.2. Lineage (NCBI taxonomy): Eukaryota > Metazoa > Chordata > Mammalia > Primates > Hominidae > Gorilla > Gorilla gorilla. The sequence goes on from NC_073241.2 coordinate 11,060,556, forward strand.
CCATTCCATTCTACTCGGGTTGATTCCATGCCATTCCATTCCGTTCCATTCCGTCCCTTCCCGACCCGTCCCATCACGTCCCGTCCCGTCCCATCCCGTTCCGTTCCACGTGGGTTGATTCAATTCCTTTCGGTTACATTGAATTCCATTCCATTCCATTCTACTCGGATTGATTCCATTCCATTCCATTCCATTCCATTCCATTCCATTCCATTCCATTCCATTCCATTCCTTTCCATTCCAATCCATTCCATTCTACTCGGGTTGATTCCATTCTATTCCATTCCATTCCATTCCATTCCATTCCATTCCATTCCATTCCATTCCATTTCATTCCATTCCATTCCATTCCATTCCATTCCATTCCATTCCATTCCATTCCATTCCATTCGATTCCATTCCATTCCATTCCATTCCATTCCATACCATTCCATTCCGTTCTACTCGGGTTGATTCCATTCCATTCCATTCCATTCCATTCCATTCCATTCCATTCCATTCCATTCCATTCCATTCCATTCCACTCCATTCCATTCGATTCCATTCGATTCCATTCGATTCCATTCCATTCCATTCCATTCCATTCCATTCCATTCCATTCCATTCCATTCCATTCCATTCCATTCCATTCGATTCCATTCCATTCCATTCCATTCCATTCCATTCCATTCCATTCCATTCCATTCCATTCCATTCCATTCTATTCCATTCCATTCCATTCCATTCAATTCCATTCCATTCCATTCCAATCCATTCCCTTCCGTTCTATTCGGGTTGATTCCATTCCATTCCATTCCATTCCATTCCATTCCATTCCATTCCATTCCATTCCACTCCATTGCATTCCATTCGATTCCATTCGATTCCATTCCATTCCATTCCATTCCATTCCATTCCATTCCATTCCATTCCATTCTATTCCATTCCATTCCATTCCATTCCATTCTATTCCATTCCATTCCATTCCGTTCCACTCGGGTTGATTCCATTCTATTCCATTCCATTCCATTCGATTCCATTCGATATCATTCGATTCCATTCCATTCCATTCCATTCCATTCCATTCCATTCCATTCTATTCCATTCCATTCCATTCCATTCCATTCTATTCCATTCCATTCCATTCCGTTCTACTCGGGTTGATTCCATTCCATTCCATTTCATTCCATTCCATTCCATTCCATTCCATTCCATTCCATTCCATTCCATTCGATTCCATTCGATTCCATTCCATTCCATTCCATCCCAATCCATTCCATTCTACTCCATTGAATTCCATTCCATTCCATTCTATTCCATTCCATTCCATTCCTTTCCATTCCATTTAGTTCTACTCGGGTTGATTCCATTCCATTCCATTCCATTCCTTTCCATTCCATTCCAATCCATTCCATTCCATTACTTTCCATTCCATTCCATTCCAATCCATTCCATTCTACTCGGGTTGACTCCATTCCATTCCATTCCATTACATTACATTCCATTATACTCCATTCCATTCCATTCGATTCCGTTCGATTCCATTCCATTCCATTCCATTCCATTCCATTCCATTCCATTCCATTCGATTCCATTCCATTCCATTCGATTCCATTCCATTCCATTCCATTCCATTCCATTCCAATCCATTCCATTCTACTCGGGTTGATTCCATTCCATTCCATTCCATTCCATTCGATTCCATTCCATTCCATTCCATTCCGTTCTACTCGGGTTGATTCCACTCCATTCCATTCCATTCCATTCCATTCCAACCCATTCCGTTCTACTCGGGTTGATTCCATTCCATTCCATTCCATTCCGTTCCATTCCATTCCATTCCATTCCGTTCCATTCCATTCCATTCCATTCCATTCCATTCCATTCGATTCCATTCCATTCCATTCCATTCCAAACCATTCCATTCTACTCGGGTTCATCATTCCATTCCATTCCATTCCATTCCATTCCACTCGGGTTCATTCCATTCCATTCCATTCCATTCCATTCCATTCCATTCCCCACGGGTGCATTCCATTCCATTCCATTCCATTCCATTCCATTCCATTCCATTCCATTCCGTTCTACTCAGGTTGATTTCCATTCCATTCCATTCCATTCCATTCCATTCCATTCCATTCCATTCCATTCCATTCCATTCCATTCCATTCCATTCCATTCGATTCCATTCCATTCCATTCGATTCCATTCCATTCCATTCCATTCCATTCCATTCCATTCCAATCCATTCCATTCTACTCGGGTTGATTCCATTCCATTCCATTCCATTCCATTCCATTCCATTCCATTCCATTCCGTTCTACTCGGGTTGATTCCACTCCATTCCATTCCATTCCATTCCATTCCTTTCCATTCCATTCCATTCCAACCCATTCCGTTCTACTCGGGTTGATTCCATTCCATTCCATTCCATTCCGTTCCATTCCATTCCATTCCATTCCATTCCATTCCATTCGATTCCATTCCATTCCATTCCATTCCAAACCATTCCATTCTACTCGGGTTCATCATTCCATTCCATTCCATTCCATTCCATTCCACTCGGGTTCATTCCATTCCATTCCATTCCATTCCATTCCCCTCGGGTGCATTCCATTCCATTCCATTCCATTCCATTCCATTCCATTCCATTCCATTCCATTCCGTTCTACTCAGGTTGATTTCCATTCCATTCCATTCCATTCCATTCCATTCCATTCTATTCCATTCCATTCCATTCCATTCCGTTCTACTCGGCTTGAATCCATTGAGTTCCGTTCCGTTCCGTTCCGTCCCGACACGTCCCGTCCCGTCCCGTCCCGTCCTGTCCCGTCCCGTGCCGTTTTACTCAGGTTGATTCCTTTCCATTCCGTTCCGCTCGTTTCCGTTACGTTCCATTCCGTTCCACGCGGGTGGGTTCAATTCCATTCTATTCTATTCTATTCCTTTCCCTTCCATTCCATTCCATTCCATTCCATTCTACTCGGGTTGATTCCATGCCATTCCGTTCCGCTCCATTCCGTTCCACGCGGGTTGGTTCAATTCCATTCTATTCTATTCTATTCCTTTCCCTTCCATTCCATTCCATTCCATTCCATTCTACTCGGGTTGATTCCATGCCTTCCGTTCCGTTCCATTCCGTCCCATCCCGACCCGTCCCATCCCGTCCCGTCCCGTCCCATCCCGTTCCGTCCCACATGGGTTGATTCAATTCCTTTCGGTTACATTGAATTCCATTCCATTCCATTCTACTCGGATTGATTCCATTCCATTCCATTCCATTCCATTCCATTCCATTCCATTCCATTCCATTCCATTGCGTTCCATTCGATTCGATTCCATTCCATTCCATTCCATTCCATTCCATTCCATTCCATTCCGTTCTACTCGGGTTGATTCCACTCCATTCCATTCCATTCCATTCCATTCCATTCCATTCCATTCCATTCCACTCGGGTTGATCATTCCATTCCATTCCATTCCATTCCATTCCATTCCATTCCATTCCATTCCTTTCCATTCCATTCCACTCGGGCTCATTCCATTCCATTCCATTCAATTCCATTCCATTCCATTCCATTCCATTCCATTCCATTCCATTCCATTCCATTCCGTTCTACTCGGTTTGATTTCCATTCCATTCCATTCCATTCCATTCCATTCCATTCCATTCCTTTCCATTCCATTCCATTCCTTTCCATTTACTCCATTCCGTTCTACTCGGGTTGATTCCATTGAGTTTGGTTCCGTTCCGTTCCGTCCCGTCCCGTCCCGTCCCGTCCCGTCCCGTGCCGTTTTACTCGGGTTGATTCCTTTCCATTCCGTTCCGCTCGTTTCCGTTGCGTTCCATTCTGTTCCACGCGGGTTGGTTCAATTCTATTCTATTCTATTTATTCCTTTCCATTCCATTCCATTCCATTCCATTCCATTCTACTCGGGTTGATTCCATGCCATTCCGTTCCGTTCCATTCCGTCCCATCCCGACCCGTCCCATCACGTCCCATCCCGTCCCATCCCGTTCCGTTCCACATGGGTTGATTCAATTCCTTTCGGTTACATTGAATTCCATTCCATTCCATTCTACTCGGATTGATTCCATTCCATTCCATTCCATTCCATTCCATTCCATTCCATTCCATTCCATTCCTTTCCATTCCAATCCATTCCATTCTACTAGGGTTGATTCCATTCTATTCCATTCCATTCCATTCCATTCCATTCCATTCCATTTCATTCCATTCCATTCCATTCCATTCCATTCCATTCCATTCCTTTCCATTCCATTCCATTCGATTCCATTCCATTCCATTCCATTCCATTCCATTCCATTCCGTTCTACTCGGGTTGATTCCATTCTATTCCATTCCATTCCGTTCGATTCCATTTGATTCCATTCGATTCCATTCCATTCCATTCCATTCCCTTCCATTCCATTCTATTCCATTGAATTCCATTCCATTCAATTCCATTCCATTCCATTCCGTTCTACTCTGATTGATTCCATTAAATTCCATTCCATTCCATTCCATTCCATTCAATTCCATTCCATTCCATTCCATTCCATTCCATTCCATTCCATTCCATTCCAATACATTCCATTCTACTCTGGTTGATTCCATTCCATTCCATTCCATTTCATTCCATTCGTCTCCATTCGATTCCATTCGATTCCATTCCATTCCATTCCATGCAATTCCATTCCATTCCATTCCATTCCATTCCATTCCATTCCATTCCATTCCATTCCATTCCATTCCATTCCATTCCGTTCTACTCGGGTTGATTCCATTCCATTCCATTCCATTCCATTCCATTCCATTCCATTCCATTCCACTCCATTACATTCGATTCCATTCGATTCCATTCCATTCCATTCCATTCCATTCCAATCCATTCCATTCTACTCGGGTTGATTCCATTCCATTCCATTCCATTCCATTCCATTCCATTCCATTCCATTCCATTCCATTCCAATCGGGCTCATTCCATTCCATTCCATTCAATTCCATTCCATTCCATTCCATTCCATTCCATTCCATTCCATTCCATTCCATTCCGTTCTACTCCGTTTGATTTCCATTCCATTCCATTCCATTCCATTCCATTCCATTCCATTCCATTCCATTCCATTCCATTCTATTCTATTCCTTTCCATTTACTCCATTCCGTTCTACTCGGGTTGATTCCATTGAGTTTGGTTCCGTTCCGTTCCGTCACGTCCCGTCCCGTCCCGTCCCGTCCCGTGCCGTTTTACTCGGGTTGATTCCTTTCAATTCCGTTCCGCTCGTTTCCGTTGCGTTCCATTCCGTTCCACGCTGGTTGGTTCAATTCCATTCTATTCTATTCTATTCCTTTCCATTCCATTCCATTCCATTCCATTCCATTCTACTCGGGTTGATTCCATGCCATTCCATTCCGTTCCATTCCGTCCCTTCCCGACCCGTCCCATCACGTCCCGTCCCGTCCCATCCCGTTCCGTTCCACGTGGGTTGATTCAATTCCTTTCGGTTACATTGAATTCCATTCCATTCCATTCTACTCGGATTGATTCCATTCCATTCCATTCCATTCCATTCCATTCCATTCCATTCCATTCCATTCCATTCCTTTCCATTCCAATCCATTCCATTCTACTCGGGTTGATTCCATTCTATTCCATTCCATTCCATTCCATTCCATTCCATTCCATTCCATTCCATTCCATTTCATTCCATTCCATTCCATTCCATTCCATTCCATTCCATTCCATTCCATTCCATTCGATTCCATTCCATTCCATTCCATTCCATTCCATACCATTCCATTCCGTTCTACTCGGGTTGATTCCATTCCATTCCATTCCATTCCATTCCATTCCATTCCATTCCATTCCATTCCATTCCATTCCATTCCACTCCATTCCATTCGATTCCATTCGATTCCATTCGATTCCATTCCATTCCATTCCATTCCATTCCATTCCATTCCATTCCATTCCATTCCATTCCATTCCATTCCATTCGATTCCATTCCATTCCATTCCATTCCATTCCATTCCATTCCATTCCATTCCATTCCATTCCATTCCATTCTATTCCATTCCATTCCATTCCATTCAATTCCATTCCATTCCATTCCAATCCATTCCCTTCCGTTCTATTCGGGTTGATTCCATTCCATTCCATTCCATTCCATTCCATTCCATTCCATTCCATTCCACTCCATTGCATTCCATTCGATTCCATTCGATTCCATTCCATTCCATTCCATTCCATTCCATTCCATTCCATTCCATTCCATTCTATTCCATTCCATTCCATTCCATTCCATTCTATTCCATTCCATTCCATTCCGTTCCACTCGGGTTGATTCCATTCTATTCCATTCCATTCCATTCGATTCCATTCGATATCATTCGATTCCATTCCATTCCATTCCATTCCATTCCATTCCATTCCATTCCATTCTATTCCATTCCATTCCATTCCATTCCATTCTATTCCATTCCATTCCATTCCGTTCTACTCGGGTTGATTCCATTCCATTCCATTTCATTCCATTCCATTCCATTCCATTCCATTCCATTCCATTCCATTCCATTCGATTCCATTCGATTCCATTCCATTCCATTCCATCCCAATCCATTCCATTCTACTCCATTGAATTCCATTCCATTCCATTCTATTCCATTCCATTCCATTCCTTTCCATTCCATTTAGTTCTACTCGGGTTGATTCCATTCCATTCCATTCCATTCCTTTCCATTCCATTCCAATCCATTCCATTCCATTACTTTCCATTCCATTCCATTCCAATCCATTCCATTCTACTCGGGTTGACTCCATTCCATTCCATTCCATTACATTACATTCCATTATACTCCATTCCATTCCATTCGATTCCGTTCGATTCCATTCCATTCCATTCCATTCCATTCCATTCCATTCCATTCCATTCGATTCCATTCCATTCCATTCGATTCCATTCCATTCCATTCCATTCCATTCCATTCCAATCCATTCCATTCTACTCGGGTTGATTCCATTCCATTCCATTCCATTCCATTCGATTCCATTCCATTCCATTCCATTCCGTTCTACTCGGGTTGATTCCACTCCATTCCATTCCATTCCATTCCATTCCAACCCATTCCGTTCTACTCGGGTTGATTCCATTCCATTCCATTCCATTCCGTTCCATTCCATTCCATTCCATTCCGTTCCATTCCATTCCATTCCATTCCATTCCATTCCATTCGATTCCATTCCATTCCATTCCATTCCAAACCATTCCATTCTACTCGGGTTCATCATTCCATTCCATTCCATTCCATTCCATTCCACTCGGGTTCATTCCATTCCATTCCATTCCATTCCATTCCATTCCATTCCCCACGGGTGCATTCCATTCCATTCCATTCCATTCCATTCCATTCCATTCCATTCCATTCCGTTCTACTCAGGTTGATTTCCATTCCATTCCATTCCATTCCATTCCATTCCATTCCATTCCATTCCATTCCATTCCATTCCATTCCATTCGATTCCATTCCATTCCATTCGATTCCATTCCATTCCATTCCATTCCATTCCATTCCATTCCAATCCATTCCATTCTACTCGGGTTGATTCCATTCCATTCCATTCCATTCCATTCCATTCCATTCCATTCCATTCCGTTCTACTCGGGTTGATTCCACTCCATTCCATTCCATTCCATTCCATTCCTTTCCATTCCATTCCATTCCAACCCATTCCGTTCTACTCGGGTTGATTCCATTCCATTCCATTCCATTCCGTTCCATTCCATTCCATTCCATTCCATTCCATTCCATTCGATTCCATTCCATTCCATTCCATTCCAAACCATTCCATTCTACTCGGGTTCATCATTCCATTCCATTCCATTCCATTCCATTCCACTCGGGTTCATTCCATTCCATTCCATTCCATTCCATTCCCCTCGGGTGCATTCCATTCCATTCCATTCCATTCCATTCCATTCCATTCCATTCCATTCCATTCCGTTCTACTCAGGTTGATTTCCATTCCATTCCATTCCATTCCATTCCATTCCATTCTATTCCATTCCATTCCATTCCATTCCGTTCTACTCGGCTTGAATCCATTGAGTTCCGTTCCGTTCCGTTCCGTCCCGACACGTCCCGTCCCGTCCCGTCCCGTCCTGTCCCGTCCCGTGCCGTTTTACTCAGGTTGATTCCTTTCCATTCCGTTCCGCTCGTTTCCGTTACGTTCCATTCCGTTCCACGCGGGTGGGTTCAATTCCATTCTATTCTATTCTATTCCTTTCCCTTCCATTCCATTCCATTCCATTCCATTCTACTCGGGTTGATTCCATGCCATTCCGTTCCGCTCCATTCCGTTCCACGCGGGTTGGTTCAATTCCATTCTATTCTATTCTATTCCTTTCCCTTCCATTCCATTCCATTCCATTCCATTCTACTCGGGTTGATTCCATGCCTTCCGTTCCGTTCCATTCCGTCCCATCCCGACCCGTCCCATCCCGTCCCGTCCCGTCCCATCCCGTTCCGTCCCACATGGGTTGATTCAATTCCTTTCGGTTACATTGAATTCCATTCCATTCCATTCTACTCGGATTGATTCCATTCCATTCCATTCCATTCCATTCCATTCCATTCCATTCCATTCCATTCCATTGCGTTCCATTCGATTCGATTCCATTCCATTCCATTCCATTCCATTCCATTCCATTCCATTCCGTTCTACTCGGGTTGATTCCACTCCATTCCATTCCATTCCATTCCATTCCATTCCATTCCATTCCATTCCACTCGGGTTGATCATTCCATTCCATTCCATTCCATTCCATTCCATTCCATTCCATTCCATTCCTTTCCATTCCATTCCACTCGGGCTCATTCCATTCCATTCCATTCAATTCCATTCCATTCCATTCCATTCCATTCCATTCCATTCCATTCCATTCCATTCCATTCCGTTCTACTCGGTTTGATTTCCATTCCATTCCATTCCATTCCATTCCATTCCATTCCATTCCATTCCTTTCCATTCCATTCCATTCCTTTCCATTTACTCCATTCCGTTCTACTCGGGTTGATTCCATTGAGTTTGGTTCCGTTCCGTTCCGTCCCGTCCCGTCCCGTCCCGTCCCGTCCCGTGCCGTTTTACTCGGGTTGATTCCTTTCCATTCCGTTCCGCTCGTTTCCGTTGCGTTCCATTCTGTTCCACGCGGGTTGGTTCAATTCTATTCTATTCTATTCTATTCCTTTCCATTCCATTCCATTCCATTCCATTCCATTCTACTCGGGTTGATTCCATGCCATTCCGTTCCGTTCCATTCCGTCCCATCCCGACCCGTCCCATCACGTCCCATCCCGTCCCATCCCGTTCCGTTCCACATGGGTTGATTCAATTCCTTTCGGTTACATTGAATTCCATTCCATTCCATTCTACTCGGATTGATTCCATTCCATTCCATTCCATTCCATTCCATTCCATTCCATTCCATTCCATTCCTTTCCATTCCAATCCATTCCATTCTACTAGGGTTGATTCCATTCTATTCCATTCCATTCCATTCCATTCCATTCCATTCCATTTCATTCCATTCCATTCCATTCCATTCCATTCCATTCCATTCCTTTCCATTCCATTCCATTCGATTCCATTCCATTCCATTCCATTCCATTCCATTCCATTCCGTTCTACTCGGGTTGATTCCATTCTATTCCATTCCATTCCGTTCGATTCCATTTGATTCCATTCGATTCCATTCCATTCCATTCCATTCCCTTCCATTCCATTCTATTCCATTGAATTCCATTCCATTCAATTCCATTCCATTCCATTCCGTTCTACTCTGATTGATTCCATTAAATTCCATTCCATTCCATTCCATTCCATTCAATTCCATTCCATTCCATTCCATTCCATTCCATTCCATTCCATTCCATTCCAATACATTCCATTCTACTCTGGTTGATTCCATTCCATTCCATTCCATTTCATTCCATTCGTCTCCATTCGATTCCATTCGATTCCATTCCATTCCATTCCATGCAATTCCATTCCATTCCATTCCATTCCATTCCATTCCATTCCATTCCATTCCATTCCATTCCATTCCATTCCATTCCGTTCTACTCGGGTTGATTCCATTCCATTCCATTCCATTCCATTCCATTCCATTCCATTCCATTCCACTCCATTACATTCGATTCCATTCGATTCCATTCCATTCCATTCCATTCCATTCCAATCCATTCCATTCTACTCGGGTTGATTCCATTCCATTCCATTCCATTCCATTCCATTCCATTCCATTCCATTCCATTCCATTCCATTCCATTCCATTCCATTCCGTTCCACTCGGGTTGATTCCATTCTATTCCATTTCATTCCATTCGATTCCATTCGATATCATTCGATTCCATTCCATCCCATTCCATTCCATTCCATTCCATTCCGTTCTACTCGGGTTGATTCCATTCCATTCCATTTCATGCCATTCCATTCCATTCCATTTCTTTCGATTCCATTCGTTTCCATTCCATTCCATTCCATTCCAATCCATTCCATTCTACTCGGGTTGATTCCATTCCATTCCATTCCATTCCATTCCATTCCATTCCATTCCATTCCATTCCATTCCATTCCATTCCATTCCACTCGATTCCATTCCATTCCTTTCCATTCCATTCCAATCCATTCCATTCTACTCGGGTGGATTCCATTCCATTCCATTCCATTCCATTCCATTCCATTCCATTCCATTCCATTCCATTCCATTCCATTCGATTCCATTCCATTCCATTCCATTCCATTCCATTCCATTCCATTCCATTCCGTTCTAGTCGTGTTGATTCCATTCTATTCCATTCCATTCCATTCCATTCCATTCCATTCCATTCCATTCCATTCCATTCTATTCCATTCCATTCTACTCCATTGAATTCCATTCCATTCCATTCAATTCCATTCCATTCCATTCCTTTCCATTCCATTTAGTTCTACTCGGGTTGATTCCATTCCATTCCATTCCATTCCATTCCATTCCATTCCATTCCATTCCATTCCATTCCATTACTTTCCATTCCATTCCATTCCAATCCATTCCATTCTACTCGGGTTGACTCCATTCCATTCCATTCCATTCCATTCCATTCCATTCCATTCCATTATATTCCATTCTATTCCATTCGATTCCGTTCGATTCCATTCCATTCCATTCCATTCCATTCCATTCCATTCCATTCCATTCCATTCCATTCCATTCCATTCCATTCGATTCCATTCCATTCCATTCCATTCCATTCCATTCCATTCCATTCCATTCCATTCCATTCCATTACATTACATTTACTCCATTCCGTTCTACTCGGGTTGATTCCATTGAGTTAGGTTCCGTCCCGTCCCGTCCCGTCCCGTCCCGTCCCGTGCCGTTTTACTCAGGTTGATTCCTTTCCATTCCGTTCCGCTCGTTTCCGTTACGTTCCATTCCATTCCACGCGGGTTGGTTCAATTCCATTCTATTCTATTCTATTCCTTTCCCTTCCATTCCATTCCATTCCATTCCATTCTACTCGGGTTGATTCCATGCCATTCAGTTCCGTTCCATTCCGTCCCATCCCCACCCGTCCCATCCCGTCCCGTCCCGTCCCATCCCGTTCCGTTCCACATGGGTTGATTCAATTCCTTTCGGTTACATTGAATTCCATTCCATTCCATTCTACTCGGATTGATTCCATTCCATTCTATTCCATTCCATTCCATTCCATTCCATTCCATTCCAATCCATTCCATTCTACTCGGGTTGATTCCATTCTATTCCATTCCATTCCATTCCATTCCATTCCATTCTATTCCATTCCATTCCATTCCATTTCATTCCATTCCATTCCATTCCATTCCATTCCATTCCATTCCATTCCATTCCATTCCATTCGATTCCTTTCCATTCCATTATATTCCAATCCATTCCATTCCATTCCATTCCATTCCGTTCTCCTCGGGATGATTCCATTCTATTCCATTCCATTCCGTTCGATTCCATTTGATTCCATTCGATTCCATTCCATTCCATTCCATTCCCTTCCATTCCATTCTATTCCATTGAATTCCATTCCATTCCATTCCATTCCATTCCATTCCGTTCTACTCTGATTGATTCCATTAAATTCCATTCCATTCCATTCCATTCCATTCCATTCCATTCCATTCGATTCCATTCCATTCCATTCCATTCCATTCCATTCCAATACATTCCATTCTACTCTGGTTGATTCCATTCCATTCCATTCCATTCCATTCCATTCGTCTCCATTCGATTCCATTCGATTCCATTCCATTCCATTCCATGCAATTCCATTCCATTCCATTCCATTCCATTCCATTCCATTCCATTCCATTCCATTCCATTCCATTCCATTCCATTCCATTCCGTTCTACTCGGGTTGATTCCATTCCATTCCATTCTATTCCATTCTATTCCATTCCATTCCATTCCATTCCATTCCATTCCATTCCACTCCATTACATTCGATTCCATTCGATTCCATTCCATTCCATTCCATTCCATTCCAATCCATTCCATTCTACTCGGGTTGATTCCATTCCATTCCATTCCATTCCATTCCATTCCATTCCATTCCATTCCATTCCATTCCATTCCATTCCATTCCATTCCATTGCATTGCATTAGATTCCATTCCATTCCATTCCATTCCATTCCATTCCATTCCATTCCATTCCATTCCATTCCATTCCATTCCGTTCCACTCGGGTTGATTCCATTCTATTCCATTTCATTCCATTCGATTGCATTCGATATCATTCGATTCCATTCCATCCCATTCCATTCCATTCCATTCCATTCCGTTCTACTCGGGTTGATTCCATTCCATTCCATTTCATGCCATTCCATTCCATTCCATTTCTTTCTATTCCATTCGTTTCCATTCCATTCCATTCCATTCCAATCCATTCCATTCTACTCGGGTTGATTCCATTCCATTCCATTCCATTCCATTCCATTCCATTCCATTCCATTCCATTCCATTCCATTCCACTCGATTCCATTCCATTCCTTTCCATTCCATTCCAATCCATTCCATTCTACTCGGGTGGATTCCATTCCATTCCATTCCATTCCATTCCATTCCATTCCATTCCATTCCATTCCATTCCATTCCATTCCATTCCATTCCATTCCATTCCGTTCTAGTCGTGTTGATTCCATTCTATTCCATTCCATTCCATTCCATTCCATTCCATTCCATTCCATTCCATTCCATTCCATTCCATTCTATTCCATTCCATTCTACTCCATTGAATTCCATTCCATTCCATTCAATTCCATTCCATTCCATTCCTTTCCATTCCATTTAGTTCTACTCGGGTTGATTCCATTCCATTCCATTCCATTCCATTCCATTCCATTCCATTCCATTCCATTCCATTCCATTACTTTCCATTCCATTCCATTCCAATCCATTCCATTCTACTCGGGTTGACTCCATTCCATTCCATTCCATTCCATTACTTTCCATTCCATTCCATTCCAATCCATTCCATTCTACTCGGGTTGACTCCATTCCATTCCATTCCATTCCATTCCATTCCATTCCATTCCGTTCTAGTCGTGTTGATTCCATTCCATTCCATTCCATTCCATTCCATTCCATTCCATTCTATTCCATTCCATTCTACTCCATTGAATTCCATTCCATTCCATTCAATTCCATTCCATTCCATTCCTTTCCATTCCATTTAGTTCTACTCGGGTTGATTCCATTCCATTCCATTCCATTCCATTCCATTCCATTCCATTCCATTCCATTCCATTCCATTGCATTCCATTCCATTCCATTCCATTCCATTCCATTACATTACATTTACTCCATTCCGTTCTACTCGGGTTGATTCCATTGAGTTAGGTTCCGTCCCGTCCCGTCCCGTCCCGTCCCGTCCCGTGCCGTTTTACTCAGGTTGATTCGTTTCCATTCCGTTCCGCTCGTTTCCGTTACGTTCCATTCCATTCCACGCGGGTTGGTTCAATTCCTTTCTATTCTATTCTATTCCTTTCCCTTCCATTCCATTCCATTCCATTCCATTCTACTCGGGTTGATTCCATGCCATTCAGTTCCGTTCCATTCCGTCCCATCCCGACCCGTCCCATCCCGTCCCGTCCCGTCCCATCCCGTTCCGTTCCACATGGGTTGATTCAATTGCTTTCGGTTACATTGAATTCCATTCCATTCCATTCTACTCGGATTGATTCCATTCCATTCCATTCCATTCCATTCCATTCCATTCCATTCCAATCCATTCCATTCTACTCGGGTTGATTCCATTCTATTCCATTCCATTCCATTCCATTCCATTCTATTCCATTCCATTCCATGCCATTTCATTCCATTCCATTCCATTCCATTCCATTCCATTCCATTCCATTCCATTCCATTCGATTCCATTCCATTCCATTCCATTCCATTCCATTCCATTCCATTCCATTCCATTCCGTTCTACTCGGGATGATTCCATTCTATTCCATTCCATTCCGTTCGATTCCATTTGATTCCATTCGATTCCATTCCATTCCATTCCATTCCCTTCCATTCCATTCTTTTCCATTGAATTCCATTCCATTCCATTCCATTCCATTCCATTCCATTCCGTTCTACTCTGATTGATTCCATTCCATTCCATTCCATTCCATTCCATTCCATTCCATTCCATTCCATTCCATTCCATTCCATTCCATTCCAATACATTCCATTCTACTCTGGTTGATTCCATTCCATTCCATTCCATTCCATTCCATTCGTCTCCATTCGATTCCATTCCATTCCATTCCATTCTATTCCATTGAATTCCATTGAATTCCATTCCATTCCATTCCATTCTATTCCATTCCATTCCATTCCATTCCATTCCATTCCGTTCTACTCGGGTTGATTCCACTCCATTCCATTCCATTCCATTCCATTCCATTCCATTCCATTCCATTCCATTCCACTCGGGTTGATCATTCCATTCCATTCCATTCCATTCCATTCCATTCCATTCCATTCCACTCGGGCTCATTCCATTCCATTCCATTCCATTCCATTCCATTCCATTCCATTCCATTCCATTCCATTCCATTCCATTCCACTCGGGCTCATTCCATTCCATTCCATTCCATTCCATTCCATTCCATTCCATTCCATTCCATTCCATTCCGTTCTACTCGGGTTGATTTCCATTCCATTCCATTCCATTCCATTCCATTCCATTCCTTTCCATTCCTTTCCATTCCAATCCATTCCATTCTACTCGGGTTGATTCCATTCTATTCCATTCCATTCCATTCCATTCCATTCCATTACATTCCATTCCATTTCATTCCATTCCATTCCATTCTACTCGGGTTGATTCCATGCCATTCCGTTCCGTTCCATTCCGTCCCATCCCGACCCGTCCCATCCCGTCCCGTCCCGTCCCATCCCGTTCCGTTCCACATGGGTTGATTCAATTCCTTTCGGTTACATTGAATTCCATTCCATTCCATTCTACTCGGATTGATTCCATTCCATTCCATTCCACTCCATTCCATTCCATTCCATTCCATTCCATTCCATTCCATTCCATTCCATTCCACTCGGGTTGATCATTCCATTCCATTCCATTCCATTCCATTCCATTCCATTCCATTCCACTCGGGCTCATTCCATTCCATTCCATTCCATTCCATTCCATTCCATTCCATTCCATTCCATTCCATTCCACTCGGGCTCATTCCATTCCATTCCATTCCATTCCATTCCATTCCATTCCATTCCATTCCATTCCATTCCATTCCATTCCATTCCATTCCATTCCGTTCTACTCGGGTTGATTTCCATTCCATTCCATTCCATTCCATTCCATTCCATTCCATTCCTTTCCATTCCTTTCCATTCCAATCCATTCCATTCTACTCGGATTGATTCCATTCCATTCCATTCCATTCCATTCCATTCCATTCGATTCCATTCCATTCCATTCCTTTCCATTCCAATCCATTCCATTCTTCTCGGGTTGATTCCATTCTATTCCATTCCATTCCATTCCGTTCCATTCCATTCCATTCCATTCCATTCCATTCCATTCCATTCCATTCCATTCCATTCCGTTCTACTCGTGTTGATTCCATTCCATTCCATTCCATTCCATTCCACTCCATTCCATTCGATTCCATTTGATTCCATTCCATTCCATTCCATTCCATTCCATTCCGTTCTACTCGGGTTGATTTCCATTCCATTCCATTCCATTCCATTCCATTCCATTCCATTCGATTCCATTCCATTCCATTCCATTCCATTCCATTCCATTCCATTCCGTTCTAGTCGGGTTGATTCCATTCTATTCCATTCCATTCCATTCCATTCCATTCCATTCCATTCCATTCCATTCCTTTCCATTCCTTTCCATTCTATTCCATTCCATTCTACTCCATTGAATTCCATTCCATTCCATTCAATTCCATTCCATTCCATTCCTTTCCATTCCATTTAGTTCTACTCGGGTTGATTCCATTCCATTCCATTCCATTCCATTCCATTACTTTCCATTCCATTCCATTCCAATCCATTCCATTCTACTCGGGATGACTCCATTCCATTCCATTCCATTCCATTCCATTCCATTCCATTCCATTATATTTCTTTCTATTCCATTCCATTCCATTCGATTCCATTCCATTCCATTCCATTCCATTCCATTCCATTCCATTCCATTCCATTCCATTCCATTCCATTCCATTCCTTTCCATTTACTCCATTCCGTTCTACTCGGGTTGATTCCATTGAGTTTGGTTCCGTTCCGTTCCGTCCCGTCTCGTCCCGTCCGGCCCCGTCCCGTGCCGTTTTACTCGGGTTGATTCCTTTCCATTCCGTTCCGCTCGTTTCCGTTTCGTTCCATTCCGTTCCACGCGGGTTGGTTCAATTCCATTCTATTCTATTCTATTCCTTTCCATTCCATTCCATTCTACTCGGGTTGATTCCATGCCGTTCCATTCCGTTCCATTCCGTCCCATCCCGACCCGTCCCATCCCGTCCCGTCCCGTCCCATCCCGTTCCGTTCCACATGGGTTGATTCAGTTCCTTTCGGTTACATTGAATTCCATTCCATTCCATTCTACTCGGATTGATTCCATTCCATTCCATTCCATACCATTCCATTCCATTCCATTCCATTCCATTCCATTCCATTCCAATCCATTCCATTCTACTCGGGTTGATTCCATTCCATTCCATTCCATTCCATTCCATTCCATTCCATTCCATTCCATTCCATTCAGTTTCATTCCATTCCATTCCATTCCATTCCATTCCATTCCATTCCATTCCATTCGATTCCATTCCATTCCATTCCATTCCATTCCATTCCGTTCTACTCGGGTTGATTCCATTCTATTCCATTCCATTCCGTTCGATTCCATTCGATTCCATTCGATTCCATTCCATTCCATTCCATTCCCTTCCATTCCATTCTATTCCATTGAATTCCATTCCATTCCATTCCATTCCATTCCATTCCATTCCATTCCATTCCGTTCTACTCTGATTGACTCCATTCCATTCCATTCCATTCCATTTCATTCCACTCGGGTTGATCATTCCATTCCATTCCATTCCTTTCCATTCCATTCCATTCCATTCAATTCCATTCCATTCCATTCTACTCGGGCTCATTCCATTCCATTCCATTCCATTCCACTCCATTCCATTCCATTCCATTCCATTCCACTCCATTCCATTCCATTCCATTCCATTCCATTCCTTTCCATTTATTCCATTCCGTTCTACTCGGGTTGATTCCATTGAGTTTGGTTCCGTTCCGTTCCGTCCCGTCCCGTCCCGTCCCGTTCCGTTTTACTCGGGTTGATTCCTTTGCATTCCGTTCCGCTCGTTTCCATTCCGTTCCATTCCGTTCCACGCGGGTTGGTTCAATTCCATTCTATTCTATTCTATTCCTTTCCATTCCATTCCATTCTACTCGGGTTGATTCCATGCCGTTCCATTCCGTTACATTCCGTCCCATCCCGACCCGTCCCATCCCGTCCCGTCCCGTCCCATCCCGTTCCGTTCCACATGGGTTGATTCAATTCCTTTCGGTTACATTGAATTCCATTCCATTCCATTCTACTCGGATTGATTCCATTCCATTCCATTCCATTCCATTCCATTCCATTCCATTCCATTCCATTCCATTCCAATCCATTCCATTCTACTCGGGTTGATTCCATTCCATTCCATTCCATTCCATTCCATTCCATTCCATTCCATTCCATCCCATTCAGTCTCATTCCATTCCATTCCATTCCATTCCATTCCATTCCATTACATTCGATTCCATTCCATTCCATTCCATTCCATTCCATTCCATTCCGTTCTACTCGGGTTGATTCCATTCTATTCCATTCCATTCCGTTCGATTCCATTCGATTCCATTCGATTCCATTCCATTCCATTCCATTCCCTTCCATTCCATTCTATTCCATTGAATTCCATTCCATTCCATTCCATTCCATTCCATTCCATTCCATTCCGTTCTACTCTGATTGACTCCATTCCATTCCATTCCATTCCATTCCATTCCATTCCATTCCATTCCATTCGATTCCATTCCATTCCATTCCATTCCATTCCATTCCATTCCATTCCATTCCAATACATTCCATTCTACTCTGGTTGATTCCATTCCATTCCATTCCATTCCATTCCATTCGTCTCCATTCGATTCCATTCGATTCCATTCCATTCTATTCCATTGAATTCCATTCCATTCCATTCCATTCCATTCCATTCCATTCCATTCCATTCCATTCCATTCTATTCCATTCCATTCCATTCCATTCCGTTCTACTCGGGTTGATTCCATTCCATTCCATTCCATTCCATTCCACTCCATTCCATTCGATTCCATTCGATTCCATTCCATTCCATTCCATTCCATTCCATTCCGTTCTACTCGGGTTGATTCCATTCTATTCCATTCCATTCCGTTCGATTCCATTCGATTCCATTCGATTCCATTCCATTCCATTCCATTCCCTTCCATTCCATTCTATTCCATTGAATTCCATTCCATTCCATTCCATTCCATTCCATTCCATTCCATTCCATTCCGTTCTACTCTGATTGACTCCATTCCATTCCATTCCATTCCATTCCATTCCATTCCATTCCATTCCATTCCATTCGATTCCATTCCATTCCATTCCATTCCATTCCATTCCATTCCAATACATTCCATTCTACTCTGGTTGATTCCATTCCATTCCATTCCATTCCATTCCATTCGTCTCCATTCGATTCCATTCGATTCCATTCCATTCTATTCCATTGAATTCCATTCCATTCCATTCCATTCCATTCCATTTCTTTCTATTCCATTCCATTCCATTCCATTCCGTTCTACTCGGGTTGATTCCATTCCATTCCATTCCATTCCATTCCACTCCATTCCATTCGATTCCATTCGATTCCATTCCATTCCATTCCATTCCATTCCAATCCATTCCATTCTACTCGGGTTGATTCCATTCCATTCCATTCCATTCCATTCCATTCCATTCCATTCCATTCCATTCCATTCGATTCCATTCGATTCCATTCCATTCGATTCCATTCGATATCATTCGATTCCATTCCATCCCATTCCATTCCATTCCATTCCATTCCGTTCTACTCGGGTTGATTCCATTCCATTCCGTTTCATTCCATTCCATCCCATTCCATTCCATTCCATTCCATTCCGTTCTAATCCGTTTGATTCCACTCCATTCCATTTCATTCCATTCCATTCCATTCCATTCCATTCCTTTCCATTCCAACCCATTCCGTTCTACTCGGGTTGATTCCATTCCATTCCATTCCATTCCATTTCATTCCAAACCATTCCATTCTACTCGGGTTCATCATTCCATTCCATTCCATTCCATTCCTTTCCACTCGGGTTCTTTCCATTCCATTCCATTCCATTCCATTCCATTCCATTCCATTCCATTCCATTCCGTTCTACTCAGGTTGATTTCCATTCCATTCCATTCCATTCCATTCCATTCCATTCCGTTCCATTCCATTCCATTCCATTCCATTCCATTCCATTCCATTCTATTCCATTCCGTTCTACTCGGCTTGAATCCATTGAGTTCCGTTCCGTTCCGTTCCGTCCCGACACGTCCCGTCCCGTCCCGTCCCGTCCCGTCCCATCCCGTCCCGTCCCGTCCCGTGCCGTTGTACTCGGGTTGATTCCATTCCACTCCGTTCCGTTCATTTCCGTTCCGTTCCATTCAGTTCCACGCGGGTTGATTCAATTCCATTCTATTCTATTCCATTCCATTCCATTCCATTCCATTCCATTCCATTCCATTCCATTCCATTCTACTCGGGTTGATTCCATGCCGTTCCGTTCCGTTCCATTGCCTCCCATCCCGACGCGTCCCGTCCCGTCCCGTCCCGTCAAATTACGTTCCGTTCTGATCGGGTTGATTCCGTTCCATTCCGTTCCGTTCCTTTCCGTTCCGTTCCATTCCGTTACACGCGGGTTGATTCAATTCCATTCTATTACTTTGAATTCCATTCCATTCCATTCCATTCCATTCTACTCGGATTGATTGCATTCCATTCCATTCCATTCCAGTCCATTCCAATCCATTCCATTCTACTCGGGTTGATTCCATTCCATTCCATTCCATTCCATTCCATTCCATTCCATTCCATTCCATTCCATTCCACTCCGGCTCATTCCATTCCATTCCATTCCATTCCATTCCATTCCATTCCATTCCATTCCGTTCTACTCGGGTTGATTTCCATTCCATTCCATTCCATTCCATTCCAATCCATTCCATTCCATTCCATTCCATTCCATTCCATTCCATTCCATTCCATTCCATTCCATTCCATTCCATTCCATTCCATTCCATTCCATTCCTTTCCATTTACTCCATTCCGTTCTACTCGGGTTGATTCCATTGAGTTTGGTTCCGTTCCGTTCCGTCCCGTCCCGTCCCGTCCCGTCCCGTCCCGTGCCGTTTTACTCGGGTTGATTCCTTTCCATTCCGTTCCGCTCGTTTCCGTTGCGTTCCATTCCGTTCCACGCGGGTTGGTTCAATTCTATTCTATTCTATTCTATTCCTTTCCATTCCATTCCATTCCATTCCATTCCATTCTACTCGGGTTGATTCCATGCCATTCCGTTCCGTTCCATTCCGTCCCATCCCGACCCGTCCCATCACGTCCCATCCCGTCCCATCCCGTTCCGTTCCACATGGGTTGATTCAATTCCTTTCTGTTACATTGAATTCCATTCCATTCCATTCTACTCGGATTGATTCCATTCCATTCCATTCCATTCCATTCCATTCCATTCCTTTCCATTCCAATCCATTCCATTCTACTCGGGTTGATTCCATTCTATTCCATTCCATTCCATTCCTTTCCATTCCATTCCATTCGATTCCATTCCATTCCATTCCATTCCATTCCATTCCATTCCGTTCTACTCGGGTTGATTCCATTCTATTCCATTCCATTCCGTACGATTCCATTTGATTCCATTCGATTCCATTCCATTTCATTCCATTCCCTTACATTCCATTCTATTCCATTGAATTACATTCCATTCCATTCCATTCCATTCCATTCCGTTCTACTCTGATTGATTCCATTAAATTCCATTCCATTCCATTCCATTCCATTCCATTCCATTCGATTCCATTCCATTCCATTCCATTCCATTCCATTCCAATACATTCCATTCTACTCTGGTTGATTCCATTCCATTCCATTCCATTCCATTCCATTCGTCTCCATTCGATTCCATTCGATTCCATTCCATTCCATTCCATGCAATTCCATTCCATTCCATTCCATTCCATTCCATTCCATTCCATTCCATTCCATTCCATTCCATTCCATTCCGTTCTACTCGGTTTGATTCCATTCCATTCCATTCCATTCCATTCCATTCCATTCCATTCCATTCCATTCCACTCCATTACATTCGATTCCATTCGATTCCATTCCATTCCATTCCATTCCATTCCAATCCATTCCATTCTACTCGGGTTGATTCCATTCCATTCCATTCCATTCCATTCCATTCCATTCCATTCCATTCCATTCCATTCCATTGCATTGCATTAGATTCCATTCCATTCCATTCCATTCCATTCCATTCCATTCCATTCCATTCCATTCCATTCCATTCCGTTCCACTCGGGTTGATTCCATTCTATTCCATTTCATTCCATTCGATTGCATTCGATATCATTCGATTCCATTCCATCCCATTCCATTCCATTCCATTCCATTCCGTTCTACTCGGGTTGATTCCATTCCATTCCATTTCATGCCATTCCATTCCATTCCATTTCTTTCGATTCCATTCGTTTCCATTCCATTCCATTCCATTCCAATCCATTCCATTCTACTCGGGTTGATTCCATTCCATTCCATTCCATTCCATTCCATTCCATTCCATTCCATTCCATTCCACTCGATTCCATTCCATTCCTTTCCATTCCATTCCAATCCATTCCATTCTACTCGGGTGGATTCCATTCCATTCCATTCCATTCCATTCCATTCCATTCCATTCCATTCCATTCCATTCCATTCCATTCCATTCCATTCGATTCCATTCCATTCCATTCCATTCCATTCCATTCCATTCCATTCCGTTCTAGTGGTGTTGATTCCATTCTATTCCATTCCATTCCATTCCATTCCATTCCATTCCATTCCATTCCATTCCATTCTATTCCATTCCATTCTACTCCATTGAATTCCATTCCATTCCATTCAATTCCATTCCATTCCATTCCTTTCCATTCCATTTAGTTCTACTCGGGTTGATTCCATTCCATTCCATTCCATTCCATTCCATTCCATTCCATTCCATTCCATTCCATTCCATTCCATTCCATTCCATTCCATTCCATTCCATTCCATTCCATTCCATTCCATTCCATTACATTCCATTCCATTCCATTACATTACATTACATTTACTCCATTCCGTTCTACTCGGGTTGATTCCATTGAGTTAGGTTCCGTCCCGTCCCGTCCCGTCCCGTCCCGTCCCGTGCCGTTTTACTCAGGTTGATTCCTTTCCATTCCGTTCCGCTCGTTTCCGTTACGTTCCATTCCATTCCACGCGGGTTGGTTCAATTCCATTCTATTCTATTCTATTCCTTTCCCTTCCATTCCATTCCATTCCATTCCATTCTACTCGGGTTGATTCCATGCCATTCAGTTCCGTTCCATTCCGTCCCATCCCGACCCGTCCCATCCCGTCCCGTCCCGTCCCATCCCGTTCCGTTCCACATGGGTTGATTCAATTCCTTTCGGTTACATTGAATTCCATTCCATTCCATTCTACTCGGATTGATTCCATTCCATTCCATTCCATTCCATTCCATTCCATTCCATTCCATTCCATTCCATTCCATTCCAATCCATTCCATTCTACTCGGGTTGATTCCATTCTATTCCATTCCATTCCATTCCATTCCATTCTATTCCATTCCATTCCATTCCATTTCATTCCATTCCATTCCATTCCATTCCATTCCATTCCATTCCATTCCATTCGATTCCATTCCATTCCATTCCAATCCATTCCATTCTACTCGGGTTGATTCCATTCTATTCCATTCCATTCCATTCCATTCCATTCTATTCCATTCCATTCCATTCCATTTCATTCCATTCCATTCCATTCCATTCCATTCCATTCCATTCCAATCCATTCCATTCGATTCCATTCCATTCCATTCCATTCCATTCCATTCCATTCCATTCCATTCCGTTCTACTCGGGATGATTCCATTCTATTCCATTCCATTCCGTTCGATTCCATTTGGTTCCATTCGATTCCATTCCATTCCATTCCATTCCCTTCCATTCCATTCTTTTCCATTGAATTCCATTCCATTCCATTCCATTCCATTCCATTCCGTTCTACTCTGATTGATTCCATTCCATTCCATTCCATTCCATTCCATTCCATTCCATTCCATTCCATTCCATTCCATTCCAATACATTCCATTCTACTCTGGTTGATTCCATTCCATTCCATTCCATTCCATTCCATTCGTCTCCATTCGATTCCATTCCATTCCATTCCATTCTATTCCATTGAATTCCATTGAATTCCATTCCATTCCATTCCATTCTATTCCATTCCATTCCATTCCATTCCATTCCATTCCGTTCTACTCGGGTTGATTCCACTCCATTCCATTCCATTCCATTCCATTCCATTCCATTCCATTCCATTCCATTCCACTCGGGTTGATCATTCCATTCCATTCCATTCCATTCCATTCCATTCCATTCCATTCCACTCGGGCTCATTCCATTCCATTCCATTCCATTCCATTCCATTCCATTCCATTCCATTCCATTCCACTCGGGCTCATTCCATTCCATTCCATTCCATTCCATTCCATTCCATTCCATTCCATTCCATTCCATTCCATTCCATTCCGTTCTACTCGGGTTGATTTCCATTCCATTCCATTCCATTCCATTCCATTGCATTCCTTTCCATTCCTTTCCATTCCAATCCATTCCATTCTACTCGGGTTGATTCCATTCTATTCCATTCCATTCCATTCCATTCCATTCCATTCCATTCCATTCCATTCCATTCCATTTCATTCCATTCCATTCCATTCTACTCGGGTTGATTCCATGCCACTCCGTTCCGTTCCATTCCGTCCCATCCCGACCCGTCCAATCCCGTCCCGTCCCGTCCCATCCCGTTCCGTTCCACATGGGTTGATTCAATTCCTTTCGGTTACATTGAATTCCATTAAATTCCATTCTACTCGGATTGATTCCATTCCATTCCATTCCATTCCATTCCATTCCATTCCATTCAATTCCATTCCATTCCATTCCATTCCATTCCTTTCCATTCCAATCCATTCCATTCTACTCGGGTTGATTCCATTCTATTCCATTCCATTCCATTCCGTTCCATTCCATTCCATTCCATTCCATTCCATTCCATTCCATTCCATTCCATTCCGTTCTACTCGTGTTGATTCCATTCTATTCTATTCCATTCCATTCCATTCCATTCCATTCCATTCCATTCCATTCCATTTCATTCCATTCCATTCCATTCTACTCGGGTTGATTCCATGCCATTCCGTTCCGTTCCATTCCGTCCCATCCCGACCCGTCCCATCCCGTCCCGTCCCGTCCCATCCCGTTCCGTTCCACATGGGTTGATTCAATTCCTTTCGGTTACATTGAATTCCATTCCATTCCATTCTACTCGGATTGATTCCATTCCATTCCATTCCATTCCATTCCATTCCATTCAATTCCATTCCATTCCATTCCATTCCATTCCTTTCCATTCCAATCCATTCCATTCTACTCGGGTTGATTCCATTCTATTCCATTCCATTCCATTCCGTTCCATTCCATTCCATTCCATTCCATTCCATTCCATTCCATTCCATTCCATTCCATTCCGTTCTACTCGTGTTGATCCCATTCCATTCCATTCCATTCCATTCCATTCCACTCCATTCCATTCGATTCCATTTGATTCCATTCCATTCCATTCCATTCCATTCCATTCCGTTCTACTCGGGTTGATTTCCATTCTATTCCATTTCATTCCATTCCATTCCATTCCATTCGATTCCATTCCATTCCATTCCATTCCATTCCATTCCATTCCGTTCTAGTCGGGTTGATTCCATTCTATTCCATTCCATTCCATTCCATTCCATTCCATTCCATGCCATTCCATTCCATTCCATTCCTTTCCATTCTATTCCATTCCATTCTACTCCATTGAATTCCATTCCATTCCATTCAATTCCATTCCATTCCATTCCTTTCCATTCCATTTAGTTCTACTCGGGTTGATTCCATTCCCTTCCATTCCATTCCATTCCATTACTTTCCATTCCATTCCATTCCAATCCATTCCATTCTACTCGGGTTGACTCCATTCCATTCCATTCCATTCCATTCCATTCCATTCCATTCCATTCCATTATATTCCATTCTATTCCATTCCATTCCATTCCATTCCATTCCATTCCATTCCATTCCATTCCATTCCATTCCATTCCATTCCATTCCATTCCTTTCCATTTACTCCATTCCGTTCTACTCGGGTTGATTCCATTGAGTTTGGTTCCGTTCCGTTCCGTCCCGTCTCGTCCCGTCCCGCCCCGTCCCGTGCCGTTTTACTCGGGTTGATTCCTTTCCATTCCGTTCCGCTCGTTTCCGTTTCGTTCCATTCCGTTCCACGCGGGTTGGTTCAATTCCATTCTATTCTATTCTATTCCTTTCCATTCCATTCCATTCTACTCGGGTTGATTCCATGCCGTTCCATTCCGTTCCATTCCGTCCCATCCCGACCCGTCCCATCCCGTCCCGTCCCGTCCCATCCCGTTCCGTTCCACATGGGTTGATTCAGTTCCTTTCGGTTACATTGAATTCCATTCCACTCCATTCTACTCGGATTGATTCCATTCCATTCCATTCCATACCATTCCATTCCATTCCATTCCATTCCATTCCATTCCATTCCATTCCAATCCATTCCATTCTACTCGGGTTGATTCCATTCCATTCCATTCCATTCCATTCCATTCCATTCCATTCCATTCCATTCAGTTTCATTCCATTCCATTCCATTCCATTCCATTCGATTCCATTCCATTCCATTCCATTCCATTCCATTCCGTTCTACTCGGGTTGATTCCATTCTATTCCATTCCATTCCGTTCGATTCCATTCGATTCCATTCGATTCCATTCCATTCCATTCCATTCCCTTCCATTCCATTCTATTCCATTGAATTCCATTCCATTCCATTCCATTCCATTCCATTCCATTCCATTCCATTCCATTCCATTCCATTCCATTCCATTCCATTCCGTTCTACTCTGATTGACTCCATTCCATTCCATTCCATTCCATTCCATTCCATTCCATTCCATTCCATTCCATTCGATTCCATTCCATTCCATTCCATTCCATTCCATTCCATTCCATTCCATTCCAATACATTCCATTCTACTCTGGTTGATTCCATTCCATTCCATTCCATTCCATTCCATTCGTCTCCATTCGATTCCATTCGATTCCATTCCATTCTATTCCATTGAATTCCATTCCATTCCATTCCATTCCATTCCATTCCATTCCATTCCATTCTATTCCATTCCATTCCATTCCATTCCGTTCTACTCGGGTTGATTCCATTCCATTCCATTCCATTCCATTCCACTCCATTCCATTCGATTCCATTCGATTCCATTCCATTCCATTCCATTCCATTCCAATCCATTCCATTCTACTCGGGTTGATTCCATTCCATTCCATTCCATTCCATTCCATTCCATTCCATTCCATTCCATTCCATTCCATTCGATTCCATTCCATTCGATTCCATTCGATATCATTCGATTCCATTCCATCCCATTCCATTCCATTCCATTCCATTCCGTTCTACTCGGGTTGATTCCATTCCATTCCGTTTCATTCCATTCCATTCCATTCCATTCCATTCCATTCCATTCCATTCCGTTCTAATCGGTTTGATTCCACTCCATTCCATTCCATTCCATTCCATTCCATTCCATTCCATTCCTTTCCATTCCAACCCATTCCGTTCTACTCGGGTTGATTCCATTCCATTCCATTCCATTCCATTTCATTCCAAACCATTCCATTCTACTCGGGTTCATCATTCCATTCCATTCCATTCCATTCCATTCCATTCCACTCGGGTTCTTTCCATTCCATTCCATTCCATTCCATTCCATTCCATTCCATTCCATTCCATTCCGTTCTACTCAGGTTGATTTCCATTCCATTCCATTCCATTCCATTCCATTCCATTCCATTCCATTCCATTCCATTCCATTCCATTCCATTCCATTCCATTCCATTCCATTCCATTCCATTCCATTCCATTCCATTCTATTCCATTCCGTTCTACTCGGCTTGAATCCATTGAGTTCCGTTCCGTTCCGTTCCGTCCCGACATGTCCCGTCCCGTCCCGTCCCGTCCCGTCCCATCCCGTCCCGTCCCGTCCCGTGCCGTTGTACTCGGGTTGATTCCATTCCACTCCGTTCCGTTCATTTCCGTTCCGTTCCATTCAGTTCCACGCGGGTTGATTCAATTCCATTCTATTCTATTCCATTCCATTCCATTCCATTCCATTCCATTCCATTCCATTCCATTCTACTCGGGTTGATTCCATGCCGTTCCGTTCCGTTCCATTGCGTCCCATCCCGACGCGTCCCGTCCCGTCCCGTCCCGTCAAATTACGTTCCGTTCTGATCGGGTTGATTCCGTTCCGTTCCATTCCGTTCCTTTCCTTTCCGTTCCGTTCCATTCCGTTACACGCGGGTTGATTCAATTCCATTCTATTACATTGAATTCCATTCCATTCCATTCCATTCCATTCTACTCGGATTGATTGCAATCCATTCCATTCCATTCCAGTCCATTCCAATCCATTCCATTCTACTCGGGTTGATTCCATTCCATTCCACTCCATTCCATTCCATTCCATTCCATTCCATTCCATTCCATTCCATTCCACTCGGGCTCATTCCATTCCATTCCATTCCATTCCATTCCATTCCATTCCATTCCGTTCTACTCGGGTTGATTTCCATTCCATTCCATTCCATTCCATTCCAATCCATTCCATTCCATTCCATTCCATTCCATTCCATTCCATTCCATTCCATTCCATTCCGTTCCATTCCATTCTTTCCATTTATTCCATTCCGTTCTACTCGGGTTGATTCCATTGGGTTTGGATACGTTCCGTTCCGTCCCATTCCGTCCCGTCCCGTCCCGTTCCGTTTTACTCGGGTTGATTCCTTTGCACTCCGTTCCGCTCGTTTCCATTCCGTTCCATTCCGTTCCACGCGGGTTGGTTCAATTCCATTCTATTCTATTCTATTCCTTTCCATTCCATTCCATTCTACTCGGGTTGATTCCATGCCGTTCCATTCCGTTCCATTCCGTCCCATCCCGACCCGTCCCAACCCGTCCCGTCCCGTCCCATCCCGTCCCGTTCCAAATGGGTTGATTCAATTCCTTTCGGTTACATTGAATTCCATTCCATTCCATTCTACTCGGATTGATTCCATTCCATTCCATTCCATTCCATTCCATTCCATTCCATTCCATTCCATTCCATTCCTTTCCATTCCAATCCATTCCATTCTACTCGGGTTGATTCCATTCCATTCCATTCCATTCCATTCCATTCCATTCCATTCCATTCCATTCCATTCCATTCCATTCCATTCCATTCAGTTTCATTCCATTCCATTCCATTCCATTCCATTCCATTCCTTTCCATTCCATTCCATTCCATTCCATTCCATTCTATTCCATTACATTCTACTACATTGAATTCCATTCCATTCCATTCAATTCCATTCCATTCCATTCCTTTCCATTCCATTTAGTTCTACTCGGGTTGATTCCATTCCATTCCATTCCATTCCATTCCATTCCATTCCATTGCATTCCATTCCATTCCATTCCATTACTTTCCATTCCATTCCATTCCAATCCATTCCATTCTACTCGGGTTGACTCCATTCCATTCCATTCCATTCCATTCCATTCCATTCCATTATGTTCCATACTATTCCATTCGATTCCGTTCGATTCCATTCCATTCCATTCCATTCCATTCCATTCCATTCCATTCCATTCCATTCCATTCCATTCCATTCCACTCGATTCCATTCCATTCCATTCGATTCCATTCCATTCCATTCCATTCCATTCCATTCCATTCCATTCCATTCCATTCCAATCCATTCCATTCTACTCGGGTTGATTCCATTCCATTCCATTCCATTCCATTCCATTCCATTCCATTCCATTCCATTCCATTCCATTCCATTCCATTCCATTCCATTCCTTTCTATTCCATTCCATTCCATTCCATTCCATTCCATTCCATTCCATTCCATTCCGTTCTACTCGGGTTGATTCCACTCCATTCCATTCCATTCCATTCCATTCCATTCCATTCCATTCCTTTCCATTCCAACCCATTCCGTTCTACTCGGGTTGATTCCATTCCATTCCATTCCATTCCATTCCATTCCATTCCATTCCATTCCATTCCACTCCATTCCATTCCATTTCAATCCAAACCGTTCCATTCTACTCGGGTTCATCATTCCATTCCATTCCATTCCATTCCATTCCACTCGGGTTCATTCCATTCCATTCCATTCAATTCCATTCCATTCCATTCCATTCCATTCCATTCCGTTCTACTCAGGTTGATTTCCATTCCATTCCATTCCATTCCATTCCATTCCATTCCATTCCATTCCATTCCATTCCATTCCATTCCATTCCATTCCATTCTATTCCTTTCCGTTCTATTCGGCTTGAATCCATTGAGTTCCGTTCTGTTCCATTCCGTCCCAACACGTCCCGTCCCGTCCCGTCCCGTCCCGTCCCTTCCCGTCCCGTCCCGTGCCGTTGTACTCGGGTTGATTCCGTTCCACTCCGTTCCGTTCCTTTCCGTTCCGTTCCATTCAGTTCCACGCGGGTTGATTCAATTCCATTCTATTCTATTCCATTCCATTCCATTCCATTCCATTCCATTCCATTCCATTCCATTTTACTCGGGTTGATTCCATGCCGTTCCGATGCGTTCCATTCTGTCCCATCCCGACACGTCCCGTCCCGTCCCGTCCCATTCCGTTCCGTTCTGATCGGGTTGATTCCGTTCCATTCCGTTCCGTTCCTTTCCTTTCCATTCTATTCCGTTACACGCGGGTTGATTCAATTCCATTCTATTACATTGAATTCCATTCCATTCCATTCCATTCCATTCTACTCGGATTGATTGCATTCCATTCCATTCCATTCCAGTCCATTCCAATCCATTCCATTCTACTCGGGTTGATTCCATTCCATTCCATTCCATTCCATTCCATTCCATTCCATTCCATTCCATTCCATTCCATTCCATTCCTTTCTATTCCATTCCATTCCATTCCATTCCATTCCATTCCATTCCATTCCATTCCATTCCATTCCATTCCGTTCTACTCGGGTTGATTCCACTCCATTCCATTCCATTCCATTCCATTCCATTCCATTCCATTCCATTCCATTCCATTCCATTCCTTTCCATTCCAACCCATTCCGTTCTACTCGGGTTGATTCCATTCCATTCCATTCCATTCCATTCCATTCCATTCCATTCCACTCCATTCCATTCCATTTCATTCCAAACCGTTCCATTCTACTTGGGTTCATCATTCCATTCCATTCCATTCCATTCCATTCCATTCCACTCGGGTTCATTCCATTCCATTCCATTCCATTCCATTCCATTCCATTCCATTCCGTTCTACTCAGGTTGATTTCCATTCCATTCCATTCCATTCCATTCCATTCCATTCCATTCCACTCCATTCCATTCCATTCCACTCCATTCCATTCCATTCCACTCCATTCCATTCCATTCCATTCTATTCCTTTCCGTTCTGCTCGGCTTGAATCCATTGAGTTCCGTTCTGTTCCGTTCCGTCCCAACACGTCCCGTCCCGTCCCGTCCCGTCCCGTCCCTTCCCGTCCCGTCCCGTGCCGTTGTACTCGGGTTGATTCCGTTCCACTCCGTTCCGTTCCTTTCCGTTCCGTTCCATTCAGTTCCACGCGGGTTGATTCAATTCCATTCTATTCTATTCCATTCCATTCCATTCCATTCCATTCCATTCCATTCCATTCCATTCCATTTTACTCGGGTTGATTCCATGCCGTTCCGTTGCGTTCCATTCTGTCCCATCCCGACGCGTCCCGTCCCGTCCCGTCCCGTCCCATTCCGTTCCGTTCTGATCGGGTTGATTCCGTTCCATTCCGTTCCGTTCCTTTCCGTTCCATTCCATTCCGATACACGCGGGTTGATTCAATTCCATTCTATTACATTGAATTCCATTCCATTCCATTCCATTCCATTCTACTCGGATTGATTGCATTCCATTCCATTCCATTCCAGTCCATTCCAATCCATTCCATTCTACTCGGGTTGATTCCATTCCATTCCATTCCATTCCATTCCATTCCATTCCATTCCATTCCATTCCATTGCGTTCCATTCGATTCGATTCCATTCCATTCCATTCCATTCCATTCCAATCCATTCCATTCTACTTGGGTTGATTCCATTCCATTCCATTCCATTCGATTCCATTCGATTCCATTCCATTCCATTCCATTCCATTCCATTCTGTTCTACTCGGGTTGATTCCACTCCATTCCATTCCATTCCATTCCATTCTATTCCATTCCATTCCATTCGATTCCATTCTATTCCATTCGATTCCATTCCCTTCCATTTCATTTTATTCCATTCCATTCCATTCCATTCTATTCCATTGAATTCCATTCCATTCCATTCCATTCCTTTCCGTTCCATTCCATTCCATTCCATTCCTTTCCATTCCAATCCATTCCATTCTACTCGGGTTGATTCCATTCCATTCCATTCCATTCCATTCCATTCGATTCCATTCCATTCCATTCCATTCCATTCCATTCCGTTCTACTCGGGTTGATTCCATTCTATTCCATTCCATTCCGTTCGATTCCATTCGATTCCATTTGATTCCATTCCATTCCATTCCATTCCCTTCCATTCCATTCTATTCCATTGAATTCCATTCCATTCCATTGCATTCCATTCCATTCCATTCCATTCCATTCCGTTCTACTCTGATTGACTCCATTCCATTCCATTCCATTCCATTCCATTCCATTCCATTCCATTCGATTCCATTCCATTCGATTCCATTCCATTCCATTCCATTCCATTCCATTCCATTCCATTCCATTCCAATACATTCCATTCTACTCTGGTTGATTCCATTCCATTCCATTCCATTCCATTCCATTCGTCTCCATTCGATTCCATTCGATTCCATTCCATTCTATTCCATGGAATTCCATTCCATTCCATTCCATTCCATTCCATTCCATTCCATTCCATTCCATTCCATTCCATTCCATTCCGTTCTACTCGGGTTGATTTCATTCCATTCCATTCCATTCCATTCCATTCCATTCCATTCCATTCCACTCCATTCCATTCGATTCCATTCGATTCCATTCCATTCCATTCCATTCCATTCCAATCCATTCCATTCTACTCGGGTTGATTCCATTCCATTCCATTCCATTCCATTCCATTCCATTCCATTCCATTCCATTGCATTCCATTCGATTCCATTCGATTCCATTCCATTCGATTCCATTCGAGATCATTCGATTCCATTCCATCCCATTCCATTCCATTCCATTCCATTCCGTTTTACTCGGGTTGATTCCATTCCATGCCATTTCATTCCATTCCATTCCATTCCATTCCATTCGATTCCATTCGATTCCATTCCATTCCATTCCATTCCAATCCATTCCATTCTACTCGGGTTGATTCCATTCCATTCCATTCCATTCCATTCCATTCCATTCCATTCCATTCCACTCGATTCCATTCCATTCTTTCCATTCCATTCCAATCCATTCCATTCTACTCGGGTGGATTCCATTCCATTCCCTTCCATTCCATTCCATTCCATTCCATTCCATTCCATTCCATTCCATTCCATTCCGTTCTAGTCGGGTTGATTCCATTCTATTCCATTCCATTCCATTCCATTCCATTCCATTCCATTCCATTCTATTCCACTCCATTCTACTCCATTGAATTCCATTCCATTCCATTGAATTCCATTCCATTCCATTCTATTCCATTCCATTCCTTTCCTTTCCATTCCATTTAGTTCTACTCGGGTTGATTCCATTCCATTCCATTCCATTCCATTCCATTCCATTCCATTCCATTCCATTCCATTCCATTCCATTCCATTCCATTCCATTCCATTCCATTGCATTCCATTCGATTCCATTCCATTCCATTCCATTCCATTCCATTCCATTCCATTCCATTCCATTCCATTCCATTCCATTCCATTCCGTTCCACTCGGGTTGATTCCATTCTATTCCATTCCATTCCATTCGATTCCATTCGATATCCTTCGATTCCATTCCATCCCATTCCATTCCATTCCATTCCATTCCGTTCTTCTTGGGTTGATTCCATTCCATTCCATTTCATTCCGTTCTTCTTGGGTTGATTCCATTCCATTCCATTTCATTCCATTCCATTCCATTCCATTTCTTTCGATTCCATTCGATTCCATTCCATTCCATTCCATTCCAATCAATTGCATTCTACTCAGGTTGATTCCATTCCATTCCATTCCATTCCATTCCATTCCATTCCATTCCATTCCATTCGATTCCACTCGATTCCATTCCATTCCTTTCCATTCCATTCCAATCCATTCCATTCTATTCGGGTGGATTCCATTCCATTCCATTCCATTCCATTCCATTCCATTCCATTCCATTCCATTCCATTCCATTCCATTCCATTCGATTCCATTCCATTCCTTTCCATTCCATTCCCTTCCATTCCATTCCATTCCATTCCATTCCATTCCGTTCTAGTCGGGTTGATTCCATTCCATTCCATTGCATTCCATTCCATTCCATTCCATTCCATTCCATTCCATTCCATTCCATTCCATTCCATTCCATTCCATTCTATTCCATTCCATTCTACTCCATTGAATTCCATTCCATTCCATTCCATTCCTTTCCATTCCATTCCATTCCATTCCATTCCATTCCATTCCGTTCTACTCGGGTTGATTCCACTCCATTCCATTCCATTCCATTCCATTCCATTCCATTCCATTCCATTCCATTCCATTCCTTTCCATTCCAACCCATTCCGTTCTACTCGGGTTGATTCCATTCCATTCCATTCCATTCCATTCCATTCCATTCCATTCCATTCCACTCCATTCCATTCCATTTCATTCCAAACCGTTCCATTCTACTTGGGTTCATCATTCCATTCCATTCCATTCCATTCCATTCCATTCCACTCGGGTTCATTCCATTCCATTCCATTCCATTCCATTCCATTCCATTCCATTCCGTTCTACTCAGGTTGATTTCCATTCCATTCCATTCCATTCCATTCCATTCCATTCCATTCCATTCCACTCCATTCCATTCCATTCCACTCCATTCCATTCCATTCCACTCCATTCCATTCCATTCCATTCTATTCCTTTCCGTTCTGCTCGGCTTGAATCCATTGAGTTCCGTTCTGTTCCGTTCCGTCCCAACACGTCCCGTCCCGTCCCGTCCCGTCCCGTCCCTTCCCGTCCCGTCCCGTGCCGTTGTACTCGGGTTGATTCCGTTCCACTCCGTTCCGTTCCTTTCCGTTCCGTTCCATTCAGTTCCACGCGGTTGATTCAATTCCATTCTATTCTATTCCATTCCATTCCATTCCATTCCATTCCATTCCATTCCATTCCATTCCATTTTACTCGGGTTGATTCCATGCCGTTCCGTTGCGTTCCATTCTGTCCCATCCCGACGCGTCCCGTCCCGTCCCGTCCCGTCCCATTCCGTTCCGTTCTGATCGGGTTGATTCCGTTCCATTCCGTTCCGTTCCTTTCCGTTCCATTCCATTCCGATACACGCGGGTTGATTCAATTCCATTCTATTACATTGAATTCCATTCCATTCCATTCCATTCCATTCTACTCGGATTGATTGCATTCCATTCCATTCCATTCCAGTCCATTCCAATCCATTCCATTCTACTCGGGTTGATTCCATTCCATTCCATTCCATTCCATTCCATTCCATTCCATTCCATTCCATTCCATTGCGTTCCATTCGATTCGATTCCATTCCATTCCATTCCATTCCATTCCAATCCATTCCATTCTACTTGGGTTGATTCCATTCCATTCCATTCCATTCGATTCCATTCGATTCCATTCCATTCCATTCCATTCCATTCCATTCTGTTCTACTCGGGTTGATTCCACTCCATTCCATTCCATTCCATTCCATTCTATTCCATTCCATTCCATTCGATTCCATTCTATTCCATTCGATTCCATTCCCTTCCATTTCATTTTATTCCATTCCATTCCATTCCATTCTATTCCATTGAATTCCATTCCATTCCATTCCATTCCTTTCCGTTCCATTCCATTCCATTCCATTCCTTTCCATTCCAATCCATTCCATTCTACTCGGGTTGATTCCATTCCATTCCATTCCATTCCATTCCATTCGATTCCATTCCATTCCATTCCATTCCATTCCATTCCATTCCGTTCTACTCGGGTTGATTCCATTCTATTCCATTCCATTCCGTTCGATTCCATTCGATTCCATTTGATTCCATTCCATTCCATTCCATTCCCTTCCATTCCATTCTATTCCATTGAATTCCATTCCATTCCATTGCATTCCATTCCATTCCATTCCATTCCATTCCGTTCTACTCTGATTGACTCCATTCCATTCCATTCCATTCCATTCCATTCCATTCCATTCCATTCGATTCCATTCCATTCGATTCCATTCCATTCCATTCCATTCCATTCCATTCCATTCCATTCCATTCCAATACATTCCATTCTACTCTGGTTGATTCCATTCCATTCCATTCCATTCCATTCCATTCGTCTCCATTCGATTCCATTCGATTCCATTCCATTCTATTCCATGGAATTCCATTCCATTCCATTCCATTCCATTCCATTCCATTCCATTCCATTCCATTCCATTCCATTCCATTCCGTTCTACTCGGGTTGATTTCATTCCATTCCATTCCATTCCATTCCATTCCATTCCATTCCATTCCACTCCATTCCATTCGATTCCATTCGATTCCATTCCATTCCATTCCATTCCATTCCAATCCATTCCATTCTACTCGGGTTGATTCCATTCCATTCCATTCCATTCCATTCCATTCCATTCCATTCCATTCCATTGCATTCCATTCGATTCCATTCGATTCCATTCCATTCGATTCCATTCGAGATCATTCGATTCCATTCCATCCCATTCCATTCCATTCCATTCCATTCCGTTTTACTCGGGTTGATTCCATTCCATGCCATTTCATTCCATTCCATTCCATTCCATTCCATTCGATTCCATTCGATTCCATTCCATTCCATTCCATTCCAATCCATTCCATTCTACTCGGGTTGATTCCATTCCATTCCATTCCATTCCATTCCATTCCATTCCATTCCACTCGATTCCATTCCATTCTTTCCATTCCATTCCAATCCATTCCATTCTACTCGGGTGGATTCCATTCCATTCCCTTCCATTCCATTCCATTCCATTCCATTCCATTCCATTCCATTCCATTCCATTCCATTCCGTTCTAGTCGGGTTGATTCCATTCTATTCCATTCCATTCCATTCCATTCCATTCCATTCCATTCCATTCTATTCCACTCCATTCTACTCCATTGAATTCCATTCCATTCCATTGAATTCCATTCCATTCCATTCTATTCCATTCCATTCCTTTCCTTTCCATTCCATTTAGTTCTACTCGGGTTGATTCCATTCCATTCCATTCCATTCCATTCCATTCCATTCCATTCCATTCCATTCCATTCCATTCCATTCCATTCCATTCCATTCCATTCCATTGCATTCCATTCGATTCCATTCCATTCCATTCCATTCCATTCCATTCCATTCCATTCCATTCCATTCCATTCCATTCCATTCCATTCCATTCCGTTCCACTCGGGTTGATTCCATTCTATTCCATTCCATTCCATTCGATTCCATTCGATATCCTTCGATTCCATTCCATCCCATTCCATTCCATTCCATTCCATTCCGTTCTTCTTGGGTTGATTCCATTCCATTCCATTTCATTCCGTTCTTCTTGGGTTGATTCCATTCCATTCCATTTCATTCCATTCCATTCCATTCCATTTCTTTCGATTCCATTCGATTCCATTCCATTCCATTCCATTCCAATCAATTGCATTCTACTCAGGTTGATTCCATTCCATTCCATTCCATTCCATTCCATTCCATTCCATTCCATTCCATTCGATTCCACTCGATTCCATTCCATTCCTTTCCATTCCATTCCAATCCATTCCATTCTATTCGGGTGGATTCCATTCCATTCCATTCCATTCCATTCCATTCCATTCCATTCCATTCCATTCCATTCCATTCCATTCCATTCGATTCCATTCCATTCCTTTCCATTCCATTCCCTTCCATTCCATTCCATTCCATTCCATTCCATTCCGTTCTAGTCGGGTTGATTCCATTCCATTCCATTGCATTCCATTCCATTCCATTCCATTCCATTCCATTCCATTCCATTCCATTCCATTCCATTCCATTCCATTCTATTCCATTCCATTCTACTCCATTGAATTCCATTCCATTCCATTCCATTCCTTTCCATTCCATTCCATTCCTTTCCAATCCATTTAGTTCTACTCGGGTTGATTCCATTCCATTCCATTCCATTCCATTCCATTCCATTCCATTCCATTCCATTCCATTACATTCCATTCCATTCCATTACTTTCCATTCCATTCCATTCCAATCCATTCTATTCTACTCGGGTTGACTCCATTCCATTCCATTCCACTCCATTCCATTCCGTTATATTCCATTCTATTCCATTCGATTCCGTTCGATTCCATTCCATTCCATTCCATTCCATTCCATTCCATTCCATTCCATTCGATTCCATTCCATTCCATTCGATTCCCTTCCATTCCATTCCATTCCATTCCATTCCATTCCTTTCCATTCCAATCCATTCCATTCTACTCGGGTTGATTCCATTCCATTCCATTCCATTCCAATCCATTCCATTCCATTCCATTCCATTCCATTCCATTCCATTCCATTCCATTCCATTCCTTTCTATTCCATTCCATTCCATTCCATTCCATTCCATTCCATTCCATTCCATTCCGTTCTACTCGGGTTGATTCCACTCCATTCCATTCCCTTCCATTCCATTCCATTCCATTCCATTCCATTCCATTCCATTCCATTCCTTTCCATTCCAACCCATTCCTTTCTACTCGGGTTGATTCCATTCCATTCCATTCCATTCCATTCCATTCCATTCCATTCCATTCCATTCCATTCCATTCCATTCCATTCCATTCCATTCCATTCCATTCCATTCCATTCCATTTCATTCCAAACCGTTCCATTCTACTCGGATTCATCATTCCATTCCATTCCATTCCATTCCATTCCACTCGGGTTCATTCCATTCCATTCCATTCCATTCCATTCCATTCCGTTCTACTCAGGTTGATTTCCATTCCATTCCATTCCATTCCATTCCATTCCATTCCATTCCATTCCATTCCATTCCATTCCATTCCATTCTATTCCATTCCGTTCTACTCGGCTTGAATCCATTGAGTTCCGTTCCGTTCCGTTCCGTCCCGACACGTCCCGTCCCGTCCCGTCCCGTCCCGTCCCGTCCCGTCCCGTGCCGTTGTACTCGGGTTGATTCCATTCCACTCCGTTCCGTTCCTTTCCGTTCCCTTCCATTCAGTTCCACGCGGGTTGATTCAATTCCATTCTATTCTATTCAATTCCATTCCATTCCATTCCATTCCATTACATTCCATTCCATTCCATTCAATTTTACTCGGGTTGATTCCATGCCGTTCCGTTCTGTTCCATTCTGTCCCATCCCGACGCGTCCCGTCCCGTCCCGTCCCATTCCGTTCCATTCTGATCGGGTTGATTCCGTTCCATTCCGTTCCGTTCCTTTCCGTTCCATTCCATTCCGTTACACGCGGGTTGATTCAATTCCATTCTATTACATTGAATTGCATTCCATTCCATTCCATTCCATTCTACTCGGATTGATTGCATTCCATTCCATTCCATTCCAGTCCATTCCAATCCATTCCATTCTACTCGGGTTGATTCCGTTCCATTCCATTCCATTCCATTCCATTCCATTCCATTCCATTCCATTCCATTCCATTGCGTTCCATTCGATTCGATTCCATACCATTCCATTCCATTCCATTCCAATCCATTCCATTCTACTTGGGTTCATTCCATTCCATTCCATTCCATTCCA
The DNA here is from genome assembly GCF_029281585.2 of Gorilla gorilla gorilla. Lineage (NCBI taxonomy): Eukaryota > Metazoa > Chordata > Mammalia > Primates > Hominidae > Gorilla > Gorilla gorilla. The sequence goes on from NC_073241.2 coordinate 11,100,594, forward strand.
TTCGATTCCATTCGATTCCATTCCATTTCATTCCATTCCATTCTGTTCTACTCGGGTTGATACCACTCCATTCCATTCCGTTCCATTCCATTCTATTCCATTCCATTCCATTCGATTCCATTCTATTCCATTCGATTCCATTCCATTCCATTTCATTTTATTCCAATCCATTCCATTCCATTCTATTCCATTGAATTCCATTCCATTCCATTCCATTCCATCCAATTCCATTCCTTTCCATTCCAATCCATTCCATTCTACTCGGGTTGATTCCATTCCATTCCATTCCATTCCATTCCATTCCATTCCATTCCATTCCATTCCATTCCATTCCGTTCTACTCGGGTTGATTCCATTCTATTCCATTCCATGCCGTTCGATTCCATTCGATTCCATTCGATTCCATTCCATTCCATTCCATTCCTTTCCATTCCATTCTATTCCATTGAATTCCATTCCATTCCATTGCATTCCATTCCATTCCATTCCATTCCGTTCTACTCTGATTGACTCCATTCCATTCCATTCCATTCCATTCCATTCCATTCCATTCCATTCCATTCCATTCGATTCCATTCCATTCCATTCCATTCCATTCCATTCCATTCCAATACATTCCATTCTACTCTGGTTGATTCCATTCCATTCCATTCCATTCCATTCCATTCCATTCCATTCCATTCGTCTCCATTCGATTCCATTCGATTCCATTCCATTCTATTCCATTGAATTCCATTCCATTCCATTCCATTCCATTCCATTCCATTCCATTCTATTCCATTCCATTCCATTCCATTCCGTTCTACTCGGGTTGATTCCATTCCATTCCATTCCATTCCATTCCATTCCATTCCATTCCACTCCATTCCATTCGATTCCATTCGATTCCATTCCATTCCATTCCATTCCATTCCAATCCATTCCATTCTACTCGGGTTGATTCCATTCCATTCCATTCCATTCCATTCCATTCCATTCCATTCCATTCCATTCCATTCCATTGCATTCCATTCGATTCCATTCGATTTCATTCCATTCGATTCCATTCGATATCATTCGATTCCATTCCATCCCATTCCATTCCATTCCATTCCATTCCTTTGTACTCGGGTTGATTCCATTCCATTCCGTTTCATTCCATTCCATTCCATTCCATTCCATTCCATTCCATTCCGTTCTAATCGGTTTGATTCCACTCCATTCCATTCCATTCCATTCCATTCCATTCCATTCCATTCCATTCCATTCCATTCCATTCCTTTGCATTCCAACCCATTCCGTTCTACTCGGGTTGATTCCATTCCATTCCATTCCATTCCATTCCATTCCATTCCATTCCATTCCATTCCATTCCATTCCATTCGATTCCATTCCATTCCATTCCATTCCATTTCATTCCAAACCATTCCATTCTACTCGGGTTCATCATTCCATTCCATTCCATTCCATTCCATTCCACTCGGGTTCTTTCCATTCCATTCCATTCCATTCCATTCCATTCCGTTCCATTCCATTCCGTTCTACTCAGGTTGATTTCCATTCAATTCCATTCCATTCCATTCCATTCCATTCCATTCCATTCCATTCCATTCCATTCCATTCCACTCCATTCCATTCCGTTGTATTCGGGTTGATTCCATTCCATTCCATTCCATTCCAATCCATTCCATTCCATTCCATTCCATTCCATTCCATTCCATTCCATTCCATTCCATTCCATTCCATTCCTTTCTATTCCATTCCATTCCATTCCATTCCATTCCATTCCATTCCATTCCATTCCATTCCATTCCATTCCATTCCTTTCCATTCCAATCCATTCCATTCTACTCGGGTTGATTCCATTCTATTCCATTCCATTCCATTCCGTTCCATTCCATTCCATTCCATTCCATTCCATTCCATTCCATTCCATTCCATTCCGTTCTACTCGTGTTGATTCCATTCCATTCCATTCCATTCCATTCCACTCCATTCCATTCGATTCCATTTGATTCCATTCCATTCCATTCCATTCCATTCCATTCCGTTCTACTCGGGTTGATTTCCATTCTATTCCATTTCATTCCATTCCATTCCATTCCATTCGATTCCATTCCATTCCATTCCATTCCATTCCATTCCATTCCATTCCGTTCTAGTCGGGTTGATTCCATTCTATTCCATTCCATTCCATTCCATTCCATTCCATTCCATTCCATGCCATTCCATTCCATTCCATTCCTTTCCATTCTATTCCATTCCATTCTACTCCATTGAATTCCATTCCATTCCATTCAATTCCATTCCATTCCATTCCTTTCCATTCCATTTAGTTCTACTCGGGTTGATTCCATTCCCTTCCATTCCATTCCATTCCATTACTTTCCATTCCATTCCATTCCAATCCATTCCATTCTACTCGGGTTGACTCCATTCCATTCCATTCCATTCCATTCCATTCCATTCCATTATATTCCATTCTATTCCATTCCATTCCATTCCATTCCATTCCATTCCATTCCATTCCATTCCATTCCATTCCATTCCATTCCATTCCATTCCATTCCTTTCCATTTACTCCATTCCGTTCTACTCGGGTTGATTCCATTGAGTTTGGTTCCGTTCCGTTCCGTCCCGTCTCGTCCCGTCCCGCCCCGTCCCGTGCCGTTTTACTCGGGTTGATTCCTTTCCATTCCGTTCCGCTCGTTTCCGTTTCGTTCCATTCCGTTCCACGCGGGTTGGTTCAATTCCATTCTATTCTATTCTATTCCTTTCCATTCCATTCCATTCTACTCGGGTTGATTCCATGCCGTTCCATTCCGTTCCATTCCGTCCCATCCCGACCCGTCCCATCCCGTCCCGTCCCGTCCCATCCCGTTCCGTTCCACATGGGTTGATTCAGTTCCTTTCGGTTACATTGAATTCCATTCCATTCCATTCTACTCGGATTGATTCCATTCCATTCCATTCCATACCATTCCATTCCATTCCATTCCATTCCATTCCATTCCATTCCATTCCAATCCATTCCATTCTACTCGGGTTGATTCCATTCCATTCCATTCCATTCCATTCCATTCCATTCCATTCCATTCCATTCAGTTTCATTCCATTCCATTCCATTCCATTCCATTCCATTCCATTCGATTCCATTCCATTCCATTCCATTCCATTCCATTCCGTTCTACTCGGGTTGATTCCATTCTATTCCATTCCATTCCGTTCGATTCCATTCGATTCCATTCGATTCCATTCCATTCCATTCCATTCCCTTCCATTCCATTCTATTCCATTGAATTCCATTCCATTCCATTCCATTCCATTCCATTCCATTCCATTCCATTCCATTCCGTTCTACTCTGATTGACTCCATTCCATTCCATTCCATTCCATTCCATTCCATTCCATTCCATTCCATTCCATTCGATTCCATTCCATTCCATTCCATTCCATTCCATTCCATTCCATTCCATTCCAATACATTCCATTCTACTCTGGTTGATTCCATTCCATTCCATTCCATTCCATTCCATTCCATTCGTCTCCATTCGATTCCATTCGATTCCATTCCATTCTATTCCATTGAATTCCATTCCATTCCATTCCATTCCATTCCATTCCATTCCATTCCATTCTATTCCATTCCATTCCATTCCATTCCGTTCTACTCGGGTTGATTCCATTCCATTCCATTCCATTCCATTCCACTCCATTCCATTCGATTCCATTCGATTCCATTCCATTCCATTCCATTCCATTCCAATCCATTCCATTCTACTCGGGTTGATTCCATTCCATTCCATTCCATTCCATTCCATTCCATTCCATTCCATTCCATTCCATTCCATTCCATTCGATTCCATTCCATTCGATTCCATTCGATATCATTCGATTCCATTCCATCCCATTCCATTCCATTCCATTCCATTCCGTTCTACTCGGGTTGATTCCATTCCATTCCGTTTCATTCCATTCCATTCCATTCCATTCCATTCCATTCCATTCCATTCCGTTCTAATCGGTTTGATTCCACTCCATTCCATTCCATTCCATTCCATTCCATTCCATTCCATTCCTTTCCATTCCAACCCATTCCGTTCTACTCGGGTTGATTCCATTCCATTCCATTCCATTCCATTTCATTCCAAACCATTCCATTCTACTCGGGTTCATCATTCCATTCCATTCCATTCCATTCCTTTCCATTCCACTCGGGTTCTTTCCATTCCATTCCATTCCATTCCATTCCATTCCATTCCATTCCATTCCATTCCGTTCTACTCAGGTTGATTTCCATTCCATTCCATTCCATTCCATTCCATTCCATTCCATTCCATTCCATTCCATTCCATTCCATTCCATTCCATTCCATTCCATTCCATTCCATTCCATTCCATTCCATTCTATTCCATTCCGTTCTACTCGGCTTGAATCCATTGAGTTCCGTTCCGTTCCGTTCCGTCCCGACATGTCCCGTCCCGTCCCGTCCCGTCCCGTCCCATCCCGTCCCGTCCCGTCCCGTGCCGTTGTACTCGGGTTGATTCCATTCCACTCCGTTCCGTTCATTTCCGTTCCGTTCCATTCAGTTCCACGCGGGTTGATTCAATTCCATTCTATTCTATTCCATTCCATTCCATTCCATTCCATTCCATTCCATTCCATTCCATTCTACTCGGTTTGATTCCATGCCGTTCCGTTCCGTTCCATTGCGTCCCATCCCGACGCGTCCCGTCCCGTCCCGTCCCGTCAAATTACGTTCCGTTCTGATCGGGTTGATTCCGTTCCGTTCCATTCCGTTCCTTTCCTTTCCGTTCCGTTCCATTCCGTTACACGCGGGTTGATTCAATTCCATTCTATTACATTGAATTCCATTCCATTCCATTCCATTCCATTCTACTCGGATTGATTGCATTCCATTCCATTCCATTCCAGTCCATTCCAATCCATTCCATTCTACTCGGGTTGATTCCATTCCATTCCACTCCATTCCATTCCATTCCATTGCATTCCATTCCATTCCATTCCATTCCACTCGGGCTCATTCCATTCCATTCCATTCCATTCCATTCCATTCCATTCCGTTCTACTCGGGTTGATTTCCATTCCATTCCATTCCATTCCATTCCAATCCATTCCATTCCATTCCATTCCATTCCATTCCATTCCATTCCATTCCATTCCATTCCATTCCGTTCCATTCCATTCTTTCCATTTATTCCATTCCGTTCTACTCGGGTTGATTCCATTGGGTTTGGATACGTTCCGTTCCGTCCCATTCCGTCCCGTCCCGTCCCGTTCCGTTTTACTCGGGTTGATTCCTTTGCACTCCGTTCCGCTCGTTTCCATTCCGTTCCATTCCGTTCCACGCGGGTTGGTTCAATTCCATTCTATTCTATTCTATTCCTTTCCATTCCATTCCATTCTACTCGGGTTGATTCCATGCCGTTCCATTCCGTTCCATTCCGTCCCATCCCGACCCGTCCCAACCCGTCCCGTCCCGTCCCATCCCGTCCCGTTCCAAATGGGTTGATTCAATTCCTTTCGGTTACATTGAATTCCATTCCATTCCATTCTACTCGGATTGATTCCATTCCATTCCATTCCATTCCATTCCATTCCATTCCATTCCATTCCATTCCATTCCTTTCCATTCCAATCCATTCCATTCTACTCGGGTTGATTCCATTCCATTCCATTCCATTCCATTCCATTCCATTCCATTCCATTCCATTCCATTCCATTCCATTCCATTCCATTCAGTTTCATTCCATTCCATTCCATTCCATTCCATTCCTTTCCATTCCATTCCATTCCATTCCATTCCATTCTATTCCATTACATTCTACTACATTGAATTCCATTCCATTCCATTCAATTCCATTCCATTCCATTCCTTTCCATTCCATTTAGTTCTACTCGGGTTGATTCCATTCCATTCCATTCCATTCCATTCCATTCCATTCCATTCCATTGCATTCCATTCCATTCCATTCCATTACTTTCCATTCCATTCCATTCCAATCCATTCCATTCTACTCGGGTTGACTCCATTCCATTCCATTCCATTCCATTCCATTCCATTCCATTATGTTCCATACTATTCCATTCGATTCCGTTCGATTCCATTCCATTCCATTCCATTCCATTCCATTCCATTCCATTCCATTCCATTCCATTCCATTCCATTCCACTCGATTCCATTCCATTCCATTCGATTCCATTCCATTCCATTCCATTCCATTCCAATCCATTCCATTCTACTCGGGTTGATTCCATTCCATTCCATTCCATTCCATTCCATTCCATTCCATTCCATTCCATTCCATTCCATTCCTTTCTATTCCATTCCATTCCATTCCATTCCATTCCATTCCATTCCATTCCATTCCGTTCTACTCGGGTTGATTCCACTCCATTCCATTCCATTCCATTCCATTCCATTCCATTCCATTCCTTTCCATTCCAACCCATTCCGTTCTACTCGGGTTGATTCCATTCCATTCCATTCCATTCCATTCCATTCCATTCCATTCCATTCCATTCCATTCCATTCCACTCCATTCCATTCCATTTCAATCCAAACCGTTCCATTCTACTCGGGTTCATCATTCCATTCCATTCCATTCCATTCCATTCCACTCGGGTTCATTCCATTCCATTCCATTCAATTCCATTCCATTCCATTCCATTCCATTCCATTCCGTTCTACTCAGGTTGATTTCCATTCCATTCCATTCCATTCCATTCCATTCCATTCCATTCCATTCCATTCCATTCCATTCCATTCCATTCCATTCCATTCCACTCCATTCCATTCCATTTCAATCCAAACCGTTCCATTCTACTCGGGTTCATCATTCCATTCCATTCCATTCCATTCCATTCCACTCGGGTTCATTCCATTCCATTCCATTCAATTCCATTCCATTCCATTCCATTCCATTCCATTCCGTTCTACTCAGGTTGATTTCCATTCCATTCCATTCCATTCCATTCCATTCCATTCCATTCCATTCCATTCCATTCCATTCCATTCCATTCCATTCCATTCCATTCTATTCCTTTCCGTTCTACTCGGCTTGAATCCATTGAGTTCCGTTCTGTTCCATTCCGTCCCAACACGTCCCGTCCCGTCCCGTCCCGTCCCGTCCCTTCCCGTCCCGTCCCGTGCCGTTGTACTCGGGTTGATTCCGTTCCACTCCGTTCCGTTCCTTTCCGTTCCGTTCCATTCAGTTCCACGCGGGTTGATTCAATTCCATTCTATTCTATTCCATTCCATTCCATTCCATTCCATTCCATTCCATTCCATTCCATTTTACTCGGGTTGATTCCATGCCGTTCCGATGCGTTCCATTCTGTCCCATCCCGACACGTCCCGTCCCGTCCCGTCCCATTCCGTTCCGTTCTGATCGGGTTGATTCCGTTCCATTCCGTTCAGTTCCTTTCCTTTCCATTCTATTCCGTTACACGCGGGTTGATTCAATTCCATTCTATTACATTGAATTCCATTCCATTCCATTCCATTCCATTCTACTCGGATTGATTGCATTCCATTCCATTCCATTCCAGTCCATTCCAATCCATTCCATTCTACTCGGGTTGATTCCATTCCATTCCATTCCATTCCATTCCATTCCATTCCATTCCATTCCATTCCATTCCATTCCATTCCATTCCTTTCTATTCCATTCCATTCCATTCCATTCCATTCCATTCCATTCCATTCCATTCCATTCCATTCCGTTCTACTCGGGTTGATTCCACTCCATTCCATTCCATTCCATTCCATTCCATTCCATTCCATTCCATTCCATTCCATTCCATTCCTTTCCATTCCAACCCATTCCGTTCTACTCGGGTTGATTCCATTCCATTCCATTCCATTCCATTCCATTCCATTCCATTCCACTCCATTCCATTCCATTTCATTCCAAACCGTTCCATTCTACTTGGGTTCATCATTCCATTCCATTCCATTCCATTCCATTCCATTCCATTCCACTCGGGTTCATTCCATTCCATTCCATTCCATTCCATTCCATTCCATTCCATTCCGTTCTACTCAGGTTGATTTCCATTCCATTCCATTCCATTCCATTCCATTCCATTCCATTCCATTCCACTCCATTCCATTCCATTCCACTCCATTCCATTCCATTCCACTCCATTCCATTCCATTCCATTCTATTCCTTTCCGTTCTGCTCGGCTTGAATCCATTGAGTTCCGTTCTGTTCCGTTCCGTCCCAACACGTCCCGTCCCGTCCCGTCCCGTCCCGTCCCTTCCCGTCCCGTCCCGTGCCGTTGTACTCGGGTTGATTCCGTTCCACTCCGTTCCGTTCCTTTCCGTTCCGTTCCATTCAGTTCCACGCGGGTTGATTCAATTCCATTCTATTCTATTCCATTCCATTCCATTCCATTCCATTCCATTCCATTCCATTCCATTCCATTTTACTCGGGTTGATTCCATGCCGTTCCGTTGCGTTCCATTCTGTCCCATCCCGACGCGTCCCGTCCCGTCCCGTCCCGTCCCATTCCGTTCCGTTCTGATCGGGTTGATTCCGTTCCATTCCGTTCCGTTCCTTTCCGTTCCATTCCATTCCGATACACGCGGGTTGATTCAATTCCATTCTATTACATTGAATTCCATTCCATTCCATTCCATTCCATTCTACTCGGATTGATTGCATTCCATTCCATTCCATTCCAGTCCATTCCAATCCATTCCATTCTACTCGGGTTGATTCCATTCCATTCCATTCCATTCCATTCCATTCCATTCCATTCCATTCCATTCCATTGCGTTCCATTCGATTCGATTCCATTCCATTCCATTCCATTCCATTCCAATCCATTCCATTCTACTTGGGTTGATTCCATTCCATTCCATTCCATTCGATTCCATTCGATTCCATTCCATTCCATTCCATTCCATTCCATTCTGTTCTACTCGGGTTGATTCCACTCCATTCCATTCCATTCCATTCCATTCTATTCCATTCCATTCCATTCGATTCCATTCTATTCCATTCGATTCCATTCCATTCCATTTCATTTTATTCCATTCCATTCCATTCCATTCTATTCCATTGAATTCCATTCCATTCCATTCCATTCCTTTCCGTTCCATTCCATTCCATTCCATTCCTTTCCATTCCAATCCATTCCATTCTACTCGGGTTGATTCCATTCCATTCCATTCCATTCCATTCCATTCGATTCCATTCCATTCCATTCCATTCCATTCCATTCCGTTCTACTCGGGTTGATTCCATTCTATTCCATTCCATTCCGTTCGATTCCATTCGATTCCATTCGATTCCATTCCATTCCATTCCATTCCCTTCCATTCCATTCTATTCCATTGAATTCCATTCCATTCCATTGCATTCCATTCCATTCCATTCCATTCCATTCCGTTCTACTCTGATTGACTCCATTCCATTCCATTCCATTCCATTCCATTCCATTCCATTCCATTCCATTCGATTCCATTCCATTCCATTCCATTCCATTCCATTCCATTCCATTCCATTCCAATACATTCCATTCTACTCTGGTTGATTCCATTCCATTCCATTCCATTCCATTCCATTCGTCTCCATTCGATTCCATTCGATTCCATTCCATTCTATTCCATGGAATTCCATTCCATTCCATTCCATTCCATTCCATTCCATTCCATTCCATTCCATTCCATTCCATTCCATTCCGTTCTACTCGGGTTGATTTCATTCCATTCCATTCCATTCCATTCCATTCCATTCCATTCCATTCCACTCCATTCCATTCGATTCCATTCGATTCCATTCCATTCCATTCCATTCCATTCCAATCCATTCCATTCTACTCGGGTTGATTCCATTCCATTCCATTCCATTCCATTCCATTCCATTCCATTCCATTCCATTCCATTGCATTCCATTCGATTCCATTCGATTCCATTCCATTCGATTCCATTCGAGATCATTCGATTCCATTCCATCCCATTCCATTCCATTCCATTCCATTCCGTTTTACTCGGGTTGATTCCATTCCATGCCATTTCATTCCATTCCATTCCATTCCATTCCATTCGATTCCATTCGATTCCATTCCATTCCATTCCATTCCAATCCATTCCATTCTACTCGGGTTGATTCCATTCCATTCCATTCCATTCCATTCCATTCCATTCCATTCCACTCGATTCCATTCCATTCTTTCCATTCCATTCCAATCCATTCCATTCTACTCGGGTGGATTCCATTCCATTCCCTTCCATTCCATTCCATTCCATTCCATTCCATTCCATTCCATTCCATTCCATTCCATTCCGTTCTAGTCGGGTTGATTCCATTCTATTCCATTCCATTCCATTCCATTCCATTCCATTCCATTCCATTCCATTCTATTCCACTCCATTCTACTCCATTGAATTCCATTCCATTCCATTGAATTCCATTCCATTCCATTCTATTCCATTCCATTCCTTTCCTTTCCATTCCATTTAGTTCTACTCGGGTTGATTCCATTCCATTCCATTCCATTCCATTCCATTCCATTCCATTCCATTCCATTGCATTCCATTCCATTCCATTCCATTCCATTCCATTCCGTTCCATTCCATTCCATTCCATTCCATTCCATTCCATTCCATTCCGTTCCACTCGGGTTGATTCCATTCTATTCCATTCCATTCCATTCGATTCCATTCGATATCCTTCGATTCCATTCCATCCCATTCCATTCCGTTCCATTCCATTCCGTTCTTCTTGGGTTGATTCCATTCCATTCCATTTCATTCCGTTCTTCTTGGGTTGATTCCATTCCATTCCATTTCATTCCATTCCATTCCATTCCATTTCTTTCGATTCCATTCGATTCCATTCCATTCCATTCCATTCCAATCAATTGCATTCTACTCAGGTTGATTCCATTCCATTCCATTCCATTCCATTCCATTCCATTCCATTCGATTCCACTCGATTCCATTCCATTCCTTTCCATTCCATTCCAATCCATTCCATTCTATTCGGGTGGATTCCATTCCATTCCATTCCATTCCATTCCATTCCATTCCATTCCATTCCATTCCATTCCATTCCATTCCATTCCATTCCATTCGATTCCATTCCATTCCTTTCCATTCCATTCCCTTCCATTCCATTCCATTCCATTCCATTCCATTCCGTTCTAGTCGGGTTGATTCCATTCCATTCCATTGCATTCCATTCCATTCCATTCCATTCCATTCCATTCCATTCCATTCCATTCCATTCCATTCCATTCCATTCCATTCCATTCCATTCCATTCTATTCCATTCCATTCTACTCCATTGAATTCCATTCCATTCCATTCCATTCCATTCCATTCCATTCCATTCCTTTCCAATCCATTTAGTTCTACTCGGGTTGATTCCATTCCATTCCATTCCATTCCATTCCATTCCATTCCATTCCATTCCATTACATTCCATTCCATTCCATTACTTTCCATTCCATTCCATTCCAATCCATTCTATTCTACTCGGGTTGACTCCATTCCATTCCATTCCACTCCATTCCATTCCGTTATATTCCATTCTATTCCATTCGATTCCGTTCGATTCCATTCCATTCCATTCCATTCCATTCCATTCCATTCCATTCGATTCCATTCCATTCCATTCGATTCCCTTCCATTCCATTCCATTCCATTCCATTCCATTCCATTCCATTCCAATCCATTCCATTCTACTCGGGTTGATTCCATTCCATTCCATTCCATTCCAATCCATTCCATTCCATTCCATTCCATTCCATTCCATTCCATTCCATTCCATTCCATTCCATTCCATTCCATTCCATTCCATTCCATTCCATTCCTTTCTATTCCATTCCATTCCATTCCATTCCATTCCATTCCATTCCATTCCATTCCATTCCATTCCGTTCTACTCGGGTTGATTCCACTCCATTCCATTCCCTTCCATTCCATTCCATTCCATTCCATTCCATTCCATTCCATTCCATTCCTTTCCATTCCAACCCATTCCTTTCTACTCGGGTTGATTCCATTCCATTCCATTCCATTCCATTCCATTCCATTCCATTCCATTCCATTCCATTCCATTCCATTCCATTCCATTCCATTCCATTCCATTCCATTCCATTCCATTTCATTCCAAACCGTTCCATTCTCCTCGGATTCATCATTCCATTCCATTCCATTCCATTCCATTCCACTCGGGTTCATTCCATTCCATTCCATTCCATTCCATTCCATTCCGTTCTACTCAGGTTGATTTCCATTCCATTCCATTCCATTCCATTCCATTCCATTCCATTCCATTCCATTCCATTCCATTCCATTCCATTCCATTCCATTCTATTCCATTCCGTTCTACTCGGCTTGAATCCATTGAGTTCCGTTCCGTTCCGTTCCGTCCCGACACGTCCCGTCCCGTCCCGTCCCGTCCCGTCCCGTCCCGTCCCGTCCCGTCCCGTGCCGTTGTACTCGGGTTGATTCCATTCCACTCCGTTCCGTTCCTTTCCGTTCCCTTCCATTCAGTTCCACGCGGGTTGATTCAATTCCATTCTATTCTATTCAATTCCATTCCATTCCATTCCATTCCATTACATTCCATTCCATTCCATTCAATTTTACTCGGGTTGATTCCATGCCGTTCCGTTCTGTTCCATTCTGTCCCATCCCGACGCGTCCCGTCCCGTCCCGTCCCATTCCGTTCCATTCTGATCGGGTTGATTCCGTTCCATTCCGTTCCGTTCCTTTCCGTTCCATTCCATTCCGTTACACGCGGGTTGATTCAATTCCATTCTATTACATTGAATTGCATTCCATTCCATTCCATTCCATTCTACTCGGATTGATTGCATTCCATTCCATTCCATTCCAGTCCATTCCAATCCATTCCATTCTACTCGGGTTGATTCCGTTCCATTCCATTCCATTCCATTCCATTCCATTCCATTCCATTCCATTCCATTCCATTCCATTCCATTCCATTGCGTTCCATTCGATTCGATTCCATACCATTCCATTCCATTCCATTCCATTCCAATCCATTCCATTCTACTTGGGTTCATTCCATTCCATTCCATTCCATTCCATTCGATTCCATTCGATTCCATTCCATTTCATTCCATTCCATTCTGTTCTACTCGGGTTGATTCCACTCCATTCCATTCCATTCCATTCCATTCTATTCCATTCCATTCCATTCGATTCCATTCTATTCCATTCGATTCCATTCCATTCCATTTCATTTTATTCCAATCCATTCCATTCCATTCTATTCCATTGAATTCCATTCCATTCCATTCCATTCCATCCAATTCCATTCCTTTCCATTCCAATCCATTCCATTCTACTCGGGTTGATTCCATTCCATTCCATTCCATTCCATTCCATTCCATTCCATTCCATTCCATTCCATTCCGTTCTACTCGGGTTGATTCCATTCTATTCCATTCCATTCCGTTCGATTCCATTCGATTCCATTCGATTCCATTCCATTCCATTCCATTCCTTTCCATTCCATTCTATTCCATTGAATTCCATTCCATTCCATTGCATTCCATTCCATTCCATTCCATTCCGTTCTACTCTGATTGACTCCATTCCATTCCATTCCATTCCATTCCATTCCATTCCATTCCATTCCATTCGATTCCATTCCATTCCATTCCATTCCATTCCATTCCATTCCAATACATTCCATTCTACTCTGGTTGATTCCATTCCATTCCATTCCATTCCATTCCATTCCATTCGTCTCCATTCGATTCCATTCGATTCCATTCCATTCTATTCCATTGAATTCCATTCCATTCCATTCCATTCCATTCCATTCCATTCTATTCCATTCCATTCCATTCCATTCCGTTCTACTCGGGTTGATTCCATTCCATTCCATTCCATTCCATTCCATTCCATTCCACTCCATTCCATTCGATTCCATTCGATTCCATTCCATTCCATTCCATTCCATTCCAATCCATTCCATTCTACTCGGGTTGATTCCATTCCATTCCATTCCATTCCATTCCATTCCATTCCATTCCATTCCATTCCATTCCATTGCATTCCATTCGATTCCATTCGATTTCATTCCATTCGATTCCATTCGATATCATTCGATTCCATTCCATCCCATTCCATTCCATTCCATTCCATTCCTTTGTACTCGGGTTGATTCCATTCCATTCCGTTTCATTCCATTCCATTCCATTCCATTCCATTCCATTCCATTCCGTTCTAATCGGTTTGATTCCACTCCATTCCATTCCATTCCATTCCATTCCATTCCATTCCATTCCATTCCATTCCATTCCTTTGCATTCCAACCCATTCCGTTCTACTCGGGTTGATTCCATTCCATTCCATTCCATTCCATTCCATTCCATTCCATTCCATTCCATTCCATTCCATTCGATTCCATTCCATTCCATTCCATTCCATTTCATTCCAAACCATTCCATTCTACTCGGGTTCATCATTCCATTCCATTCCATTCCATTCCATTCCACTCGGGTTCTTTCCATTCCATTCCATTCCATTCCATTCCATTCCATTCCATTCCATTCCATTCCGTTCTACTCAGGTTGATTTCCATTCAATTCCATTCCATTCCATTCCATTCCATTCCATTCCATTCCATTCCATTCCATTCCATTCCATTCCATTCCACTCCATTCCATTCCGTTGTATTCGGGTTGATTCCATTCCATTCCATTCCATTCCAATCCATTCCATTCCATTCCATTCCATTCCATTCCATTCCATTCCATTCCATTCCATTCCATTCCATTCCATTCCATTCCATTCCATTCCATTCCATTCCTTTCTATTCCATTCCATTCCATTCCATTCCATTCCATTCCATTCCATTCCATTCCATTCCATTCCGTTCTACTCGGGTTGATTCCACTCCATTCCATTCCCTTCCATTCCATTCCATTCCATTCCATTCCATTCCATTCCATTCCTTTCCATTCCAACCCATTCCTTTCTACTCGGGTTGATTCCATTCCATTCCATTCCATTCCATTCCATTCCATTCCATTCCATTCCATTCCATTCCATTCCATTCCATTCGATTCCATTCCATTCCATTCCATTTCATTCCAAACAGTTCCATTCTACTCGGATTCATCATTCCATTCCATTCCATTCCATTCCATTCCACTCGGGTTCATTCCATTCCATTCCATTCCATTCCATTCCATTCCATTCCATTCCATTCCATTGCATTCCATTCCGTTCTACTCAGGTTGATTTCCATTCCATTCCATTCCATTTCATTCCAATCCATTCCATTCCATTCCATTCCATTCCATTCCATTCCATTCCATTCCATTCCATTCCATTCCATTCCATTCCATTCTATTCCATTCCGTTCTACTCGGCTTGAATCCATTGAGTTCCGTTCCGTTCCGTTCCGTCCCAACACGTCCCGTCCCGTCCCGTCCCGTGCCGTCCCGTCCCGTCCCGTCCCGTGCCGTTGTACTCGGGTTGATTCCATTCCATTCCATTCCATTCCATTCCATTCCATTCCATTCCATTCCATTCCATTCCATTCCATTCCATTCCATTCCATTCCATTCCATTCCATTTCATTCCAAACCGTTCCATTCTACTCGGATTCATCATTCCATTCCATTCCATTCCATTCCATTCCACTCGGGTTCATTCCATTCCATTCCATTCCATTCCATTCCATTCCGTTCTACTCAGGTTGATTTCCATTCCATTCCATTCCATTCCATTCCATTCCATTCCATTCCATTCCATTCCATTCCATTCCATTCCATTCCATTCCATTCCATTCCATTCCATTCCATTCTATTCCATTCCGTTCTACTCGGCTTGAATCCATTGAGTTCCGTTCCGTTCCGTTCCGTCCCGACACGTCCCGTCCCGTCCCGTCCCGTCCCGTCCCGTCCCGTCCCGTGCCGTTGTACTCGGGTTGATTCCATTCCACTCCGTTCCGTTCCTTTCCGTTCCCTTCCATTCAGTTCCACGCGGGTTGATTCAATTCCATTCTATTCTATTCAATTCCATTCCATTCCATTCCATTCCATTACATTCCATTCCATTCCATTCAATTTTACTCGGGTTGATTCCATGCCGTTCCGTTCTGTTCCATTCTGTCCCATCCCGACGCGTCCCGTCCCGTCCCGTCCCATTCCGTTCCATTCTGATCGGGTTGATTCCGTTCCATTCCGTTCCGTTCCTTTCCGTTCCATTCCATTCCGTTACACGCGGGTTGATTCAATTCCATTCTATTACATTGAATTGCATTCCATTCCATTCCATTCCATTCTACTCGGATTGATTGCATTCCATTCCATTCCATTCCAGTCCATTCCAATCCATTCCATTCTACTCGGGTTGATTCCGTTCCATTCCATTCCATTCCATTCCATTCCATTCCATTCCATTCCATTCCATTCCATTCCATTGCGTTCCATTCGATTCGATTCCATACCATTCCATTCCATTCCATTCCAATCCATTCCATTCTACTTGGGTTCATTCCATTCCATTCCATTCCATTCCATTCGATTCCATTCGATTCCATTCCATTTCATTCCATTCCATTCTGTTCTACTCGGGTTGATTCCACTCCATTCCATTCCATTCCATTCCATTCTATTCCATTCCATTCCATTCGATTCCATTCTATTCCATTCGATTCCATTCCATTCCATTTCATTTTATTCCAATCCATTCCATTCCATTCTATTCCATTGAATTCCATTCCATTCTATTCCATTCCATCCAATTCCATTCCTTTCCATTCCAATCCATTCCATTCAACTCGGGTTGATTCCATTCCATTCCATTCCATTCCATTCCATTCCATTCCATTCCATTCCATTCCATTCCGTTCTACTCGGGTTGATTCCATTCTATTCCATTCCATTCCGTTCGATTCCATTCGATTCCATTCGATTCCATTCCATTCCATTCCATTCCTTTCCATTCCATTCTATTCCATTGAATTCCATTCCATTCCATTGCATTCCATTCCATTCCATTCCATTCCGTTCTACTCTGATTGACTCCATTCCATTCCATTCCATTCCATTCCATTCCATTCCATTCCATTCCATTCGATTCCATTCCATTCCATTCCATTCCATTCCATTCCATTCCAATACATTCCATTCTACTCTGGTTGATTCCATTCCATTCCATTCCATTCCATTCCATTCCATTCCATTCCATTCCATTCGTCTCCATTCGATTCCATTCGATTCCATTCCATTCTATTCCATTGAATTCCATTCCATTCCATTCCATTCCATTCCATTCCATTCTATTCCATTCCATTCCATTCCATTCCGTTCTACTCGGGTTGATTCCATTCCATTCCATTCCATTCCATTCCATTCCATTCCATTCCACTCCATTCCATTCGATTCCATTCGATTCCATTCCATTCCATTCCATTCCATTCCAATCCATTCCATTCTACTCGGGTTGATTCCATTCCATTCCATTCCATTCCATTCCATTCCATTCCATTCCATTCCATTCCATTCCATTGCATTCCATTCGATTCCATTCGATTTCATTCCATTCGATTCCATTCGATATCATTCGATTCCATTCCATCCCATTCCATTCCATTCCATTCCATTCCTTTGTACTCGGGTTGATTCCATTCCATTCCGTTTCATTCCATTCCATTCCATTCCATTCCATTCCATTCCATTCCGTTCTAATCGGTTTGATTCCACTCCATTCCATTCCATTCCATTCCATTCCATTCCATTCCATTCCATTCCATTCCATTCCATTCCTTTGCATTCCAACCCATTCCGTTCTACTCGGGTTGATTCCATTCCATTCCATTCCATTCCATTCCATTCCATTCCATTCCATTCCATTCCATTCGATTCCATTCCATTCCATTCCATTCCATTTCATTCCAAACCATTCCATTCTACTCGGGTTCATCATTCCATTCCATTCCATTCCATTCCATTCCACTCGGGTTCTTTCCATTCCATTCCATTCCATTCCATTCCATTCCATTCCATTCCATTCCGTTCTACTCAGGTTGATTTCCATTCAATTCCATTCCATTCCATTCCATTCCATTCCATTCCATTCCATTCCATTCCATTCCATTCCATTCCACTCCATTCCATTCCGTTGTATTCGGGTTGATTCCATTCCATTCCATTCCATTCCAATCCATTCCATTCCATTCCATTCCATTCCATTCCATTCCATTCCATTCCATTCCATTCCATTCCATTCCATTCCATTCCATTCCATTCCATTCCTTTCTATTCCATTCCATTCCATTCCATTCCATTCCATTCCATTCCATTCCATTCCATTCCATTCCGTTCTACTCGGGTTGATTCCACTCCATTCCATTCCCTTCCATTCCATTCCATTCCATTCCATTCCATTCCATTCCATTCCTTTCCATTCCAACCCATTCCTTTCTACTCGGGTTGATTCCATTCCATTCCATTCCATTCCATTCCATTCCATTCCATTCCATTCCATTCCATTCGATTCCATTCCATTCCATTCCATTTCATTCCAAACCGTTCCATTCTACTCGGATTCATCATTCCATTCCATTCCATTCCATTCCATTCCACTCGGGTTCATTCCATTCCATTCCATTCCATTCCATTCCATTCCATTCCATTCCATTCCATTCCATTGCATTCCATTCCGTTCTACTCAGGTTGATTTCCATTCCATTCCATTCCATTCCATTCCAATCCATTCCATTCCATTCCATTCCATTCCATTCCATTCCATTCCATTCCATTCCATTCTATTCCATTCCGTTCTACTCGGCTTGAATCCATTGAGTTCCGTTCCGTTCCGTTCCGTCCCGACACGTCCCGTCCCGTCCCGTCCCGTGCCGTCCCGTCCCGTCCCGTCCCGTGCCGTTGTACTCGGGTTGATTCCATTCCACTCCGTTCCGTTCCTTTCCGTTCCCTTCCATTCAGTTCCACGCGGGTTGATTCAATTCCATTCTATTCTATTCCATTCCATTCCATTCCATTCCATTCCATTCAATTTTACTCGGGTTGATTCCATGCCGTTCCGTTCCGTTCCATTCTGTCCCATCCCGACGCGTCCCGTCCGGTCCCGTCCCATTCCGTTCCGTTCTGATCGGGTTGATTCCGCTCCATTCCGTTCCGTTCCTTTCCGTTCCATTCCATTCCGTTACACGCGGGTTGATTCAATTCCATTCTATTACATTGAATTCCATTCCATTCCATTCCATTCCATTCCATTCGTCTCCATTCGATTCCATTCGATTCCATTCCATTCCATTCCATGCAATTCCATTCCATTCCATTCCATTCCATTCCATTCCATTCCATTCCATTCCATTCCATTCCATTCCATTCCATTCCATTCCATTCCGTTCTACTCGGGTTGATTCCATTCCATTCCATTCCATTCCATTCCATTCCATTCCATTCCATTCCATTCCATTCCATTCCATTCCGTTCTAGTCGTGTTGATTCCATTCTATTCCATTCCATTCCATTCCATTCCATTCCATTCCATTCCATTCCATTCCATTCCATTCCATTCTATTCCATTCCATTCTACTCCATTGAATTCCATTCCATTCCATTCAATTCCATTCCATTCCATTCCTTTCCATTCCATTTAGTTCTACTCGGGTTGATTCCATTCCATTCCATTCCATTCCATTCCATTCCATTCCATTCCATTCCATTCCATTCCATTCCATTCCATTCCTTTCCATTCCAATCCATTCCATTCTACTCGGGTTGATTCCATTCTATTCCATTCCATTCCATTCCATTCCATTCCATTCCATTCCATTCCATTTCATTCCATTCCATTCCATTCCATTCCATTCCATTCCATTCCTTTCCATTCCATTCCATTCGATTCCATTCCATTCCATTCCATTCCATTCCATTCCATTCCGTTCTACTCGGGTTGATTCCATTCTATTCCATTCCATTCCGTTCGATTCCATTTGATTCCATTCGATTCCATTCCATTCCATTCCATTCCCTTCCATTCCATTCTATTCCATTGAATTCCATTCCATTCCATTCCATTCCATTCCATTCCGTTCTACTCTGATTGATTCCATTAAATTCCATTCCATTCCATTCCATTCCATTCCATTCCATTCGATTCCATTCCATTCCATTCCATTCCATTCCATTCCAATACATTCCATTCTACTCTGGTTGATTCCATTCCATTCCATTCCATTCCATTCCATTCGTCTCCATTCGATTCCATTCGATTCCATTCCATTCCATTCCATGCAATTCCATTCCATTCCATTCCATTCCATTCCATTCCATTCCATTCCATTCCATTCCATTCCATTCCATTCCGTTCTACTCGGGTTGATTCCATTCCATTCCATTCCATTCCATTCCATTCCATTCCATTCCATTCCATTCCATTCCATTCCATTCCATTCCACTCCATTACATTCGATTCCATTCGATTCCATTCCATTCCATTCCATTCCATTCCAATCCATTCCATTCTACTCGGGTTGATTCCATTCCATTCCATTCCATTCCATTCCATTCCATTCCATTCCATTCCATTCCATTCCATTCCATTCCATTGCATTGCATTAGATTCCATTCCATTCCATCCCATTCCATTCCATTCCATTCCATTCCATTCCATTCCATTCCATTCCATTCCATTCCGTTCCACTCGGGTTGATTCCATTCTATTCCATTTCATTCCATTCGATTGCATTCGATATCATTCGATTCCATTCCATCCCATTCCATTCCATTCCATTCCATTCCGTTCTACTCGGGTTGATTCCATTCCATTCCATTTCATGCCATTCCATTCCATTCCATTTCTTTCTATTCCATTCGTTTCCATTCCATTCCATTCCATTCCAATCCATTCCATTCTACTCGGGTTGATTCCATTCCATTCCATTCCATTCCATTCCATTCCATTCCATTCCATTCCATTCCACTCGATTCCATTCCATTCCTTTCCATTCCATTCCAATCCATTCCATTCTACTCGGGTGGATTCCATTCCATTCCATTCAATTCCATTCCATTCCATTCCTTTCCATTCCATTTAGTTCTACTCGGGTTGATTCCATTCCATTCCATTCCATTCCATTCCATTCCATTCCATTCCATTCCATTCCATTCCATTCCATTCCATTTCTTTCCATTCCATTCCATTCCAATCCATTCCATTCTACTCGGGTTGACTCCATTCCATTCCATTCCATTCCATTCCATTCCATTACTTTCCATTCCATTCCATTCCAATCCATTCCATTCTACTCGGGTTGACTCCATTCCATTCCATTCCATTCCATTCCATTCCATTCCATTCCGTTCTAGTCGTGTTGATTCCATTCTATTCCATTCCATTCCATTCCATTCCATTCCATTCCATTCCATTCCATTCCATTCCATTCTATTCCATTCCATTCTACTCCATTGAATTCCATTCCATTCCATTCAATTCCATTCCATTCCATTCCTTTCCATTCCATTTAGTTCTACTCGGGTTGATTCCATTCCATTCCATTCCATTCCATTCCATTCCATTCCATTCCATTCCATTCCATTCCATTCCATTGCATTCCATTCCATTCCATTCCATTCCATTCCATTCCATTACATTACATTTACTCCATTCCGTTCTACTCGGGTTGATTCCATTGAGTTAGGTTCCGTCCCGTCCCGTCCCGTCCCGTCCCGTCCCGTGCCGTTTTACTCATGTTGATTCCTTTCCATTCCGTTCCGCTCGTTTCCGTTACGTTCCATTCCATTCCACGCGGGTTGGTTCAATTCCTTTCTATTCTATTCTATTCCTTTCCCTTCCATTCCATTCCATTCCATTCCATTCTACTCGGGTTGATTCCATGCCATTCAGTTCCGTTCCATTCCGTCCCATCCCGACCCGTCCCATCCCGTCCCGTCCCGTCCCATCCCGTTCCGTTCCACATGGGTTGATTCAATTCCTTTCGGTTACATTGAATTCCATTCCATTCCATTCTACTCGGATTGATTCCATTCCATTCCATTCCATTCCATTCCATTCCATTCCATTCCAATCCATTCCATTCTACTCGGGTTGATTCCATTCTATTCCATTCCATTCCATTCCATTCCATTCTATTCCATTCCATTCCATTCCATTTCATTCCATTCCATTCCATTCCATTCCATTCCATTCCATTCCATTCCATTCCATTCCATTCCATTCCATTCCATTCCATTCCATTCCATTCCGTTCTACTCGGGATGATTCCATTCTATTCCATTCCATTCCGTTCGATTCTATTTGATTCCATTCGATTCCATTCCATTCCATTCCATTCCCTTCCATTCCATTCTTTTCCATTGAATTCCATTCCATTCCATTCCATTCCATTCCATTCCATTCCGTTCTACTCTGATTGATTCCATTCCATTCCATTCCATTCCATTCCATTCCATTCCATTCCATTCCATTCCATTCCAATACATTCCATTCTACTCTGGTTGATTCCATTCCATTCCATTCCATTCCATTCCATTCGTCTCCATTCGATTCCATTCCATTCCATTCCATTCTATTCCATTGAATTCCATTGAATTCCATTCCATTCCATTCCATTCTATTCCATTCCATTCCATTCCATTCCATTCCATTCCGTTCTACTCGGGTTGATTCCACTCCATTCCATTCCATTCCATTCCATTCCATTCCATTCCATTCCATTCCATTCCACTCGGGTTGATCATTCCATTCCATTCCATTCCATTCCATTCCATTCCATTCCATTCCATTCCACTCGGGCTCATTCCATTCCATTCCATTCCATTCCATTCCATTCCATTCCATTCCATTCCATTCCATTCCACTCGGGCTCATTCCATTCCATTCCATTCCATTCCATTCCATTCCATTCCATTCCATTCCATTCCGTTCTACTCGGGTTGATTTCCATTCCATTCCATTCCATTCCATTCCATTCCATTCCTTTCCATTCCTTTCCATTCCAATCCATTCCATTCTACTCGGGTTGATTCCATTCTATTCCATTCCATTCCATTCCATTCCATTCCATTACATTCCATTCCATTTCATTCCATTCCATTCCATTCTACTCGGGTTGATTCCATGCCATTCCGTTCCGTTCCATTCCGTCCCATCCCGACCCGTCCCATCCCGTCCCGTCCCGTCCCATCCCGTTCCGTTCCACATGGGTTGATTCAATTCCTTTCGGTTACATTGAATTCCATTCCATTCCATTCTACTCGGATTGATTCCATTCCATTCCATTCCACTCCATTCCATTCCATTCCATTCCATTCCATTGCATTCCATTCCATTCCATTCCATTCCACTCGGGTTGATCATTCCATTCCATTCCATTCCATTCCATTCCATTCCATTCCATTCCACTCGGGCTCATTCCATTCCATTCCATTCCATTCCATTCCATTCCATTCCATTCCATTCCATTCCATTCCATTCCACTCGGGCTCATTCCATTCCATTCCATTCCATTCCATTCCATTCCATTCCATTCCATTCCATTCCATTCCATTCCATTCCGTTCTACTCGGGTTGATTTCCATTCCATTCCATTCCATTCCATTCCATTCCATTCCTTTCCATTCCTTTCCATTCCAATCCATTCCATTCTACTCGGATTGATTCCATTCCATTCCATTCCATTCCATTCCATTCCATTCGATTCCATTCCATTCCATTCCTTTCCATTCCAGTCCATTCCATTCTTCTCGGGTTGATTCCATTCTATTCCATTCCATTCCATTCCGTTCCATTCCATTCCATTCCATTCCATTCCATTCCATTCCATTCCATTCCATTCCATTCCATTCCATTCCGTTCTACTCGTGTTGATTCCATTCCATTCCATTCCATTCCATTCCACTCCATTCCATTCGATTCCATTTGATTCCATTCCATTCCATTCCATTCCATTCCATTCCGTTCTACTCGGGTTGATTTCCATTCCATTCCATTCCATTCCATTCCATTCCATTCCATTCGATTCCATTCCATTCCATTCCATTCCATTCCATTCCATTCCATTCCGTTCTAGTCGGGTTGATTCCATTCTATTCCATTCCATTCCATTCCATTCCATTCCATTCCATTCCATTCCATTCCATTCCTTTCCATTCTATTCCATTCCATTCTACTCCATTGAATTCCATTCCATTCCATTCAATTCCATTCCATTCCATTCCTTTCCATTCCATTTAGTTCTACTCGGGTTGATTCCATTCCATTCCATTCCATTCCATTCCATTACTTTCCATTCCATTCCATTCCAATCCATTCCATTCTACTCGGGTTGACTCCATTCCATTCCATTCCATTCCATTCCATTCCATTCCATTCCATTATATTCCATTCTATTCCATTCCATTCCATTCGATTCCATTCCATTCCATTCCATTCCATTCCATTCCATTCCATTCCATTCCATTCCATTCCATTCCATTCCATTCCATTCCTTTCCATTTACTCCATTCCGTTCTACTCGGGTTGATTCCATTGAGTTTGGTTCCGTTCCGTTCCGTCCCGTCTCGTCCCGTCCCGCCCCGTCCCGTGCCGTTTTACTCGGGTTGATTCCTTTCCATTCCGTTCCGCTCGTTTCCGTTTCGTTCCATTCCGTTCCACGCGGGTTGGTTCAATTCCATTCTATTCTATTCTATTCCTTTCCATTCCATTCCATTCTACTCGGGTTGATTCCATGCCGTTCCATTCCGTTCCATTCCGTCCCATCCCGACCCGTCCCATCCCGTCCCGTCCCGTCCCATCCCGTTCCGTTCCACATGGGTTGATTCAGTTCCTTTCGGTTACATTGAATTCCATTCCATTCCATTCTACTCGGATTGATTCCATTCCATTCCATTCCATAACATTCCATTCCATTCCATTCTACTCGGATTGATTCCATTCCATTCCATTCCATACCATTCCATTCCATTCCATTCCATTCCATTCCATTCCATTCCAATCCATTCCATTCTACTCGGGTTGATTCCATTCCATTCCATTCCATTCCATTCCATTCCATTCCATTCCATTCCATTCCATTCAGTTTCATTCCATTCCATTCCATTCCATTCCATTCCATTCCATTCCATTCCATTCGATTCCATTCCATTCCATTCCATTCCATTCCATTCCGTTCTACTCGGGTTGATTCCATTCTATTCCATTCCATTCCGTTCGATTCCATTCGATTCCATTCGATTCCATTCCATTCCATTCCATTCCCTTCCATTCCATTCTATTCCATTGAATTCCATTCCATTCCATTCCATTCCATTCCATTCCATTCCATTCCATTCCATTCCGTTCTACTCTGATTGACTCCATTCCATTCCATTCCATTCCATTTCATTCCACTCGGGTTGATCATTCCATTCCATTCCATTCCTTTCCATTCCATTCCATTCCATTCAATTCCATTCCATTCCATTCTACTCGGGCTCATTCCATTCCATTCCATTCCATTCCACTCCATTCCATTCCATTCCATTCCATTCCACTCCATTCCATTCCATTCCATTCCATTCCATTCCTTTCCATTTATTCCATTCCGTTCTACTCGGGTTGATTCCATTGAGTTTGGTTCCGTTCCGTTCCGTCCCGTCCCGTCCCGTCCCGTTCCGTTTTACTCGGGTTGATTCCTTTGCATTCCGTTCCGCTCGTTTCCATTCCGTTCCATTCCGTTCCACGCGGGTTGGTTCAATTCCATTCTATTCTATTCTATTCCTTTCCATTCCATTCCATTCTACTCGGGTTGATTCCATGCCGTTCCATTCCGTTACATTCCGTCCCATCCCGACCCGTCCCATCCCGTCCCGTCCCGTCCCATCCCGTTCCGTTCCACATGGGTTGATTCAATTCCTTTCGGTTACATTGAATTCCATTCCATTCCATTCTACTCGGATTGATTCCATTCCATTCCATTCCATTCCATTCCATTCCATTCCATTCCATTCCATTCCAATCCATTCCATTCTACTCGGGTTGATTCCATTCCATTCCATTCCATTCCATTCCATTCCATTCCATTCCATTCCATTCCATCCCATTCAGTTTCATTCCATTCCATTCCATTCCATTCCATTCCATTCCATTCCATTACATTCGATTCCATTCCATTCCATTCCATTCCATTCCATTCCATTCCGTTCTACTCGGGTTGATTCCATTCTATTCCATTCCATTCCGTTCGATTCCATTCGATTCCATTCGATTCCATTCCATTCCATTCCATTCCCTTCCATTCCATTCTATTCCATTGAATTCCATTCCATTCCATTCCATTCCATTCCATTCCATTCCATTCCGTTCTACTCTGATTGACTCCATTCCATTCCATTCCATTCCATTCCATTCCATTCCATTCCATTCCATTCGATTCCATTCCATTCCATTCCATTCCATTCCATTCCATTCCATTCCATTCCATTCCAATACATTCCATTCTACTCTGGTTGATTCCATTCCATTCCATTCCATTCCATTCCATTCGTCTCCATTCGATTCCATTCGATTCCATTCCATTCTATTCCATTGAATTCCATTCCATTCCATTCCATTCCATTCCATTCCATTCCATTCCATTCTATTCCATTCCATTCCATTCCATTCCGTTCTACTCGGGTTGATTCCATTCCATTCCATTCCATTCCATTCCACTCCATTCCATTCGATTCCATTCGATTCCATTCCATTCCATTCCATTCCATTCCATTCCGTTCTACTCGGGTTGATTCCATTCTATTCCATTCCATTCCGTTCGATTCCATTCGATTCCATTCGATTCCATTCCATTCCATTCCATTCCCTTCCATTCCATTCTATTCCATTGAATTCCATTCCATTCCATTCCATTCCATTCCATTCCATTCCATTCCATTCCGTTCTACTCTGATTGACTCCATTCCATTCCATTGCATTCCATTCCATTCCATTCCATTCCATTCCATTCCATTCGATTCCATTCCATTCCATTCCATTCCATTCCATTCCATTCCAATACATTCCATTCTACTCTGGTTGATTCCATTCCATTCCATTCCATTCCATTCCATTCGTCTCCATTCGATTCCATTCGATTCCATTCCATTCTATTCCATTGAATTCCATTCCATTCCATTCCATTCCATTCCATTCCATTCTATTCCATTCCATTCCATTCCATTCCGTTCTACTCGGGTTGATTCCATTCCATTCCATTCCATTCCATTCCACTCCATTCCATTCGATTCCATTCGATTCCATTCCATTCCATTCCATTCCATTCCAATCCATTCCATTCTACTCGGGTTGATTCCATTCCATTCCATTCCATTCCATTCCATTCCATTCCATTCCATTCGATTCCATTCGATTCCATTCCATTCGATTCCATTCGATATCATTCGATTCCATTCCATCCCATTCCATTCCATTCCATTCCATTCCGTTCTACTCGGGTTGATTCCATTCCATTCCGTTTCATTCCATTCCATCCCATTCCATTCCATTCCATTCCATTCCGTTCTAATCCGTTTGATTCCACTCCATTCCATTTCATTCCATTCCATTCCATTCCATTCCATTCCATTCCTTTCCATTCCAACCCATTCCGTTCTACTCGGGTTGATTCCATTCCATTCCATTCCATTCCATTTCATTCCAAACCATTCCATTCTACTCGGGTTCATCATTCCATTCCATTCCATTCCATTCCATTCCACTCGGGTTCTTTCCATTCCATTCCATTCCATTCCATTCCATTCCATTCCATTCCGTTCTACTCAGGTTGATTTCCATTCCATTCCATTCCATTCCATTCCATTCCATTCCATTCCATTCCATTCCATTCCATTCCATTCCATTCCATTCCATTCCATTCTATTCCATTCCGTTCTACTCGGCTTGAATCCATTGAGTTCCGTTCCGTTCCGTTCCGTCCCGACACGTCCCGTCCCGTCCCGTCCCGTCCCGTCCCATCCCGTCCCGTCCCGTCCCGTGCCGTTGTACTCGGGTTGATTCCATTCCACTCCGTTCCGTTCATTTCCGTTCCGTTCCATTCAGTTCCACGCGGGTTGATTCAATTCCATTCTATTCTATTCCATTCCATTCCATTCCATTCCATTCCATTCCATTCCATTCCATTCCATTCTACTCGGGTTGATTCCATGCCGTTCCGTTCCGTTCCATTGCCTCCCATCCCGACGCGTCCCGTCCCGTCCCGTCCCGTCAAATTAAGTTCCGTTCTGATCGGGTTGATTCCGTTCCATTCCGTTCCGTTCCTTTCCGTTCCGTTCCATTCCGTTACACGCGGGTTGATTCAATTCCATTCTATTACTTTGAATTCCATTCCATTCCATTCCATTCCATTCTACTCGGATTGATTGCATTCCATTCCATTCCATTCCAGTCCATTCCAATCCATTCCATTCTACTCGGGTTGATTCCATTCCATTCCATTCCATTCCATTCCATTCCATTCCATTCCATTCCATTCCATTCCATTCCATTCCATTCCACTCCGGCTCATTCCATTCCATTCCATTCCATTCCATTCCATTCCATTCCATTCCATTCCATTCCGTTCTACTCGGGTTGATTTCCATTCCATTCCATTCCATTCCATTCCAATCCATTCCATTCCATTCCATTCCATTCCATTCCATTCCATTCCATTCCATTCCATTCCATTCCATTCCATTCCATTCCATTCCATTCCATTCCTTTCCATTTACTCCATTCCGTTCTACTCGGGTTGATTCCATTGAGTTTGGTTCCGTTCTGTTCCGTCCCGTCCCGTCCCGTCCCGTCCCGTCCCGTGCCGTTTTACTCGGGTTGATTCCTTTCCATTCCGTTCCGCTCGTTTCCGTTGCGTTCCATTCCGTTCCACGCGGGTTGGTTCAATTCTATTCTATTCTATTCTATTCCTTTCCATTCCATTCCATTCCATTCCATTCCATTCTACTCGGGTTGATTCCATGCCATTCCGTTCCGTTCCATTCCGACCCATCCCGACCCGTCCCATCACGTCCCATCCCGTCCCATCCCGTTCCGTTCCACATGGGTTGATTCAATTCCTTTCGGTTACATTGAATTCCATTCCATTCCATTCTACTCGGATTGATTCCATTCCATTCCATTCCATTCCATTCCATTCCATTCCTTTCCATTCCAATCCATTCCATTCTACTCGGGTTGATTCCATTCTATTCCATTCCATTCCATTCCTTTCCATTCCATTCCATTCGATTCCATTCCATTCCATTCCATTCCATTCCATTCCATTCCGTTCTACTCGGGTTGATTCCATTCTATTCCATTCCATTTCGTTCGATTCCATTTGATTCCATTCGATTCCATTCCATTCCATTCCATTCCCTTACATTCCATTCTATTCCATTGAATTCCATTCCATTCCATTCCATTCCATTCCATTCCGTTCTACTCTGATTGATTCCATTAAATTCCATTCCATTCCATTCCATTCCATTCCATTCCATTCGATTCCATTCCATTCCATTCCATTCCATTCCATTCCATTCCAATACATTCCATTCTACTCTGGTTGATTCCATTCCATTCCATTCCATTCCATTCCATTCGTCTCCATTCGATTCCATTCGATTCCATTCCATTCCATTCCATGCAATTCCATTCCATTCCATTCCATTCCATTCCATTCCATTCCATTCCATTCCATTCCATTCCATTCCATTCCATTCCATTCCATTCCATTCCGTTCTACTCGGTTTGATTCGATTCCATTCCATTCCATTCCATTCCATTCCATTCCATTCCATTCCATTCCATTCCACTCCATTACATTCGATTCCATTCGATTCCATTCCATTCCATTCCATTCCATTCCAATCCATTCCATTCTACTCGGGTTGATTCCATTCCATTCCATTCCATTCCATTCCATTCCATTCCATTCCATTCCATTCCATTCCATTCCATTCCATTCCATTGCATTGCATTAGATTCCATTCCATTCCATTCCATTCCATTCCATTCCATTCCATTCCATTCCATTCCATTCCATTCCATTCCATTCCATTCCATTCCATTCCGTTCCACTCGGGTTGATTCCATTCTATTCCATTTCATTCCATTCGATTGCATTCGATATCATTCGATTCCATTCCATCCCATTCCATTCCATTCCATTCCATTCCGTTCTACTCGGGTTGATTCCATTCCATTCCATTTCATGCCATTCCATTCCATTCCATTTCTTTCGATTCCATTCGTTTCCATTCCATTCCATTCCATTCCAATCCATTCCATTCTACTCGGGTTGATTCCATTCCATTCCATTCCATTCCATTCCATTCCATTCCATTCCATTCCATTCCACTCGATTCCATTCCATTCCTTTCCATTCCATTCCAATCCATTCCATTCTACTCGGGTGGATTCCATTCCATTCCATTCCATTCCATTCCATTCCATTCCATTCCATTCCATTCCATTCCATTCCATTCCATTCGATTCCATTCCATTCCATTCCATTCCATTCCATTCCATTCCATTCCATTCCATTCCATTCCGTTCTAGTGGTGTTGATTCCATTCTATTCCATTCCATTCCATTCCATTCCATTCCATTCCATTCCATTCCATTCCATTCCATTCCATTCTATTCCATTCCATTCTACTCCATTGAATTCCATTCCATTCCATTCAATTCCATTCCATTCCATTCCTTTCCATTCCATTTAGTTCTACTCGGGTTGATTCCATTCCATTCCATTCCATTCCATTCCATTCCATTCCATTCCATTCCATTCCATTCCATTCCATTCCATTCGATTCCATTCCATTCCATTCCATTCCATTCCATTCCATTGCATTCCATTCCATTCCATTCCATTCCATTCCATTACATTACATTACATTTACTCCATTCCGTTCTACTCGGGTTGATTCCATTGAGTTAGGTTCCGTCCCGTCCAGTCCCGTCCCGTCCCGTCCCGTGCCGTTTTACTCAGGTTGATTCCTTTCCATTCCGTTCCGCTCGTTTCCGTTACGTTCCATTCCATTCCACGCGGGTTGGTTCAATTCCATTCTATTCTATTCTATTCCTTTCCCTTCCATTCCATTCCATTCCATTCCATTCTACTCGGGTTGATTCCATGCCATTCAGTTCCGTTCCATTCCGTCCCATCCCGACCCGTCCCATCCCGTCCCGTCCCGTCCCATCCCGTTCCGTTCCACATGGGTTGATTCAATTCCTTTCGGTTACATTGAATTCCATTCCATTCCATTCTACTCGGATTGATTCCATTCCATTCCATTCCATTCCATTCCATTCCATTCCATTCCAATCCATTCCATTCTACTCGGGTTGATTCCATTCTATTCCATTCCATTCCATTCCATTCCATTCTATTCCATTCCATTCCATTCCATTCCATTCCATTCCATTCCATTCCAT
Organism: Gorilla gorilla gorilla; assembly: GCF_029281585.2. NCBI lineage: Eukaryota > Metazoa > Chordata > Mammalia > Primates > Hominidae > Gorilla > Gorilla gorilla. The sequence goes on from NC_073241.2 coordinate 11,132,039, forward strand.
TCCATTCCATTCCATTCCATTCCATTCCATTCCATTCCAATCCATTCCATTCTACTCGGGTTGATTCCATTCTATTCCATTCCATTCCATTCCATTCCATTCCATTCCATTCTATTCCATTCCATTCCATTCCATTCCATTCCATTCCATTCCATTCCATTCCATTCCATTCCATTCGATTCCATTCCATTCCATTCCATTCCATTCCATTCCATTCCATTCCATTCCGTTCTACTCGGGATGATTCCATTCTATTCCATTCCATTCCGTTCGATTCCATTTGATTCCATTCGATTCCATTCCATTCCATTCCATTCCCTTCCATTCCATTCTTTTCCATTGAATTCCATTCCATTCCATTCCATTCCATTCCGTTCTACTCTGATTGATTCCATTCCATTCCATTCCATTCCATTCCATTCCATTCCATTCCATTCCATTCCATTCCAATACATTCCATTCTACTCTGGTTGATTCCATTCCATTCCATTCCATTCCATTCCATTCGTCTCCATTCGATTCCATTCCATTCCATTCCATTCTATTCCATTGAATTCCATTGAATTCCATTCCATTCCATTCCATTCTATTCCATTCCATTCCATTCCATTCCATTCCATTCCGTTCTACTCGGGTTGATTCCACTCCATTCCATTCCATTCCATTCCATTCCATTCCATTCCATTCCATTCCATTCCACTCGGGTTGATCATTCCATTCCATTCCATTCCATTCCATTCCATTCCATTCCATTCCACTCGGGCTCATTCCATTCCATTCCATTCCATTCCATTCCATTCCATTCCATTCCATTCCATTCCATTCCACTCGGGCTCATTCCATTCCATTCCATTCCATTCCATTCCATTCCATTCCATTCCATTCCATTCCATTCCATTCCATTCCGTTCTACTCGGGTTGATTTCCATTCCATTCCATTCCATTCCATTCCATTGCATTCCTTTCCATTCCTTTCCATTCCAATCCATTCCATTCTACTCGGGTTGATTCCATTCTATTCCATTCCATTCCATTCCATTCCATTCCATTCCATTCCATTCCATTCCATTTCATTCCATTCCATTCCATTCTACTCGGGTTGATTCCATGCCACTCCGTTCCGTTCCATTCCGTCCCATCCCGACCCGTCCAATCCCGTCCCGTCCCGTCCCATCCCGTTCCGTTCCACATGGGTTGATTCAATTCCTTTCGGTTACATTGAATTCCATTAAATTCCATTCTACTCGGATTGATTCCATTCCATTCCATTCCATTCCATTCCATTCCATTCAATTCCATTCCATTCCATTCCATTCCATTCCTTTCCATTCCAATCCATTCCATTCTACTCGGGTTGATTCCATTCTATTCCATTCCATTCCATTCCGTTCCATTCCATTCCATTCCATTCCATTCCATTCCATTCCATTCCATTCCATTCCATTCCATTCCATTCCGTTCTACTCGTGTTGATTCCATTCTATTCTATTCCATTCCATTCCATTCCATTCCATTCCATTCCATTCCATTCCATTTCATTCCATTCCATTCCATTCTACTCGGGTTGATTCCATGCCATTCCGTTCCGTTCCATTCCGTCCCATCCCGACCCGTCCCATCCCGTCCCGTCCCGTCCCATCCCGTTCCGTTCCACATGGGTTGATTCAATTCCTTTCGGTTACATTGAATTCCATTCCATTCCATTCTACTCGGATTGATTCCATTCCATTCCATTCCATTCCATTCCATTCCATTCAATTCCATTCCATTCCATTCCATTCCATTCCTTTCCATTCCAATCCATTCCATTCTACTCGGGTTGATTCCATTCTATTCCATTCCATTCCATTCCGTTCCATTCCATTCCATTCCATTCCATTCCATTCCATTCCATTCCATTCCATTCCGTTCTACTCGTGTTGATTCCATTCCATTCCATTCCATTCCATTCCACTCCATTCCATTCGATTCCATTTGATTCCATTCCATTCCATTCCATTCCATTCCATTCCGTTCTACTCGGGTTGATTTCCATTCTATTCCATTTCATTCCATTCCATTCCATTCCATTCGATTCCATTCCATTCCATTCCATTCCATTCCATTCCATTCCGTTCTAGTCGGGTTGATTCCATTCTATTCCATTCCATTCCATTCCATTCCATTCCATTCCATTCCATTCCATTCCATTCCATTCCATTCCTTTCCATTCTATTCCATTCCATTCTACTCCATTGAATTCCATTCCATTCCATTCAATTCCATTCCATTCCATTCCTTTCCATTCCATTTAGTTCTACTCGGGTTGATTCCATTCCCTTCCATTCCATTCCATTCCATTACTTTCCATTCCATTCCATTCCAATCCATTCCATTCCATTCCATTCCATTCCATTCCATTCCATTCCATTCCATTCCATTCCATTCCATTCCATTCCATTCCATTCCTTTCCATTTACTCCATTCCGTTCTACTCGGGTTGATTCCATTGAGTTTGATTCCGTTCCGTTCCGTCCCGTCTCGTCCCGTCCCGCCCCGTCCCGTGCCGTTTTACTCGGGTTGATTCCTTTCCATTCCGTTCCGCTCGTTTCCGTTTCGTTCCATTCCGTTCCACGCGGGTTGGTTCAATTCCATTCTATTCTATTCTATTCCTTTCCATTCCATTCCATTCTACTCGGGTTGATTCCATGCCGTTCCATTCCGTTCCATTCCGTCCCATCCCGACCCGTCCCATCCCGTCCCGTCCCGTCCCATCCCGTTCCGTTCCACATGGGTTGATTCAGTTCCTTTCGGTTACATTGAATTCCATTCCATTCCATTCTACTCGGATTGATTCCATTCCATTCCATTCCATACCATTCCATTCCATTCCATTCCATTCCATTCCATTCCATTCCAATCCATTCCATTCTACTCGGGTTGATTCCATTCCATTCCATTCCATTCCATTCCATTCCATTCCATTCCATTCCATTCCATTCAGTTTCATTCCATTCCATTCCATTCCATTCCATTCCATTCCATTCGATTCCATTCCATTCCATTCCATTCCATTCCATTCCGTTCTACTCGGGTTGATTCCATTCTATTCCATTCCATTCCGTTCGATTCCATTCGATTCCATTCGATTCCATTCCATTCCATTCCATTCCCTTCCATTCCATTCTATTCCATTGAATTCCATTCCATTCCATTCCATTCCATTCCATTCCATTCCATTCCATTCCATTCCATTCCGTTCTACTCTGATTGACTCCATTCCATTCCATTCCATTCCATTTCATTCCACTCGGGTTGATCATTCCATTCCATTCCATTCCTTTCCATTCCATTCCATTCCATTCAATTCCATTCCATTCCATTCTACTCGGGCTCATTCCATTCCATTCCATTCCATTCCACTCCATTCCATTCCATTCCATTCCATTCCACTCCATTCCATTCCATTCCATTCCATTCCATTCCTTTCCATTTATTCCATTCCGTTCTACTCGGGTTGATTCCATTGAGTTTGGTTCCGTTCCGTTCCGTCCCGTCCCGTCCCGTCCCGTTCCGTTTTACTCGGGTTGATTCCTTTGCATTCCGTTCCGCTCGTTTCCATTCCGTTCCATTCCGTTCCACGCGGGTTGGTTCAATTCCATTCTATTCTATTCTATTCCTTTCCATTCCATTCCATTCTACTCGGGTTGATTCCATGCCGTTCCATTCCGTTACATTCCGTCCCATCCCGACCCGTCCCATCCCGTCCCGTCCCGTCCCATCCCGTTCCGTTCCACATGGGTTGATTCAATTCCTTTCGGTTACATTGAATTCCATTCCATTCCATTCTACTCGGATTGATTCCATTCCATTCCATTCCATTCCATTCCATTCCATTCCATTCCATTCCATTCCAATCCATTCCATTCTACTCGGGTTGATTCCATTCCATTCCATTCCATTCCATTCCATTCCATTCCATTCCATTCCATCCCATTCAGTTTCATTCCATTCCATTCCATTCCATTCCATTCCATTCCATTACATTCGATTCCATTCCATTCCATTCCATTCCATTCCATTCCATTCCGTTCTACTCGGGTTGATTCCATTCTATTCCATTCCATTCCGTTCGATTCCATTCGATTCCATTCGATTCCATTCCATTCCATTCCATTCCCTTCCATTCCATTCTATTCCATTGAATTCCATTCCATTCCATTCCATTCCATTCCATTCCATTCCATTCCGTTCTACTCTGATTGACTCCATTCCATTCCATTCCATTCCATTCCATTCCATTCCATTCCATTCCATTCGATTCCATTCCATTCCATTCCATTCCATTCCATTCCATTCCATTCCATTCCAATACATTCCATTCTACTCTGGTTGATTCCATTCCATTCCATTCCATTCCATTCCATTCGTCTCCATTCGATTCCATTCGATTCCATTCCATTCTATTCCATTGAATTCCATTCCATTCCATTCCATTCCATTCCATTCCATTCCAATCCATTCCATTCTACTCGGGTTGATTCCATTCCATTCCATTCCATTCCATTCCATTCCATTCCATTCCATTCCATCCCATTCAGTTTCATTCCATTCCATTCCATTCCATTCCATTCCATTCCATTACATTCCATTCCATTCCATTCTATTCCATTCCATTCCATTCCATTCCGTTCTACTCGGGTTGATTCCATTCCATTCCATTCCATTCCATTCCACTCCATTCCATTCGATTCCATTCGATTCCATTCCATTCCATTCCATTCCATTCCATTCCGTTCTACTCGGGTTGATTCCATTCTATTCCATTCCATTCCGTTCGATTCCATTCGATTCCATTCGATTCCATTCCATTCCATTCCATTCCCTTCCATTCCATTCTATTCCATTGAATTCCATTCCATTCCATTCCATTCCATTCCATTCCATTCCATTCCATTCCGTTCTACTCTGATTGACTCCATTCCATTCCATTCCATTCCATTCCATTCCATTCCATTCCATTCCATTCCATTCCATTCCATTCCAATACATTCCATTCTACTCTGGTTGATTCCATTCCATTCCATTCCATTCCATTCCATTCGTCTCCATTCGATTCCATTCGATTCCATTCCATTCTATTCCATTGAATTCCATTCCATTCCATTCCATTCCATTCCATTCCATTCTATTCCATTCCATTCCATTCCATTCCGTTCTACTCGGGTTGATTCCATTCCATTCCATTCCATTCCATTCCACTCCATTCCATTCGATTCCATTCGATTCCATTCCATTCCATTCCATTCCATTCCAATCCATTCCATTCTACTCGGGTTGATTCCATTCCATTCCATTCCATTCCATTCCATTCCATTCCATTCCATTCCATTCCATTCCATTCGATTCCATTCGATTCCATTCCATTCGATTCCATTCGATATCATTCGATTCCATTCCATCCCATTCCATTCCATTCCATTCCATTCCGTTCTACTCGGGTTGATTCCATTCCATTCCGTTTCATTCCATTCCATCCCATTCCATTCCATTCCATTCCATTCCGTTCTAATCCGTTTGATTCCACTCCATTCCATTTCATTCCATTTCATTCCATTCCATTCCATTCCTTTCCATTCCAACCCATTCCGTTCTACTCGGGTTGATTCCATTCCATTCCATTCCATTCCATTTCATTCCAAACCATTCCATTCTACTCGGGTTCATCATTCCATTCCATTCCATTCCATTCCATTCCACTCGGGTTCTTTCCATTCCATTCCATTCCATTCCATTCCATTCCATTCCATTCCGTTCTACTCAGGTTGATTTCCATTCCATTCCATTCCATTCCATTCCATTCCATTCCATTCCATTCCATTCCATTCCATTCCATTCCATTCCATTCCATTCTATTCCATTCCGTTCTACTCGGCTTGAATCCATTGAGTTCCGTTCCGTTCCGTTCCGTCCCGACACGTCCCGTCCCGTCCCGTCCCGTCCCGTCCCATCCCGTCCCGTCCCGTCCCGTGCCGTTGTACTCGGGTTGATTCCATTCCACTCCGTTCCGTTCATTTCCGTTCCGTTCCATTCAGTTCCACGCGGGTTGATTCAATTCCATTCTATTCTATTCCATTCCATTCCATTCCATTCCATTCCATTCCATTCCATTCCATTCCATTCTACTCGGGTTGATTCCATGCCGTTCCGTTCCGTTCCATTGCCTCCCATCCCGACGCGTCCCGTCCCGTCCCGTCCCGTCAAATTACGTTCCGTTCTGATCGGGTTGATTCCGTTCCATTCCGTTCCGTTCCTTTCCGTTCCGTTCCATTCCGTTACACGCGGGTTGATTCAATTCCATTCTATTACTTTGAATTCCATTCCATTCCATTCCATTCCATTCTACTCGGATTGATTGCATTCCATTCCATTCCATTCCAGTCCATTCCAATCCATTCCATTCTACTCGGGTTGATTCCATTCCATTCCATTCCATTCCATTCCATTCCATTCCATTCCATTCCATTCCATTCCATTCCATTCCATTCCATTCCACTCCGGCTCATTCCATTCCATTCCATTCCATTCCATTCCATTCCATTCCATTCCATTCCATTCCGTTCTACTCGGGTTGATTTCCATTCCATTCCATTCCATTCCATTCCAATCCATTCCATTCCATTCCATTCCATTCCATTCCATTCCATTCCATTCCATTCCATTCCATTCCATTCCATTCCATTCCATTCCATTCCATTCCTTTCCATTTACTCCATTCCGTTCTACTCGGGTTGATTCCATTGAGTTTGGTTCCGTTCCGTTCCGTCCCGTCCCGTCCCGTCCCGTCCCGTCCCGTGCCGTTTTACTCGGGTTGATTCCTTTCCATTCCGTTCCGCTCGTTTCCGTTGCGTTCCATTCCGTTCCACGCGGGTTGGTTCAATTCTATTCTATTCTATTCTATTCCTTTCCATTCCATTCCATTCCATTCCATTCCATTCTACTCGGGTTGATTCCATGCCATTCCGTTCCGTTCCATTCCGTCCCATCCCGACCCGTCCCATCACGTCCCATCCCGTCCCATCCCGTTCCGTTCCACATGGGTTGATTCAATTCCTTTCGGTTACATTGAATTCCATTCCATTCCATTCTACTCGGATTGATTCCATTCCATTCCATTCCATTCCATTCCATTCCATTCCTTTCCATTCCAATCCATTCCATTCTACTCGGGTTGATTCCATTCTATTCCATTCCATTCCATTCCTTTCCATTCCATTCCATTCGATTCCATTCCATTCCATTCCATTCCATTCCATTCCATTCCGTTCTACTCGGGTTGATTCCATTCTATTCCATTCCATTCCGTTCGATTCCATTTGATTCCATTCGATTCCATTCCATTCCATTCCATTCCCTTACATTCCATTCTATTCCATTGAATTCCATTCCATTCCATTCCATTCCATTCCATTCCGTTCTACTCTGATTGATTCCATTAAATTCCATTCCATTCCATTCCATTCCATTCCATTCCATTCCATTCGATTCCATTCCATTCCATTCCATTCCATTCCATTCCAATACATTCCATTCTACTCTGGTTGATTCCATTCCATTCCATTCCATTCCATTCCATTCGTCTCCATTCGATTCCATTCGATTCCATTCCATTCCATTCCATGCAATTCCATTCCATTCCATTCCATTCCATTCCATTCCATTCCATTCCATTCCATTCCATTCCATTCCATTCCATTCCGTTCTACTCGGTTGGATTCCATTCCATTCCATTCCATTCCATTCCATTCCATTCCATTCCATTCCATTCCATTCCACTCCATTACATTCGATTCCATTCGATTCCATTCCATTCCATTCCATTCCATTCCAATCCATTCCATTCTACTCGGGTTGATTCCATTCCATTCCATTCCATTCCATTCCATTCCATTCCATTCCATTCCATTCCATTCCATTCCATTCCATTCCATTCCATTCCATTCCATTCCATTGCATTGCATTAGATTCCATTCCATTCCATTCCATTCCATTCCATTCCATTCCATTCCATTCCATTCCGTTCCATTCCATTCGATTCCATTCCATTCCATTCCATTCCATTCCATTCCATTCCATTCCATTCCATTCCATTCCGTTCTAGTGGTGTTGATTCCATTCTATTCCATTCCATTCCATTCCATTCCATTCCATTCCATTCCATTCCATTCTATTCCATTCCATTCTACTCCATTGAATTCCATTCCATTCCATTCAATTCCATTCCATTCCATTCCTTTCCATTCCATTTAGTTCTACTCGGGTTGATTCCATTCCATTCCATTCCATTCCATTCCATTCCATTCCATTCCATTCCATTCCATTCCATTCCATTCCATTCCATTCGATTCCATTCCATTCCATTCCATTCCATTCCATTCCATTGCATTCCATTCCATTCCATTCCATTCCATTACATTACATTACATTACATTTACTCCATTCCGTTCTACTCGGGTTGATTCCATTGAGTTAGGTTCCGTCCCGTCCCGTCCCGTCCCGTGCCGTTTTACTCAGGTTGATTCCTTTCCATTCCGTTCCGCTCGTTTCCGTTACGTTCCATTCCATTCCACGCGGGTTGGTTCAATTCCATTCTATTCTATTCTATTCCTTTCCCTTCCATTCCATTCCATTCCATTCCATTCTACTCGGGTTGATTCCATGCCATTCAGTTCCGTTCCATTCCGTCCCATCCCGACCCGTCCCATCCCGTCCCGTCCCGTCCCATCCCGTTCCGTTCCACATGGGTTGATTCAATTCCTTTCGGTTACATTGAATTCCATTCCATTCCATTCTACTCGGATTGATTCCATTCCATTCCATTCCATTCCATTCCATTCCATTCCATTCCATTCCAATCCATTCCATTCTACTCGGGTTGATTCCATTCTATTCCATTCCATTCCATTCCATTCCATTCTATTCCATTCCATTCCATTCCATTTCATTCCATTCCATTCCATTCCATTCCATTCCATTCCATTCCATTCCATTCGATTCCATTCCATTCCATTCCAATCCATTCCATTCTACTCGGGTTGATTCCATTCTATTCCATTCCATTCCATTCCATTCCATTCCATTCTATTCCATTCCATTCCATTCCATTTCATTCCATTCCATTCCATTCCATTCCATTCCATTCCATTCCATTCCATTCGATTCCATTCCATTCCATTCCATTCCATTCCATTCCATTCCATTCCATTCCGTTCTACTCGGGATGATTCCATTCTATTCCATTCCATTCCGTTCGATTCCATTTGATTCCATTCGATTCCATTCCATTCCATTCCATTCCCTTCCATTCCATTCTTTTCCATTGAATTCCATTCCATTCCATTCCATTCCATTCCATTCCGTTCTACTCGGGTTGATTTCCATTCCATTCCATTCCATTCCATTCCATTGCATTCCTTTCCATTCCTTTCCATTCCAATCCATTCCATTCTACTCGGGTTGATTCCATTCTATTCCATTCCATTCCATTCCATTCCATTCCATTCCATTCCATTCCATTCCATTTCATTCCATTCCATTCCATTCTACTAGGGTTGATTCCATGCCACTCCGTTCCGTTCCATTCCGTCCCATCCCGACCCGTCCAATCCCGTCCCGTCCCGTCCCATCCCGTTCCGTTCCACATGGGTTGATTCAATTCCTTTCGGTTACATTGAATTCCATTAAATTCCATTCTACTCGGATTGATTCCATTCCATTCCATTCCATTCCATTCCATTCCATTCAATTCCATTCCATTCCATTCCATTCCATTCCTTTCCATTCCAATCCATTCCATTCTACTCGGGTTGATTCCATTCTATTCCATTCCATTCCATTCCGTTCCATTCCATTCCATTCCATTCCATTCCATTCCATTCCATTCCATTCCATTCCATTCCGTTCTACTCGTGTTGATTCCATTCTATTCTATTCCATTCCATTCCATTCCATTCCATTCCATTCCATTCCATTCCATTTCATTCCATTCCATTCCATTCTACTCGGGTTGATTCCATGCCATTCCGTTCCGTTCCATTCCGTCCCATCCCGACCCGTCCCATCCCGTCCCGTCCCGTCCCATCCCGTTCCGTTCCACATGGGTTGATTCAATTCCTTTCGGTTACATTGAATTCCATTCCATTCCATTCTACTCGGATTGATTCCATTCCATTCCATTCCATTCCATTCCATTCCATTCAATTCCATTCCATTCCATTCCATTCCATTCCTTTCCATTCCAATCCATTCCATTCTACTCGGGTTGATTCCATTCTATTCCATTCCATTCCATTCCGTTCCATTCCATTCCATTCCATTCCATTCCATTCCATTCCATTCCATTCCATTCCATTCCATTCCGTTCTACTCGTGTTGATTCCATTCCATTCCATTCCATTCCATTCCACTCCATTCCATTCGATTCCATTTGATTCCATTCCATTCCATTCCATTCCATTCCATTCCGTTCTACTCGGGTTGATTTCCATTCTATTCCATTTCATTCCATTCCATTCCATTCCATTCGATTCCATTCCATTCCATTCCATTCCATTCCATTCCATTCCGTTCTAGTCGGGTTGATTCCATTCTATTCCATTCCATTCCATTCCATTCCATTCCATTCCATTCCATTCCATTCCATTCCATTCCTTTCCATTCTATTCCATTCCATTCTACTCCATTGAATTCCATTCCATTCCATTCAATTCCATTCCATTCCATTCCTTTCCATTCCATTTAGTTCTACTCGGGTTGATTCCATTCCCTTCCATTCCATTCCATTCCATTACTTTCCATTCCATTCCATTCCAATCCATTCCATTCCATTCCATTCCATTCCATTCCATTCCATTCCATTCCATTCCATTCCATTCCATTCCATTCCATTCCATTCCTTTCCATTTACTCCATTCCGTTCTACTCGGGTTGATTCCATTGAGTTTGATTCCGTTCCGTTCCGTCCCGTCTCGTCCCGTCCCGCCCCGTCCCGTGCCGTTTTACTCGGGTTGATTCCTTTCCATTCCGTTCCGCTCGTTTCCGTTTCGTTCCATTCCGTTCCACGCGGGTTGGTTCAATTCCATTCTATTCTATTCTATTCCTTTCCATTCCATTCCATTCTACTCGGGTTGATTCCATGCCGTTCCATTCCGTTCCATTCCGTCCCATCCCGACCCGTCCCATCCCGTCCCGTCCCGTCCCATCCCGTTCCGTTCCACATGGGTTGATTCAGTTCCTTTCGGTTACATTGAATTCCATTCCATTCCATTCTACTCGGATTGATTCCATTCCATTCCATTCCATACCATTCCATTCCATTCCATTCCATTCCATTCCATTCCATTCCAATCCATTCCATTCTACTCGGGTTGATTCCATTCCATTCCATTCCATTCCATTCCATTCCATTCCATTCCATTCCATTCAGTTTCATTCCATTCCATTCCATTCCATTCCATTCCATTCGATTCCATTCCATTCCATTCCATTCCATTCCATTCCGTTCTACTCGGGTTGATTCCATTCTATTCCATTCCATTCCGTTCGATTCCATTCGATTCCATTCGATTCCATTCCATTCCATTCCATTCCCTTCCATTCCATTCTATTCCATTGAATTCCATTCCATTCCATTCCATTCCATTCCATTCCATTCCATTCCATTCCGTTCTACTCTGATTGACTCCATTCCATTCCATTCCATTCCATTCCATTCCATTCCATTCCATTCCATTCCATTCCATTCCATTCGATTCCATTCCATTCCATTCCATTCCATTCCATTCCATTCCATTCCATTCCATTCCAATACATTCCATTCTACTCTGGTTGATTCCATTCCATTCCATTCCATTCCATTCCATTCGTCTCCATTCGATTCCATTCGATTCCATTCCATTCTATTCCATTGAATTCCATTCCATTCCATTCCATTCCATTCCATTCCATTCCATTCCATTCTATTCCATTCCATTCCATTCCATTCCGTTCTACTCGGGTTGATTCCATTCCATTCCATTCCATTCCATTCCACTCCATTCCATTCGATTCCATTCGATTCCATTCCATTCCATTCCATTCCATTCCAATCCATTCCATTCTACTCGGGTTGATTCCATTCCATTCCATTCCATTCCATTCCATTCCATTCCATTCCATTCCATTCCATTCGATTCCATTCCATTCGATTCCATTCGATATCATTCGATTCCATTCCATCCCATTCCATTCCATTCCATTCCATTCCGTTCTACTCGGGTTGATTCCATTCCATTCCGTTTCATTCCATTCCATTCCATTCCATTCCATTCCATTCCATTCCATTCCATTCCATTCCGTTCTAATCGGTTTGATTCCACTCCATTCCATTCCATTCCATTCCATTCCATTCCATTCCATTCCTTTCCATTCCAACCCATTCCGTTCTACTCGGGTTGATTCCATTCCATTCCATTCCATTCCATTTCATTCCAAACCATTCCATTCTACTCGGGTTCATCATTCCATTCCATTCCATTCCATTCCATTCCATTCCACTCGGGTTCTTTCCATTCAATTCCATTCCATTCCATTCCATTCCATTCCATTCCATTCCATTCCGTTCTACTCAGGTTGATTTCCATTCCATTCCATTCCATTCCATTCCATTCCATTCCATTCCATTCCATTCCATTCCATTCCATTCCATTCCATTCCATTCCATTCCATTCCATTCTATTCCATTCCGTTCTACTCGGCTTGAATCCATTGAGTTCCGTTCCGTTCCGTTCCGTCCCGACATGTCCCGTCCCGTCCCGTCCCGTCCCGTCCCATCCCGTCCCGTCCCGTCCCGTGCCGTTGTACTCGGGTTGATTCCATTCCACTCCGTTCCGTTCATTTCCGTTCCGTTCCATTCAGTTCCACGCGGGTTGATTCAATTCCATTCTATTCTATTCCATTCCATTCCATTCCATTCCATTCCATTCCATTCTACTCGGGTTGATTCCATGCCGTTCCGTTCCGTTCCATTGCGTCCCATCCCGACGCGTCCCGTCCCGTCCCGTCCCGTCAAATTACGTTCCGTTCCGGTCGGGTTGATTCCGTTCCGTTCCATTCCGTTCCTTTCCTTTCCGTTCCGTTCCATTCCGTTACACGCGGGTTGATTCAATTCCATTCTATTACATTGAATTCCATTCCATTCCATTCCATTCCATTCTACTCGGATTGATTGCATTCCATTCCATTCCATTCCAGTCCATTCCAATCCATTCCATTCTACTCGGGTTGATTCCATTCCATTCCACTCCATTCCATTCCATTCCATTCCATTCCATTCCATTCCATTCCATTCCATTCCACTCGGGCTCATTCCATTCCATTCCATTCCATTCCATTCCATTCCATTCCATTCCGTTCTACTCGGGTTGATTTCCATTCCATTCCATTCCATTCCATTCCAATCCATTCCATTCCATTCAATTCCATTCCATTCCATTCCATTCCATTCCATTCCGTTCCGTTCCATTCCATTCTTTCCATTTATTCCATTCCGTTCTACTCGGGTTGATTCCATTGGGTTTGGATACGTTCCGTTCCGTCCCATTCCGTCCCGTCCCGTCCCGTTCCGTTTTACTCGGGTTGATTCCTTTGCACTCCGTTCCGCTCGTTTCCATTCCGTTCCATTCCGTTCCACGCGGGTTGGTTCAATTCCATTCTATTCTATTCTATTCCTTTCCATTCCATTCCATTCTACTCGGGTTGATTCCATGCCGTTCCATTCCGTTCCATTCCGTCCCATCCCGACCCGTCCCAACCCGTCCCGTCCCGTCCCATCCCGTCCCGTTCCAAATGGGTTGATTCAATTCCTTTCGGTTACATTGAATTCCATTCCATTCCATTCTACTCGGATTGATTCCATTCCATTCCATTCCATTCCATTCCATTCCATTCCATTCCATTCCATTCCATTCCTTTCCATTCCAATCCATTCCATTCTACTCGGGTTGATTCCATTCCATTCCATTCCATTCCATTCCATTCCATTCCATTCCATTCCATTCCATTCCATTCCATTCAGTTTCATTCCATTCCATTCCATTCCATTCCATTCCTTTCCATTCCATTCCATTCCATTCCATTCCATTCTATTCCATTACATTCTACTACATTGAATTCCATTCCATTCCATTCAATTCCATTCCATTCCATTCCTTTCCATTCCATTTAGTTCTACTCGGGTTGATTCCATTCCATTCCATTCCATTCCATTCCATTCCATTCCATTCCATTGCATTCCATTCCATTCCATTCCATTACTTTCCATTCCATTCCATTCCAATCCATTCCATTCTACTCGGGTTGACTCCATTCCATTCCATTCCATTCCATTCCATTCCATTCCATTCCATTATGTTCCATACTATTCCATTCGATTCCGTTCGATTCCATTCCATTCCATTCCATTCCATTCCATTCCATTCCATTCCATTCCATTCCATTCCATTCCACTCGATTCCATTCCATTCCATTCGATTCCATTCCATTCCATTCCATTCCATTCCATTCCATTCCATTCCATTCCATTCCAATCCATTCCATTCTACTCGGGTTGATTCCATTCCATTCCATTCCATTCCATTCCATTCCATTCCATTCCATTCCATTCCATTCCATTCCATTCCTTTCTATTCCATTCCATTCCATTCCATTCCATTCCATTCCATTCCATTCCATTCCGTTCTACTCGGGTTGATTCCACTCCATTCCATTCCATTCCATTCCATTCCATTCCATTCCATTCCTTTCCATTCCAACCCATTCCGTTCTACTCGGGTTGATTCCATTCCATTCCATTCCATTCCATTCCATTCCATTCCATTCCATTCCATTCCATTCCACTCCATTCCATTCCATTTCAATCCAAACCGTTCCATTCTACTCGGGTTCATCATTCCATTCCATTCCATTCCATTCCATTCCACTCGGGTTCATTCCATTCCATTCCATTCAATTCCATTCCATTCCATTCCATTCCATTCCATTCCGTTCTACTCAGGTTGATTTCCATTCCATTCCATTCCATTCCATTCCATTCCATTCCATTCCATTCCATTCCATTCCATTCCATTCCATTCCATTCCATTCCATTCCATTCCATTCCATTCTATTCCTTTCCGTTCTACTCGGCTTGAATCCATTGAGTTCCGTTCTGTTCCATTCCGTCCCAACACGTCCCGTCCCGTCCCGTCCCGTCCCGTCCCTTCCCGTCCCGTCCCGTGCCGTTGTACTCGGGTTGATTCCGTTCCACTCCGTTCCGTTCCTTTCCGTTCCGTTCCATTCAGTTCCACGCGGGTTGATTCAATTCCATTCTATTCTATTCCATTCCATTCCATTCCATTCCATTCCATTCCATTCCATTCCATTCCATTCCATTTTACTCGGGTTGATTCCATGCCGTTCCGATGCGTTCCATTCTGTCCCATCCCGACACGTCCCGTCCCGTCCCGTCCCATTCCGTTCCGTTCTGATCGAGTTGATTCCGTTCCATTCCGTTCCGTTCCTTTTCTTTCCATTCTATTCCGTTACACGCGGGTTGATTCAATTCCATTCTATTACATTGAATTCCATTCCATTCCATTCCATTCCATTCTACTCGGATTGATTGCATTCCATTCCATTCCATTCCAGTCCATTCCAATCCATTCCATTCTACTCGGGTTGATTCCATTCCATTCCATTCCATTCCATTCCATTCCATTCCATTCCATTCCATTCCATTCCATTCCATTCCATTCCATTCCTTTCTATTCCATTCCATTCCATTCCATTCCATTCCATTCCATTCCATTCCATTCCATTCCATTCCATTCCGTTCTACTCGGGTTGATTCCACTCCATTCCATTCCATTCCATTCCATTCCATTCCATTCCATTCCATTCCATTCCATTCCTTTCCATTCCAACCCATTCCGTTCTACTCGGGTTGATTCCATTCCATTCCATTCCATTCCATTCCATTCCATTCCATTCCACTCCATTCCATTCCATTTCATTCCAAACCGTTCCATTCAACTTGGGTTCATCATTCCATTCCATTCCATTCCATTCCATTCCATTCCACTCGGGTTCATTCCATTCCATTCCATTCCATTCCATTCCATTCCATTCCATTCCGTTCTACTCAGGTTGATTTCCATTCCATTCCATTCCATTCCATTCCATTCCATTCCATTCCATTCCACTCCATTCCATTCCATTCCACTCCATTCCATTCCATTCCACTCCATTCCATTCCATTCCATTCTATTCCTTTCCGTTCTGCTCGGCTTGAATCCATTGAGTTCCGTTCTGTTCCGTTCCGTCCCAACACGTCCCGTCCCGTCCCGTCCCGTCCCGTCCCTTCCCGTCCCGTCCCGTGCCGTTGTACTCGGGTTGATTCCGTTCCACTCCGTTCCGTTCCTTTCCGTTCCGTTCCATTCAGTTCCACGCGGGTTGATTCAATTCCATTCTATTCTATTCCATTCCATTCCATTCCATTCCATTCCATTCCATTCCATTCCATTCCATTCCATTCCATTTTACTCGGGTTGATTCCATGCCGTTCCGTTGCGTTCCATTCTGTCCCATCCCGACGCGTCCCGTCCCGTCCCGTCCCGTCCCATTCCGTTCCGTTCTGATCGGGTTGATTCCGTTCCATTCCGTTCCGTTCCTTTCCGTTCCATTCCATTCCGATACACGCGGGTTGATTCAATTCCATTCTATTACATTGAATTCCATTCCATTCCATTCCATTCCATTCTACTCGGATTGATTGCATTCCATTCCATTCCATTCCAGTCCATTCCAATCCATTCCATTCTACTCGGGTTGATTCCATTCCATTCCATTCCATTCCATTCCATTCCATTCCATTCCATTCCATTCCATTGCGTTCCATTCGATTCGATTCCATTCCATTCCATTCCATTCCAATCCATTCCATTCTACTTGGGTTGATTCCATTCCATTCCATTCCATTCGATTCCATTCGATTCCATTCCATTCCATTCCATTCCATTCCATTCTGTTCTACTCGGGTTGATTCCACTCCATTCCATTCCATTCCATTCCATTCTATTCCATTCCATTCCATTCGATTCCATTCTATTCCATTCGATTCCATTCCATTCCATTTCATTTTATTCCATTCCATTCCATTCCATTCTATTCCATTGAATTCCATTCCATTCCATTCCATTCCTTTCCGTTCCATTCCATTCCATTCCATTCCTTTCCATTCCAATCCATTCCATTCTACTCGGGTTGATTCCATTCCATTCCATTCCATTCCATTCCATTCGATTCCATTCCATTCCATTCCATTCCATTCCATTCCGTTCTACTCGGGTTGATTCCATTCTATTCCATTCCATTCCGTTCGATTCCATTCGATTCCATTTGATTCCATTCCATTCCATTCCATTCCCTTCCATTCCATTCTATTCCATTGAATTCCATTCCATTCCATTGCATTCCATTCCATTCCATTCCATTCCATTCCGTTCTACTCTGATTGACTCCATTCCATTCCATTCCATTCCATTCCATTCCATTCCATTCCATTCCATTCGATTCCATTCCATTTCATTCCATTCCATTCCATTCCATTCCATTCCAATACATTCCATTCTACTCTGGTTGATTCCATTCCATTCCATTCCATTCCATTCCATTCGTCTCCATTCGATTCCATTCGATTCCATTCCATTCTATTCCATGGAATTCCATTCCATTCCATTCCATTCCATTCCATTCCATTCCATTCCATTCCATTCCATTCCATTCCATTCCATTCCACTCCATTCCATTCGATTCCATTCGATTCCATTCCATTCCATTCCATTCCATTCCAATCCATTCCATTCTACTCGGGTTGATTCCATTCCATTCCATTCCATTCCATTCCATTCCATTCCATTCCATTCCATTCCATTCCATTGCATTCCATTCGATTCCATTCGATTCCATTCCATTCGATTCCATTCGAGATCATTCGATTCCATTCCATCCCATTCCATTCCATTCCATTCCATTCCGTTTTACTCGGGTTGATTCCATTCCATGCCATTTCATTCCATTCCATTCCATTCCATTCCATTCCATTCCATTCGATTCCATTCCATTCCATTCCATTCCAATCCATTCCATTCTACTCGGGTTGATTCCATTCCATTCCATTCCATTCCATTCCATTCCATTCCATTCCACTCGATTCCATTCCATTCTTTCCATTCCATTCCAATCCATTCCATTCTACTCGGGTGGATTCCATTCCATTCCCTTCCATTCCATTCCATTCCATTCCATTCCATTCCATTCCATTCCATTCCATTCCATTCCGTTCTAGTCGGGTTGATTCCATTCTATTCCATTCCATTCCATTCCATTCCATTCCATTCCATTCCATTCTATTCCACTCCATTCTACTCCATTGAATTCCATTCCATTCCATTGAATTCCATTCCATTCCATTCTATTCCATTCCATTCCTTTCCTTTCCATTCCATTTAGTTCTACTCGGGTTGATTCCATTCCATTCCATTCCATTCCATTCCATTCCATTCCATTCCATTCCATTCCATTCCATTGCATTCCATTCGATTCCATTCCATTCCATTCCATTCCATTCCATTCCATTCCATTCCATTCCATTCCATTCCATTCCATTCCATTCCATTCCATTCCGTTCCACTCGGGTTGATTCCATTCTATTCCATTCCATTCCATTCGATTCCATTCGATATCCTTCGATTCCATTCCATCCCATTCCATTCCATTCCATTCCATTCCGTTCTTCTTGGGTTGATTCCATTCCATTCCATTTCATTCCGTTCTTCTTGGGTTGATTCCATTCCATTCCATTTCATTCCATTCCATTCCATTCCATTTCTTTCGATTCCATTCGATTCCATTCCATTCCATTCCATTCCAATCAATTGCATTCTACTCAGGTTGATTCCATTCCATTCCATTCCATTCCATTCCATTCCATTCCATTCCATTCCATTCGATTCCACTCGATTCCATTCCATTCCTTTCCATTCCATTCCAATCCATTCCATTCTATTCGGGTGGATTCCATTCCATTCCATTCCATTCCATTCCATTCCATTCCATTCCATTCCATTCCATTCCATTCCATTCCATTCCATTCCATTCCATTCGATTCCATTCCATTCCTTTCCATTCCATTCCCTTCCATTCCATTCCATTCCATTCCATTCCGTTCTAGTCGGGTTGATTCCATTCCATTCCATTGCATTCCATTCCATTCCATTCCATTCCATTCCATTCCATTCCATTCCATTCCATTCCATTCCATTCTATTCCATTCCATTCTACTCCATTGAATTCCATTCCATTCCATTCCATTCCATTCCATTCCATTCCATTCCTTTCCAATCCATTTAGTTCTACTCGGGTTGATTCCATTCCATTCCATTCCATTCCATTCCATTCCATTCCATTCCATTCCATTACATTCCATTCCATTCCATTACTTTCCATTCCATTCCATTCCAATCCATTCTATTCTACTCGGGTTGACTCCATTCCATTCCATTCCACTCCATTCCATTCCGTTATATTCCATTCTATTCCATTCGATTCCGTTCGATTCCATTCCATTCCATTCCATTCCATTCCATTCCATTCCATTCGATTCCATTCCATTCCATTCGATTCCCTTCCATTCCATTCCATTCCATTCCATTCCATTCCATTCCAATCCATTCCATTCTACTCGGGTTGATTCCATTCCATTCCATTCCATTCCAATCCATTCCATTCCATTCCATTCCATTCCATTCCATTCCATTCCAATCCATTCCATTCCATTCCATTCCTTTCTATTCCATTCCATTCCATTCCATTCCATTCCATTCCATTCCATTCCATTCCGTTCTACTCGGGTTGATTCCACTCCATTCCATTCCCTTCCATTCCATTCCATTCCATTCCATTCCATTCCATTCCATTCCATTCCTTTCCATTCCAACCCATTCCTTTCTACTCGGGTTGATTCCATTCCATTCCATTCCATTCCATTCCATTCCATTCCATTCCATTCCATTCCATTCCATTCCATTCCATTCCATTCCATTCCATTCCATTTCATTCCAAACCGTTCCATTCTACTCGGATTCATCATTCCATTCCATTCCATTCCATTCCATTCCACTCGGGTTCATTCCATTCCATTCCATTCCATTCCATTCCATTCCGTTCTAATCAGGTTGATTTCCATTCCATTCCATTCCATTCCATTCCATTCCATTCCATTCCATTCCATTCCATTCCATTCCATTCCATTCCATTCCATTCCATTCCATTCTATTCCATTCCGTTCTACTCGGCTTGAATCCATTGAGTTCCGTTCCGTTCCGTTCCGTCCCGACACGTCCCGTCCCGTCCCGTCCCGTCCCGTCCCGTCCCGTCCCGTGCCGTTGTACTCGGGTTGATTCCATTCCACTCCGTTCCGTTCCTTTCCGTTCCCTTCCATTCAGTTCCACGCGGGTTGATTCAATTCCATTCTATTCTATTCAATTCCATTCCATTCCATTCCATTCCATTCCATTCCATTCCATTCCATTCCATTCAATTTTACTCGGGTTGATTCCATGCCGTTCCGTTCTGTTCCATTCTGTCCCATCCCGACGCGTCCCGTCCCGTCCCGTCCCATTCCGTTCCATTCTGATCGGGTTGATTCCGTTCCATTCCGTTCCGTTCCTTTCCGTTCCATTCCATTCCGTTACACGCGGGTTGATTCAATTCCATTCTATTACATTGAATTGCATTCCATTCCATTCCATTCCATTCTACTCGGATTGATTGCATTCCATTCCATTCCATTCCAGTCCATTCCAATCCATTCCATTCTACTCGGGTTGATTCCGTTCCATTCCATTCCATTCCATTCCATTCCATTCCATTCCATTCCATTCCATTCCATTCCTTTGCGTTCCATTCGATTCGATTCCATACTATTCCATTCCATTCCATTCCAATCCATTCCATTCTACTTGGGTTCATTCCATTCCATTCCATTCCATTCCATTCGATTCCATTCGATTCCATTCCATTTCATTCCATTCCATTCTGTTCTACTCGGGTTGATTCCACTCCATTCCATTCCATTCCATTCCATTCTATTCCATTCCATTCCATTCGATTCCATTCTATTCCATTCGATTCCATTCCATTCCATTTCATTTTATTCCAATCCATTCCATTCCATTCTATTCCATTGAATTCCATTCCATTCCATTCCATTCCATCCAATTCCATTCCTTTCCATTCCAATCCATTCCATTCTACTCGGGTTGATTCCATTCCATTCCATTCCATTCCATTCCATTCCATTCCATTCCATTCCATTCCATTCCATTCCGTTCTACTCGGGTTGATTCCATTCTATTCCATTCCATTCCGTTCGATTCCATTCGATTCCATTCGATTCCATTCCATTCCATTCCATTCCTTTCCATTCCATTCTATTCCATTGAATTCCATTCCATTCCATTGCATTCCATTCCATTCCATTCCATTCCGTTCTACTCTGATTGACTCCATTCCATTCCATTCCATTCCATTCCATTCCATTCCATTCCATTCCATTCCATTCCATTCGATTCCATTCCATTCCATTCCATTCCATTCCATTCCATTCCAATACATTCCATTCTACTCTGGTTGATTCCATTCCATTCCATTCCATTCCATTCCATTCCATTCCATTCGTCTCCATTCGATTCCATTCGATTCCATTCCATTCTATTCCATTGAATTCCATTCCATTCCATTCCATTCCATTCCATTCCATTCTATTCCATTCCATTCCATTCCATTCCGTTCTACTCGGGTTGATTCCATTCCATTCCATTCCATTCCATTCCATTCCATTCCACTCCATTCCATTCGATTCCATTCGATTCCATTCCATTCCATTCCATTCCATTCCAATCCATTCCATTCTACTCGGGTTGATTCCATTCCATTCCATTCCATTCCATTCCATTCCATTCCATTCCATTCCATTCCATTGCATTCCATTCGATTCCATTCGATTTCATTCCATTCGATTCCATTCGATATCATTCGATTCCATTCCATCCCATTCCATTCCATTCCATTCCATTCCTTTGTACTCGGGTTGATTCCATTCCATTCCGTTTCATTCCATTCCATTCCATTCCATTCCATTCCATTCCATTCCGTTCTAATCGGTTTGATTCCACTCCATTCCATTCCATTCCATTCCATTCCATTCCATTCCATTCCATTCCATTCCATTCCATTCCATTCCTTTGCATTCCAACCCATTCCGTTCTACTCGGGTTGATTCCATTCCATTCCATTCCATTCCATTCCATTCCATTCCATTCCATTCCATTCCATTCGATTCCATTCCATTCCATTCCATTCCATTTCATTCCAAACCATTCCATTCTACTCGGGTTCATCATTCCATTCCATTCCATTCCATTCCATTCCACTCGGGTTCTTTCCATTCCATTCCATTCCATTCCATTCCATTCCATTCCATTCCATTCCGTTCTACTCAGGTTGATTTCCATTCAATTCCATTCCATTCCATTCCATTCCATTCCATTCCATTCCATTCCATTCCATTCCACTCCATTCCATTCCGTTGTATTCGGGTTGATTCCATTCCATTCCATTCCATTCCAATCCATTCCATTCCATTCCATTCCATTCCATTCCATTCCATTCCATTCCATTCCATTCCATTCCATTCCATTCCATTCCATTCCATTCCATTCCTTTCTATTCCATTCCATTCCATTCCATTCCATTCCATTCCATTCCATTCCATTCCATTCCGTTCTACTCGGGTTGATTCCACTCCATTCCATTCCCTTCCATTCCATTCCATTCCATTCCATTCCATTCCATTCCTTTCCATTCCAACCCATTCCTTTCTACTCGGGTTGATTCCATTCCATTCCATTCCATTCCATTCCATTCCATTCCATTCCATTCCATTCCATTCCATTCCATTCGATTCCATTCCATTCCATTCCATTTCATTCCAAACCGTTCCATTCTACTCGGATTCATCATTCCATTCCATTCCATTCCATTCCATTCCACTCGGGTTCATTCCATTCCATTCCATTCCATTCCATTCCATTCCATTCCATTCCATTCCATTCCATTGCATTCCATTCCGTTCTACTCAGGTTGATTTCCATTCCATTCCATTCCATTCCATTCCAATCCATTCCATTCCATTCCATTCCATTCCATTCCATTCCATTCCATTCCATTCCATTCTATTCCATTCCGTTCTACTCGGCTTGAATCCATTGAGTTCCGTTCCGTTCCGTTCCGTCCCGACACGTCCCGTCCCGTCCCGTCCCGTGCCGTCCCGTCCCGTCCCGTCCCGTGCCGTTGTACACGGGTTGATTCCATTCCACTCCGTTCCGTTCCTTTCCGTTCCCTTCCATTCAGTTCCACGCGGGTTGATTCAATTCCATTCTATTCTATTCCATTCCATTCCATTCCATTCCATTCCATTCCATTCAATTTTACTCGGGTTGATTCCATGCCGTTCCGTTCCGTTCCATTCTGTCCCATCCCGACGCGTCCCGTCCGGTCCCGTCCCATTCCGTTCCGTTCTGATCGGGTTGATTCCGCTCCATTCCGTTCCGTTCCTTTCCGTTCCATTCCATTCCGTTACACGCGGGTTGATTCAATTCCATTCTATTACATTGAATTCCATTCCATTCCATTCCATTCCATTCTACTCGGATTGATTGCATTCCATTCCATTCCAGTCCAGTCCATTCCAATCCATTCCATTCTACTCGGGTTGATTCCATTCCATTCCATTCCATTCCATTCCATTCCATTCCATTCTATTCCATTGCGTTCCATTCAATTCGATTCCATTCCATTCCATTCCATTCCATTCCAATCCATTCCATTCTACTTGGGTTCATTCCATTCCATTCCATTCCATTCCATTCCATTCCATTCGATTCCATTCCATTTCATTCCATTCCATTCTGTTCTACTCGGGTTGATTCCACTCCATTCCATTCCATTCCATTCCATTCTATTCCATTACATTCCATTCGATTCCATTCTATTCCATTCGATTCCATTCCATTCCATTTCATTTTATTCCAATCCATTCCATTCCATTCTATTCCATTGAATTCCATTCCATTCCATTCCATTCCATCCAATTCCATTCCTTTCCATTCCAATCCATTCCATTCTACTCGGGTTGATTCCATTCCATTCCATTCCATTCCATTCCATTCGATTCCATTCCATTCCATTCCATTCCATTCCATTCCGTTCTACTCGGGTTGATTCCATTCTATTCCATTCCATTCCGTTCGATTCCATTCGATTCCATTCGATTCCATTCCA
This sequence comes from Gorilla gorilla gorilla, assembly GCF_029281585.2. NCBI lineage: Eukaryota > Metazoa > Chordata > Mammalia > Primates > Hominidae > Gorilla > Gorilla gorilla. Next base: position 11,156,495 of record NC_073241.2, read on the forward strand.
TTCCATTCCATTCCCTTCCATTCCATTCTATTCCATTGAATTCCATTCCATTCCATTGCATTCCATTCCATTCCATTCCATTCCATTCCGTTCTACTCTGATTGACTCCATTCCATTCCATTCCATTCCATTCCATTCCATTCCATTCCATTCCATTCCATTCCATTCGATTCCATTCCATTCCATTCCATTCCATTCCATTCCATTCCAATACATTCCATTCTACTCTGGTTGATTCCATTCCATTCCATTCCATTCCATTCCATTCCATTCGTCTCTATTCGATTCCATTCGATTCCATTCCATTCTATTCCATTGAATTTCATTCCATTCCATTCCATTCCATTCCATTCCATTCTATTCCATTCCATTCCATTCCATTCCGTTCTACTCGGGTTGATTCCATTCCATTCCATTCCATTCCATTCCATTCCATTCCATTCCACTCCATTCCATTCGATTCCATTCGATTCCATTCCATTCCATTCCATTCCATTCCAATCCATTCCATTCTACTCGGGTTGATTCCATTCCATTCCATTCCATTCCATTCCATTCCATTCCATTCCATTCCGTTCCATTCCATTGCATTCCATTCGATTCCATTCGATTCCATTCCATTCGATTCCATTCGATATCATTCGATTCCATTCCATCCCATTCCATTCCATTCCATTCCATTCCGTTGTACTCGGGTTGATTCCATTCCATTCCGTTTCATTCCATTCCATTCCATTCCATTCCATTCCATTCCGTTCTAATCGGTTTGATTCCACTCCATTCCATTCCATTCCATTCCATTCCATTCCATTCCATTCCATTCCATTCCATTCCATTCCTTTGCATTCCAACCCATTCCGTTCTACTCGGGTTGATTCCATTCCATTCCATTCCATTCCATTCCATTCCATTCCATTCCATTCCATTCCATTCCATTCCATTCCATTTCATTCCAAACCATTCCATTCTACTCGGGTTCATCATTCCATTCCATTCCATTCCATTCCATTCCACTCGGGTTCTTTCCATTCCATTCCATTCCATTCCATTCCATTCCATTCCATTCCATTCCATTTCGTTCTACTCAGGTTGATTTCCATTCCATTCCATTCCATTCCATTCCATTCCATTCCATTCCATTCCATTCCATTCCATTCCATTCCACTCCATTCCATTCCGTTGTATTCGGGTTGATTCCATTCCATTCCATTCCATTCCATTCCATTCCATTCCATTCCATTCCATTCCATTCCATTCTATTCCATTCCGTTCTACTCGGCTTGAATCCATTGATTTCCGTTCCGTTCCGTTCCGTCCCGACACGTCCCGTCCCGTCCCGTCCCGTCCCGTCCCATCCCGTCCCGTCCCGTCCCGTGCCATTGTACTCGGGTTGATTCCATTCCACTCCGTTCCGTTCATTTCCGTTCCGTTCCATTCAGTTCCACGCGGGTTGATTCAATTCCATTCTATTCTATTCCATTCCATTCCATTCCATTCCATTCCATTCCATTCCATTCCACTCGTGTTGATTCCATGCCGTTCCGTTCCGTTCCATTGCGTCCCATCCCGACGCGTCCCGTCCCGTCCCGTCCCGTCAAATTACGTTCCGTTCTGATCGGGTTGATTCCGTTCCATTCCATTCCGTTCCATTCCGTTACACGCGGGTTGATTCAATTCCATTCTATTACATTGAATTCCATTCCATTCCATTCCATTCCATTCTACTCGGATTGATTGCATTCCATTCCATTCCATTCCAGTCCATTCCAATCCATTCCATTCTACTCGGGTTGATTCCATTCCATTCCATTCCATTCCATTCCATTCCATTCCATTCCATTCCATTCCATTCCATTCCATTCCATTCCACTCGGGCTCATTCCATTCCATTCCATTCCATTCCATTCCATTCCATTCCATTCTATTCCATTCCATTCCATTCCGTTCTACTCGGGTTGATTTCCATTCCATTCCATTCCATTCCATTCCACTCCATTCCATTCCATTCCATTCCATTCCATTCCATTCCATTCCATTCCATTCCATTCCATTCCATTCCATTCCATTCCATTCCTTTCCATTTATTCCATTCCGTTCTACTCGGGTTGATTCCATTGAGTTTGGTTACGTTCCGTTCCGTCCCATCCCGTCCCGTCCCGTCCCGTTCCGTTTTACTCGGGTTGATTCCTTTGCATTCCGTTCGGCTCGTTTCCATTCCGTTCCATTCCGTTCCACGCGGGTTGGTTCAATTCCATTCTATTCTATTCTATTCCTTTCCATTCCATTCCATTCTACTCGGGTTGATTCCATGCCGTTCCATTCCGTTCCATTCCGTCCCATCCCGACCCGTCCCATCCCGTCCCGTCCCGTCCCATCCCGTTCCGTTCCACATGGGCTGATTCAATTCCTTTCGGTTACATTGAATTCCATTCCATTCCATTCCATTCCATTCCATTCCATTCCATTCCATTCCATTCCATTCCATTCCTTTCCATTCCAATCCATTCCATTCTACTCGGGTTGATTCCATTCCATTCCAATCCATTCCATTCCATTCCATTCCATTCCATTCCATTCAGTTTCATTCCATTCCATTCCATTCCATTCCATTCCTTTCCATTCCATTCCATTCCATTCCATTCCATTCCATTCTATTCCATTACATTCTACTACATTGAATTCCATTCCATTCCATTCAATTCCATTCCATTCCATTCCTTTCCATTCCATATAGTTCTACTCGGGTTGATTCCATTCCATTCCATTCCATTCCATTCCATTCCATTCCATTCCATTCCATTCCATTCCATTGCATTCCATTCCATTCCATTCCATTACTTTCCATTCCATTCCATTCCAATCCATTCCATTCTACTCGGGTTGACTCCATTCCATTCCATTCCATTCCATTCCATTCCATTCCATTATATTCCATTCTATTCCATTCGATTCCGTTCGATTCCATTCCATTCCATTCCATTCCATTCCATTCCATTCCATTCCATTCCATTCCATTCGATTCCATTCCATTCCATTCGATTCCATTCCATTCCATTCCATTCCATTCCATTCCATTCCATTCCATTCCATTCCATTCCATTCCATTCCATTGCGTTCCATTCGATTCGATTCCATTCCATTCCATTCCAATCCATTCCATTCTACTTGGGTTGATTCCATTCCATTCCATTCCATTCGATTCCATTCGATTCCATTCCATTCCATTCCATTCCATTCCATTCCATTCCATTCCATTCCATTCCATTCCTTTCCATTCCATTATGTTCTACTCGGGTTGATTCCACTCCATTCCATTCCATTCCATTCCATTCTATTCCATTCCATTCCATTCGATTCCATTCTATTCGATTCGATGCCATTCCATTCCATTTCATTTTATTCCATTCCATTCCATTCCATTCTATTCCATTGAATTCCATTCCATTCCATTCCATTCCATTCCATTCCATTCGATTCCATTCCATTGCATTCCGTTCCATTCCATTCCATTCCGTTCTACTCGGGTTGATTCCATTCTATTCCATTCCATTCCGTTCGATTCCATTCGATTCCATTCGATTCCATTCCATTCCATTCCATTCCCTTCCATTCCATTCTATTCCATTGAATTCCATTCCATTGCATTGCATTCCATTCCATTCCATTCCATTCCATTCCGTTCTACTCTGATTGACTCCATTCCATTCCATTCCATTCCATTCCATTCCATTCCATTCCATTCCATTCCATTCGATTCCATTCCATTCCATTCCATTCCATTCCATTCCATTCCATTCCAATACATTCCATTCTACTCTGGTTGATTCCATTCCATTCCATTCCATTCCATTCCATTCGTCTCCATTCGATTCCATTCGATTCCATTCCATTCTATTCCATTGAATTCCATTCCATTCCATTCCATTCCATTCCATTCCATTCCATTCCATTCCATTCCATTCCATTCCATTCCACTCCATTGCATTCGATTCCATTCGATTCCATTCCATTCCATTCCATTCCATTCCAATCCATTCCATTCTACTCGGGTTGATTCCATTCCATTCCATTCCATTCCATTCCATTCCATTCCATTCCATTCCATTCCATTGCATTCCATTCGATTCCATTCGATTCCATTCCATTCGATTCCATTCGAGATCATTCGATTCCATTCCATCCCATTCCATTCCATTCCATTCCATTCCGTTTTACTCGGGTTGATTCCATTCCATGCCATTTCATTCCATTCCATTCCATTCCATTCCATTCGATTCCATTCGATTCCATTCCATTCCATTCCATTCCAATCCATTCCATTCTACTCGGGTTGATTCCATTCCATTCCATTCCATTCCATTCCATTCCATTCCATTCCATTCCACTCGATTCCATTCCATTCTTTCCATTCCATTCCAATCCATTCCATTCTACTCGGGTGGATTCCATTCCATTCCATTCCATTCCATTCCATTCCATTCCATTCCATTCCATTCCATTCCATTCCATTCTGTTCTACTCGGGTTGATTCCACTCCATTCCATTCCATTCCATTCCATTCTATTCCATTCCATTCCATTCGATTCCATTCTATTCGATTCGATGCCATTCCATTCCATTTCATTTTATTCCATTCCATTCCATTCCATTCTATTCCATTGAATTCCATTCCATTCCATTCCATTCCATTCCATTCCATTCCATTCCATTCCATTCCATTGCATTCCATTCCATTCCATTCCATTCCGTTCTACTCGGGTTGATTCCATTCTATTCCATTCCATTCCGTTCGATTCCATTCTATTCCATTCGATTCCATTCCATTCCATTCCATTCCCTTCCATTCCATTCTATTCCATTGAATTCCATTCCATTCCATTGCATTCCATTCCATTCCATTCCATTCCATTCCATTCCGTTCTACTCTGATTGACTCCATTCCATTCCATTCCATTCCATTCCATTCCATTCCATTCCATTCCATTCCATTCCATTCCATTCGATTCCATTCCATTCCATTCCATTCCATTCCATTCCATTCCAATACATTCCATTCTACTCTGGTTGATTCCATTCCATTCCATTCCATTCCATTCCATTCGTCTCCATTCGATTCCATTCGATTCCATTCCATTCTATTCCATTGAATTCCATTCCATTCCATTCCATTCCATTCCATTCCATTCCATTCCATTCCATTCCATTCCATTCCGTTCTACTCGGGTTGATTCCATTCCATTCCATTCCATTCCATTCCATTCCATTCCATTTCACTCCATTGCATTCGATTCCATTCGATTCCATTCCATTCCATTCCATTCCATTCCAATCCATTCCATTCTACTCGGGTTGATTCCATTCCATTCCATTCCATTCCATTCCATTCCATTCCATTCCATTCCATTCCATTCCATTCCATTGCATTCCATTCGATTCCATTCGATTCCATTCCATTCGATTCCATTCGAGATCATTCGATTCCATTCCATCCCATTCCATTCCATCCCATTCCATTCCGTTTTACTCGGGTTGATTCCATTCCATGCCATTTCATTCCATTCCATTCCATTCCATTCCATTCGATTCCATTCGATTCCATTCCATTCCATTCCATTCCAATCCATTCCATTCTACTCGGGTTGATTCCATTCCATTCCATTCCATTCCATTCCATTCCATTCCATTCCACTCGATTCCATTCCATTCTTTCCATTCCATTCCAATCCATTCCATTCTACTCGGGTGGATTCCATTCCATTCCATTCCATTCCATTCCATTCCATTCCATTCCATTCCATTCCATTCCATTCCATTCCATTCCGTTCTAGTCGGGTTGATTCCATTCTATTCCATTCCATTCCATTCCATTCCATTAAATTCCATTCCATTCTATTCCACTCCATTCTACTCCATTGAATTCCATTCCATTCCATTCTATTCCATTCCATTCCACTCCTTTCCATTCCATTTAGTTCTACTCGGGTTGATTCCATTCCATTCCATTCCATTCCATTCCATTCCATTCCATTCCATTCCATTCCATTCCATTCCATTCCATTGCATTCCATTCGATTCCATTCGATTCCATTCCATTCCATTCCATTCAATTCCATTCCATTCCATTCCATTCCATTCCATTCAATTCCATTCCATTCCATTCCATTCCGTTCCACTCGGGTTGATTCCATTCTATTCCATTCCATTCCATTCGATTCCATTCGATATCATTCGATTCCATTCCATCCCATTCCATTCCATTCCATTCCATTCCGTTCTTCTTGGGTTGATTCCATTCCATTCCATTCCATTCCATTCCATTTCTTTCGATTCCATTCGATTCCATTCCATTCCAATCCATTGCATTCTACTCAGGTTGATTCCATTCCATTCCATTCCATTCCATTCCATTCCATTCCATTTGATTCCACTCGATTCCATTCCATTCCTTTCCATTCCATTCAAATCCATTCCATTCTATTCGGGTGGATTCCATTCCATTCCATTCCATTCCATTCCATTCCATTCCATTCCATTCCATTCCATTCGATTCCATTCCATTCCATTCCCTTCCATTCCATTCCATTCCATTCCTTTCCGTTCTACTCGGGTTGATTCCATTCCATTCCATTGCATTCCATTCCATTCCATTCCATTCCATTCCATTCCATTCCATTCCATTCCATTCCATTCCTTTCCATTCCATTCTATTCCATTCCATTCTACTCCATTGAATTCCATTCCATTCCATTCCATTCCATTCCATTCCTTTCCAATCCATTTAGTTCTACTCGTGTTGATTCCATTCCATTCCATTCCATTCCATTCCATTCCATTCCATTCCATTCCATTCCATTCCATTCCATTCCATTACAGTCCATTCCATTCCATTACTTTCCATTCCATTCCATTCCAATCCATTCTATTCTACTCGGGTTGACTCCATTCCATTCCATTCCACTCCATTCCATTCCGTTATATTCCATTCTATTCCATTCGATTACGTTCGATTCCATTCCATTCCTTTCCATTCCATTCCATTCCATTCGATTCCATTCCATTCCATTCGATTCCCTTCCATTCCATTCCATTCCATTCCATTCCATTCCAATCCATTCCATTCTACTCGGGTTGATTCCATTCCATTCCATTCCATTCCAATCCATTCCATTCCATTCCGTTCCATTCCATTCCATTCCAGTCCATTCCATTCCATTCCATTCCATTCCATTCCATTCCTTTCTATTCCATTCCATTCCATTCCATTCCATTCCATTCCATTCCATTCCGTTCTACTCGGGTTGATTCCACTCCATTCCATTCCCTTCCATTCAATTCCATTCCATTCCATTCCATTAAATTCCATTCCATTCCTTTCCATTCCAACCCATTCCTTTCTACTCGGGTTGATTCCATTCCATTCCATTCCATTCCATTCCATTCCATTCCATTCCATTCCATTCCATTCCATTCCATTCCATTCCATTCCATTCCAAACCGTTCCATTCTACTCGGATTCATCATTCCATTCCATTACATTCCATTCCATTCCACTCGGGTTCATTCCATTCCATTCCATTCCATTCCATTCCATTCCATTCCATTCCATTCCATTCCGTTCTACTCAGGTTGATTTCCATTCCATTCCATTCCATTCCATTCCATTCCATTCCATTCCATTCCATTCCATTCCATTCCATTCCATTCTATTCCATTCCGTTCTACTCGGCTTGAATCCATTGAGTTCCGTTCCGTTCCGTTCCGTCCCGACACGTCCCGTCCCGTCCCGTCCCGTCCCGTCCCGTCCCGTCCCGTCCCGTGCCGTTGTACTCGGGTTGATTCCATTCCACTCCGTTCCATTCCTTTCCGTTCCCTTCCATTCAGTTCCACGCGGGTTGATTCAATTCCATTCTATTCTATTCCATTCCATTCCATTCCATTCCATTCCATTCCATTCCATTCTACTCGGGTTGATTCCATGCCGTTCCGTTCCGTTCAATTGCGTCCCATCCCGACGCGTCCCGTCCCGTCCCGTCCCGTCAAATTACGTTCCGTTCTGATCGGGTTGATTCCGTTCCATTCCGTTCCGTTCCTTTCCGTTCCGTTCCATTCCGTTACAGGCGGGTTGATTCAATTCCATTCTATTACATTGAATTCCATTCCATTCCATTCCATTCCATTCTACTCGGATTGATTGCATTCCATTCCATTCCATTCCAGTCCATTCCAATCCATTCCATTCTACTCGGGTTGATTCCATTCCATTCCATTCCATTCCATTCCATTCCATTCCATTCCATTCCATTCCATTCCATTCCACTCGGGCTCATTCCATTCCATTCCATTCCATTCCATTCCATTCCATTCCATTCCATTCCATTCCGTTCTACTCGGGTTGATTTCCATTCCATTCCATTCCATTCCATTCCACTCCATTCCATTCCATTCCACTCCATTCCATTCCATTCCATTCCATTCCATTCCATTCCATTCCATTCCATTCCATTCCATTCCTTTCCATTTATTCCATTCCGTTCTACTCGGTTTGATTCCATTGAGTTTGGTTACGTTCCGTTCCGTCCCATCCCGTCCCGTCCCGTCCCGTTCCGTTTTACTCGGGTTGATTCCTTTGCATTCCGTTCCGCTCGTTTCCATTCCGTTCCATTCCGTTCCACGCGGGTTGGTTCAATTCCATTCTATTCTATTCTATTCCTTTCCATTCCATTCCATTCTACTCGGGTTGATTCCATGCCGTTCCATTCCGTTCCATTCCGTCCCATCCCGACCCGTCCCATCCCGTCCCGTCCCGGCCCATCCCGTTCCGTTCCACATGGGTTGATTCAATTCCTTTCGGTTACATTGAATTCCATTCCACTCCATTCCATTCCATTCCATTCCATTCCATTCCATTCCATTCCATTCCATTCCATTCCATTCCATTCCATTCCTTTCCATTCCAATCCATTCCATTCTACTCGGGTTGATTCCATTCCATTCCAATCCATTCCATTCCATTCCATTCCATTCCTTTCCATTCAGTTTCATTCCATTCCATTCCATTCCATTCCATTCCTTTCCATTCCATTCCATTCCATTCCATTCCATTCTATTCCATTACATTCTACTACATTGAATTCCATTCCATTCCATTCAATTCCATTCCATTCCATTCCTTTCCATTCCATATAGTTCTACTCGGGTTGATTCCATTCCATTCCATTCCATTCCATTCCATTCCATTCCATTCCATTCCATTGCATTCCATTCCATTCCATTCCATTACTTTCCATTCCATTCCATTCCAATCCATTCCATTCTACTCGGGTTGACTCCATTCCATTCCATTCCATTCCATTCCATTCCATTCCATTCCATTATATTCCATTCTATTCCATTCGATTCCGTTCGATTCCATTCCATTCCATTCCATTCCATTCCATTCCATTCCATTCCATTCCATTCGATTCCATTCCATTCCATTCGATTCCATTCCATTCCATTCCATTCCATTCCATTCCATTGCGTTCCATTCGATTCGATTCCATTCCATTCCATTCCATTCCATTCCAATCCATTCCATTCTACTTGGGTTGATTCCATTCCATTCCATTCCATTCGATTCCATTTGATTCCATTCCATTCCATTCCATTCCATTCCATTCCATTCCATTCCATTCCATTCCATTCCATTCTGTTCTACTCGGGTTGATTCCATTCCATTCCATTCCATTCCATTCCATTCTATTCCATTCCATTCCATTCGATTCCATTCTATTCCATTCGATGCCATTCCATTCCATTTCATTTTATTCCATTCCATTCCATTCCATTCTATTCCATTGAATTCCATTCCATTCCATTCCATTCCATTCCATTCCATTCCATTCCATTCCATTCCATTCCTTTCCATTCCAATCCATTCCATTCTACTCGGGTTGATTCCATTCCATTCCATTCCATTCCATTCCATTCGATTCCATTCCGTTCCATTCCATTCCCTTCCATTCCATTCTATTCCATTGAATTCCATTCCATTCCATTGCATTCCAATCCATTCCATTCCATTCCATTCCGTTCTACTCTGATTGACTCCATTCCATTCCATTCCATTCCATTCCATTCCAATCCATTCCATTCTACTCGGGTTGACTCCATTCCATTCCATTCCATTCCATTCCATTCCATTCCATTCCATTATATTCCATTCTATTCCATTCGATTCCGTTCGATTCCATTCCATTCCATTCCATTCCATTCCATTCCATTCCATTCCATTCCATTCCATTCCAATACATTCCATTCCATTCCATTCCATTCGATTCCATTCCATTCCATTCCATTCCATTCCATTCCATTCCATTCCATTCCATTCCATTGCGTTCCATTCGATTCGATTCCATTCCATTCCATTCCATTCCATTCCAATCCATTCCATTCTACTTGGGTTGATTCCATTCCATTCCATTCCATTCGATTCCATTTGATTCCATTCCATTCCATTCCATTCCATTCCATTCCATTCCATTCCATTCCATTCCATTCCATTCCATTCTGTTCTACTCGGGTTGATTCCATTCCATTCCATTCCATTCCATTCCATTCTATTCCATTCCATTCCATTCGATTCCATTCTATTCCATTCGATGCCATTCCATTCCATTTCATTTTATTCCATTCCATTCCATTCCATTCTATTCCATTGAATTCCATTCCATTCCATTCCATTCCATTCCATTCCATTCCATTCCATTCCATTCCATTCCATTCCATTCTTTTCCATTCCAATCCATTCCATTCTACTCGGGTTGATTCCATTCCATTCCATTCCATTCCATTCCATTCGATTCCATTCCATTCCATTCCATTCCCTTCCATTCCATTCTATTCCATTGAATTCCATTCCATTCCATTGCATTCCATTCCATTCCATTCCATTCCATTCCGTTCTACTCTGATTGACTCCATTCCATTCCATTCCATTCCATTCCATTCCATTCCATTCCATTCCATTCGTTTCCATTCCATTCCATTCCATTCCATTCCATTCCATTCCAATACATTCCATTCTACTCTGGTTGATTCCATTCCATTCCAATCCATTCCATTCCATTCGTCTCCATTCGATTCCATTCGATTCCATTCCATTCTATTCCATTGAATTCCATTCCATTCCATTCCATTCCATTCCATTCCATTCCATTCCATTCCATTCCATTCCATTCCATTCCATTCCGTTCTACTCGGGTTGATTCCATTCCATTCCATTCCATTCCATTCCATTCCATTCCATTCGATTCCATTCCATTCCACTCCATTCCATTCGATTCCATTCGATTCCATTCCATTCCATTCCATTCCATTCCAATCCATTCAATTCTACTCGGGTTGATTCCATTCCATTCCATTCCATTCCATTCCATTCCATTCCATTCCATTCCATTCCATTCCATTCCATTCCATTGCATTCCAATCGATTCCGTTCGATTCCATTCCATTCCATTCCATTCCAATCCATTCCATTCTACTCGGGTTGATTCCATTCCATTCCATTCCATTCCATTCCATTCCATTCCATTCCACTCGATTCCATTCCATTCTTTCCATTCCATTCCAATCCATTCCATTCTACTCGGGTGGATTCCATTCCATTCCATTCCATTCCATTCCATTCCATTCCATTCCATTCCATTCCATTCCATTCGATTCCATTCCATTCCATTCCATTCCATTCCATTCCATTCCATTCCATTCCATTCCATTCCATTCCGTTCTAGTCGGGTTGATTCCATTCTATTCCATTCCATTCCATTCCATTCCATTCCATTCCATTCCATTCTATTCCACTCCATTCTACTCCATTGAATTCCATTCCATTCCATTCTATTCCATTCCATTCCATTTCTTTCCATTCCATTTAGTTCTACTCGGGTTGATTCCATTCCATTCCATTCCATTCCATTCCATTCCATTCCATTCCATTCCATTCCATTCCATTCCATTCCATTCCATTGCATTCCATTCGATTCCATTCGATTCCATTCGATTCCATTCCATTCCATTCCATTCCATTCCATTCCATTCCATTCCATTCCGTTCCACTCGGGTTGATTCCATTCTATTCCATTCCATTCCATTCGATTCCATTCGATATCATTCGATTCCATTCCATCCCATTCCATTCCATTCCATTCCATTCCGTTCTTCTTGGGTTGTTTCCATTCCATTCCATTCCATTCCATTCCATTTCTTTCGATTCCATTCGATTCCATTCCATTCCATTCCATTCCAATCCATTGCATTCTACTCAGGTTGATTCCATTCCATTCCATTCCATTCCATTCCATTCCATTCCATTCGATTCCACTCGATTCCATTCCATTCCTTTCCATTCCATTCAAATCCATTCCATTCTATTCGGGTGGATTCCATTCCTTTCCATTCCATTCCATTCCATTCCATTCCATTCCATTCCATTCCATTCCATTCGATTCCATTCCATTCCATTCCATTCCATTCCCTTCCATTCCATTCCATTCCATTCCATTCCGTTCTAGTCGGGTTGATTCCATTCCATTCCATTGCATTCCATTCCATTCCATTCCATTCCATTCCATTCCATTCCATTCCATTCCATTCCATTCCATTCCATTCTATTCCATTCCATTCTACTCCATTGAATTCCATTCCATTCCATTCCATTCCATTCCATTCCATTCCTTTCCAATCCATTTAGTTCTACTCGGGTTGATTCCATTCCATTCCATTCCATTCCATTCCATTCCATTCCATTCCATTCAATTACATTCCATTCCATTCCATTACTTTCCATTCCATTCCATTCCAATCCATTCTATTCTACTCTTGTTGACTCCATTCCATTCCATTCCACTCCATTCCATTCCGTTATATTCCATTCTATTCCATTCGATTCCGTTCGATTCCATTCCATTCCATTCCATTCCATTCCATTCCATTCCATTCGATTCCATTCCATTCCATTCGATTCCCTTCCATTCCATTCCATTCCATTCCAATCCATTCCATTCTACTCGGGTTGATTCCATTCCATTCCATTCCATTCCAATCCATTCCATTCCATTCCATTCCATTCCATTCCATTCCATTCCATTCCATTCCATTCCATTCCTTTCTATTCCATTCCATTCCATTCCATTCCATTCCATTCCATTCCATTCCATTCCGTTCTACTCGGGTTGATTCCACTCCATTCCATTCCCTTCCATTCCATTCCATTCCATTCCATTCCATTCCATTCCATTCCATTCCATTCCTTTCCATTCCAACCCATTCCTTTCTACTCGGGTTGATTCCATTCCATTCCATTCCATTCCATTCCATTCCATTCCATTCCATTCCTTTCCATTCCATTCCATTCCATTCCATTCCATTCCATTCCATTCCATTCCATTCCATTCCATTCCATTCCATTCCATTCGATTCCATTCCATTCCATTCGATTCCATTCCATTCCATTCCATTCCATTCCATTCCATTCCATTCCATTCCATTCCATTCCTTTCCATTTACTCCATTCCTTTCTACTCGGGTTGATTCCATTGAGTTTGGTTCCGTTCCGTTCCGTCCCGTCCCGTCCCGTCCCGTCCCGTCCCGTCCCGTCCCGTGCCGTTTTACTCGGGTTGATTCCTTTCCATTCCGTTCCGCACGTTTCCGTTACGTTCCATTCCGTTCCACGCGGGTTGGTTCAATTCCATTCTATTCTATTATATTCCTTTCCTTTCCATTCCATTCCATTCCATTCCACTCGGGTTGATTCCATGCCATTCCGTTCCGTTCCATTCCGTCTCATCCCGACCCGTCCCATCCCGTCCCGTCCCGTCCCATCCCGTTCCGTTCCACATGGGTTGAATCAATTCCTTTCGGTTACATTGAATTCCATTCCATTCCATTCTACTCGGATTGATTCCATTCCATTCCATTCCATTCTTTTCCATTCCAATCCATTCCATTCTACTCGGGTTGATTCCATTCTATTCCATTCCATTCCATTCCATTCCATTCCATTCCATTCCATTCCATTCCATTCCATTCCATTCCATTCCATTCCATTCCATTCCATTCGATTCCATTCCATTCCATTCCATTCCATTCCATTCCATTCCATTCCATTCCATTCCATTCCATTCCATTCCATTCCATTCCATTCCATTCTGTTCTACTCGGGTTGATTCCATTCTATTCCATTCCATTCCGTTCGATTCCATTTGATTCCATTCTATTCCATTCCATTCCATTCCATTCCCTTCCATTCCATTATATTCCATTGAATTCCATTCCATTGCATTCCATTCCATTCCATTCCGTTCTACTCTGATTGATTCCATTCCATTCCATTCCATTCCATTCCATTCCATTCCATGCCATTCCATTCGATTCCATTCCATTCCATTCCATTCCATTCCATTCCATTCCAATACATTCCATTCTACTCTGGTTGATTCCATTCCATTCCATTCCATTCCATTCCATTCGTCTCCATTCGATTCCATTCCATTCCATTCCATTCTATTCCATTGAATTCCATTCCATTCCATTCCATTCCATTCCATTCCATTCCATTCCATTCCATTCCATTCCGTTCCACTCGGGTTGATTCCATTCCATTCCATTCCATTCCATTCCATTCCATTCCATTCCATTCCATTCCACTCCATTCCATTCGATTCCATTCGATTCCATTCCATTCCATTCCATTCCATTCCAATCCATTCCATTCTACTCGGGTTGATTCCATTCCATTCCATTCCATGCCATTCCATTCCATTCCATTCCATCCCATTCCATTCCATTCCATTCCATTCCATTCCATTCCATCCCATTCCATTCCATTCCATTCCATTCCGTTCTACTCGGGTTGATTCCATTCCATTCCATTTCATTCCATTCCATTCCATTCCATTCCATTCTGTTTTACTCGGGTTGATTCCATTCTAATCCATTCCATTCCGTTCGATTCCATTTGATTCCATTCGATTCCATTCCATTCCATTCCATTCCCTTCCATTCCATTCTGTTCCATAGAATTCCATTCCATTGCATTCCATTCCATTCCATTCCGTTCTACTCTGATTGATTCCATTCCATTCCATTCCATTCCATTCCATTCCATTCCATTCCATTCCATTCCATTCCATTCCATTCCATTCCATTCCATTCCGTTCTAGTCGGGTTGATTCCATTCCATTCCATTCCATTCCATTCCATTCCATTCCATTCTATTCCATTCCATTCTACTCCATTGAATTCCATTCCATTCCATTCCATTCCATTCCATTCCATTCCATTCCATTCGATTCCATTCCATTCCATTCCATTCCATTCCATTCCATTCCATTCCAATACATTCCATTCTACTCTGGTTGATTCCATTCCATTCCATTCCATTCCATTCCATTCTTCTCCATTCAATTCCATTCGATTCCATTCCATTCTATTCCATTGAATTCCATTCCATTCCATTCCATTCCATTCCATTCCATTCCATTCCATTCCATTCCGTTCTACTCGGGTTGATTCCATTCCATTCCATTCCATTCCATTCCATTCCATTCCATTCCATTCCATTCCACTCCATTCCATTCGATTCCATTCGATTCCATTCCATTCCATTCCATTCCATTCCAATCCATTCCATTCTACTCGGGTTGATTCCATTCCATTCCATTCCATTCCATTCCATTCCATTCCATTCCATTCCATTCCATTCCATTCCATCCCATTCCATTCCATTCCATTCCATTCCGTTCTACTCGGGTTGATT
Organism: Gorilla gorilla gorilla; assembly: GCF_029281585.2. NCBI lineage: Eukaryota > Metazoa > Chordata > Mammalia > Primates > Hominidae > Gorilla > Gorilla gorilla. The sequence goes on from NC_073241.2 coordinate 11,172,291, forward strand.
CCATTCCATTCCATTTCATTCCATTCCATTCCATTCCATTTCTTTCGATTCCATTTGATTCCATTCCATTCCATTCCATTCCAATCCATTCCATTCTACTCAGGTTGATTCCATTCCATTCCATTCCATTCCATTCCATTCCATTCCATTCCATTCCATTCCATTCGATTCCACTCGATTCCATTCCATTCCTTTCCATTCCATTCCAATCCATTCCATTCTACTCGGGTGGATTCCTTTCCATTCCATTCCATTCCATTCCATTCCATTCCATTCCATTCCATCCCATTCCTTTCCATTCCATTTAGTTCTACTCGGGTTGACTCCATTCCATTCCATTCCATTCCATTCCATTCCATTACTTTCCATTCCTTTCCATTCCAATCCATTCCATTCTACTCGGGTTGACTCCATTCCATTCCATTCCATTCCATTCCATTATATTCCATTCTATTCCATTCGATTCCGTTCGATTCCATTCCATTGCATTCCATTCCATTCCATTCCATTCCATTCCATTCCATTCCATTCCATTCCATTCCATTCCATTCCATTCGATTCCATTCGATTCCATTCCATTCCATTCCATTCCATTTCATTCCAAACCATTCCATTCTACCCGGGTTCATCATTCCATTCCATTCCATTCCATTCCATTCCACTCGGGTTCTTTCCATTCCATTCCATTCCATTCCATTCCATTCCATTCCATTCCATTCCATTCCGTTCTACTCAGGTTGATTTCCATTCCATTCCATTCCATTCCATTCCATTCCATTCCGTTCCATTCCGTTCCACTCGGGTTGATTCCATTCTATTCCATTCCATTCCATTCGATTCCATTCGATATCATTCGATTCCATTCCATCCCATTCCATTCCATTCCATTCCATTCCGTTCTACTCGGGTTGATTCCATTCCATTCCATTTCATTGCATTCCATTCCATTCCATTTCTTTCGATTCCATTCGATTCCATTCCATTCCATTCCATTCCAATCCATTCCAATCTACTCAGGTTGATTCCATTCCATTCCATTCCATTCCATTCCATTCCATTCCATTCCATTCCATTCCATTCCATTTCATTCCTTTCGATTCCACTCGATTCCATTCCATTCCTTTCCATTCCATTCCAATCCATTCCATTCTACTCGGGTGGATTCCATTCCATTCCATTCCATTCCATTCCATTCCATTCCATTCCATTCCATTCCATTCCATTCCGTTCTAGTCGGGTTGATTCCATTCCATTCCATTCCATTCCATTCCATTCCATTCCATTCCATTCCATTCCATTCCATTCCATTCCATTCCATTCCATTCCATTATATTCCATTCCATTCTACTCCACTGAATTCCATTCCATTCCATTCCATTCCATTCCATTCCATTCCTTTCCATTCCATTTAGTTCTACTCGGGTTGATTCCATTCCATTCCATTCCATTCCATTCCATTCCATTGCATTCCATTCCATTCCATTCCATTCCATTCCATTCCATTCCATTCCATTCCGTTCTACTCTGATTGACTCCATTCCATTCCATTCCATTCCATTCCATTCCATTCCATTCCATTCCATTCGTTTCCATTCCATTCCATTCCATTCCATTCCATTCCATTCCAATACATTCCATTCTACTCTGGTTGATTCCATTCCATTCCATTCCATTCCATTCCATTCGTCTCCATTCGATTCCATTCGATTCCATTCCATTCTATTCCATTGAATTCCATTCCATTCCATTCCATTCCATTCCATTCCATTCCATTCCATTCCATTCCATTCCATTCCATTCCGTTCTACTCGGGTTGATTCCATTCCATTCCATTCCATTCCATTCCATTCCATTCCATTCGATTCCATTCCATTCCACTCCATTCCATTCGATTCCATTCGATTCCATTCCATTCCATTCCATTCCATTCCAATCCATTCAATTCTACTCGGGTTGATTCCATTCCATTCCATTCCATTCCATTCCATTCCATTCCATTCCATTCCATTCCATTCCATTCCATTCCATTCCATTGCATTCCAATCGATTCCGTTCGATTCCATTCCATTCCATTCCATTCCAATCCATTCCATTCTACTCGGGTTGATTCCATTCCATTCCATTCCATTCCATTCCATTCCATTCCATTCCACTCGATTCCATTCCATTCTTTCCATTCCATTCCAATCCATTCCATTCTACTCGGGTGGATTCCATTCCATTCCATTCCATTCCATTCCATTCCATTCCATTCCATTCCATTCCATTCCATTCGATTCCATTCCATTCCATTCCATTCCATTCCATTCCATTCCATTCCATTCCATTCCATTCCGTTCTAGTCGGGTTGATTCCATTCTATTCCATTCCATTCCATTCCATTCCATTCCATTCCATTCCATTCTATTCCACTCCATTCTACTCCATTGAATTCCATTCCATTCCATTCTATTCCATTCCATTCCATTCCTTTCCATTCCATTTAGTTCTACTCGGGTTGATTCCATTCCATTCCATTCCATTCCATTCCATTCCATTCCATTCCATTCCATTCCATTCCATTCCATTCCATTCCATTCCATTGCATTCCATTCGATTCCATTCGATTCCATTCGATTCCATTCCATTCCATTCCATTCCATTCCATTCCATTCCATTCCATTCCATTCCGTTCCACTCGGGTTGATTCCATTCTATTCCATTCCATTCCATTCGATTCCATTCGATATCATTCGATTCCATTCCATCCCATTCCATTCCATTCCATTCCATTCCGTTCTTCTTGGGTTGATTCCATTCCATTCCATTCCATTCCATTCCATTTCTTTCGATTCCATTCGATTCCATTCCATTCCATTCCATTCCAATCCATTGCATTCTACTCAGGTTGATTCCATTCCATTCCATTCCATTCCATTCCATTCCATTCCATTCGATTCCACTCGATTCCATTCCATTCCTTTCCATTCCATTCAAATCCATTCCATTCTATTCGGGTGGATTCCATTCCTTTCCATTCCATTCCATTCCATTCCATTCCATTCCATTCCATTCCATTCCATTCGATTCCATTCCATTCCATTCCATTCCATTCCCTTCCATTCCATTCCATTCCATTCCATTCCGTTCTAGTCGGGTTGATTCCATTCCATTCCATTGCATTCCATTCCATTCCATTCCATTCCATTCCATTCCATTCCATTCCATTCCATTCCATTCTACTCCATTGAATTCCATTCCATTCCATTCCATTCCATTCCATTCCATTCCTTTCCAATCCATTTAGTTCTACTCGGGTTGATTCCATTCCATTCCATTCCATTCCATTCCATTCCATTCCATTCCATTCAATTACATTCCATTCCATTCCATTACTTTCCATTCCATTCCATTCCAATCCATTCTATTCTACTCTTGTTGACTCCATTCCATTCCATTCCACTCCATTCCATTCCGTTATATTCCATTCTATTCCATTCGATTCCGTTCGATTCCATTCCATTCCATTCCATTCCATTCCATTCCATTCCATTCCATTCCATTCCATTCCATTCCATTCGATTCCCTTCCATTCCATTCCATTCCATTCCAATCCATTCCATTCTACTCGGGTTGATTCCATTCCATTCCATTCCATTCCAATCCATTCCATTCCATTCCATTCCATTCCATTCCATTCCATTCCATTCCATTCCATTCCTTTCTATTCCATTCCATTCCATTCCATTCCATTCCATTCCATTCCATTCCATTCCGTTCTACTCGGGTTGATTCCACTCCATTCCATTCCCTTCCATTCCATTCCATTCCATTCCATTCCATTCCATTCCATTCCATTCCTTTCCATTCCAACCCATTCCTTTCTACTCGGGTTGATTCCATTCCATTCCATTCCATTCCATTCCATTCCATTCCTTTCCATTCCATTCCATTCCATTCCATTCCATTCCATTCCATTCCATTCCATTCCATTCCATTCCATTCGATTCCATTCCATTCCATTCGATTCCATTCCATTCCATTCCATTCCATTCCATTCCATTCCATTCCATTCCATTCCATTCCTTTCCATTTACTCCATTCCTTTCTACTCGGGTTGATTCCATTGAGTTTGGTTCCGTTCCGTTCCGTCCCGTCCCGTCCCGTCCCGTCCCGTCCCGTGCCGTTTTACTCGGGTTGATTCCTTTCCATTCCGTTCCGCTCGTTTCCGTTACGTTCCATTCCGTTCCACGCGGGTTGGTTCAATTCCATTCTATTCTATTATATTCCTTTCCTTTCCATTCCATTCCATTCCATTCCACTCGGGTTGATTCCATGCCATTCCGTTCCGTTCCATTCCGTCTCATCCCGACCCGTCCCATCCCGTCCCGTCCCGTCCCATCCCGTTCCGTTCCACATGGGTTGAATCAATTCCTTTCGGTTACATTGAATTCCATTCCATTCCATTCTACTCGGATTGATTCCATTCCATTCCATTCCATTCCATTCCATTCCATTCCATTCCATTCCATTCCATTCCATTCGATCCCATTCCATTCCATTCTTTTCCATTCCAATCCATTCCATTCTACTCGGGTTGATTCCATTCTATTCCATTCCATTCCATTCCATTCCATTCCATTCCATTCCATTCCATTCCATTCCATTCCATTCCATTCCATTCCATTCGATTCCATTCCATTCCATTCCATTCCATTCCATTCCATTCCATTCCATTCCATTCCATTCCATTCCATTCCATTCCATTCCATTCTGTTCTACTCGGGTTGATTCCATTCTATTCCATTCCATTCCGTTCGATTCCATTTGATTCCATTCTATTCCATTCCATTCCATTCCATTCCCTTCCATTCCATTATATTCCATTGAATTCCATTCCATTGCATTCCATTCCATTCCATTCCGTTCTACTCTGATTGATTCCATTCCATTCCATTCCATTCCATTCCATTCCATTCCATGCCATTCCATTCGATTCCATTCCATTCCATTCCATTCCATTCCATTCCATTCCAATACATTCCATTCTACTCTGGTTGATTCCATTCCATTCCATTCCATTCCATTCCATTCGTCTCCATTCGATTCCATTCCATTCCATTCCATTCTATTCCATTGAATTCCATTCCATTCCATTCCATTCCATTCCATTCCATTCCATTCCATTCCATTCCATTCCGTTCCACTCGGGTTGATTCCATTCCATTCCATTCCATTCCATTCCATTCCATTCCATTCCATTCCATTCCATTCCATTCCATTCCACTCCATTCCATTCGATTCCATTCGATTCCATTCCATTCCATTCCATTCCATTCCAATCCATTCCGTTCTACTCGGGTTGATTCCATTCCATTCCATTCCATGCCATTCCATTCCATTCCATTCCATCCCATTCCATTCCATTCCATTCCATTCCATTCCATTCCATCCCATTCCATTCCATTCCATTCCATTCCGTTCTACTCGGGTTGATTCCATTCCATTCCATTTCATTCCATTCCATTCCATTCCATTCCATTCTGTTTTACTCGGGTTGATTCCATTCTAATCCATTCCATTCCGTTCGATTCCATTTGATTCCATTCGATTCCATTCCATTCCATTCCATTCCCTTCCATTCCATTCTGTTCCATAGAATTCCATTCCATTGCATTCCATTCCATTCCATTCCGTTCTACTCTGATTGATTCCATTCCATTCCATTCCATTCCATTCCATTCCATTCCATTCCATTCCATTCCATTCCATTCCATTCCATTCCATTCCGTTCTAGTCGGGTTGATTCCATTCCATTCCATTCCATTCCATTCCATTCCATTCCATTCTATTCCATTCCATTCTACTCCATTGAATTCCATTCCATTCCATTCCATTCCATTCCATTCCATTCCATTCCATTCGATTCCATTCCATTCCATTCCATTCCATTCCATTCCATTCCATTCCAATACATTCCATTCTACTCTGGTTGATTCCATTCCATTCCATTCCATTCCATTCCATTCCATTCTTCTCCATTCAATTCCATTCGATTCCATTCCATTCTATTCCATTGAATTCCATTCCATTCCATTCCATTCCATTCCATTCCATTCCATTCCATTCCATTCCGTTCTACTCGGGTTGATTCCATTCCATTCCATTCCATTCCATTCCATTCCATTCCATTCCATTCCATTCCACTCCATTCCATTCGATTCCATTCGATTCCATTCCATTCCATTCCATTCCATTCCAATCCATTCCATTCTACTCGGGTTGATTCCATTCCATTCCATTCCATTCCATTCCATTCCATTCCATTCCATTCCATTCCATTCCATTCCATTCCATCCCATTCCATTCCATTCCATTCCATTCCGTTCTACTCGGGTTGATTCCATTCCATTCCATTTCATTCCATTCCATTCCATTCCATTTCTTTCGATTCCATTTGATTCCATTCCATTCCATTCCATTCCAATCCATTCCATTCTACTCAGGTTGATTCCATTCCATTCCATTCCATTCCATTCCATTCCATTCCATTCCATTCCATTCCATTCGATTCCACTCGATTCCATTCCATTCCTTTCCATTCCATTCCAATCCATTCCATTCTACTCGGGTGGATTCCTTTCCATTCCATTCCATTCCATTCCATTCCATTCCATTCCATTCCATCCCATTCCTTTCCATTCCATTTAGTTCTACTCGGGTTGACTCCATTCCATTCCATTCCATTCCATTTCATTCCATTACTTTCCATTCCTTTCCATTCCAATCCATTCCATTCTACTCGGGTTGACTCCATTCCATTCCATTCCATTCCATTCCATTATATTCCATTCTATTCCATTCGATTCCGTTCGATTCCATTCCATTCCATTCCATTCCATTCCATTCCATTCCATTCCATTCCATTCCATTCCATTCCATTCCATTCCATTCCATTCGATTCCATTCCATTCTATTCGATTCCATTCCATTCCATTCCATTCCATTCCATTCCATTCCATTCCATTCCATTCCATTCCATTCCATTCCATTCCATTCCATTCCATTCCATTCCTTTCCATTCCATTCCATTCCATTCCATTCCATTCCATTCCATTCCATTCCATTCCATTCCATTCCATTCCAATACATTCCATTCTACTCTGGTTGATTCCATTCCATTCCATTCCATTCCATTCCATTCGTCTCCATTCAATTCCATTCGATTCCATTCCATTCTATTCCATTGAATTCCATTCCATTCCATTCCATTCCATTCCATTCCATTCCATTCCATTCCATTCCAATCCATTCCGTTCTACTCGGGTTGATTCCATTCCATTCCACTCCATTCCATTCGATTCCATTCCATTCCATTCCATTCCATTCCACTCCATTCCATTCGATTCCATTCGATTCCATTCCATTCCATTCCATTCCATTCCAATCCATTCCATTCTACTCGGGTTGACTCCATTCCATTCCATTCCATTCCATTCCATTCCATTCCATTCCATTCCATCCCATTCCATTCCATTCCATTCCATTCCGTTCTACTCGGGTTGATTCCATTCCATTCCATTTCATTCCATTCCATTCCATTCCATTTCTTTCGATTCCATTCGATTCCATTCCATTCCATTCCATTCCAATCCATTCCATTCTACTCAGGTTGATTCCATTCCATTCCATTCCATTCCATTCCATTCCATTCCATTCCATTCCATTCGATTCCACTCGATTCCATTCCATTCCTTTCCATTCCATTCCAATCCATTCCATTTTACTCGGGTGGATTCCTTTCCATTCCATTCCATTCCATTCCATTCCATTCCATTCCATTCCATTCCATTCCATTCCATTCCATTCGATTCCATTCCATTCCATTCCATTCCATTCCATTCCATTCCATTCCATTCCATTCCATTCCATTCCATTCCGTTCTAGTCGGGTTGATTCCATTCCATTCCATTCCATTCCATTCCATTCCATTCCATTCCATTCCATTCCATTCCATTCCATTCCATTCTATTCCATTCCATTCTACTCCATTGAATTCCATTCCATTCCATTCAATTCCATTCCATTCCATTCCTTTCCATTCCATTTAGTTCTACTCGGGTTGATTCCATTCCATTCCATTCCATTACATTCCATTCCATTCCATTACTTTCCATTCCATTCCATTCCAATCCATTCCATTCTACTCGGGTTGACTCCATTCCATTCCATTCCATTATATTCCATTCTATTCCATTCGATTCCGTTCGATTCCATTCCATTCCATTCCATTCCATTCCATTCCATTCCATTCGATTCCATTCCATTCCATTCCATTCCATTCCATTCCATTCCATTCCATTCCTTTCCATTTACTCCATTCCGTTCTACTCGGGTTGATTCCATTGAGTTTGGTTCCGTTCCGTTCCGTCCCGTCCCGTCCCGTCCCGCCCCGTCCCGTTCCGTTTTACTCGGGTTGATTCCTTTCCATTCCGTTCCGCTCGTTTCAGTGACGTTCCATTCGGTTCCACGCGGGTTGGTTCAATTCCATTCTATTCTATTCTATTCCTTTCCTTTCCATTCCATTCCATTCCATTCCATTCTACTCGGGTTGATTCCATGCCATTCCGTTCCGTTCCATTCCGTCCCATCCCGACCCGTCCCATCCCGTCCCGTCCCGTCCCATCCTGTTCCGTTCCACATGGGTTGAATCAATTCCTTTCGGTTACATTGAATTCCATTCCATTCCATTCTACTCGGATTGATTCCATTCCATTCCATTCCATTCCATTCCATTCGATTCCATTCCATTCCATTCCTTTCCATTCCAATCCATTCCATTCTACTCGGGTTGATTACATTCTATTCCATTCCATTCCATTCCATTCCATTCCATTCTGTTCTACTCGGGTTGATTGCATTCTATTCCATTCCATTCCGTTCGATTCCATTTGATTCCATTCGATTCCATTCCATTCCATTCCATTCCCTTCCATTCCATTCTATTCCATTGAATTCCATTCCATTGCATTCCATTCCATTCCATTCCGTTCTACTCTGATTGATTCCATTCCATTCCATTCCATTCCATTCCATTCCATTCCATTCCATTCCATTCCATTCGATTCCATTCCATTCCATTCCATTCCATTCCATTCCATTCGATTCCATTCCATTCCATTCCATTCCATTCCATTCCATTCCATTCCATTCCATTCCATTCCATTCCATTCCATTCCATTCCATTCCATTCCATTCCAATCCATTTCATTCTACACGGGTTGATTCCATTCCATTCCATTCCATTCCATTCCATTCCATTCCATTCCGTTCCATTCCATTCCTTTTGATTCCATTCCATTCCATTAAATTCCATTCCATTCCATTCCATTCCATTCCATTCCATTCCTTTCCATTCCGCTCTACTCGGGTTGATTCCACTCCATTCCATTCCATTCCATTCCATTCCATTCCATTCCATTCCATTCTATTCCATTCCATTCCATTCCATTCCATTCCATTCCATTCCATTCCATTCCATTCCATTCCATTCCATTCCATTCCATTCCATTCCATTCCATTCCATTCCATTCCATTCCATTCCATTCCATTCCATTCCATTCCATTCCATTCCATTCCATTCCATTCCATTCCATTCCATTCCATTCCAATACATTCCATTCTACTCTGGTTGATTCCATTCCATTCCATTCCATTCCATTCCATTCGTCTCCATTCAATTCCATTCGATTCCATTCCATTCTATTCCATTGAATTCCATTCCATTCCATTCCATTCCATTCCATTCCATTCCATTCCATTCCATTCCATTCCAATCCATTCCGTTCTACTCGGGTTGATTCCATTCCATTCCACTCCATTCCATTCGATTCCATTCCATTCCATTCCATTCCATTCCACTCCATTCCATTCGATTCCATTCGATTCCATTCCATTCCATTCCATTCCATTCCAATCCATTCCATTCTACTCGGGTTGACTCCATTCCATTCCATTCCATTCCATTCCATTCCATTCCATTCCATTCCATTCCATCCCATTCCATTCCATTCCATTCCATTCCGTTCTACTCGGGTTGATTCCATTCCATTCCATTTCATTCCATTCCATTCCATTCCAATTCTTTCGATTCCATTCGATTCCATTCCATTCCATTCCATTCCAATCCATTCCATTCTACTCAGGTTGATTCCATTCCATTCCATTCCATTCCATTCCATTCCATTCCATTCCATTCCATTCGATTCCACTCGATTCCATTCCATTCCTTTCCATTCCATTCCAATCCATTCCATTCTACTCGGGTGGATTCCTTTCCATTCCATTCCATTCCATTCCATTCCATTCCATTCCATTCCATTCCATTCCATTCCATTCGATTCCATTCCATTCCATTCCATTCCATTCCATTCCATTCCATTCCATTCCATTCCATTCCATTCCATTCCATTCCATTCCGTTCTAGTCGGGTTGATTCCATTCCATTCCATTCCATTCCATTCCATTCCATTCCATTCCATTCCATTCCATTCCATTCCATTCCATTCCATTCTATTCCATTCCATTCTACTCCATTGAATTCCATTCCATTCCATTCAATTCCATTCCATTCCATTCCTTTCCATTCCATTTAGTTCTACTCGGGTTGATTCCATTCCATTCCATTCCATTACATTCCATTCCATTCCATTACTTTCCATTCCATTCCATTCCAATCCATTCCATTCTACTCGGGTTGACTCCATTCCATTCCATTCCATTATATTCCATTCTATTCCATTCGATTCCGTTCGATTCCATTCCATTCCATTCCATTCCATTCCATTCCATTCCATTCCATTCCATTCGATTCCATTCCATTCCATTCCATTCCATTCCATTCCATTCCATTCCATTCCTTTCCATTTACTCCATTCCGTTCTACTCGGGTTGATTCCATTGAGTTTGGTTCCGTTCCGTTCCGTCCCGTCCCGTCCCGTCCCGCCCCGTCCCGTTCCGTTTTACTCGGGTTGATTCCTTTCCATTCCGTTCCGCTCGTTTCAGTGACGTTCCATTCGGTTCCACGCGGGTTGGTTCAATTCCATTCTATTCTATTCTATTCCTTTCCTTTCCATTCCATTCCATTCCATTCCATTCTACTCGGGTTGATTCCATGCCATTCCGTTCCGTTCCATTCCGTCCCATCCCGACCCGTCCCATCCCGTCCCGTCCCGTCCCATCCTATTCCGTTCCACATGGGTTGAATCAATTCCTTTCGGTTACATTGAATTCCATTCCATTCCATTCTACTCGGATTGATTCCATTCCATTCCATTCCATTCCATTCCATTCGATTCCATTCCATTCCATTCCTTTCCATTCCAATCCATTCCATTCTACTCGGGTTGATTACATTGTATTCCATTCCATTCCATTCCATTCCATTCCATTCCATTCCATTCCATTCCATTCCATTCCATTCCATTCCATTCCATTCTGTTCTACTCGGGTTGATTGCATTCTATTCCATTCCATTCCGTTCGATTCCATTTGATTCCATTCGATTCCATTCCATTCCATTCCATTCCCTTCCATTCCATTCTATTCCATTGAATTCCATTCCATTGCATTCCATTCCATTCCATTCCGTTCTACTCTGATTGATTCCATTCCATTCCATTCCATTCCATTCCATTCCATTCCATTCCATTCCATTCCATTCGATTCCATTCCATTCCATTCCATTCCATTCCATTCCATTAGATTCCATTCCATTCCATTCCATTCCATTCCATTCCATTCCATTCCATTCCATTCCATTCCATTCCATTCCATTCCATTCCATTCCATTCCATTCCAATCCATTTCATTCTACACGGGTTGATTCCATTCCATTCCATTCCATTCCATTCCATTCCATTCCATTCCGTTCCATTCCATTCCTTTTGATTCCATTCCATTCCATTAAATTCCATTCCATTCCATTCCATTCCATTCCATTCCATTCCTTTCCATTCCGCTCTACTCGGGTTGATTCCACTCCATTCCATTCCATTCCATTCCATTCCATTCCATTCCATTCCATTCTATTCCATTCCATTCCATTCCATTCCATTCCATTCCATTCCATTCCATTCCATTCCATTCCATTCCATTCCATTCCATTCCATTCCATTCCATTCCATTCCATTCCAATACATTCCATTCTACTCTGGTTGATTCCATTCCATTCCATTCCATTCCATTCCATTCGTCTCCATTCAATTCCATTCGATTCCATTCCATTCTATTCCATTGAATTCCATTCCATTCCATTCCATTCCATTCCATTCCATTCCATTCCATTCCATTCCAATCCATTCCGTTCTACTCGGGTTGATTCCATTCCATTCCACTCCATTCCATTCGATTCCATTCCATTCCATTCCATTCCATTCCACTCCATTCCATTCGATTCCATTCGATTCCATTCCATTCCATTCCATTCCATTCCAATCCATTCCATTCTACTCGGGTTGACTCCATTCCATTCCATTCCATTCCATTCCATTCCATTCCATTCCATTCCATTCCATCCCATTCCATTCCATTCCATTCCATTCCGTTCTACTCGGGTTGATTCCATTCCATTCCATTTCATTCCATTCCATTCCATTCCATTTCTTTCGATTCCATTCGATTCCATTCCATTCCATTCCATTCCAATCCATTCCATTCTACTCAGGTTGATTCCATTCCATTCCATTCCATTCCATTCCATTCCATTCCATTCCATTCCATTCGATTCCACTCGATTCCATTCCATTCCTTTCCATTCCATTCCAATCCATTCCATTCTACTCGGGTGGATTCCTTTCCATTCCATTCCATTCCATTCCATTCCATTCCATTCCATTCCATTCCATTCCATTCCATTCGATTCCATTCCATTCCATTCCATTCCATTCCATTCCATTCCATTCCATTCCATTCCATTCCATTCCATTCCATTCCATTCCGTTCTAGTCGGGTTGATTCCATTCCATTCCATTCCATTCCATTCCATTCCATTCCATTCCATTCCATTCCATTCCATTCCATTCCATTCCATTCTATTCCATTCCATTCTACTCCATTGAATTCCATTCCATTCCATTCAATTCCATTCCATTCCATTCCTTTCCATTCCATTTAGTTCTACTCGGGTTGATTCCATTCCATTCCATTCCATTACATTCCGTTCCATTCCATTACTTTCCATTCCATTCCATTCCAATCCATTCCATTCTACTCGGGTTGACTCCATTCCATTCCATTCCATTATATTCCATTCTATTCCATTCGATTCCGTTCGATTCCATTCCATTCCATTCCATTCCATTCCATTCCATTCCATTCCATTCCATTCGATTCCATTCCATTCCATTCCATTCCATTCCATTCCATTCCATTCCATTCCTTTCCATTTACTCCATTCCGTTCTACTCGGGTTGATTCCATTGAGTTTGGTTCCGTTCCGTTCCGTCCCGTCCCGTCCCGTCCCGCCCCGTCCCGTTCCGTTTTACTCGGGTTGATTCCTTTCCATTCCGTTCCGCTCGTTTCAGTGACGTTCCATTCGGTTCCACGCGGGTTGGTTCAATTCCATTCTATTCTATTCTATTCCTTTCCTTTCCATTCCATTCCATTCCATTCCATTCTACTCGGGTTGATTCCATGCCATTCCGTTCCGTTCCATTCCGTCCCATCCCGACCCGTCCCATCCCGTCCCGTCCCGTCCCATCCTGTTCCGTTCCACATGGGTTGAATCAATTCCTTTCGGTTACATTGAATTCCATTCCATTCCATTCTACTCGGATTGATTCCATTCCATTCCATTCCATTCCATTCCATTCGATTCCATTCCATTCCATTCCTTTCCATTCCAATCCATTCCATTCTACTCGGGTTGATTACATTCTATTCCATTCCATTCCATTCCATTCCATTCCATTCCATTCCATTCCATTCCATTCCATTCCATTCCATTCCATTCCATTCCATTCTGTTCTACTCGGGTTGATTGCATTCTATTCCATTCCATTCCGTTCGATTCCATTTGATTCCATTCGATTCCATTCCATTCCATTCCATTCCCTTCCATTCCATTCTATTCCATTGAATTCCATTCCATTGCATTCCATTCCATTCCATTCCGTTCTACTCTGATTGATTCCATTCCATTCCATTCCATTCCATTCCATTCCATTCCATTCCATTCCATTCCATTCGATTCCATTCCATTCCATTCCATTCCATTCCATTCCATTCGATTCCATTCCATTCCATTCCATTCCATTCCATTCCATTCCATTCCATTCCATTCCATTCCATTCCATTCCATTCCATTCCAATCCATTTCATTCTACACGGGTTGATTCCATTCCATTCCATTCCATTCCATTCCATTCCATTCCGTTCCATTCCATTCCTTTTGATTCCATTCCATTCCATTAAATTCCATTCCATTCCATTCCATTCCATTCCATTCCATTCCTTTCCATTCCGCTCTACTCGGGTTGATTCCACTCCATTCCATTCCATTCCATTCCATTCCATTCCATTCCATTCCATTCTATTCCATTCCATTCCATTCCATTCCATTCCATTCCATTCCATTCCATTCCATTCCATTCCATTCCATTCTATTCCATTCCACTCTACTCCATTGAATTCCATTCCATTCCATTCAATTCCATTCCATTCCATTCCTTTCCATTCCATTTAGTTCTACTCGGGTTGATTCCATTCCATTCCATTCCATTCCATTACTTTCCATTCCATTCCATTCCAATCCATTCCATTCTACTCGGGTTGACTCCATTCAATTCCATTCCATTCCATTATATTGCATTCTATTCCATTCGATTCCGTTTGATTCCATTCCATTCCATTCCATTCCATTCCATTTCATTCCATTCCATTCCATTCCATTCCATTCCATTCCATTCCATTCCATTCCATTCTATTCCATTCCATTCCATTCGATTCCATTCCATTCCATTCCATTCCATTCCATTCCATTAAAATCCATTCCATTCTACTCGGGTTGATTCCATTCCATTCCATTCCATTCCATTCCATTCCATTCCATTCCATTCCTTTCTATTCCATTCCATTCCATTCCATTCCATTCCATTCCATTCCATTCCATTCCATTCCATTCCATTCCATTCCATTCCGTTCTAATCGGTTTGATTCCACTCCATTCCATTCCATTCCATTCCATTCCATTCCATTCCATTCCAATTCTTTCCTTTCCATTCCAACCCATTCCGTTCTACTCGGGTTGATTCCATTCCATTCCATTCCATTCCATTCCATTCCATTCCATTCCATTCCATTCCATTCCATTCCATTCCATTCGATTCCATTCGATTCCATTCCATTCCATTCCATTCCATTTCATTCCAAACCATTCCATTCTACCCGGGTTCATCATTCCATTCCATTCCATTCCATTCCATTCCACTCGGGTTCTTTCCATTCCATTCCATTCCATTCCATTCCATTCCATTCCATTCCATTCCATTCCGTTCTACTCAGGTTGATTTCCATTCCATTCCATTCCATTCCATTCCATTCCATTCCATTCCATTCCGTTCCATTCCGTTCCACTCGGGTTGATTCCATTCTATTCCATTCCATTCCATTCGATTCCATTCGATATCATTCGATTCCATTCCATCCCATTCCATTCCATTCCATTCCATTCCGTTCTACTCGGGTTGATTCCATTCCATTCCATTTCATTGCATTCCATTCCATTCCATTTCTTTCGATTCCATTCGATTCCATTCCATTCCATTCCATTCCAATCCATTCCATTCTACTCAGGTTGATTCCATTCCATTCCATTCCATTCCATTCCATTCCATTCCATTCCATTCCATTCCATTTCATTCCTTTCGATTCCACTCGATTCCATTCCATTCCTTTCCATTCCATTCCAATCCATTCCATTCTACTCGGGTGGATTCCATTCCATTCCATTCCATTCCATTCCATTCCATTCCATTCCATTCCATTCCATTCCATTCCATTCTAGTCGGGTTGATTCCATTCCATTCCATTCCATTCCATTCCATTCCATTCCATTCCATTCCATTCCATTCCATTCCATTCCATTCCATTCCATTCCATTCCATTCCATTCCATTCCATTATATTCCATTCCATTCTACTCCACTGAATTCCATTCCATTCCATTCCATTCCATTCCATTCCATTCCTTTCCATTCCATTTAGTTCTACTCGGGTTGATTCCATTCCATTCCATTCCATTCCATTCCATTCCATTGCATTCCATTCCATTCCATTCCATTCCATTCCATTCCATTCCAATCCATTCCATTCTACTCGGGTTCACTCCATTCCATTCCATTCCATTCCATTCCATTATATTCCATTCTATTCCATTCGATTCCATTCGATTCCATTCCATTCCATTCCATTCCATTCCATTCCATTCCATTCCATTCCATTCGATTCCATTCCATTCCATTCGATTCCATTCCATTCCATTCCATTCCATTCCATTCCATTCCATTCCATTGCATTCCATTCCATTCCATTCCTTTCCATTTACTCCATTCCGTTCTACTCGGGTTGATTCCATTGAGTTTGGTTCCGTTCCGTTCCGTCCCGTCCCTTCCCGTGCCGTTTTACTCGGGTTGATTCCTTTCCATTCCGTTCCGCTCGTTTCCGTTACGTTCCATTCTGTTCCACGCGGGTTGGTTCAATTCCATTCTATTCTATTCTATTCCTTTCCTTTCCATTCCATTCCATTCCATTCCATTCTACTCGGGTTGATTCCATGCCATTCCGTTCCGTTCCATTCCGTCCCATCCCGACCCGTCCCATCCCGTCCCGTCCCGTCCCATCCCGTTCCGTTCCACATGGGTTGAATCAATTCCTTTCGGTTACATTGAATTCCATTCCATTCCATTCTACTCGGATTGATTCCATTCCATTCCATTCCATTCCATTCCATTCGATTCCATTCCATTCCATTCCTTTCCATTCCAATCCATTCCATTCTACTCGGGTTGATTCCATTCTATTCCATTCCATTCCATTCCATTCCATCCCATTCCATTCCATTCCATTCCATTCCGTTCTACTCGGGTTGATTCCATTCCATTCCATTTCATTGCATTCCATTCCATTCCATTTCTTTCGATTCCATTCGATTCCATTCCATTCCATTCCATTCCAATCCATTCCATTCTACTCAGGTTGATTCCATTCCATTCCATTCCATTCCATTCCATTCCATTTAATTCCATTCGATTCCACTCGATTCCATTCCATTCCTTTCCATTCCATTCCAATCCATTCCATTCTACTCGGGTGGATTCCATTCCATTCCATTCCATTCCATTCCATTCCATTCCATTCCATTCCATTCCATTCCATTCCATTCCATTCCGTTCTAGTCGGGTTGATTCCATTCCATTCCATTCCATTCCATTCCATTCCATTCCATTCCATTCCATTCCATTCTACTCCATTGAATTCCATTCCATTCCATTCCATTCCATTCCATTCCATTCCATTCCATTCCATTTAGTTCTACTCGGGTTGATTCCATTCCATTCCATTCCATTCCATTCCATTCCATTCCATTCCATTCCATTACTTTCCATTCCATTCCATTCCAATCCATTCCATTCTACTCGGGTTGACTCCATTCCATTCCATTCCATTCCATTCCATTATATTCCATTCTATTCCATTCGATTCCATTCGATTCCATTCCATTCCATTCCATTCCATTCCATTCCATTCCATTCCATTCCATTCGATTCCATTCCATTCCATTCCATTCCATTCGATTCCATTCCATTCCATTCCATTCCATTCCATTCCATTCCATTCCATTCCATTCCATTCCATTCCATTCCATTCCATTCCATTCCATTCCATTCCTTTCCATTTACTCCATTCCGTTCTACTCGGGTTGATTCCATTGAGTTTGGTTCCGTTCCGTTCCGTCCCGTCCCGTCCCGTCCCGTCCCGTCCCGTCCCGTGCCGTTTTACTCGGGTTGATTCCTTTCCATTCCGTTCCGCTCGTTTCCGTTACGTTCCATTCTGTTCCACGCGGGTTGGTTCAATTCCATTCTATTCTATTCTATTCCTTTCCTTTCCATTCCATTCCATTCCATTCCATTCTACTCGGGTTGATTCCATGCCATTCCGTTCCGTTCCATTCCGTCTCATCCCGACCCGTCCCATCCCGTCCCGTCCCGTCCCATCCCGTTCCGTTCCACATGGGTTGAATCAATTCCTTTCGGTTACATTGAATTCCATTCCATTCCATTCTACTCGGATTGATTCCATTCCATTCCATTCCATTCCATTCCATTCGATTCCATTCCATTCCATTCCTTTCCATTCCAATCCATTCCATTCTACTCGGGTTGATTCCATTCTATTCCATTCCATTCCATTCCATTCCATTCCATTCCATTCCATTCCATTCCAATCCATTCCATTCCATTCCATTCCATTCCATTCCATTCCATTCCATTCCATTCTGTTCTAGTCGGGTTGATTCCATTCTATTCCATTCCATTCCGTTCGATTCCATTTGATTCCATTCGATTCCATTCCATTCCATTCCATTCCCTTCCATTCCATTCTATTCCATTGAATTCCATTCCATTGCATTCCATTCCATTCCATTCCGTTCTACTCTGATTGATTCCATTCCATTCCATTCCATTCCATTCCATTCCATTCCATTCCATTCTACTCGGATTGATTCCATTCCATTCCATTCCATTCCATTCCATTCGATTCCATTCCATTCCATTCCTTTCCATTCCAATCCATTCCATTCTACTCGGGTTGATTCCATTCTATTCCATTCCATTCCATTCCATTCCATTCCATTCCATTCCATTCCATTCCATTCCATTCCAATCCATTCCATTCCATTCCATTCCATTCCATTCCATTCCATTCCATTCCATTCCATTCTGTTCTAGTCGGGTTGATTCCATTCTATTCCATTCCATTCCGTTCGATTCCATTTGATTCCATTCGATTCCATTCCATTCCATTCCATTCCCTTCCATTCCATTCTATTCCATTGAATTCCATTCCATTGCATTCCATTCCATTCCATTCCGTTCTACTCTGATTGATTCCATTCCATTCCATTCCATTCCATTCCATTCCATTCCATTCCATTCCATTCCACTCCATTCGATTCCATTCCATTCCATTCCATTCCATTCCATTCCATTCCATTCCAATACATTCCATTCTACTCTGGTTGATTCCATTCCATTCCATTCCATTCCATTCCATTCGTCTCCATTCAATTCCATTCGATTCCATTCCATTCTATTCCATTGAATTCCATTCCATTCCATTCCATTCCATTCCATTCCATTCCAATCCATTCCGTTCTACTCGGGTTGATTCCATTCCATTCCATTCCATTCCATTCCATTCCATTCCATTCCATTCCATTCCACTCCATTCCATTCGATTCCATTCGATTCCATTCCATTCCATTCCATTCCATTCCAATCCATTCCATTCTACTCGGGTTGACTCCATTCCATTCCATTCCATTCCATTCCATTCCATTCCATTCCATTCCATTCCATTCCATCCCATTCCATTCCATTCCATTCCATTCCGTTCTACTCGGGTTGATTCCATTCCATTCCATTTCATTCCATTCCATTCCATTCCATTTCTTTCGATTCCATTCGATTCCATTCCATTCCATTCCATTCCAATCCATTCCATTCTACTCAGGTTGATTCCATTCCATTCCATTCCATTCCATTCCATTCCATTCCATTCCATTCCATTCCATTCAATTCCACTCGATTCCATTCCATTCCTTTCCATTCCATTCCAATCCATTCCATTCTACTCGGGTGGATTCCTTTCCATTCCATTCCATTCCATTCCATTCCATTCCATTCCATTCCATTCCATTCCATTCCATTCCATTCGATTCCATTCCATTCCATTCCATTCCATTCCATTCCATTCCATTCCATTCCATTCCATTCCGTTCTAGTCGGGTTGATTCCATTCCATTCCATTCCATTCCATTCCATTCCATTCCATTCCATTCCATTCCATTCCATTCTATTCCATTCCATTCTACTCCATTGAATTCCATTCCATTCCATTCAATTCCATTCCATTCCATTCCTTTCCATTCCATTTAGTTCTACTCGGGTTGATTCCATTCCATTCCATTCCATTCCATTCCATTCCATTCCATTACTTTCCATTCCATTCCATTCCAATCCATTCCATTCTACTCGGGTTGACTCCATTCCATTCCATTCCATTATATTCCATTCTATTCCATTCGATTCCGTTCGATTCCATTCCATTCCATTCCATTCCATTCCATTCCATTCCATTCCATTCCATTCGATTCCATTCCATTCCATTCCATTCCATTCCATTCCATTCCATTCCTTTCCGTTTACTCCATTCCGTTCTACTCGGGTTGATTCCATTGAGTTTGGTTCCGTTCCGTTCCGTCCCGTCCCGTCCCGTCCCGTCCCGTCCCGTTCCGTTTTACTCGGGTTGATTCCTTTCCATTCCGTTCCGCTCGTTTCCGTGACGTTCCATTCGGTTCCACGCGGGTTGGTTCAATTCCATTCTATTCTATTCTATTCCTTTCCTTTCCATTCCATTCCATTCCATTCCATTCTACTCGGGTTGATTCCATGCCATTCCGTTCCGTTCCATTCCGTCCCATCCCGACCCGTCCCATCCCGTCCCGTCCCGTCCCATCCTGTTCCGTTCCACATGGGTTGAATCAATTCCTTTCGGTTACATTGAATTCCATTCCATTCCATTCTACTCGGATTGATTCCATTCCATTCCATTCCATTCCATTCCATTCCATTCGATTCCATTCCATTCCATTCCTTTCCATTCCAATCCATTCCATTCTACTCGGGTTGATTCCATTCTATTCCATTCCATTCCATTCCATTCCATTCCATTCCATTCCATTCCATTCCATTCCATTCCATTCCATTCCATTCCATTCCATTCCATTCCATTCCATTCCATTCCATTCCATTCTGTTCTACTCGGGTTGATTCCATTCTATTCCATTCCATTCCGTTCGATTCCATTTGATTCCATTCGATTCCATTCCATTCCATTCCATTCCCTTCCATTCCATTCTATTCCATTGAATTCCATTCCATTGCATTCCATTCCATTCCATTCCGTTCTACTCTGATTGATTCCATTCCATTCCATTCCATTCCATTCCATTCCATTCCATTCCATTCCATTCCATTCGATTCCATTCCATTCCATTCCGTTCCATTCCATTCCATTCCATTCCATTCCATTCCATTCCATTCCATTCCAATCCGTTTCATTCTACACGGGTTGATTCCATTCCATTCCATTCCATTCCATTCCATTCCATTCCATTCCATTCCATTCCATTCCATTCCTTTTGATTCCATTCCATTCCATTAAATTCCATTCCATTCCATTCCATTCCATTCCATTCCATTCCATTCCTTTCCATTCCGCTCTACTCGGGTTGATTCCACTCCATTCCATTCCATTCCGTTCCATTCCATTCCATTCCATTCCATTCTATTCCATTCCATTCCATTCCATTCCATTCCATTCCATTCCGTTCTAGTCGGGTTGATTCCATTCTATTCCATTCTATTCCATTCCATTCCATTCCATGCCATTCCATTCCATTCCATTCCATTCCATTCCATTCCATTCTATTCCATTCCACTCTACTCCATTGAATTCCATTCCATTCCATTCAATTCCATTCCATTCCATTCCTTTCCATTCCATTTAGTTCTACTCGGGTTGATTCCATTCCATTCCATTCCATTCCATTACTTTCCATTACATTCCATTCCAATCCATTCCATTCTACTCGGGTTGACTCCATTCCATTCCATTCCATTCCATTATATTGCATTCTATTACATTCGATTCCGTTTGATTCCATTCCATTCCATTCCATTCCATTCCATTCCATTCCATTTCATTCCATTCCATTCCATTCCATTCCATTCCATTCGATTCCATTCCATTCCATTCGATTCCATTCCATTCCATTCCATTCCATTCCATTCCATTACAATCCATTCCATTCTACTCGGGTTGATTCCATTCCATTCCATTCCATTCCATTCCATTCCATTCCATTCCATTCCTTTCTATTCCATTCCATTCCATTCCATTCCATTCCATTCCATTCCATTCCATTCCATTCCATTCCGTTCTAATCGGTTTGATTCCACTCCATTCCATTCCATTCCATTCCATTCCATTCCTTTCCATTCCAATTCTTTCCTTTCCATTCCAACCCATTCCGTTCTACTCGGGTTGATTCCATTCCATTCCATTCCATTCCATTCCATTCCATTCCATTCCATTCCATTCCATTCGATTCCATTCGATTCCATTCCATTCCATTCCATTCCATTTCATTCCAAACCATTCCATTCTACCCGGGTTCATCATTCCATTCCATTCCATTCCATTCCATTCCACTCGGGTTCTTTCCATTCCATTCCATTCCATTCCATTCCATTCCATTCCATTCCATTCCATTCCGTTCTACTCAGGTTGATTTCCATTCCATTCCATTCCATTCCATTCCATTCCATTCCATTCCATTCCATTCCGTTCCATTCCGTTCCACTCGGGTTGATTCCATTCTATTCCATTCCATTCCATTCGATTCCATTCGATATCATTCGATTCCATTCCATCCCATTCCATTCCATTCCATTCCATTCCGTTCTACTCGGGTTGATTCCATTCCATTCCATTTCATTGCATTCCATTCCATTCCATTTCTTTCGATTCCATTCGATTCCATTCCATTCCATTCCATTCCAATCCATTCCATTCTACTCAGGTTGATTCCATTCCATTCCATTCCATTCCATTCCATTCCATTCCATTCCATTCCATTTCATTCCTTTCGATTCCACTCGATTCCATTCCATTCCTTTCCATTCCATTCCAATCCATTCCGTTCTACTCGGGTGGATTCCATTCCATTCCATTCCATTCCATTCCATTCCATTCCATTCCATTCCATTCCATTCCATTCCATTCCATTCCGTTCTAGTCGGGTTGATTCCATTCCATTCCATTCCATTCCATTCCATTCTATTCCATTCCATTCTACTCCATTGAATTCCATTCCATTCCATTCCATTCCATTCCATTCCATTCCATTCCTTTCCATTCCATTTAGTTCTACTCGGGTTGATTCCATTCCATTCCATTCCATTCCATTGCATTCCATTCCATTCCATTCCATTCCATTCCATTATATTCCATTCTATTCCATTCGATTCCATTCGATTCCATTCCATTCCATTCCATTCCATTCCATTCCATTCCATTCGATTCCATTCCATTCCATTCGATTCCATTCCATTCCATTCCATTCCATTCCATTCCATTCCATTGCATTCCATTCCATTCCATTCCTTTCCATTTACTCCATTCCGTTCTACTCGGGTTGATTCCATTGAGTTTGGTTCCGTTCCGTTCCGTCCCGTCCCGTCCCGTGCCGTTTTACTCGGGTTGATTCCTTTCCATTCCGTTCCGCTCGTTTCCGTTACGTTCCATTCTGTTCCACGCGGGTTGGTTCAATTCCATTCTATTCTATTCTATTCCTTTCCTTTCCATTCCATTCCATTCCATTCCATTCTACTCGGGTTGATTCCATGCCATTCCGTTCCGTTCCATTCCGTCCCATCCCGACCCGTCCCATCCCGTCCCGTCCTGTCCCATCCCGTTCCGTTCCACATGGGTTGAATCAATTCCTTTCGGTTACATTGAATTCCATTCCATTCCATTCTACTCGGATTGATTCCATTCCATTCCATTCCATTCCATTCCATTCGATTCCATTCCATTCCATTCCTTTCCATTCCAATCCATTCCATTCTACTCGGGTTGATTCCATTCTATTCCATTCCATTCCATTCCATTCCATTCCATTCCATTCCATTCCATTCCATTCCATTCCATTCCATTCCATTCCATTCCATTCCATTCCATTCCATTCTGTTCTACTCGGGTTGATTCCATTCTATTCCATTCCATTCCGTTCGATTCCATTTGATTCCATTCGATTCCATTCCATTCCATTCCATTCCCTTCCATTCCGTTCTATTCCATTGAATTCCATTCCATTGCATTCCATTCCATTCCATTCCGTTCTACTCTGATTGATTCCATTCCATTCCATTCCATTCCATTCCATTCCATTCCATTCCATTCCATTCCATTCCATTCGTCTCCATTCAATTCCATTCGATTCCATTCCATTCTATTCCATTGAATTCCATTCCATTCCATTCCATTCCATTCCATTCCATTCCATTCCATTCCATTCCATTCTACTCGGGTTGATTCCATTCCATTCCATTCCATTCCATTCCATTCCATTCCATTCCACTCCATTCCATTCGATTCCATTCGATTCCATTCCATTCCATTCCATTCCATTCCAATCCATTCCATTCTACTCGGGTTGATTCCATTCCATTCCATTCCATTCCATTCCATTCCATTCCATTCCATCCCATTCCATTCCATTCCATTCCATTCCGTTCTACTCGGGTTGATTTCATTCCATTCCATTTCATTCCATTCCATTCCATTCCATTCCATTCCATTTCATTCCATTCTACTCGGGTTGATTCCATTCCATTCCATTCCATTCCATTCCATTCCATTCCATTCCATTCCATTCCATTGCATTCCATTCGATTCCATTAGATTCCATTCCATTCTATTCCATTCCATTCCATTCCATTCCATTGTATTCCATTCCATTCCATTCCATTCCATTCCATTCCGTTCCACTCGGGTTGATTCCATTCTATTCCATTCCATTCCATTTGATTCCATTCGATATCATTCGATTCCATTCCATCCCATTCCATTCCATTCCATTCCACTCCGTTCTACTCGGGTTGATTCCATTCCATTCCATTTCATTCCATTCCATTCCATTCCATTTCTTTCGATTCCATTCTATTCCATTCCATTCCATTCCATTCCAATCCATTCCATTCTACTCAGGTTGATTCCATTCCATTCCATTCCATTCCATTCCATTCCATTCCATTCCATTCGATTCCACTCGATTCCATTCCATTCCTTCCCATCCCATTCCAATCCATTCCATTCTACTCGGGTGGATTCCATTTCATTCCATTCTATTCCATTCCATTCCATTCCATTCCATTCCTTTCCATTCCATTCCATTACATTCCATTCCATTTCATTCCATTCGATTCCACTCGATTCCATTCCATTCCTTTCCATTCCATTCCAATCCATTCCATTCTATTCGGGTGGATTCCATTCCATTCCATTCCATTCCATTCCATTCCATTCCATTCCATTCCATTCCATTCCATTCCGTTCTAGTCGGGTTGATTCCATTCCATTCCATTCCATTCCATTCCATTCCATTCCATTCCATTCCATTCCATTCCATTCCATTCCATTCCATTCCATTCTACTCCATTGAATTCCATTCCATTCCATTCCATTCCATTCCATCCCATTCCTTTCCATTCCATTTAGTTCTACTCGGGAAGACTCCATTCCATTCCATTCCATTCCATTCCATTCCATTACTTTCCATTCCATTCCATTCCCATCCATTCCATTCTACTCGGGTTGACTCCATTCCATTCCATTCCATTCCATTCCATTATATTCCATTCTATTCCATTCGATTCCGTTCGATTCCATTCCATTCCATTCCATTCCATTCCATTCCATTCCATTCCATTCGATTCCATTCCATTCCATTCGATTCCATTCCATTCCATTCCATTCCATTCCATTCCATTCCATTCCATTCCATTCCATTCCATTCCATTCCATTCCATTCCATTCCATTCCGTTCTAGTCGGGTTGATTCCATTCCATTCCATTCCATTCCATTCCATTCCATTCCATTCCATTCTATTCCATTCCATTCTACTCCATTGAATTCCATTCCATTCCATTCCATTCCATTCCATCCCATTCCTTTCCATTCCATTTAGTTCTACTCGGGTTGACTCCATTCCATTCCATTCCATTCCATTCCATTCCATTCCATTACTTTCCATTCCTTTCCATTCCAATCCATTCCATTCTACTCGGGTTGACTCCATTCCATTCCATTCCATTCCATTCCATTATATTCCATTCTATTCCATTCGATTCCGTTCGATTCCATTCCATTCCATTCCATTCCATTCCATTCCATTCCATTCCATTCCATTCCATTCGATTCCATTCCATTCCATTCGATTCCATTCCATTCCATTCCATTCCATTCCATTCCATTCCATTCCATTCCATTCCATTCCATTCCATTCCTTTCCATTTACTCCATTCCTTTCTACTCGGGTTGATTCCATTGAGTTTGGTTCCGTTCCGTTCCGTCCCGTCCCGTCCCGTCCCGTCCCGTCCCGTGCCGTTTTACTCGGGTTGATTCCTTTCCATTCCGTTCCGCTCGTTTCCGTTACGTTCCATTCCGTTCCACGCGGGTTGGTTCAATTCCATTCTATTCTATTATATTCCTTTCCTTTCCATTCCATTCCATTCCATTCCATTCTACTCGGGTTGATTCCATGCCATTCCGTTCCGTTCCATTCCGTCTCATCCCGACCCGTCCCATCCCGTCCCGTCCCGTCCCATCCCGTTCCGTTCCACATGGGTTGAATCAATCCCTTTCGGTTACATTGAATTCCATTCCATTCCATTCTACTCGGATTGATTCCATTCCATTCCATTCCATTCCATTCCATTCCATTCCATTCCATTCGATCCCATTCCATTCCATTCTTTTCCATTCCAATCCATTCCATTCTACTCGGGTTGATTCCATTCTATTCCATTCCATTCCATTCCATTCCATTCCATTCCATTCCATTCCATTCCATTCCATTCCATTCCATTCCATTCCATTTCATTCCATTCCATTCCATTCCATTCCATTCCATTCCATTCCATTCCATTCCATTCCATTCCATTCCATTCCATTCCATTCCATTCCATTCCATTCCATTCCATTCCATTCCATTCCATTCCATTCCATTCCATTCCATTCTGTTCTACTCGGGTTGATTCCATTCTATTCCATTCCATTCCGTTCGATTCCATTTGATTCCATTCTATTCCATTCCATTCCATTCCATTCCCTTCCATTCCATTATATTCCATTGAATTCCATTCCATTGCATTCCATTCCATTCCATTCCGTTCTACTCTGATTGATTCCATTCCATTCCATTCCATTCCATTCCATTCCATTCCATTCCATGCCATTCCATTCCATTCCATTCCATTCCATTCCATTCCAATACATTCCATTCTACTCTGGTTGATTCCATTCCATTCCATTCCATTCCATTCCATTCCATTCGTCTCCATTCGATTCCATTCCATTCCATTCCATTCTATTCCATTGAATTCCATTCCATTCCATTCCATTCCATTCCATTCCATTCCATTCCATTCCATTCCATTCCGTTCTACTCGGGTTGATTCCATTCCATTCCATTCCATTCCATTCCATTCCATTCCATTCCATTCCATTCCATTCCACTCCATTCCATTCGATTCCATTCGATTCCATTCCATTCCATTCCATTCCATTCCAATCCATTCCATTCTACTCGGGTTGATTCCATTCCATTCCATTCCATTCCATTCCATTCCATTCCATTCCATCCCATTCCATTCCATTCCATTCCATTCCATTCCATTCCATTCCATCCCATTCCATTCCATTCCATTCCATTCCGTTCTACTCGGGTTGATTCCATTCCATTCCATTTCATTCCATTCCATTCCATTCCATTCCATTCTGTTTTACTCGGGTTGATTCCATTCTACTCCATTCCATTCCGTTCGATTCCATTTGATTCCATTCGATTCCATTCCATTCCATTCCATTCCCTTCCATTCCATTCTGTTCCATAGAATTCCATTCCATTGCATTCCATTCCATTCCATTCCGTTCTACTCTGATTGATTCCATTCCATTCCATTCCATTCCATTCCATTCCATTCCATTCCATTCCATTCCATTCCATTCCATTCCATTCCATTCCATTCCGTTCTAGTCGGGTTGATTCCATTCCATTCCATTCCATTCCATTCCATTCCATTCCATTCCATTCCATTCTATTCCATTCCATTCTACTCCATTGAATTCCATTCCATTCCATTCCATTCCATTCCATTCCATTCCATTCCATTCGATTCCATTCCATTCCATTCCATTCCATTCCATTCCATTCCATTCCAATACATTCCATTCTACTCTGGTTGATTCCATTCCATTCCATTCCATTCCATTCCATTCTTCTCCATTCAATTCCATTCGATTCCATTCCATTCTATTCCATTGAATTCCATTCCATTCCATTCCATTCCATTCCATTCCATTCCATTCCATTCCGTTCTACTCGGGTTGATTCCATTCCATTCCATTCCATTCCATTCCATTCCATTCCACTCCATTCCATTCGATTCCATTCGATTCCATTCCATTCCATTCCATTCCATTCCAATCCATTCCATTCTACTCGGGTTGATTCCATTCCATTCCATTCCATTCCATTCCATTCCATTCCATTCCATTCCATTCCATTCCATCCCATTCCATTCCATTCCATTCCATTCCGTTCTACTCGGGTTGATTCCATTCCATTCCATTTCATTCCATTCCATTCCATTCCATTTCTTTCGATTCCATTTGATTCCATTCCATTCCATTCCATTCCAATCCATTCCATTCTACTCAGGTTGATTCCATTCCATTCCATTCCATTCCATTCCATTCCATTCCATTCCATTCCATTCGATTCCACTCGATTCCATTCCATTCCTTTCCATTCCATTCCAATCCATTCCATTCTACTCGGGTGGATTCCTTTCCATTCCATTCCATTCCATTCCATTCCATTCCATTCCATCCCATTCCTTTCCATTCCATTTAGTTCTACTCGGGTTGACTCCATTCCATTCCATTCCATTCCATTCCATTCCATTACTTTCCATTCCTTTCCATTCCAATCCATTCCATTCTACTCGGGTTGACTCCATTCCATTCCATTCCATTCCATTCCATTCCATTATATTCCATTCTATTCCATTCGATTCCGTTCGATTCCATTCCATCCCATTCCATTCCATTCCATTCCATTCCGTTCTACTCGGGTTGATTCCATTCCATTCCATTTCATTCCATTCCATTCCATTCCATTTCTTTCGATTCCATTCGTTTCCATTCCATTCCATTCCATTCCAATCCATTCCATTCTACTCGGGTTGATTCCATTCCATTCCATTCCATTCCATTCCATTCCATTCCATTCCATGCCATTCCATTCGATTCCACTCGATTCCATTCCATTCCTTTCCATTCCATTCCAATCCATTCCATTCTACTCGGGTGGATTCCATTCCATTCCATTCCATTCCATTCCATTCCATTCCATTCCATTCCATTCCATTCGATTCCATTCCATTCCATTCCATTCCAATACATTCCATTCCATTCCATTCCATTCCATTCCATTCCATTCCGTTCTAGTCGGGTTGATTCCATTCTATTCCATTCCATTCCATTCCATTCCATTCCATTCCATTCCATCCCATTCCATTCCATTCCATTCTATTCCATTCCATTCTACTCCATTGAATTCCATTCCATTCCATTCAATTCCATTCCATTCCATTCCTTTCCATTCCATTTAGTTCTACTCGGGTTGATTCCAGTCCATTCCATTCCATTCCATTCCATTCCATTCCATTCCATTCCATTCCATTCCATTACTTTCCATTCCATTCCATTCCAATCCATTCCATTCTACTCGGGTTGACTCCATTCCATTCCATTCCATTCCATTCCATTATATTCCATTCTATTCCATTCGATTCCGTTCGATTCCATTCCATTCCATTCCATTCCATTCCATTCCATTCCATTCCATTCCATTCCATTCGATTCCATTCCATTCCATTCCATTCCATTCCATTCCATTCCATTCCATTCCATTCCATTCCATTCCATTTACTCCATTCCGTTCTAGTCGGGTTGATTCCATTGAGTTTGGTTCCGTTCCGTTCCGTCCCGTCCTGTCCCGTCCCGTCCCGTCCCGTGCCGTTTTACTCAGGTTGATTCCTTTCCATTCCGTTCCGCTCGTTTCCGTTACGTTCCATTCCGTTCCACGCGGGTTGGTTCAATTCCATTCTATTCTATTCTATTCCTTTCCCTTCCATTCTATTCCATTCCATTCCATTCTACTCGGGTTGATTCCATGCCATTCCGTTCCGTTCCATTCCGTCCCATCCCGACCCGTCCCCTCCCGTCCCGTCCCGTCCCATCCCGTTCCAATCCACATGGGTTGATTCAATTCCTTTCGGTTACATTGAACTCCATTCCATTCCATTCTCCTCGGATTGATTCCATTCCATTCCATTCCATTCCATTCCATTCCATTCCATTCCATTCCATTCCATTCCATTCCTTTCCATTCCAATCCATTCCATTCTACTCGGGTTGATTCCATTCTATTCCATTCCATTCCATTCCATTCCATTCCATTCCATTTCATTCCATTCCATTCCATTCCATTCCATTCCATTCCATTCCATTCCATTCGATTCCATTCCATTCCATTCCATTCCATTCCATTCCATTCCAATCCATTCTACTCTGGTTGATTCCATTCCATTCCATTCCATTCCTTTCCATTCATCTCCATTCGATTCCATTCGATTCCATTCCATTCCATTCCATTCCATTCCATTCCATTCCATTCCATTCCATTCCATTCCATTCCATTCCATTCCATTCCATTCCATTCCATTCCGTTCTACTCGGGTTGATTCCATTCCATTCCATTCCATTCTATTAAATTCCATTCCATTCCACTCCATTCCATTCGATTCCATTCGATTCCATTCCATTCCATTCCATTCCATTCCAATCCATTCCATTCTACTCGGGTTGATTCCATTCCATTCCATTCCATTCCATTCCATTCCATTCCATTCCATTCCATTCCATTCCATTCCATTCCATTGCATTCCATTCGATTCCATTAGATTCCATTCCATTCTATTCCATTCCATTCCATTCCATTCCATTG
This sequence comes from Gorilla gorilla gorilla, assembly GCF_029281585.2. NCBI lineage: Eukaryota > Metazoa > Chordata > Mammalia > Primates > Hominidae > Gorilla > Gorilla gorilla. The sequence continues at coordinate 11,203,468 of NC_073241.2, forward strand.
TATTCCATTCCATTCCATTCCATTCCATTCCGTTCCACTCGGGTTGATTCCATTCTATTCCATTCCATTCCATTTGATTCCATTCGATATCATTCGATTCCATTCCATCCCATTCCATTCCATTCCATTCCACTCCGTTCTACTCGGGTTGATTCCATTCCATTCCATTTCATTCCATTCCATTCCATTCCATTTCTTTCGATTCCATTCTATTCCATTCCATTCCATTCCATTCCAATCCATTCCATTCTACTCAGGTTGATTCCATTCCATTCCATTCCATTCCATTCCATTCCATTCCATTCCATTCCATTCGATTCCACTCGATTCCATTCCATTCCTTTCCATCCCATTCCAATCCATTCCATTCTACTCGGGTGGATTCCATTCCATTCCATTCCATTCCATTCCATTCCATTCCATTCCATTCCATTCCGTTCCATTCCATTTCATTCCATTCGATTCCACTCGATTCCATTCCATTCCTTTCCATTCCATTCCAATCCATTCCATTCTACTCGGGTGGATTCCATTCCATTCCATTCCATTCCATTCCATTCCATTCCATTCCATTCCATTCCATTCCATTCCATTCCATTCCGTTCTAGTCGGGTTGATTCCATTCCATTCCATTCCATTCCATTCCATTCCATTCCATTCCTTTCCATTCCATTCCATTCCATTCTATTCCATTCCATTCTACTCCATTGAATTCCATTCCATTCCATTCCATTCCATTCCATCCCATTCCTTTCCATTCCATTTAGTTCTACTCGGGTTGACTCCATTCCATTCCATTCCATTCCATTCCATTCCATTACTTTCCATTCCATTCCATTCCAATCCATTCCATTCTACTCGGGTTGACTCCATTCCATTCCATTCCATTCCATTCCATTATATTCCATTCTATTCCATTCGATTCCGTTCGATTCCATTCCATTCCATTCCATTCCATTCCATTCCATTCCATTCCATTCCATTCCATTCCATTCCATTCCATTCCATTCCATTCCATTCCTTTCCATTTACTCCATTCCGTTCTACTCGGGTTGATTCCATTGAGTTTGGTTCCGTTCCGTTCCGTCCCGTCCCGTCCCGTCCCGTCCCGTCCCGTGCCGTTTTACTCGGGTTGATTCCTTTCCATTCCGTTCCGCTCGTTTCCGTTACGTTCCATTCCGTTCCACGCGAGTTGGTTCAATTCCATTCTATTCTATTCTATTCCTTTCCTTTCCATTCCATTCCATTCCATTCCATTCTACTCGGGTTGATTCCATGCCATTCCGTTCCGTTCCATTCCGTCTCATCCCGACCCGTCCCATCCCGTCCCGTCCCGTCCCATCCCGTTCCGTTCCACATGGGTTGAATCAATTCCTTTCGGTTACATTGAATTCCATTCCATTCCATTCTACTCGGATTGATTCCATTCCATTCCATTCCATTCCATTCCATTCCATTCCATTCCATTCGATTCCATTCCATTCCATTCTTTTCCATTCCAATCCATTCCATTCTACTCGGGTTGATTCCATTCTATTCCATTCCATTCCATTCCATTCCATTCCATTCCATTCCATTCCATTTCATTCCATTCCATTCCATTCCATTCCATTCCATTCCATTCCATTCCATTCCATTCGATTCCATTCGATTCTATTCCATTCCATTCCATTCCATTCCATTCCATTCCATTCCATTCCATTCCATTCCATTCTGTTCTACTCGGGTTGATTCCATTCTATTCCATTCCATTCCGTTCGATTCCATTTGATTCCATTCGATTCCATTCCATTCCATTCCATTCCCTTCCATTCCATTCTATTCCATTGAATTCCATTCCATTGCATTCCATTCCATTCCATTCCATTCCATTCCATTCCAATACATTCCATTCTACTCTGGTTGATTCCATTCATTCCATTCCATTCCATTCCATTCCATTCGTCTCCATTCGATTCCATTCGATTCCATTCCATTCTATTCCATTGAATTCCATTCCATTCCATTCCATTCCATTCCATTCCATTCCATTCCATTCCATTCCATTCCATTCCATTCCATTCCATTCCGTTCTACTCGGGTTGATTCCATTCCATTCCATTCCATTCCATTCCATTCCATTCCATTCCATTCCACTCCATTCCATTCGATTCCATTCGATTCCATTCCATTCCATTCCATTCCATTCCAATCCATTCCATTCTACTCGGGTTGATTCCATTCCATTCCATTCCATTCCATTCCATTCCATTCCATTCCATTCCATTCCATTCCATTCCTTCCCATTCCATTCCATTCCATTCCATTCCGTTCTACTCGGGTTGATTCCATTCCATTCCATTTCATTCCATTCCATTCCATTCCATTTCTTTCGATTCCATTCGATTCCATTCCATTCCATTCCATTCCAATCCATTCCATTCTACTCAGGTTGATTCCATTCCATTCCATTCCATTCCATTCCATTCCATTCCATTCCACTCGATTCCATTCCATTCCTTTCCATTCCATTCCAATCCACTCCATTCTACTCGGGTGGATTCCTTTCCATTCCATTCCATTCCATTCCATTCCATTCCATTCCATTCCATTCCATTCCATTCCATTCGGTTCCATTCCATTCCATTCCATTCCATTCCATTCCATTCCATTCGATTCCATTCCATTCCATTCCATTCCATTCCATTCCGTTCTAGTCGGGTTGATTCCATTCCATTCCATTCCATTCCATTCCATTCCATTCCATTCCATTCCATTCCATTCTATTCCATTCCATTCTACTCCATTGAATTCCATTCCATTCCATTCAATTCCATTCCATTCCATTCCTTTCCATTCCATTTAGTTCTACTCGGGTTGATTCCATTCCATTCCATTCCATTCCATTCCATTCCATTCCATTCCATTCCATTCCATTCCATTCCATTACTTTCCATTCCATTCCATTCCAATCCATTCCATTCTACTCGGGTTGACTCCATTCCATTCCATTCCATTCCATTCCATTATATTCCATTCTATTCCATTCGATTCCGTTCGATTCCATTCCAATCCATTCCATTCTACTCGGGTTGATTCCATTCCATTCCATTCCATTCCATTCCATTCCATTCAATTCCATTCCATTCCTTTCCATTTACTCCATTCCGTTCTACTCGGGTTGATTCCATTGAGTTTGGTTCCGTTCCGTTCCGTCCCGTCCCGTCCCGTCCCGTCCCGTCCCGTTCCGTTTTACTCGGGTTGATTCCTTTCCATTCCGTTCTGCTCGTTTCCGTTACGTTCCATTCCGTTCCACGCGGGTTGGTTCAATTCCTTTCTATTCTATTCTATTCCTTTCCTTTCCATTCCATTCCATTCCATTCCATTCTACTCGGGTTGATTCCATGCCATTCCGTTCCGTTCCATTCCGTCCCATCCCGACCCGTCCCATCCCGTCCCGTCCCGTCCCATCCTGTTCCGTTCCACATGGGTTGAATCAATTCCTTTCGGTTACATTGAATTCCATTCCATTCCATTCTACTCGGATTGATTCCATTCCATTCCATTCCATTCCACTCGATTCGATTCCATTCCATTCCATTCATTTCCATTCCAATCCATTCCATTCTACTCGGGTTGATTCCATTCTATTCCATTCCATTCCATTCCATTCCATTCCATTCCATTTCATTCCATTCCATTCCATTCCATTCCATTCCATTCCATTCCATTCCATTCTATTCCATTCCATTCCATTCCACTCCATTCCATTCGATTCCATTCGATTCCATTCCATTCCATTCCATTCCATTCCAATCCATTCCATTCTACTCGGGTTGATTCCATTCCATTCCAGTCCATTCCATTCCATTCCATTCCATTCCATTGCATTCCATTCGATTCCATTAGATTCCATTCCATTCTATTCCATTCCATTCCATTCCATTCCATTCCATTGTATTCCATTCCATTCCAGGCCATTCCATTCCATTCCGTTCCACTCGGGTTGATTCCATTCTATTCCATTCCATTCCATTTGATTCCATTCGATATCATTCGATTCCATTCCATCCCATTCCATTCCATTCCATTCCACTCCGTTCTACTCGGGTTGATTCCATTCCATTCCATTTCATTCCATTCCATTCCATTCCATTTCTTTCGATTCCATTCTATTCCATTCCATTCCATTCCATTCCAATCCATTCCATTCTACTCAGGTTGATTCCATTCCATTCCATTCCATTCCAATCCATTCCATTCTACTCGGGTGGATTCCATTCCATTCCATTCCATTCCATTCCATTCCATTCCATTCCATTCCATTCCATTCCGTTCTAGTCGGGTTGATTCCATTCCATTCCATTCCATTCCATTCCATTCCATTCCATTCCATTCCATTCCATTCCATTCCATTCCATTCTATTCCATTCCATTCTACTCCATTGAATTCCATTCCATTCCATTCCATTCCATTCCATCCCATTCCTTTCCATTCCATTTAGTTCTACTCGGGAAGACTCCATTCCATTCCATTCCATTCCATTCCATTCCATTACTTTCCATTCCATTCCATTCCAATCCATTCCATTCTACTCGGGTTGACTCCATTCCATTCCATTCCATTCCATTCCATTATATTCCATTCTATTCCATTCGATTCCGTTCGATTCCATTCCATTCCATTCCATTCCATTCCATTCCATTCCATTCCATTCCATTCCATTCCATTCGATTCCATTCCATTCCATTCCATTCCATTCCATTCCATTCCATTCCATTCCATTCCATTCCATTCCATTCCATTCCATTCCTTTGCATTTACTCCATTCCGTTCTACTCGGGTTGATTCCACTGAGTTTGGTTCCGTTCCGTTCCGTCCCGTCCCGTCCCGTCCCGTCCCGTCCCGTGCCGTTTTACTCGGGTTGATTCCTTTCCATTCCGTTCTGCTCGTTTCCGTTACGTTCCATTCCGTTCCACGCGGGTTGGTTCAATTCCATTCTATTCTATTATATTCCTTTCCTTTCCATTCCATTCCATTCCATTCCATTCTACTCGGGTTGATTCCATGCCATTCCGTTCCGTTCCATTCCGTCTCATCCCGACCCGTCCCATCCCGTCCCGTCCCGTCCCATCCCGTTCCGTTCCACATGGGTTGAATCAATTCCTTTCGGTTACATTGAATTCCATTCCATTCCATTCTACTCGGATTGATTCCATTCCATTCCATTCCATTCCATTCCATTCCATTCCATTCGATTCCATTCCATTCCATTCTTTTCCATTCCAATCCATTCCAATCTACTCGGGTTGATTCCATTCTATTCCATTCCATTCCATTCCATTCCATTCCATTCCATTCCATTCCATTCCATTCCATTCCATTCCATTCCATTCCATTCCATTCCATTCCATTCCATTCTGTTCTACTCGGGTTGATTCCATTCTATTCCATTCCATTCCGTTCGATTCCATTTGATTCCATTCGATTCCATTCCATTCCATTCCATTCCCTTCCATTCCATTATATTCCATTGAATTCCATTCCATTGCATTCCATTCCATTCCATTCCGTTCTACTCTGATTGATTCCATTCCATTCCATTCCATTCCATTCCATTCCATTCCATTCCATTCTATTCCATTCCATTCCATTCCACTCCATTCCATTCGATTCCATTCGATTCCATTCCATTCCATTCCATTCCATTCCAATCCATTCCATTCTACTCGGGTTGATTCCATTCCATTCCATTCCATTCCATTCCATTCCATTCCATTCCATTCCATTGCATTCCATTCGATTCCATTTGATTCCATTCCATTCTATTCCATTCCATTCCATTCCATTCCATTGTATTCCATTCCATTCCATTCCATTCTATTCCGTTCCACTCGGGTTGATTCCATTCTATTCCATTCCATTCCATTTGATTCCATTCGATATCATTCGATTCCATTCCATCCCATTCCATTCCATTCCATTCCACTCCGTTCTACTCGGGTTGATTCCATTCCATTCCATTTCATTCCATTCCATTCCATTCCATTTCTTTCGATTCCATTCTATTCCATTCCATTCCATTCCATTCCAATCCATTCCATTCTACTCAGGTTGATTCCATTCCATTCCATTCCATTCCATTCCATTCCATTCCATTCCATTCCATTCCATTCCACTCGATTCCATTCCATTCCTTTCCATCCCATTCCAATCCATTCCATTCTACTCGGGTGGATTCCATTCCATTCCATTCCATTCCATTCCATTCCATTCCATTCCACTCCATTCCATTCCATTCCATTTCATTCCATTCGATTCCACTCGATTCCATTCCATTCCTTTCCATTCCATTCCAATCCATTCCATTCTACTCGGGTGGATTCCATTCCATTCCATTCCATTCCATTCCATTCCATTCCATTCCATTCCATTCCATTCCATTCCGTTCTAGTCGGGTTGATTCCATTCCATTCCATTCCATTCCATTCCATTCCATTCCATTCCATTCCATTCCATTCCATTCCATTCCATTCCATTCCATTCCATTCTATTCCATTCCATTCTACTCCATTGAATTCCATTCCATTCCATTCCATTCCATTCCATCCCATTCCTTTCCATTCCATTTAGTTCTACTCTGGTTGACTCCATTCCATTCCATTCCATTCCATTCCATTCCATTACTTTCCATTCCTTTCCATTCCAATCCATTCCATTCTACTCGGGTTCACTCCATTCCATTCCATTCCATTCCATTCCATTCCATTATATTCCATTCTATTCCATTCGATTCCGTTCGATTCCATTCCATTCCATTCCATTCCATTCCATTCCATTCCATTCCATTCCATTCGATTCCATTCCATTCCATTCGATTCCATTCCATTCCATTCCATTCCATTCCATTCCATTCCATTCCATTCCATTCCATTCCTTTCCATTTACTCCATTCCTTTCTACTCGGGTTGATTCCATTGAGTTTGGTTCCGTTCCGTTCCGTCCCGTCCCGTCCCGTCCCGTCCCGTCCCGTGCCGTTTTACTCGGGTTGATTCCTTTCCATTCCGTTCCGCTCGTTTCCGTTACGTTCCATTCCGTTCCACGCGGGTTGGTTCAATTCCATTCTATTCTATTATATTCCTTTCCTTTCCATTCCATTCCATTCCATTCCACTCGGGTTGATTCCATGCCATTCCGTTCCGTTCCATTCCGTCTCATCCCGACCCGTCCCATCCCGTCCCGTCCCGTCCCATCCCGTTCCGTTCCACATGGGTTGAATCAATTCCTTTCGGTTACATTGAATTCCATTCCATTCCATTCTACTCGGATTGATTCCATTCCATTCCATTCCATTCCATTCCATTCCATTCCATTCCATTCCATTCCATTCCATTCCATTCGATCCCATTCCATTCCATTCTTTTCCATTCCAATCCATTCCATTCTACTCGGGTTGATTCCATTCTATTCCATTCCATTCCATTCCATTCCATTCCATTCCATTCCATTCCATTCCATTCCATTCCATTCCATTCCATTCCATTCCATTCCATTCCATTCGATTCCATTCCATTCCATTCCATTCCATTCCATTCCATTCCATTCCATTCCATTCCATTCCATTCCATTCCATTCTGTTCTACTCGGGTTGATTCCATTCTATTCCATTCCATTCCGTTCGATTCCATTTGATTCCATTCTATTCCATTCCATTCCATTCCATTCCCTTCCATTCCATTATATTCCATTGAATTCCATTCCATTGCATTCCATTCCATTCCATTCCGTTCTACTCTGATTGATTCCATTCCATTCCATTCCATTCCATTCCATTCCATTCCATGCCATTCCATTCGATTCCATTCCATTCCATTCCATTCCATTCCATTCCATTCCAATACATTCCATTCTACTCTGGTTGATTCCATTCCATTCCATTCCATTCCATTCCATTCGTCTCCATTCGATTCCATTCCATTCCATTCCATTCTATTCCATTGAATTCCATTCCATTCCATTCCATTCCATTCCATTCCATTCCATTCCATTCCATTCCGTTCCACTCGGGTTGATTCCATTCCATTCCATTCCATTCCATTCCATTCCATTCCATTCCATTCCACTCCATTCCATTCGATTCCATTCGATTCCATTCCATTCCATTCCATTCCATTCCAATCCATTCCATTCTACTCGGGTTGATTCCATTCCATTCCATTCCATGCCATTCCATTCCATTCCATTCCATCCCATTCCATTCCATTCCATTCCATTCCATTCCATTCCATCCCATTCCATTCCATTCCATTCCATTCCGTTCTACTCGGGTTGATTCCATTCCATTCCATTTCATTCCATTCCATTCCATTCCATTCCATTCTGTTTTACTCGGGTTGATTCCATTCTAATCCATTCCATTCCGTTCGATTCCATTTGATTCCATTCGATTCCATTCCATTCCATTCCATTCCATTCCATTCCATTCTGTTCCATAGAATTCCATTCCATTGCATTCCATTCCATTCCATTCCGTTCTACTCTGATTGATTCCATTCCATTCCATTCCATTCCATTCCATTCCATTCCATTCCATTCCATTCCATTCCATTCCATTCCATTCCATTCCATTCCATTCCGTTCTAGTCGGGTTGATTCCATTCCATTCCATTCCATTCCATTCCATTCCATTCCATTCCATTCTATTCCATTCCATTCTACTCCATTGAATTCCATTCCATTCCATTCCATTCCATTCCATTCCATTCCATTCCATTCGATTCCATTCCATTCCATTCCATTCCATTCCATTCCGTTCCATTCCAATACATTCCATTCTACTCTGGTTGATTCCATTCCATTCCATTCCATTCCATTCCATTCTTCTCCATTCAATTCCATTCGATTCCATTCCATACTATTCCATTGAATTCCATTCCATTCCATTCCATTCCATTCCATTCCATTCCATTCCATTCCATTCCGTTCTACTCGGGTTGATTCCATTCCATTCCATTCCATTCCATTCCATTCCATTCCATTCCATTCCATTCCATTCCACTCCATTCCATTCGATTCCATTCGATTCCATTCCATTCCATTCCATTCCATTCCAATCCATTCCATTCTACTCGGGTTGATTCCATTCCATTCCATTCCATTCCATTCCATTCTATTCCATTCCATTCCATTCCATTCCATTCCATTCCATCCCATTCCATTCCATTCCATTCCATTCCGTTCTACTCGGGTTGATTCCATTCCATTCCATTTCATGCCATTCCATTCCATTCCATTTCTTTCGATTCCATTTGATTCCATTCCATTCCATTCCATTCCAATCCATTCCATTCTACTCAGGTTGATTCCATTCCATTCCATTCCATTCCATTCCATTCCATTCCATTCCATTCCATTCCATTCGATTCCACTCGATTCCATTCCATTCCTTTCCATTCCATTCCAATCCATTCCATTCTACTCGGGTGGATTCCTTTCCATTCCATTCCACTCCATTCCATTCCATTCCATTCCATCCCATTCCTTTCCATTCCATTTAGTTCTACTCGGGTTGACTCCATTCCATTCCATTCCATTCCATTCCATTCCATTACTTTCCATTCCTTTCCATTCCAATCCATTCCATTCTACTCGGGTTGACTCCATTCCATTCCATTCCATTCCATTCCATTATATTCCATTCTATTCCATTCGATTCCGTTCGATTCCATTCCATTCCATTCCATTCCATTCCATTCCATTCCATTCCATTCCATTCCATTCGATTCCATTCCATTCTATTCGATTCCATTCCATTCCATTCCATTCGATTCCATTCCATTCCATTCCATTCCATTCCATTCCATTCCATTCCATTCCATTCCATTCCATTCCATTCCATTCCTTTCCATTCCATTCCATTCCATTCCATTCGATTCCATTCCATTCCATTCCATTCCATTCCATTCCAATACATTCCATTCTACTCTGGTTGATTCCATTCCATTCCATTCCATTCCATTCCATTCGTCTCCATTCAATTCCATTCGATTCCATTCCATTCTATTCCATTGAATTCCATTCCATTCCATTCCATTCCATTCCATTCCATTCCATTCCATTCCATTCCAATCCATTCCGTTCTACTCGGGTTGATTCCATTCCATTCCACTCCATTCCATTCGATTCCATTCCATTCCATTCCATTCCATTCCACTCCATTCCATTCGATTCCATTCGATTCCATTCCATTCCATTCCATTCCATTCCAATCCATTCCATTCTACTCGGGTTGACTCCATTCCATTCCATTCCATTCCATTCCATTCCATTCCATTCCATTCCATCCCATTCCATTCCATTCCATTCCATTCCGTTCTACTCGGGTTGATTCCATTCCATTCCATTTCATTCCATTCCATTCCATTCCATTTCTTTCGATTCCATTCGATTCCATTCCATTCCATTCCATTCCAATCCATTCCATTCTACTCAGGTTGATTCCATTCCATTCCAGTCCATTCCATTCCATTCCATTCCATTCCATTCCATTCCATTCGATTCCACTCGATTCCATTCCATTCCTTTCCATTCCATTCCAATCCATTCCATTCTACTCGGGTGGATTCCTTTCCATTCCATTCCATTCCATTCCATTCCATTCCATTCCATTCCATTCCATTCCATTCCATTCCATTCGATTCCATTCCATTCCATTCCATTCCATTCCATTCCATTCCATTCCATTCCATTCCATTCCATTCCATTCCGTTCTAGTCGGGTTGATTCCATTCCATTCCATTCCATTCCATTCCATTCCATTCCATTCCATTCCATTCCATTCCATTCTATTCCATTCCATTCTACTCCATTGAATTCCATTCCATTCCATTCAATTCCATTCCATTCCATTCCTTTCCATTCCATTTAGTTCTACTCGTGTTGATTCCATTCCATTCCATTCCATTCCATTCCATTCCATTCCATTACTTTCCATTCCATTCCATTCCAATCCATTCCATTCTACTCGGGTTGACTCCATTCCATTCCATTCCATTATATTCCATTCTATTCCATTCGATTCCGTTCGATTCCATTCCATTCCATTCCATTCCATTCCATTCCATTCCATTCCATTCCATTCCATTCGATTCCATTCCATTCCATTCCATTCCATTCCATTCCATTCCATTCCATTCCTTTCCATTTACTCCATTCCTTTCTACTCGGGTTGATTCCATTGAGTTTGGTTCCGTTCCGTTCCGTCCCGTCCCGTCCCGTCCCGCCCCGTCCCGTTCCGTTTTACTCGGGTTGATTCCTTTCCATTCCGTTCCGCTCGTTTCAGTGACGTTCCATTCGGTTCCACGCGGGTTGGTTCAATTCCATTCTATTCTATTCTATTCCTTTCCTTTCCATTCCATTCCATTCCATTCCATTCTACTCGGGTTGATTCCATGCCATTCCGTTCCGTTCCATTCCGTCCCATCCCGACCCGTCCCATCCCGTCCCGTCCCGTCCCATCCTGTTACGTTCCACATGGGTTGAATCAATTCCTTTCGGTTACATTGAATTCCATTCCATTCCATTCTACTCGGATTGATTCCATTCCATTCCATTCCATTCCATTCCATTCGATTCCATTCCATTCCATTCCTTTCCATTCCAATCCATTCCATTCTACTCGGGTTGATTCCATTCTATTCCATTCCATTCCATTCCATTCCATTCCATTCCATTCCATTCCATTCCATTCCATTCCATTCCATTCCATTCCATTCCATTCCATTCCATTCTGTTCTACTCGGGTTGATTCCATTCTATTCCATTCCATTCCGTTCGATTCCATTTGATTCCATTCGATTCCATTCCATTCCATTCCATTCCCTTCCATTCCATTCTATTCCATTGAATTCCATTCCATTGCATTCCATTCCATTCCATTCCGTTCTACTCTGATTGATTCCATTCCATTCCATTCCATTCCATTCCATTCCATTCCATTCCATTCCATTCCATTCCATTCCATTCCATTCCATTCGATTCCATTCCATTCCATTCCATTCCATTCCATTCCATTCGATTCCATTCCATTCCATTCCATTCCATTCAATTCCATTCCATTCCATTCCATTCCATTCCATTCCATTCCATTCCATTCCATTCCAATCCATTTCATTCTACACGGGTTGATTCCATTCCATTCCATTCCATTCCATTCCATTCCATTCCGTTCCATTCCATTCCTTTTGATTCCATTCCATTCCATTAAATTCCATTCCATTCCATTCCATTCCATTCCATTCCATTCCTTTCCATTCCGCTCTACTCGGGTTGATTCCACTCCATTCCATTCCATTCCATTCCATTCCATTCCATTCCATTCCATTCTATTCCATTCCATTCCATTCCATTCCATTCCATTCCATTCCATTCCATTCCATTCCATTCCATTCCATTCCATTCCATTCTATTCCATTCCACTCTACTCCATTGAATTCCATTCCATTCCATTCAATTCCATTCCATTCCATTCCTTTCCATTCCATTTAGTTCTACTCGGGTTGATTCCATTCCATTCCATTCCATTCCATTACTTTCCATTCCATTCCATTCCAATCCATTCCATTCTACTCGGGTTGACTCCATTCCATTCCATTCCATTCCATTATATTGCATTCTATTCCATTCGATTCCGTTTGATTCCATTCCATTCCATTCCATTCCATTCCATTTCATTCCATTCCATTCCATTCCATTCCATTCCATTCCATTCCATTCCATTCCATTCCATTCCATTCCATTCCATTCGATTCCATTCCATTCCATTCCATTCCATTCCATTCCATTAAAATCCATTCCATTCTACTCGGGTTGATTCCATTCCATTCCATTCCATTCCATTCCATTCCATTCCATTCCATTCCATTCCTTTCTATTCCATTCCATTCCATTCCATTCCATTCCATTCCATTCCATTCCATTCCATTCCATTCCATTCCATTCCATTCCGTTCTAATCGGTTTGATTCCACTCCATTCCATTCCATTCCATTCCATTCCATTCCATTCCATTCCATTCCAATTCTTTCCTTTCCATTCCAACCCATTCCGTTCTACTCGGGTTGATTCCATTCCATTCCATTCCATTCCATTCCATTCCATTCCATTCCATTCCATTCCATTCCATTCCATTCGATTCCATTCGATTCCATTCCATTCCATTCCATTCCATTTCATTCCAAACCATTCCATTCTACCCGGGTTCATCATTCCATTCCATTCCATTCCATTCCATTCCACTCGGGTTCTTTCCATTCCATTCCATTCCATTCCATTCCATTCCATTCCATTCCATTCCTTTCCGTTCTACTCAGGTTGATTTCCATTCCATTCCATTCCATTCCATTCCATTCCATTCCATTCCATTCCATTCCGTTCCATTCCGTTCCACTCGGGTTGATTCCATTCTATTCCATTCCATTCCATTCGATTCCATTCGATATCATTCGATTCCATTCCATCCCATTCCATTCCATTCCATTCCATTCCGTTCTACTCGGGTTGATTCCATTCCATTCCATTTCATTGCATTCCATTCCATTCCATTTCTTTCGATTCCATTCGATTCCATTCCATTCCATTCCATTCCAATCCATTCCATTCTACTCAGGTTGATTCCATTCCATTCCATTCCATTCCATTCCATTCCATTCCATTCCATTCCATTTCATTCCTTTCGATTCCACTCGATTCCATTCCATTCCTTTCCATTCCATTCCAATCCATTCCATTCTACTCGGGTGGATTCCATTCCATTCCATTCCATTCCATTCCATTCCATTCCATTCCATTCCATTCCATTCCATTCCATTCCATTCCGTTCTAGTCGGGTTGATTCCATTCCATTCCATTCCATTCCATTCCATTCCATTCCATTCCATTCCATTCCATTCCATTCCATTCCATTCCATTCCATTCCATTCTATTCCATTCCATTCTACTCCACTGAATTCCATTCCATTCCATTCCATTCCATTCCATTCCATTCCTTTCCATTCCATTTAGTTCTACTCGGGTTGATTCCATTCCATTCCATTCCATTCCATTCCATTCCATTGCATTCCATTCCATTCCATTCCATTCCATTCCATTCCATTCCAATCCATTCCATTCTACTCGGGTTCACTCCATTCCATTCCATTCCATTCCATTCCATTATATTCCATTCTATTCCATTCGATTCCATTCGATTCCATTCCATTCCATTCCATTCCATTCCATTCCATTCCATTCCATTCCATTCCATTCCATTCGATTCCATTCCATTCCATTCGATTCCATTCCATTCCATTCCATTCCATTCCATTCCATTCCATTCCATTGCATTCCATTCCATTCCATTCCTTTCCATTTACTCCATTCCGTTCTACTCGGGTTGATTCCATTGAGTTTGGTTCCGTTCCGTTCCGTCCCGTCCCGTCCCGTGCCGTTTTACTCGGGTTGATTCCTTTCCATTCCGTTCCGCTCGTTTCCGTTACGTTCCATTCTGTTCCACGCGGGTTGGTTCAATTCCATTCTATTCTATTCTATTCCTTTCCTTTCCATTCCATTCCATTCCATTCCATTCTACTCGGGTTGATTCCATGCCATTCCGTTCCGTTCAATTCCGTCCCATCCCGACCCGTCCCATCCCGTCCCGTCCCGTCCCATCCCGTTCCGTTCCACATGGGTTGAATCAATTCCTTTCGGTTACATTGAATTCCATTCCATTCCATTCTACTCGGATTGATTCCATTCCATTCCATTCCATTCCATTCCATTCGATTCCATTCCATTCCATTCCTTTCCATTCCAATCCATTCCATTCTACTCGGGTTGATTCCATTCTATTCCATTCCATTCCATTCCATTCCATCCCATTCCATTCCATTCCATTCCATTCCGTTCTACTCGGGTTGATTCCATTCCATTCCATTTCATTGCATTCCATTCCATTCCATTTCTTTCGATTCCATTCGATTCCATTCCATTCCATTCCATTCCAATCCATTCCATTCTACTCAGGTTGATTCCATTCCATTCCATTCCATTCCATTCCATTCCATTTAATTCCATTCGATTCCACTCGATTCCATTCCATTCCTTTCCATTCCATTCCAATCCATTCCATTCTACTCGGGTGGATTCCATTCCATTCCATTCCATTCCATTCCATTCCATTCCATTCCATTCCATTCCATTCCATTCCATTCCGTTCTAGTCGGGTTGATTCCATTCCATTCCATTCCATTCCATTCCATTCCATTCCATTCCATTCCATTCCATTCCATTCTACTCCATTGAATTCCATTCCATTCCATTCCATTCCATTCCATTCCATTCCATTCCATTCCATTTAGTTCTACTCGGGTTGATTCCATTCCATTCCATTCCATTCCATTCCATTCCATTCCATTCCATTCCATTACTTTCCATTCCATTCCATTCCAATCCATTCCATTCTACTCGGGTTGACTCCATTCCATTCCATTCCATTCCATTCCATTATATTCCATTCTATTCCATTCGATTCCATTCGATTCCATTCCATTCCATTCCATTCCATTCCATTCCATTCCATTCCATTCCATTCGATTCCATTCCATTCCATTCCATTCCATTCGATTCCATTCCATTCCATTCCATTCCATTCCATTCCATTCCATTCCATTCCATTCCATTCCATTCCTTTCCATTCCATTCCATTCCATTCCATTCCATTCCATTCCATTCCATTCCTTTCCATTTACTCCATTCCGTTCTACTCGGGTTGATTCCATTGAGTTTGGTTCCGTTCCGTTCCGTCCCGTCCCGTCCCGTCCCGTCCCGTCCCGTCCCGTGCCGTTTTACTCGGGTTGATTCCTTTCCATTCCGTTCCGCTCGTTTCCGTTACGTTCCATTCTGTTCCACGCGGGTTGGTTCAATTCCATTCTATTCTATTCTATTCCTTTCCTTTCCATTCCATTCCATTCCATTCCATTCTACTCGGGTTGATTCCATGCCATTCCGTTCCGTTCCATTCCGTCTCATCCCGACCCGTCCCATCCCGTCCCGTCCCGTCCCATCCCGTTCCGTTCCACATGGGTTGAATCAATTCCTTTCGGTTACATTGAATTCCATTCCATTCCATTCTACTCGGATTGATTCCATTCCATTCCATTCCATTCCATTCCATTCGATTCCATTCCATTCCATTCCTTTCCATTCCAATCCATTCCATTCTACTCGGGTTGATTCCATTCTATTCCATTCCATTCCATTCCATTCCATTCCATTCCATTCCATTCCATTCCATTCCAATCCATTCCATTCCATTCCATTCCATTCCATTCCATTCCATTCCATTCCATTCCATTCTGTTCTAGTCGGGTTGATTCCATTCTATTCCATTCCATTCCGTTCGATTCCATTTGATTCCATTCGATTCCATTCCATTCCATTCCATTCCCTTCCATTCCATTCTATTCCATTGAATTCCATTCCATTGCATTCCATTCCATTCCATTCCGTTCTAATCTGATTGATTCCATTCCATTCCATTCCATTCCATTCCATTCCATTCCATTCCATTCTACTCGGATTGATTCCATTCCATTCCATTCCATTCCATTCCATTCGATTCCATTCCATTCCATTCCTTTCCATTCCAATCCATTCCATTCTACTCGGGTTGATTCCATTCTATTCCATTCCATTCCATTCCATTCCATTCCATTCCATTCCATTCCATTCCAATCCATTCCATTCCATTCCATTCCATTCCATTCCATTCCATTCCATTCCATTCTGTTCTAGTCGGGTTGATTCCATTCTATTCCATTCCATTCCGTTCGATTCCATTTGATTCCATTCGATTCCATTCCATTCCATTCCATTCCCTTCCATTCCATTCTATTCCATTGAATTCCATTCCATTGCATTCCATTCCATTCCATTCCGTTCTACTCTGATTGATTCCATTCCATTCCATTCCATTCCATTCCATTCCATTCCATTCCATTCCATTCGATTCCATTCCATTCCATTCCATTCCATTCCATTCCATTCCATTCCATTCCAATACATTCCATTCTACTCTGGTTGATTCCATTCCATTCCATTCCATTCCATTCCATTCGTCTCCATTCAATTCCATTCGATTCCATTCCATTCTATTCCATTGAATTCCATTCCATTCCATTCCATTCCATTCCATTCCATTCCATTCCAATCCATTCCGTTCTACTCGGGTTGATTCCATTCCATTCCATTCCATTCCATTCCATTCCATTCCATTCCATTCCATTCCACTCCATTCCATTCGATTCCATTCGATTCCATTCCATTCCATTCCATTCCATTCCAATCCATTCCATTCTACTCGGGTTGACTCCATTCCATTCCATTCCATTCCATTCCATTCCATTCCATTCCATTCCATTCCATTCCATCCCATTCCATTCCATTCCATTCCATTCCGTTCTACTCGGGTTGATTCCATTCCATTCCATTTCATTCCATTCCATTCCATTCCATTTCTTTCGATTCCATTCGATTCCATTCCATTCCATTCCATTCCAATCCATTCCATTCTACTCAGGTTCATTCCATTCCATTCCATTCCATTCCATTCCATTCCATTCCATTCCATTCCATTCAATTCCACTCGATTCCATTCCATTCCTTTCCATTCCATTCCAATCCATTCCATTCTACTCGGGTGGATTCCTTTCCATTCCATTCCATTCCATTCCATTCCATTCCATTCCATTCCATTCGATTCCATTCCATTCCATTCCATTCCATTCCATTCCATTCCATTCCATTCCATTCCATTCCGTTCTAGTCGGGTTGATTCCATTCCATTCCATTCCATTCCATTCCATTCCATTCCATTCCATTCCATTCCATTCCATTCCATTCTATTCCATTCCATTCTACTCCATTGAATTCCATTCCATTCCATTCAATTCCATTCCATTCCATTCCTTTCCATTCCATTTAGTTCTACTCGGGTTGATTCCATTCCATTCCATTCCATTCCATTCCATTCCATTCCATTACTTTCCATTCCATTCCATTCCAATCCATTCCATTCTACTCGGGTTGACTCCATTCCATTCCATTCCATTATATTCCATTCTATTCCATTCGATTCTGTTCGATTCCATTCCATTCCATTCCATTCCATTCCATTCCATTCCATTCCATTCCATTCGATTCCATTCCATTCCATTCCATTCCATTCCATTCCATTCCATTCCATTCCTTTCCGTTTACTCCATTCCGTTCTACTCGGGTTGATTCCATTGAGTTTGGTTCCGTTCCGTTCCGTCCCGTCCCGTCCCGTCCCGTCCCGTCCCGTTCCGTTTTACTCGGGTTGATTCCTTTCCATTCCGTTCCGCTCGTTTCCGTGACGTTCCATTCGGTTCCACGCGGGTTGGTTCAATTCCATTCTATTCTATTCTATTCCTTTCCTTTCCATTCCATTCCATTCCATTCCATTCTACTCGGGTTGATTCCATGCCATTCCGTTCCGTTCCATTCCGTCCCATCCCGACCCGTCCCATCCCGTCCCGTCCCGTCCCATCCTATTCCGTTCCACATGGGTTGAATCAATTCCTTTCGGTTACATTGAATTCCATTCCATTCCATTCTACTCGGATTGATTCCATTCCATTCCATTCCATTCCATTCCATTCCATTCGATTCCATTCCATTCCATTCCTTTCCATTCCAATCCATTCCATTCTACTCGGGTTGATTCCATTCTATTCCATTCCATTCCATTCCATTCCATTCCATTCCATTCCATTCCATTCCATTCCATTCCATTCCATTCCATTCCATTCCATTCCATTCCATTCCATTCCATTCCATTCCATTCTGTTCTACTCGGGTTGATTCCATTCTATTCCATTCCATTCCGTTCGATTCCATTTGATTCCATTCGATTCCATTCCATTCCATTCCATTCCCTTCCATTCCATTCTATTCCATTGAATTCCATTCCATTGCATTCCATTCCATTCCATTCCGTTCTACTCTGATTGATTCCATTCCATTCCATTCCATTCCATTCCATTCCATTCCATTCCATTCCATTCCATTCCATTCCATTCCATTCGATTCCATTCCATTCCGTTCCGTTCCATTCCATTCCATTCCATTCCATTCCATTCCATTCCATTCCAATCCATTTCATTCTACACGGGTTGATTCCATTCCATTCCATTCCATTCCATTCCATTCCATTCCATTCCATTCCATTCCATTCCATTCCTTTTGATTCCATTCCATTCCATTAAATTCCATTCCATTCCATTCCATTCCATTCCATTCCATTCCATTCCTTTCCATTCCGCTCTACTCGGGTTGATTCCACTCCATTCCATTCCATTCCATTCCATTCCATTCCATTCCATTCCATTCCATTCTATTCCATTCCATTCCATTCCATTCCATTCCATTCCATTCCATTCCGTTCTAGTCGGGTTGATTCCATTCTATTCCATTCCATTCCATTCCATTCCATTCCATTCCATTCCATTCCATTCCATTCCATTCTATTCCATTCCACTCTACTCCATTGAATTCCATTCCATTCCATTCAATTCCATTCCATTCCATTCCTTTCCATTCCATTTAGTTCTACTCGGGTTGATTCCATTCCATTCCATTCCATTCCATTACTTTCCATTACATTCCATTCCAATCCATTCCATTCTACTCGGGTTGACTCCATTCCATTCCATTCCATTCCATTATATTGCATTCTATTACATTCGATTCCGTTTGATTCCATTCCATTCCATTCCATTCCATTCCATTCCATTTCATTCCATTCCATTCCATTCCATTCCATTCCATTCGATTCCATTCCATTCCATTCGATTCCATTCCATTCCATTCCATTCCATTCCATTCCATTACAATCCATTCCATTCTACTCGGGTTGATTCCATTCCATTCCATTCCATTCCATTCCATTCCATTCCATTCCATTCCTTTCTATTCCATTCCATTCCATTCCATTCCATTCCATTCCATTCCATTCCGTTCTAATCGGTTTGATTCCACTCCATTCCATTCCATTCCATTCCATTCCATTCCTTTCCATTCCAATTCTTTCCTTTCCATTCCAACCCATTCCATTCTACTCGGGTTGATTCCATTCCATTCCATTCCATTCCATTCCATTCCATTCCATTCCATTCCATTCCATTCCATTCGATTCCATTCGATTCCATTCCATTCCATTCCATTCCATTTCATTCCAAACCATTCCATTCTACCCGGGTTCATCATTCCATTCCATTCCATTCCATTCCATTCCACTCGGGTTCTTTCCATTCCATTCCATTCCATTCCATTCCATTCCATTCCATTCCGTTCTACTCAGGTTGATTTCCATTCCATTCCATTCCATTCCATTCCATTCCATTCCATTCCATTCCATTCCGTTCCATTCCGTTCCACTCGGGTTGATTCCATTCTATTCCATTCCATTCCATTCGATTCCATTCGATATCATTCGATTCCATTCCATCCCATTCCCTTCCATTCCATTCCATTCCGTTCTACTCGGGTTGATTCCATTCCATTCCATTTCATTGCATTCCATTCCATTCCATTTCTTTCGATTCCATTCGATTCCACTCCATTCCATTCCATTCCAATCCATTCCATTCTACTTAGGTTGATTCCATTCCATTCCATTCCATTCCATTCCATTCCATTCCATTCCATTCCATTTCATTCCTTTCGATTCCACTCGATTCCATTCCATTCCTTTCCATTCCATTCCAATCCATTCCGTTCTACTCGGGTGGATTCCATTCCATTCCATTCCATTCCATTCCATTCCATTCCATTCCATTCCATTCCATTCCATTCCATTCCGTTCTAGTCGGGTTGATTCCATTCCATTCCATTCCATTCCATTCCATTCTATTCCATTCCATTCTACTCCATTGAATTCCATTCCATTCCATTCCATTCCATTCCATTCCATTCCATTCCTTTCCATTCCATTTAGTTCTACTCGGGTTGATTCCATTCCATTCCATTCCATTCCATTGCATTCCATTCCATTCCATTCCATTCCATTCCATTCCAATCCATTCCATTCTACTCGGGTTCACTCCATTCCATTCCATTCCATTCCATTCCATTATATTCCATTCTATTCCATTCGATTCCATTCGATTCCATTCCATTCCATTCCATTCCATTCCATTCCATTCCATTCCATTCGATTCCATTCCATTCCATTCGATTCCATTCCATTCCATTCCATTCCATTCCATTCCATTCCATTCCATTGCATTCCATTCCATTCCATTCCTTTCCATTTACTCCATTCCGTTCTACTCGGGTTGATTCCATTGAGTTTGGTTCCGTTCCGTTCCGTCCCGTCCCGTCCCGTGCCGTTTTACTCGGGTTGATTCCTTTCCATTCCGTTCCGCTCGTTTCCGTTACGTTCCATTCTGTTCCACGCGGGTTGGTTCAATTCCATTCTATTCTATTCTATTCCTTTCCTTTCCATTCCATTCCATTCCATTCCATTCTACTCGGGTTGATTCCATGCCATTCCGTTCCGTTCCATTCCGTCCCATCCCGACCCGTCCCATCCCGTCCCGTCCCGTCCCATCCCGTTCCGTTCCACATGGGTTGAATCAATTCCTTTCGGTTACATTGAATTCCATTCCATTCCATTCTACTCGGATTGATTCCATTCCATTCCATTCCATTCCATTCCATTCGATTCCATTCCATTCCATTCCTTTCCATTCCAATCCATTCCATTCTACTCGGGTTGATTCCATTCTATTCCATTCCATTCCATTCCATTCCATTCCATTCCATTCCATTCCATTCCATTCCATTCCATTCCATTCCATTCCATTCCATTCCATTCCATTCCATTCTGTTCTACTCGGGTTGATTCCATTCTATTCCATTCCATTCCGTTCGATTCCATTTGATTCCATTCGATTCCATTCCATTCCATTCCATTCCCTTCCATTCCGTTCTATTCCATTGAATTCCATTCCATTGCATTCCATTCCATTCCATTCCGTTCTACTCTGATTGATTCCATTCCATTCCATTCCATTCCATTCCATTCCATTCCATTCCATTCCATTCCATTCGTCTCCATTCAATTCCATTCGATTCCATTCCATTCTATTCCATTGAATTCCATTCCATTCCATTCCATTCCATTCCATTCCATTCCATTCCATTCCATTCCATTCCATTCCATTCTACTCGGGTTGATTCCATTCCATTCCATTCCATTCCATTCCATTCCATTCCATTCCACTCCATTCCATTCGATTCCATTCGATTCCATTCCATTCCATTCCATTCCATTCCAATCCATTCCATTCTACTCGGGTTGATTCCATTCCATTCCATTCCATTCCATTCCATTCCATTCCATTCCATTCCATCCCATTCCATTCCATTCCATTCCATTCCGTTCTACTCGGGTTGATTTCATTCCATTCCATTTCATTCCATTCCATTCCATTCCATTTCTTTCGATTCCATTCGATTCCATTCCATTCCATTCCATTCCAATCCATTCCATTCTACTCAGGTTGATTCCATTCCATTCCATTCCATTCCATTCCATTCCATTCCATTCCATTCCATTCCGTTCTAGTCGGCTTGATTCCATTCTATTCCATTCCATTCCATTCCATTCCATTCCATTCCATTCCATTCCATTCCATTCCATTCTACTCCATTGAATTCCATTCCATTCCATTCCATTCCATTCCATTCCATTCCATTCCATTTAGTTCTACTCGGGTTGATTCCATTCCATTCCATTCCATTCCATTCCATTCCATTCCATTCCATTCCATTCCATTCCATTACTTTCCATTCCATTCCATTCCAATCCATTCCATTCTACTCGGGTTGACTCCATTCCATTCCATTCCATTCCATTCCATTATATTCCATTCTATTCCATTCGATTCCATTCGATTCCATTCCATTCCATTCGATTCCATTCCATTCCATTCCATTCCATTCCATTCCATTCCATTCCATTCCATTCCATTCCATTCCATTCCATTCCATTCCTTTCCATTTACTCCATTCCGTTCTACTCGGGTTGATTCCATTGAGTTTGGTTCCGTTCCGTTCCGTCCCGTCCCGTCCCGTCCCGTCCCGTCCCGTCCCGTGCCGTTTTACTCGGGTTGATTCCTTTCCATTCCGTTCCGCTCGTTTCCGTTACGTTCCATTCTGTTCCACGCGGGTTGGTTCAATTCCATTCTATTCTATTCTATTCCTTTCCTTTCCATTCCATTCCATTCCATTCCATTCTACTCGGGTTGATTCCATGCCATTCCGTTCCGTTCCATTCCGTCTCATCCCGACCCGTCCCATCCCGTCCCGTCCCGTCCCATCCCGTTCCGTTCCACATGGGTTGAATCAATTCCTTTCGGTTACATTGAATTCCATTCCATTCCATTCTACTCGGATTGATTCCCTTCCATTCCATTCCATTCCATTCCATTCCATTCGATTCCATTCCATTCCATTCCTTTCCATTCCAATCCATTCCATTCTACTCGGGTTGATTCCATTCTATTCCATTCCATTCCATTCCATTCCATTCCATTCCATTCCATTCCATTCCATTCCATTCCAATCCATTCCATTCCATTCCATTCCATTCCATTCCATTCCATTCCATTCCATTCCATTCCATTCCATTCTGTTCTAGTCGGGTTGATTCCATTCTATTCCATTCCATTCCGTTCGATTCCATTTGATTCCATTCGATTCCATTCCATTCCATTCCATTCACTTCCATTCCATTCTATTCCATTGAATTCCATTCCATTGCATTCCATTCCATTCCATTCCGTTCTACTCTGATTGATTCCATTCCATTCCATTCCATTCCATTCCATTCCATTCCATTCCATTCCATTCCATTCGATTCCATTCCATTCCATTCCATTCCATTCCATTCCATTCCATTCCATTCCAATACATTCCATTCTACTCTGGTTGATTCCATTCCATTCCATTCCATTCCATTCCATTCGTCTCCATTCAATTCCATTCGATTCCATTCCATTCTATTCCATTGAATTCCATTCCATTCCATTCCATTCCATTCCATTCCATTCCATTCCATTCCATTCCATTCCATTCCAATCCATTCCGTTCTACTCGGGTTGATTCCATTCCATTCCATTCCATTCCATTCCATTCCATTCCATTCCATTCCATCCCATTCCATTCCATTCCATTGCATTCCGTTCTACTCGGGTTGATTCCATTCCATTCCATTTCATTCCATTCCATTCCATTCCATTTCTTTCGATTCCATTCGATTCCATTCCATTCCATTCCATTCCAATCCATTCCATTCTACTCAGGTTGATTCCATTCCATTCCATTCCATTCCATTCCATTCCATTCCATTCCATTCCATTCCATTCAATTCCACTCGATTCCATTCCATTCCTTTCCATTCCATTCCAATCCATTCCATTCTACTCGGGTGGATTCCTTTCCATTCCATTCCATTCCATTCCATTCCATTCCATTCCATTCCATTCCATTCCATTCGATTCCATTCCATTCCATTCCATTCCATTCCATTCCATTCCATTCCATTCCATTCCGTTCTAGTCGGGTTGATTCCATTCCATTCCATTCCATTCCATTCCATTCCATTCCATTCCATTCCATTCCATTCCATTCTATTCCATTCCATTCTACTCCATTGAATTCCATTCCATTCCATTCAATTCCATTCCATTCCATTCCTTTCCATTCCATTTAGTTCTACTCGGGTTGATTCCATTCCATTCCATTCCATTACATTCCATTCCATTCCATTACTTTCCATTCCATTCCATTCCAATCCATTCCATTCCACTCGGGTTGACTCCATTCCATTCCATTCCATTATATTCCATTCTATTCCATTCGATTCCGTTCGATTCCATTCCATTCCATTCCATTCCATTCCATTCCATTCCATTCGATTCCATTCCATTCCATTCCATTCCATTCCATTCCATTCCATTCCTTTCCATTTACTCCATTCCGTTCTACTCGGGTTGATTCCATTGAGTTTGGTTCCGTTCCGTTCCGTCCCGTCCCGTCCCGTCCCGTCCCGTCCCGTTCCGTTTTACTCGGGTTGATTCCTTTCCATTCCGTTCCGCTCG
The DNA here is from genome assembly GCF_029281585.2 of Gorilla gorilla gorilla. NCBI lineage: Eukaryota > Metazoa > Chordata > Mammalia > Primates > Hominidae > Gorilla > Gorilla gorilla. The sequence continues at coordinate 11,228,670 of NC_073241.2, forward strand.
TTTCCGTGACGTTCCATTCGGTTCCACGCGGCTTGGTTCAATTCCATTCTATTCTATTCTATTCCTTTCCTTTCCATTCCATTCCATTCCATTCCATTCTACTCGGGTTGATTCCATGCCATTCCGTTCCGTTCCATTCCGTCCCATCCCGACCCGTCCCATCCCGTCCCGTCCCGTCCCATCCTGTTCCGTTCCACATGGGTTGAATCAATTCCTTTCGGTTACATTGAATTCCATTCCATTCCATTCTACTCGGATTGATTCCATTCCATTCCATTCCATTCCATTCCATTCCATTCGATTCCATTCCATTCCATTCCTTTCCATTCCAATCCATTCCATTCTACTCGGGTTGATTCCATTCTATTCCATTCCATTCCATTCCATTCCATTCCATTCCATTCCATTCCATTCCATTCCATTCCATTCCATTCCATTCCATTCCATTCTGTTCTACTCGGGTTGATTCCATTCTATTCCATTCCATTCCGTTCGATTCCATTTGATTCCATTCGATTCCATTCCATTCCATTCCATTCCCTTCCATTCCATTCTATTCCATTGAATTCCATTCCATTGCATTCCATTCCATTCCATTCCATTCTATTCTGATTGATTCCATTCCATTCCATTCCATTCCATTCCATTCCATTCCATTCCATTCCATTCGATTCCATTCCATTCCATTCCATTCCATTCCATTCCATTCCATTCCATTCCATTCCATTCCATTCCATTCCATTCCAATCCATTTCATTCTACACGGGTTGATTCCATTCCATTCCATTCCATTCCATTCCATTCCATTCCGTTCCATTCCATTCCTTTTGATTCCATTCCATTCCATTAAATTCCATTCCATTCCATTCCATTCCATTCCATTCCATTCCATTCCATTCCATTCCTTTCCATTCCGCTCTACTCGGGTTGATTCCACTCCATTCCATTCCATTCCATTCCATTCCATTCCATTCCATTCCATTCCATTCTATTCCATTCCATTCCATTCCATTCCATTCCATTGCATTCCATTCCGTTCTAGTCGGGTTGATTCCATTCTATTCTATTCCATTCCATTCCATTCCATTCCATTCCATTCCATTCCATTCCATTCCATTCCATTCCATTCCATTCCATTCCATTCTATTCCATTCCACTCTACTCCATTGAATTCCATTCCATTCCATTCAATTCCATTCCATTCCATTCCTTTCCATTACATTTAGTTCTACTCGGGTTGATTCCATTCCATTCCATTCCATTCCATTACTTTCCATTACATTCCATTCCAGTCCATTCCATTCTACTCGGGTTGACTCCATTCCATTCCATTCCATTCCATTATATTGCATTCTATTCCATTCGATTCCGTTTGATTCCATTCCATTCCATTCCATTCCATTCCATTTCATTCCATTCCATTCCATTCCATTCCATTCCATTCGATTCCATTCCATTCCATTCGATTCCATTCCATTCCATTCCATTCCATTCCATTCCATTACAATCCATTCCATTCTACTCGGGTTGATTCCATTCCATTCCATTCCATTCCATTCCATTCCATTCCATTCCATTCCATTCCATTCCTTTCTATTCCATTCCATTCCATTCCATTCCATTCCATTCCATTCCATTCCATTCCATTCCATTCCATTCCATTCCGTTCTAATCGGTTTGATTCCACTCCATTCCATTCCATTCCATTCCATTCCATTCCTTTCCATTCCAATTCTTTCCTTTCCATTCCAACCCATTCCGTTCTACTCGGGTTGATTCCATTCCATTCCATTCCATTCCATTCCATTCCATTCCATTCCATTCCATTCCATTCCATTCCATTCGATTCCATTCGATTCCATTCCATTCCATTCCATTCCATTCCATTCCATTCCTTTCTATTCCATTCCATTCCATTCCATTCCATTCCATTCCATTCCATTCCATTCCATTCCATTCCATTCCATTCCTTTCTATTCCATTCCATTCCATTCCATTCCATTCCATTTCATTGCATTCCATTCCATTCCATTTCTTTCGATTCCATTCGATTCCATTCCATTCCATTCCATTCCAATCCATTCCATTCTACTCAGGTTGATTCCATTCCATTCCATTCCATTCCATTCCATTCCATTCCATTCCATTTCATTCCTTTCGATTCCACTCGATTCCATTCCATTCCTTTCCATTCCATTCCAATCCATTCCATTCTACTCGGGTGGATTCCATTCCATTCCATTCCATTCCATTCCATTCCATTCCATTCCATTCCATTCCATTCCATTCCGTTCTAGTCGGGTTGATTCCATTCCATTCCATTCCATTCCATTCCATTCCATTCCATTCCATTCCATTCCATTCCATTCTATTCCATTCCATTCTACTCCATTGAATTCCATTCCATTCCATTCCATTCCATTCCATTCCATTCCTTTCCATTCCATTTAGTTCTACTCGGGTTGATTCCATTCCATTCCATTCCATTACATTGCATTCCATTCCATTCCATTCCATTCCATTCCATTCCATTCCATTCCAATCCATTCCATTCTACTCGGGTTCACTCCATTCCATTCCATTCCATTCCATTCCATTATATTCCATTCTATTCCATTCGATTCCATTCGATTCCATTCCATTCCATTCCATTCCATTCCATTCCATTCCATTCCATTCCATTCCATTCGATTCCATTCCATTCCATTCGATTCCATTCCATTCCATTCCATTCCATTCCATTCCATTCCATTCCATTCCATTGCATTCCATTCCATTCCATTCCTTTCCATTTACTCCATTCCGTTCTACTCGGGTTGATTCCATTGAGTTTGGTTCCGTTCCGTTCCGTCCCGTCCCGTCCCGTGCCGTTTTACTCGGGTTGATTCCTTTCCATTCCGTTCCGCTCGTTTCCGTTACGTTCCATTCTGTTCCACGCGGGTTGGTTCAATTCCATTCTATTCTATTCTATTCCTTTCCTTTCCATTCCATTCCATTCCATTCCATTCTACTCGGGTTGATTCCATGCCATTCCGTTCCGTTCCATTCCGTCCCATCCCGACCCGTCCCATCCCGTCCCGTCCCGTCCCATCCCGTTCCGTTCCACATGGGTTGAATCAATTCCTTTCGGTTACATTGAATTCCATTCCATTCCATTCTACTCGGATTGATTCCATTCCATTCCATTCCATTCCATTCCATTCGATTCCATTCCATTCCATTCCTTTCCATTCCAATCCATTCCATTCTACTCGGGTTGATTCCATTCTATTCCATTCCATTCCATTCCATTCCATTCCATTCCATTCCATTCCATTCCATTCCATTCCATTCCATTCCATTCTGTTCTAGTCGGGTTGATTCCATTCTATTCCATTCCATTCCGTTCGATTCCATTTGATTCCATTCGATTCCATTCCATTCCATTCCATTCCCTTCCATTCCATTCTATTCCATTGAATTCCATTCCATTGCATTCCATTCCATTCCATTCCGTTCTACTCTGATTGATTCCATTCCATTCCATTCCATTCCATTCCATTCCATTCCATTCCATTCCATTCCATTCCATTCGTCTCCATTCAATTCCATTCGATTCCATTCCATTCTATTCCATTGAATTCCATTCCATTCCATTCCATTCCATTCCATTCCATTCCATTCCATTCCATTCCATTCCATTCCGTTCTACTCGGGTTGATTCCATTCCATTCCATTTCATTCCATTCCATTCCATTCCATTTCTTTCGATTCCATTCGATTCCATTCCATTCCATTCCATTCCAATCCATTCCATTCCACTCAGGTTGATTCCATTCCATTCCATTCCATTCCATTCCATTCCATTCCATTCCATTCCATTCCATTCCATTCCATTCGATTCCACTCGATTCCATTCCATTCCTTTCCATTCCATTCCAATCCATTCCATTCTAATCGGGTGGATTCCTTTCCATTCCATTCCATTCCATTCCATTCCATTCAATTCCATTCCATTCCATTCCATTCCATTCCATTCCATTCCGTTCTAGTCGGGTTGATTCCATTCCATTCCATTCCATTCCATTCCATTCCATTCCATTCCATTCCATTCCATTCTATTCCATTCCATTCTACTCCATTGAATTCCATTCCATTCCATTCAATTCCATTCCATTCCATTCCTTTCCATTCCATTTAGTTCTACTCGGGTTGATTCCATTCCATTCCATTCCATTCCATTCCATTCCATTCCATTCCATTACTTTCCATTCCATTCCATTCCAATCCATTCCATTCTACTCGGGTTGACTCCATTCCATTCCATTCCATTATATTCCATTCTATTCCATTCGATTCCGTTCGATTCCATTCCATTCCATTCCATTCCATTCCATTCCATTCCATTCCATTCCATTCCATTCCATTCGATTCCATTCCATTCCATTCCATTCCATTCCATTCCATTCCATTCCATTCCTTTCCATTCCATTCGATTCCATTCCATTCCATTCCATTCCATTCCATTCCATTCCATTCCATTCCATTCCATTCCATTCCATTTCATTCCATTCCATTCCGTTCTAATCGGTTTGATTCCACTCCATTCCATTCCATTCCATTCCATTCCATTCCATTCCATTCCATTCCAATTCTTTCCTTTCCATTCCAACCCATTCCGTTCTACTCGGGTTGATTCCATTCCATTCCATTCCATTCCATTCCATTCCATTCCATTCCATGCCATTCCATTCCATTCGATTCCATTCGATTCCATTCCATTCCATTCCGTTCCATTTCATTCCAAACCATTCCATTCTACCCGGGTTCATCATTCCATTCCATTCCATTCCATTCCATTCCACTCGGGTTCTTTCCATTCCATTCCATTCCATTCCATTCCATTCCATTCCATTCCATTCCGTTCTACTCAGGTTGATTTCCATTCCATTCCATTCCATTCCATTCCATTCCATTCCATTCCATTCCATTCCGTTCCATTCCTTTCCTCTCGGGTTGATTCCATTCTATTCCATTCCATTCCATTCGATTCCATTCGATATCATTCGATTCCATTCCATCCCATTCCATTCCATTCCATTCCATTCCGTTCTACTCGGGTTGATTCCACTCCATTCCATTTCATTGCATTCCATTCCATTCCATTTCTTTCGATTCCATTCGATTCCATTCCGTTCCATTCCATTCCAATCCATTCCATTCTACTCAGGTTGATTCCATTCCATTCCATTCCATTCCATTCCATTCCATTCCATTTCATTCCATTCGATTCCACTCGATTCCATTCCATTCCTTTCCATTCCATTCCAATCCATTCCATTCTACTCGGGTGGATTCCATTCCATTCCAATCCATTCCATTCCATTCCATTCCATTCCATTCCATTCCATTCCATTCCATTCCGTTCTAGTCGGGTTGATTCCATTCCATTCCATTCCATTCCATTCCATTCCATTCCATTCCATTCCATTCCATTCCATTCCATTCCATTCCATTCTATTCCATTCCATTCTACTCCATTGAATTCCATTCCATTCCATTCCATTCCATTCCATTCCATTCCTTTCCATTCCATTTAGTTCTACTCGGGTTGATTCCATTCCATTCCATTCCATTCCATTCCATTCCATTCCATTCCATTCCATTCCATTCCATTCCATTCCATTCCATTACTTTCCATTCCATTCCATTCCAATCCATTCCATTCTACTCGGGTTGACTCCATTCCATTCCATTCCATTCCATTCCATTATATTCCATTCTATTCCATTCGATTCCGTTCGATTCCATTCCATTCCATTCCATTCCATTCCATTCCATTCCATTCCATTCCATTCCATTCCATTCCATTCGATTCCATTCCATTCCATTCGATTCCATTCCATTCCATTCCATTCCATTCCATTCCATTCCATTCCATTCCATTCCATTCCATTCCTTTCCATTTACTCCATTCCGTTCTACTCGGGTTGATTCCATTGAGTTTGGTTCCGTTCCGTTCCGTCCCGTCCCGTCCCGTCCCGTCCCGTCCCGTGCCGTTTTACTCGGGTTGATTCCTTTCCATTCCGTTCCGCTCGTTTCCGTTACGTTCCATTCTGTTCCACGCGGGTTGGTTCAATTCCATTCTATTCTATTCTATTCCTTTCCTTTCCATTGCATTCCATTCCATTCCATTCTACTCGGGTTGATTCCATGCCATTCCGTTCCGTTCCATTCCGTCTCATCCCGACCCGTCCCATCCCGTCCCGTCCCGTCCCATCCCGTTCCGTTCCACATGGGTTGAATCAATTCCTTTCGGTTACATTGAATTCCATTCCATTCCATTCTACTCGGATTGATTCCATTCCATTCCATTCCATTCCATTCCATTCGATTCCATTCCATTCCATTCCTTTCCATTCCAATCCATTCCATTCTACTCGGGTTGATTCCATTCTATTCCATTCCATTCCATTCCATTCCATTCCATTCCATTCTATTCCATTCCATTCCATTCCATTCCATTCCATTCCATTCCATTCGATTCCATTCCATTCCATTCCATTCCATTCCATTCCATTCCATTCCATTCCATTCCATTCTGTTCTACTCGGGTTGATTCCATTCTATTCCATTCCATTCCGTTCGATTCCATTTGATTCCATTCGATTCCATTCCATTCCTTTCCATTCCCTTCCATTCCGTTCTTCTCTGATTGATTCCATTCCATTCCATTCCATTCCATTCCATTCCATTCCATTCCATTCGATTCCATTCCATTCCATTCCATTCCATTCCATTCCATTCCAATACATTCCATTCTACTCTGGTTGATTCCATTCCATTCCATTCCATTCCATTCCATTCGTCTCCATTCAATTCCATTCGATTCCATTCCATTCTATTCCATTGAATTCCATTCCATTCCATTCCATTCCATTCCATTCCATTCCATTCCAATCCATTCCGTTCTTCTCGGGTTGATTCCATTCCATTCCATTCCATTCCATTCCATTCCATTCCATTCCATTCCACTGCATTCCATTCGATTCCATTCGATTCCATTCCATTCCATTCCATTCCATTCCAATCCATTCCATTCTACTCGGGTTGACTCCATTCCATTCCATTCCATTCCATTCCATTCCATTCCATTCCATTCCATTCCATCCCATTCCATTCCATTCCATTCCATTCCGTTCTACTCGGGTTGATTCCATGCCATTCCATTTCATTCCATTCCATTCCATTCCATTTCTTTCGATTCCATTCGATTCCATTCCATTCCATTCCATTCCAATCCATTCCATTCTACTCAGGTTGATTCCACTCCATTCCATTCCATTCCATTCCATTCCATTCCATTCCATTCCATTCCATTCGATTCCACTCGATTCCATTCCATTCCTTTCCATTCCATTCCAATCCATTCCATTCTACTCGGGTGGATTCCTTTCCATTCCATTCCATTCCATTCCATTCCATTCCATTCCATTCCATTCCATTCCATTCCATTCGATTCCATTCCATTCCATTCCATTCCATTCCATTCCATTCCATTCCATTCCATTCCATTCCATTCTACTCGGGTTGACTCCATTCCATTCCATTCCATTCCATTCCATTCCATTCCATTTCATTCCATCCCATTCCATTCCATTCCATTCCATTCCGTTCTACTCGGGTTGATTCCATGCCATTCCATTTCATTCCATTCCATTCCATTCCATTTCTTTCGATTCCATTCGATTCCATTCCATTCCATTCCATTCCAATCCATTCCATTCTACTCAGGTTGATTCCACTCCATTCCATTCCATTCCATTCCATTCCATTCCATTCCATTCCATTCCATTCCATTCCATTCGATTCCACTCGATTCCATTCCATTCCTTTCCATTCCATTCCAATCCATTCCATTCTACTCGGGTGCATTCCTTTCCATTCCATTCCATTCCATTCCATTCCATTCCATTCCATTCTATTCCATTCCATTCTACTCCATTGAATTCCATTCCATTCCATTCAATTCCATTCCATTCCATTCCTTTCCATTCCATTTAGTTCTACTCGGGTTGATTCCATTCCATTCCATTCCATTACATTCCATTCCATTCCATTACTTTCCATTCCATTCCATTCCAATCCATTCCATTCTACTCGGGTTGACTCCATTCCATTCCATTCCATTATATTCCATTCTATTCCATTCGATTCCGTTCGATTCCATTCCATTCCATTCCATTCCATTCCATTCCATTCCATTCCATTCCAGTCCATTCCTTTCCATTTACTCCATTCCGTTCTACTCGGGTTGATTCCATTGAGTTTGGTTCCGTTCCGTTCCGTCCCGTCCCGTCCCGTCCCGTCCCGTCCCGTTCCGTTTTACTCGGGTTGATTCCTTTCCATTCCGTTCCGCTCGTTTCCATTACGTTCCATTCCGTTCCACGCGGGTTGGTTCAATTCCATTCTATTCTATTCTATTCCTTTCCTTTCCATTCCGTTCCATTCCATTCCATTCCATTCTACTCGGGTTGATTCCATGCCATTCCGTTCCGTTCCATTCCGTCCCATCCCGACCCGTCCCATCCCGTCACGTCCCGTCCCATCCTGTTCCGTTCCACATGGGTGGAATCAATTCCTTTCGGTTACATTGAATTCCATTCCATTCCATTCTACTCGGATTGATTCCATTCCATTCCATTCCATTCCACTCGATTCGATTCCATTCCATTCCATTCCTTTCCATTCCAATCCATTCCATTCTACTCGGATTGATTCCATTCTATTCCATTCCATTCCATTCCATTCCATTCCATTCCATTCCATTTCATTCCATTCCATTCCATTCCATTCCATTTCATTCCATTCCATTCCATTCCATTCCATTCCATTCCATTCCATGCAATTCCATTCCATTCCATTCCATGCCATTCCATTCCATTCCATTCCATTCCATTCCATTCCATTCCATTCCATTCCATTCCATTCCATTCCATTCCATTCCATTCCATTCCATTCCATTCCATTCCATTCCATTCCATTCCATTCCATTCCATTCCTTTCTACTCGGGTTGATTCCATTCCATTCCATTCCATTCCATTCCATTCCATTCCACTCCATTCCATTCGATTCCATTCGATTCCATTCCATTCCATTCCATTCCATTCCAATCCATTCCATTCTACTCGGGTTGATTCCATTCCATTCCATTCCATTCCATTCCATTCCATTCCATTCCATTCCATCCCAATCCTTTCCATTCCATTCCATTCCGTTCTACTCGGGTTGATTCCATTCCATTCCATTTCATTCCATTCCATTCCATTCCATTTCTTTCGATTCCATTCGATTCCATTCCATTCCATTCCATTCCAATCCATTCCATTCTACTCAGGTTGATTCCATTCCATTCCATTCCATTCCATTCCATTCCATTCCATTCCATTCCATTCCATTCCATTCCATTCGATTCCACTCGATTCCATTCCATTCCTTTCCATTCCATTCCAATCCATTCCATTCTAATCGGGTGGATTCCTTTCCATTCCATTCCATTCCATTCCATTCCATTCCATTCCATTCGATTCCATTCCATTCCATTCCATTCCATTCCATTCCATTCCATTCCATTCCATTCCATTCCGTTCTAGTCGGGTTGATTCCATTCCATTCCATTCCATTCCATTCCATTCCATTCCATTCCATTCTATTCCATTCCATTCTACTCCATTGAATTCCATTCCATTCCATTCAATTCCATTCCATTCCATTCCTTTCCATTCCATTTAGTTCTACTCGGGTTGATTCCATTCCATTCCATTCCATTACATTCCATTCCATTCCATTACTTTCCATTCCATTCCATTCCAATCCATTCCATTCTACTCGGGTTGACTCCATTCCATTCCATTCCATTATATTCCATTCTATTCCATTCGATTCCGTTCGATTCCATTCCATTCCATTCCATTCCATTCCATTCCATTCCATTCCATTCCATTCCATTCCATTCCATTCCTTTCCATTTACTCCATTCCGTTCTACTCGGGTTGATTCCATTGAGTTTGGTTCCGTTCCGTTCCGTCCCGTCCCGTCCCGTCCCGTCCCGTCCCGTTCCGTTTTACTCGGGTTGATTCCTTTCCATTCCGTTCCGCTCGTTTCCGTTACGTTCCATTCCGTTCCACGCGGGTTGGTTCAATTCCATTCTATTCTATTCTATTCCTTTCCTTTCCATTCCGTTCCATTCCATTCCATTCCATTCTACTCGGGTTGATTCCATGCCATTCCGTTCCGTTCCATTCCGTCCCATCCCGACCCGTCCCATCCCGTCCCGTCCTGTCCCATCCTGTTCCGTTCCACATGGGTTGAATCAATTCCTTTCGGTTACATTGAATTCCATTCCATTCCATTCTACTCGGATTGATTCCATTCCATTCCATTCCATTCCACTCGATTCGATTCCATTCCATTCCATTCCTTTCCATTCCAATCCATTCCATTCTACTCGGATTGATTCCATTCTATTCCATTCCATTCCATTCCATTCCATTCCATTCCATTCCATTCCATTCCATTTCATTCCATTCCATTCCATTCCATTCCATTCCATTCCATGCCATTCCATTCCATTCCATTCCATGCCATGCCATTCCATTCAATTCCATTCCATTCCATTCCATTCCATTCAATTCCATTCCATTCCATTCCATTCCATTCCATTCCATTCCATTCCATTCCATTCCATTCCATTCCATTCCATTCCATTCTACTCGGGTTGATTCCATTCCATTCCATTCCATTCCATTCCATTCCATTCCATTCCATTCCACTCCATTCCATTCGATTCCGTTCGATTCCATTCCATTCCATTCCATTCCATTCCAATCCATTCCATTCTACTCGGGTTGATTCCATTCCATTCCATTCCATTCCATTCCATTCCACTCCATTCCATCCCATTCCATTCCATTCCATTCCATTCCGTTCTACTCGGGTTGATTCCATTCCATTCCATTTCATTCCATTCCATTCCATTCCATTTCTTTCGATTCCATTCGATTCCATTCCATTCCATTCCATTCCAATCCATTCCATTCTACTCAGGTTGATTCCATTCCATTCCATTCCATTCCATTCCATTCCATTCCATTCCATTCCATTCCATTCCATTCCATTCCACTCGATTCCATTCCATTCCTTTCCATTCCATTCCAATCCATTCCATTCTAATCGGGTGGATTCCTTTCCATTCCATTCCATTCCATTCGATTCCATTCCATTCCATTCGATTCCATTCCATTCCATTCCATTCCATTCCATTCCATTCCATTCCATTCCATTCCGTTCTAGTCGGGTTGATTCCATTCCATTCCATTCCATTCCATTCCATTCCATTCCATTCCATTCCATTCCATTCTATTCCATTCCATTCTACTCCATTGAATTCCATTCCATTCCATTCAATTCCATTCCATTCCATTCCATTACTTTCCATTCCATTCCATTCCAATCCATTCCATTCTACTCGGGTTGACTCCATTCCATTCCATTCCATTATATTCCATTCTATTCCATTCGATTCCGTTCGATTCCATTCCATTCCATTCCATTCCATTCCATTCCATTCCATTCCATTCCATTCCATTCCATTCCATTCGATTCCATTCCATTCCATTCCATTCCATTCCATTCCATTCCATTCCATTCCATTCCATTCCATTCCATTCCATTCCTTTCCATTTACTCCATTCCGTTCTACTCGGGTTGATTCCATTGAGTTTGGTTCCGTTCCGTTCCGTCCAGTCCCGTCCCGTCCCGTCCCGTCCCGTCCCGTCCCTTGCCGTTTTACTCGGGTTGATTCCTTTCCATTCCGTTCCGCTCGTTTCCGTTACGTTCCATTCTGTTCCACGCGGGTTGGTTCAATTCCATTCTATTCTATTCTATTCCTTTCCTTTCCATTCCATTCCATTCCATTCCATTCCATTCTACTCGGGTTGATTCCATGCCATTCCGTTCCGTTCCATTCCGTCTCATCCCGACCCGTCCCATCCCGTCCCGTCCCATCCCATCCCGTTCCGTTCCACATGGGTTGAATCAATTCCTTTCGGTTACATTGAATTCCATTCCATTCCATTCTACTCGGATTGATTCCATTCCATTCCATTCCATTCCATTCCATTCCATTCCATTCCATTCCATTCCATTCCATTCCATTCCATTCCATTCCATTCCATTCCATTCCATTCCATTCCTTTCCATTTACTCCATTCCGTTCTACTCGGGTTGATTCCATTGAGTTTGGTTCCGTTCCGTTCCGTCCAGTCCCGTCCCGTCCCGTCCCGTCCCGTCCCGTCCCTTGCCGTTTTACTCGGGTTGATTCCTTTCCATTCCGTTCCGCTCGTTTCCGTTACGTTCCATTCTGTTCCACGCGGGTTGGTTCAATTCCATTCTATTCTATTCTATTCCTTTCCTTTCCATTCCATTCCATTCCATTCCATTCCATTCTACTCGGGTTGATTCCATGCCATTCCGTTCCGTTCCATTCCGTCTCATCCCGACCCGTCCCATCCCGTCCCGTCCCATCCCATCCCGTTCCGTTCCACATGGGTTGAATCAATTCCTTTCGGTTACATTGAATTCCATTCCATTCCATTCTACTCGGATTGATTCCATTCCATTCCATTCCATTCCATTCCATTCGATTCCATTCCATTCCATTCCTTTCCATTCCAATCCATTCCATTCTACTCGGGTTGATTCCATTCTATTCCATTCCATTCCATTCCATTCCATTCCATTCCATTCCATTCCATTTCATTCCATTCCATTCCGTTCTAATCGGTTTGATTCCACTCCATTCCATTCCATTCCATTCCATTCCATTCCATTCCATTCCAATTCTTTCCTTTCCATTCCAACCCATTCCGTTCTACTCGGGTTGATTCCATTGCATTCCATTCCATTCCATTCCATTCCATTCCATTCCATTCCATTCCATTCCATTCGATTCCATTCGATTCCATTCCATTCCATTCCGTTCCATTTCATTCCAAACCATTCCATTCTACCCGGGTTCATCATTCCATTCCATTCCATTCCATTCCATTTCACTCGGGTTCTTTCCATTCCATTCCATTCCATTCCATTCCATTCCATTCCATTCCATTCCGTTCTACTCAGGTTGATTTCCATTCCATTCCATTCCATTCCATTCCATTCCATTCCATTCCATTCCATTCCGTTCCATTCCTTTCCTCTCGGGTTGATTCCATTCTATTCCATTCCATTCCATTCGATTCCATTCGATATCATTCGATTCCATTCCATCCCATTCCATTCCATTCCATTCCATTCCATTCCATTCCATTCCATTCCATTCCATTTCATTCCATTCCATTCCATTCCATTCCATTCCATTCCATGCCATTCCATTCCATTCCATTCCATTCCATTCCATTCCATTCCATTCCATTCCATTCCATTCCATTCCATTCCATTCCATTCCATTCCATTCCATTCCATTCCATTCTACTCGGGTTGATTCCATTCCATTCCATTCCATTCCATTCCATTCCACTCCATTCCATTCGATTCCATTCGATTCCATTCCATTCCATTCCATTCCATTCCAATCCATTCCATTCTACTCGGGTTGATTCCATTCCATTCCATTCCATTCCATTCCATTCCATTCCATTCCATTCCATCCCAATCCTTTCCATTCCATTCCATTCCGTTCTACTCGGGTTGATTCCATTCCATTCCATTTCATTCCATTCCATTCCATTCCATTTCTTTCGATTCCATTCGATTCCATTCCATTCCATTCCATTCCAATCCATTCCATTCTACTCAGGTTGATTCCATTCCATTCCATTCCATTCCATTCCATTCCATTCCATTCCATTCCATTCGATTCCACTCGATTCCATTCCATTCCTTTCCATTCCATTCCAATCCATTCCATTCTAATCGGGTGGATTCCTTTCCATTCCATTCCATTCCATTCCATTCCATTCCATTCCATTCCATTCCATTCCATTCCATTCCATTCCATTCCATTCCATTCCATTCCGTTCTAGTCGGGTTGATTCCATTCCATTCCATTCCATTCCATTCCATTCCATTCCATTCCATTCCATTCCATTCTATTCCATTCCATTCTACTCCATTGAATTCCATTCCATTCCATTCAATTCCATTCCATTCCATTCCTTTCCATTCCATTTAGTTCTACTCGGGTTGATTCCATTCCATTCCATTCCATTACATTCCATTCCATTCCATTACTTTCCATTCCATTCCATTCCAATCCATTCCATTCTACTCGGGTTGACTCCATTCCATTCCATTCCATTATATTCCATTCTATTCCATTCGATTCCGTTCGATTCCATTCCATTCCATTCCATTCCATTCCATTCCATTCCATTCCATTCCATTCCATTCCATTCCTTTCCATTTACTCCATTCCGTTCTACTCGGGTTGATTCCATTGAGTTTGGTTCCGTTCCGTTCCGTCCCGTCCCGTCCCGTCCCGTCCCGTCCCGTTCCGTTTTACTCGGGTTGATTCCTTTCCATTCCGTTCCGCTCGTTTCCGTTACGTTCCATTCCGTTCCACGCGGGTTGGTTCAATTCCATTCTATTCTATTCTATTCCTTTCCTTTCCATTCCGTTCCATTCCATTCCATTCCATTCTACTCGGGTTGATTCCATGCCATTCCGTTCCGTTCCATTCCGTCCCATCCCGACCCGTCCCATCCCGTCCCGTCCTGTCCCATCCTGTTCCGTTCCACATGGGTTGAATCAATTCCTTTCGGTTACATTGAATTCCATTCCATTCCATTCTACTCGGATTGATTCCATTCCATTCCATTCCATTCCACTCGATTCGATTCCATTCCATTCCATTCCTTTCCATTCCAATCCATTCCATTCTACTCGGATTGATTCCATTCTATTCCATTCCATTCCATTCCATTCCATTCCATTCCATTCCATTCCATTCCATTCCATTCCATTCCATTCCATTCCATGCCATTCCATTCCATTCCATTCCATTCCATTCCATTCCATTCCATTCCATTCCATTCCTTTCCATTCCATTCCATTCCATTCCATTCCATTCCATTCCATTCCATTCCATTCTACTCGGGTTGATTCCATTCCATTCCATTCCATTCCATTCCATTCCATTCCATTCCACTCCATTCCATTCGATTCCATTCGATTCCATTCCATTCCATTCCATTCCATTCCAATCCATTCCATTCTACTCGGGTTGATTCCATTCCATTCCATTCCATTCCATTCCATTCCATTCCATTCCATCCCATTCCATTCCATTCCATTCCATTCCGTCCTACTCGGGTTGATTCCATTCCATTCCATTTCATTCCATTCCATTCCATTCCATTTCTTTCGATTCCATTCGATTCCATTCCATTCCATTCCATTCCAATCCATTCCATTCTACTCAGGTTGATTCCATTCCATTCCATTCCATTCCATTCCATTCCATTCCATTCCATTCCATTCCATTCGATTCCACTCGATTCCATTCCATTCCTTTCCATTCCATTCCAATCCATTCCATTCTAATCGGGTGGATTCCTTTCCATTCCATTCCATTCCATTCCATTCCATTCCATTCCATTCGATTCCATTCAATTCCATTCCATTCCATTCCATTCCATTCCATTCCATTCCATTCCGTTCTAGTCGGGTTGATTCCATTCCATTCCATTCCATTCCATTCCATTCCATTCCATTCCATTCCATTCTATTCCATTCCATTCTACTCCATTGAATTCCATTCCATTCCATTCCATTCCATTCCATTCCATTCCTTTCCATTCCATTTAGTTCTACTCGGGTTGATTCCATTCCATTCCATTCCATTCCATTCCATTCCATTCCATTACTTTCCATTCCATTCCATTCCAATCCATTCCATTCTACTCGGGTTGACTCCATTCCATTCCATTCCATTATATTCCATTCTATTCCATTCGATTCCGTTCGATTCCATTCCATTCCATTCCATTCCATTCCATTCCATTCCATTCCATTCCATTCCATTCCATTCCATTCCATTCCATTCCATTCCATTCCATTCCTTTCCATTTACTCCATTCCGTTCTACTCGGGTTGATTCCATTGAGTTTGGTTCCGTTCCGTTCCGTCCCGTCCCGTCCCGTCCCGTCCCGTCCCGTGCCGTTTTACTCGGGTTGATTCCTTTCCATTCCGTTCCGCTCGTTTCCGTTACGTTCCATTCTGTTCCACGCGGGTTGGTTCAATTCCATTCTATTCTATTCTATTCCTTTCCTTTCCATTCCATTCCATTCCATTCCATTCTACTCGGGTTGATTCCATGCCATTCCGTTCCGTTCCATTCCGTCTCATCCCGACCCGTCCCATCCCGTCCCGTCCCGTCCCATCCCGTTCCGTTCCACATGGGTTGAATCAATTCCTTTCGGTTACATTGAATTCCATTCCATTCCATTCTACTCGGATTGATTCCATTCCATTCCATTCCATTCCATTCCATTCGATTCCATTCCATTCCATTCCTTTCCATTCCAATCCATTCCATTCTACTCGGGTTGATTCCATTCTATTCCATTCCATTCCATTCCATTCCATTCCAGTCCATTCTATTACATTCCATTCCATTCCATTCCATTCCATTCCATTCCATTCGATTCCATTCCATTCCATTCCATTCCATTCCATTCCATTCCATTCCATTCCATTCTGTTCTACTCGGGTTGATTCCATTCTATTCCATTCCATTCCGTTCGATTCCATTTGATTCCATTCGATTCCATTCCATTCCATTCCATTCCCTTCCATTCCATTCTATTCCATTGAATTCCATTCCAATGCATTCCATTCCATTCCATTCCGTTCTACTCTGATTGATTCCATTCCATTCCATTCCATTCCATTCCATTCCATTCCATTCCATTCCATTCCATTCGATTCCATTCCATTCCATTCCATTCCATTCCATTCCATTCCAATACATTCCATTCTACTCTGGTTGATTCCATTCCATTCCATTCCATTCCATTCCATTCGTCTCCATTCAATTCCATTCGATTCCATTCCATTCTATTCCATTGAATTCCATTCCATTCCATTCCATTCCATTCCATTCCATTCCATTCCATTCCAATCCATTCCGTTCTACTCGGGTTGATTCCATTCCATTCCATTCCATTCCATTCCATTCCATTCCATTCCATTCCACTGCATTCCATTCGATTCCATTCGATTCCATTCCATTCCATTCCATTCCATTCCAATCCATTCCATTCTACTCGGGTTGACTCCATTCCATTCCATTCCATTCCATTCCATTCCATTCCATTCCATTCCATTCCATTCCATTCCATCCCATTCCATTCCATTCCATTCCATTCCGTTCTACTCGGGTTGATTCCATGCCATTCCATTTCATTCCATTCCATTCCATTCCATTTCTTTCGATTCCATTCGATTCCATTCCATTCCATTCCATTCCAATCCATTCCATTCTACTCAGGTTGATTCCATTCCATTCCATTCCATTCCATTCCATTTCTTTCCATTCCATTCCATTCCATTCGATTCCACTTGATTCCATTCCATTCCTTTCCATTCCATTCCAATCCATTCCATTCTACTCGGGTGGATTCCTTTCCATTCCATTCCATTCCATTCCATTCCATTCCATTCCATTCCATTCCATTCGATTCCATTCCATTCCATTCCATTCCATTCCATTCCATTCCATTCCATTCCATTCCGTTCTAGTCGGGTTGATTCCATTCCATTCCATTCCATTCCATTCCATTCCATTCCATTCCATTCCATTCCATTCCATTCCATTCTATTCCATTCCATTCTACTCCATTGAATTCCATTCCATTCCATTCAATTCCATTCCATTCCATTCCTTTCCATTCCATTTAGTTCTACTCGGGTTGATTCCATTCCATTCCATTCCATTACATTCCATTCCATTCCATTACTTTCCATTCCATTCCATTCCATTAGATTCCATTCCATTCTATTCCATTCCATTCCATTCCATTCCATTCCATTGTATTCCATTCCATTCCATTCCATTCCATTCCATTCCGTTCCACTCGGGTTGATTCCATTCTATTCCATTCCATTCCATTTGATTCCATTCGATATCATTCGATTCCATTCCATCCCATTCCATTCCATTCCATTCCACTCCGTTCTACTCGGGTTGATTACATTCCATTCCATTTCATTCCATTCCATTCCACTCCATTTCTTTCGATTCCATTCTATTCCATTCCATTCCATTCCATTCCAATCCATTCCATTCTACTCAGGTTGATTCCATTCCATTCCATTCCATTCCATTCCATTCCATTCCATTCCATTCCATTCGATTCCACTCGATTCCATTCCATTCCTTTCCATCCCATTCCAATCCATTCCATTCTACTCGGGTGGATTCCATTCCATTCCATTCCATTCCATTCCATTCCATTCCATTCCATTCCATTCCATTCCATTCCATTCCATTCCATTTCATTCCATTCGATTCCACTCGATTCCATTCCATTCCTTTCCATTCCATTCCAATCCATTCCATTCTACTCGGGTGGATTCCATTCCATTCCATTCCATTCCATTCCATTCCATTCCATTCCATTCCATTCCATTCCATTCCATTCCATTCCATTCCATTCCATTCCATTCCATTCCATTCCATTCCGTTCTAGTCGGGTTGATTCCATTCCATTCCATTCCATTCCATTCCATTCCATTCCATTCCATTCCGTTCTAGTCGGGTTGATTCCATTCCATTCCATTCCATTCCATTCCATTCCATTCCATTCCATTCCATTCCATTCCATTCTATTCCATTCCATTCTACTCCATTGAATTCCATTCCATTCCATTCCATTCCATTCCATCCCATTCCTTTCCATTCCATTTAGTTCTACTCGGGAAGACTCCATTCCATTCCATTCCATTCCATTCCATTCCATTACTTTCCATTCCATTCCATTCCAATCCATTCCATTCTACTCGGGTTGACTCCATTCCATTCCATTCCATTCCATTCCATTATATTCCATTCTATTCCATTCGATTCCGTTCGATTCCATTCCATTCCATTCCATTCCATTCCATTCCATTCCATTCCATTCCATTCGATTCCATTCCATTCCATTCCATTCCATTCCATTCCATTCCATTCCATTCCATTCCATTCCATTTCATTCCTTTCCATTTACTCCATTCCGTTCTACTCGGGTTGATTCCATTGAGTTTGGTTCCGTTCCGTTCCGTCCCGTCCCGTCCCGTCCCGTCCCGTCCCGTGCCGTTTTACTCGGGTTGATTCCTTTCCATTCCGTTCCGCTCGTTTCCGTTACGTTCCATTCCGTTCCACGCGGGTTGGTTCAATTCCATTCTATTCTATTATATTCCTTTCCTTTCCATTCCATTCCATTCCATTCCATTCTACTCGGGTTGATTCCATGCCATTCCGTTCCGTTCCATTCCGTCTCATCCCGACCCGTCCCATCTCGTCCCGTCACGTCCCATCCCGTTCCGTTCCACATGGGTTGAATCAATTCCTTTCGGTTACATTGAATTCCATTCCATTCCATTCTACTCGGATTGATTCCATTCCATTCCATTCCATTCCATTCCATTCCATTCCATTCGATTCCATTCTATTCCATTCTTTTCCATTCCAATCCATTCCAATCTACTCGGGTTGATTCCATTCTATTCCATTCCATTCCATTCCATTCCATTCCATTCCATTCCATTCCATTCCATTTCATTCCATTCCATTCCATTCCATTCCATTCCATTCCATTCCATTCCATTCCATTCGATTCCATTCCATTCCATTCCATTCCATTCCATTCCGTTCTACTCTGATTGATTCCATTCCATTCCATTCCATTCCATTCCATTCCATTCCATTCCATTCCATTCCATTCCAATCCATTCCATTCTACTCGGGTTGATTCCATTCCATTCCATTCCATTCCATTCCATTCCATTCCATTCCATTCCATTCCATTCCATTCCATTCCATTGCATTCCATTCGATTCCATTTGATTCCATTCCATTCTATTCCATTCCATTCCATTCCATTCCATTGTATTCCATTCCATTCCATTCCATTCCATTCCGTTCCACTCGGGTTGATTCCATTCTATTCCATTCCATTCCATTTGATTCCATTCGATATCATTCGATTCCATTCCATCCCATTCCATTCCATTCCATTCCACTCCGTTCTACTCGGGTTGATTCCATTCCATTCCATTTCATTCCATTCCATTCCATTCCATTTCTTTCGATTCCATTCTATTCCATTCCATTCCATTCCATTCCAATCCATTCCATTCTACTCAGGTTGATTCCATTCCATTCCATTCCATTCCATTCCATTCCATTCCATTCCATTCCATTCGATTCCACTCGATTCCATTCCATTCCTTTCCATCCCATTCCAATCCATTCCATTCTACTCGGGTGGATTCCATTCCATTCCATTCCATTCCATTCCATTCCATTCCATTCCACTCCATTCCATTCCATTCCATTTCATTCCATTCGATTCCACTCGATTCCATTCCATTCCTTTCCATTCCATTCCAATCCATTCCATTCTACTCGGGTGGATTCCATTCCATTCCATTCCATTCCATTCCATTCCATTCCATTCCATTCCGTTCTAGTCGGGTTGATTCCATTCCATTCCATTCCATTCCATTCCATTCCATTCCATTCCATTCCATTCCATTCCATTCCATTCCATTCCATTCTATTCCATTCCATTCTACTCCATTGAATTCCATTCCATTCCATTCCATTCCATTCCATTCCATCCCATTCCTTTCCATTCCATTTAGTTCTACTCGGGTTGACTCCATTCCATTCCATTCCATTCCATTCCATTCCATTACTTTCCATTCCATTCCATTCCAATCCATTCCATTCTACTCGGGTTGACTCCATTCCATTCCATTCCATTCCATTCCATTATATTCCATTCTATTCCATTCGATTCCGTTCGATTCCATTCCATTCCATTCCATTCCATTCCATTCCATTCCATTCCATTCCATTCGATTCCATTCCATTCCATTCGATTCCATTCCATTCCATTCCATTCCATTCCATTCCATTCCATTCCATTCCATTCCTTTCCATTTACTCCATTCCTTTCTACTCGGGTTGATTCCATTGAGTTTGGTTCCGTTCCGTTCCGTCCCGTCCCGTCCCGTCCCGTCCCGTCCCGTGCCGTTTTACTCGGGTTGATTCCTTTCCATTCCGTTCCGCTCGTTTCCGTTACGTTCCATTCCGTTCCACGCGGGTTGGTTCAATTCCATTCTATTCTATTATATTCCTTTCCTTTCCATTCCATTCCATTCCATTCCATTCTACTCGGGTTGATTCCATGCCATTCCGTTCC
Organism: Gorilla gorilla gorilla; assembly: GCF_029281585.2. Lineage (NCBI taxonomy): Eukaryota > Metazoa > Chordata > Mammalia > Primates > Hominidae > Gorilla > Gorilla gorilla. The sequence goes on from NC_073241.2 coordinate 11,250,123, forward strand.
GTTCCATTCCGTCTCATCCCGACCCGTCCCATCCCGTCCCGTCACGTCCCATCCCGTTCCGTTCCACATGGGTTGAATCAATTCCTTTCGGTTACATTGAATTCCATTCCATTCCATTCTACTCGGATTGATTCCATTCCATTCCATTCCATTCCATTCCATTCCATTCCATTCCATTCCATTCCATTCGATTCCATTCCATTCCATTCTTTTCCATTCCAATCCATTCCATTCTACTCGGGTTGATTCCATTCTATTCCATTCCATTCCATTCCATTCCATTCCATTCCATTCCATTCCATTCCATTCCATTTCATTCCATTCCATTCCATTCCATTCCATTCCATTCCATTCCATTCCATTCCATTCCATTCCATTCGATTCCATTCCATTCCATTCCGTTCCATTCCATTCCATTCCATTCCATTCCATTCCATTCTGTTCTACTCGGGTTGATTCCATTCTATTCCATTCCATTCCGTTCGATTCCATTTGATTCCATTCGATTCCATTCCATTCCATTCCATTCCCTTCCATTCCATTATATTCCATTGAATTCCATTCCATTGCATTCCATTCCATTCCATTCAGTTCTACTCTGATTGATTCCATTCCATTCCATTCCATTCCATTCCATTCCATTCCATTCCATTCCATGCCATTCCATTCGATTCCATTCCATTCCATTCCATTCCATTCCATTCCATTCCAATACATTCCATTCTACTCTGGTTGATTCCATTCCATTCCATTCCATTCCATTCCATTCGTCTCCATTCGATTCCATTCCATTCCATTCCATTCTATTCCATTGAATTCCATTCCATTCCATTCCATTCCATTCCATTCCATTCCATTCCATTCCATTCCATTCCGTTCTACTCGGGTTGATTCCATCCCATTCCATTCCATTCCATTCCATTCCATTCCATTCCATTCCATTCCACTCCATTCCATTCGATTCCATTCGATTCCATTCCATTCCATTCCATTCCATTCCAATCCATTCCATTCTACTCGGGTTGATTCCATTCCATTCCATTCCATTCCATTCCATTCCATTCCATTCCATTCCATTCCATCCCATTCCATTCCATTCCATTCCATTCCATTCCATTCCATCCCATTCCATTCCATTCCATTCCATTCCGTTCTACTCGGGTTGATTCCATTCCATTCCATTTCATTCCATTCCATTCCATTCCATTCCATTCTGTTTTACTCGGGTTGATTCCATTCTACTCCATTCCATTCCGTTCGATTCCATTTGATTCCATTCGATTCCATTCCATTCCATTCCATTCCCTTCCATTCCATTCTGTTCCATAGAATTCCATTCCATTGCATTCCATTCCATTCCATTCCGTTCTACTCTGATTGATTCCATTCCATTCCATTCCATTCCATTCCATTCCATTCCATTCCATTCCATTCCATTCCATTCCATTCCGTTCTAGTCGGGTTGATTCCATTCCATTCCATTCCATTCCATTCCATTCCATTCCATTCCATTCCATTCCATTCCATTCCATTCCTTTCCATTCCATTCTATTCCATTCCATTCTACTCCATTGAATTCCATTCCATTCCATTCCATTCCATTCCATTCCATTCCATTCGATTCCATTCCATTCCATTCCATTCCATTCCATTCCATTCCAATACATTCCATTCTACTCTGGTTGATTCCATTCCATTCCATTCCATTCCATTCCATTCTTCTCCATTCAATTCCATTCGATTCCATTCCATTCTATTCCATTGAATTCCATTCCATTCCATTCGATTCCATTCCATTCCATTCCATTCCATTCCTTTCCATTCCATTCCGTTCTACTCGGGTTGATTCCATTCCATTCCATTCCATTCCATTCCATTCCATTGCATTCCATTCCATTCCACTCCATTCCATTCGATTCCATTCGATTCCATTCCATTCCATTCCATTCCATTCCAATCCATTCCATTCTACTCGGGTTGATTCCATTCCATTCCATTCCATTCCATTCCATTCCATTCCATTCCATTCCATTCCATTCCATCCCATTCCATTCCATTCCGTTCTACTCGGGTTGATTCCATTCCATTCCATTTCATTCCATTCCATTCCATTCCATTTCTTTCGATTCCATTTGATTCCATTCCATTCCATTCCATTCCAATCCATTCCATTCTACTCAGGTTGATTCCATTCCATTCCATTCCATTCCATTCCATTCCATTCCATTCCATTCCATTCCATTCCATTCCATTCCATTCGATTCCACTCGATTCCATTCCATTCCTTTCCATTCCATTCCAATCCATTCCATTCTACTCGGGTGGATTCCTTTCCATTCCATTCCATTCCATTCCATTCCATTCCATTCCATTCCATTCCATTCCATTCGATTCCATTCCATTCCATTCCATTCCATTCCATTCCATTCCATTCCATTCCATTCCGTTCTAGTCGGGTTGATTCCATTCCATTCCATTCCATTCCATTCCATTCCATTCTATTCCATTCCATTCTACTCCATTGAATTCCATTCCATTCCATTCAATTCCATTCCATTCCATTCCTTTCCATTCCATTTAGTTCTACTCGGGTTGATTCCATTCCATTCCATTCCATTACATTCCATTCCATTCCATTACTTTCCATTCCATTCCATTCCAATCCATTCCATTCTACTCGGGTTGACTCCATTCCATTCCATTCCATTATATTCCATTCTATTCCATTCGATTCCGTTCGATTCCATTCCATTCCATTCCATTCCATTCCATTCCATTCCATTCCATTCCATTCCATTCCATTCCATTCCATTCCTTTCCATTTACTCCATTCCGTTCTACTCGGGTTGATTCCATTCAGTTTGGTTCCGTTCCGTTCCGTCCCGTCCCGTCCCGTCCCGTCCCGTCCCGTCCCGTGCCATTTTACTCGGGTTGATTCCGTTCCATTCCGTTCCGTTCCTTTCCGTTCCATTCCATTCCGTTACACGCGGGTTGATTCAATTCCATTCTATTACATTGAATTCCATTCCATTCCATTCCATTCCATTCCATTCTACTCGGATTGATTGCATTCCATTCCATTCCAGTCCAGTCCATTCCAATCCATTCCATTCTACTCGGGTTGATTCCATTCCATTCCATTCCATTCCATTCCATTCCATTCCATTCCATTCCATTCCGTTCTACTCGGGTTGATTTCCATTCCATTCCATTCCATTCCATTCCATTCCATTCCTTTCCATTTATTCCATTCCGTTCTACTCGGGTTGATTCCATTGAGTTTGGTTACGTTCCGTTCCGTCCCATCCCGTCCCGTCCCATCCCGTTCCGTTTTACTCGGGTTGATTCCTTTGCATTCCGTTCCGCTCGTTTCCATTCCGTTCCATTCCGTTCCACGCGGGTTGGTTCAATTCCATTCTATTCTATTCTATTCCTTTCCATTCCATTCCATTCTACTCGGGTTGATTCCATGCCGTTCCATTCCGTTCCATTCCGTCCCATCCCGACCCGTCCCATCCCGTCCCGTCCCGTCCCATCCCATTCCGTTCCACATGGGTTGATTCAATTCCTTTCGGTTACATTGAATTCCATTCCATTCCATTCTACTCGGATTGATTCCATTCCATTCCATTCCATTCCATTCCATTCCATTCCATTCCATTCCATTCCATTCCTTTCCATTCCAATCCATTCCATTCTACTCGGGTTGATTCCATTCCATTCCAATCCATTCCATTCCATTCCATTCCATTCCATTCCATTCCATTCCATTCCATTCAGTTTCATTCCATTCCATTCCATTCCATTCCATTCCTTTCCATTCCATTCCATTCCATTCCATTCCATTCTATTCCATTACATTCTACTACATTGAATTCCATTCCATTCCATTCAATTCCATTCCATTCCATTCCTTTCCATTCCATTTAGTTCTACTCGGGTTGATTCCATTCCATTCCATTCCATTCCATTCCATTCCATTCCATTCCATTCCATTCCATTGCATTCCATTCCATTCCATTCCATTACTTTCCATTCCATTCCATTCCAATCAATTCCATTCTACTCGGGTTGACTCCATTCCATTCCATTCCATTCCATTCCATTCCATTCCATTCCATTCCATTCCATTCCATTATATTCCATTCTATTCCATTCGATTCCGTTCAATTCCATTCCATTCCATTCCATTCCATTCCATTCCATTCCATTCCATTCCATTCCATTCCATTCGATTCCATTCCATTCCATTCGATTCCATTCCATTCCATTCCATTCCATTCCATTCCATTCCATTCCATTCCATTCCATTCCATTCTACTCGGGTTGATTCCATTCCATTCCATTCCATTCCATTCCATTCCATTCCATTTCATTCCATTCCATTCCATTCCTTTCTATTCCATTCCATTCCATTCCATTCCATTCCATTCCATTCCATTCCATTCCATTCCGTTCTACTCGGGTTGATTCCACTCCATTCCATTCCATTCCATTCCATTCCATTCCATTCCATTCCATTCCATTCCATTCCATTCCTTTCCATTCCAACCCATTCCGTTCTACTCGGGTTGATTCCATTCCTTTCCATTCCATTCCATTCCATTCCATTCCATTCCATTCCATTCCATTCCATTCCATTCCACTCCATTCCATTCCATTTCATTCCAAACCGTTCCATTCTACTCGGGTTCATCATTCCATTCCATTCCATTCCATTCCATTCCACTCGGGTTCATTCCATTCCATTCCATTACATTCCATTCCATTCCATTCCATTCCATTCCATTCCGTTCTACTCAGGTTGATTTCCATTCCATTCCATTCCATTCCATTCCATTCCATTCCATTCCATTCCATTCCATTCTATTCCTTTCCGTTCTACTCGGCTTGAATCCATTGAGTTCCGTTCCGTTCCGTTCCGTCCCAACACGTCCCGTCCCGTCCCGTCCCGTCCCGTCCCTTCCCGTCCCGTCCCGTGCCGTTGTACTCGGGTTGATTCCGTTCCACTCCGTTCCGTTCCTTTCCGTTCCGTTCCATTCAGTTCCACGCGGGTTGATTCAATTCCATTCTATTCTATTCCATTCCATTCCATTCCATTCCATTCCATTCCATTCCATTCCATTCCATTTTACTCGGGTTAATTCCATGCCGTTCCGTTGCGTTCCATTCTGTCCCATCCCGACGCGTCCCGTCCTGTCCCGTCCCGTCCCATTCCGTTCCGTTCTGATCGGGTTGATTCCGTTCCATTCCGTTCCGTTCCTTTCCGTTCCATTCCATTCCGTTACACGCGGGTTGATTCAATTCCATTCTATTACATTGAATTCCATTCCATTCCATTCCATTCCATTCTATTCGGATTGATTGCATTCCATTCCATTCCATTCCAGTCCATTCCAATCCATTCCATTCTACTCGGGTTGATTCCATTCCATTCCATTCCATTCCATTCCATTCCATTGCGTTCCATTCGATTCGATTCCATTCCATTCCATTCCATTCCATTCCAATCCATTCCATTCTACTTGGGTTGATTCCATTCCATTCCATTCCATTCGATTCCATTCCATTCCATTCCATTCCATTCCATTCCATTCCATTCCATTCCATTCCATTCCATTCCATTCCATTCCATTCCATTCTGTACTACTCGGGTTGATTCCACTCCATTCCATTCCATTCCATTCCATTCTATTCCATTCCATTCCATTCGATTCCATTCTATTCCATTCGATTCCATTCCATTCCATTTCATTTTATTCCATTCCATTCCATTCCATTCTATTCCATTGAATTCCATTCCATTCCATTCCATTCCATTCAATTCCATTCCATTCCATTCCTTTCCATTCCAATCCATTCCATTCTACTCGGGTTGATTCCATTCCATTCCATTCCATTCCATTCCAATCGATTCGATTCCATTCCATTCCATTCCATTCCATTCCGTTCTACTCGGGTTGATTCCATTCTATTCCATTCCATTCCGTTCGATTCCATTCGATTCCATTCGATTCCATTCCATTCCATTCCATTCCCTTCCATTCCATTCTATTCCATTGAATTCCATTCCATTCCATTGCATTCCATTCCATTCCATTCCATTCCATTCCGTTTTACTCTGATTGACTCCATTCCATTCCATTCCATTCCATTCCATTCCATTCCTTTCCATTCCATTCGATTCCATTCCATTCCATTCCATTCCATGCCATTCCATTCCAATACATTCCATTCTACTCTGGTTGATTCCATTCCATTCCATTCCATTCCATTCCATTCGTCTCCATTCGATTCCATTCGATTCCATTCCATTCTATTCCATTGAATTCCATTCCATTCCATTCCATTCCATTCCATTCCATTCTATTCCATTCCATTCCATTCCATTCCATTCCGTTCTACTCGGGTTGATTCCATTCCATTCCATTCCATTCCATTCCATTCCATTCCATTCCATTCCATTCCATTCCATTCCACTCCATTCCATTCGATTCCATTCGATTCCATTCCATTCCATTCCATTCCATTCCATTCCAATCCATTCCATTCTACTCGGGTTGATTCCATTCCATTCCATTCCACTCCAATCCATTCCATTCCATTCCATTCCATTCCATTGCATTCCATTCGATTCCATTCGACTCCATTCCATTCGATTCCATTCGAGATCATTCGATTCCATTCCATCCCATTCCATTCCATTCCATTCCATTCCGTTCTACTCGGGTTGATTCCATTCCATTCCATTCCATTCCATTCCATTCCATTCCATTCCATTCGATTCAATTCGAGTCCATTCCATTCCATTCCATTCCAATCCATTCCATTCTACTCGGGTTGATTCCATTCCATTCCATTCCATTCCATTCCACTCCATTCCATTCCATTCCACTCGATTCCATTCCATTCTTTCCATTCCATTCCAATCCATTCCATTCTACTCCGGTGGATTCCATTCCATTCCATTCCATTCCATTCCATTCCATTCCATTCCATTCCATTCCATTCCATTCCATTCGATTCCATTCCATTCCATTCCATTCCATTCCATTCCATTCCATTCCATTCCATTCCATTCCGTTCTAGTCAGGTTGATTCCATTCTATTCCATTCCATTACATTCCATTCCATTCCATTCCATTCCATTCCATTCCATTTCATTCCATTCTATTCCACTCCATTCTACTCCATTGAATTCCATTCCATTCCATTCTATTCCATTCCATTCCATTCCTTTCCATTCCATTTAGTTCTACTCGGGTTGATTCCATTCCATTCCATTCCATTCCATTCCATTCCATTCTATTCCATTCCATTCCATTCCATTCCATTCCATTCCATTCTACTTGGGTTCATTCCATTATATTCCATTCCAATCCATTCGATTCCATTCGATTCCATTCCATTCCATTCCATTCCATTCTGTTCTACTCGGGTTGATTCCACTCCATTCCATTCCATTCCATTCCATTCTATTCCATTCCATTCCATTCGATTCCATTCTATTCCATTCGATTCCATTCCATTCCATTTCATTTTATTCCATTCCATTCCATATCATTCTATTCCATTGAATTCCATTCCATTCCATTCCATTCCATTCCGTTCTACTCTGATTGATTCCATTCCATTCCATTCCATTCCATTCCATTCCATTCCATTCCATTCCATTCCATTCCATTCGTCTCCATTCGATTCCATTCCATTCCATTCCATTCTATTCCATTGAATTCCATTGAATTCCATTCCATTCCATTCCATTCCATTCCATTCCATTCCATTCCGTTCTACTCGTGTTGATTCCACTCCATTCCATTCCATTCCATTCCATTCCATTCCATTCCATTCCATTCTTCTCCATTCGATTCCATTCGATTCCATTCCATTCTATTCCATTGAATTCCATTCCATTCCATTCCATTCCGTTCCATTCCATTCCATTCCATTCCATTCCATTCCATTCCATTCCATTCCATTCCATTCCATTCCGTTCTACTCGGGTTGATTCCATTCCATTCCATTCCATTCCATTCCATTCCATTCCACTCCATTCCATTCGATTCCATTCGATTCGATTCCATTCCATTCCATTCCATTCCAATCCATTCCATTCTACTAGGGCTGATTCCATTCCATTCCATTCCATTCCATCCCATTCCAATCCATTCCATTCCATTCCATTCTACTCGGGTTGATTCCATTCCATTCCATTTCATTCCATTCCATTCCATTCCATTCCATTCCATTCCATTCGATTCCATTCCATTCCATTCCATTCCAATCCATTCCATTCTACTCGGGTTGATTCCATTCCATTCCATTCCATTCCATTCCATTCCATTCCATTCCATTCGATTCCACTCGATTCCATTCCATTCTTTCCATTCCATTCCAATCCATTCCATTCTACTCGGGTGGATTCCATTCCGTTCCATTCCATTCCATTCCATTCCATTCCATTCCATTCCATTCCATTCCATTCCATTCCTCTCCATTCGATTCCATTCCATTCCATTCCATTCCATTCCATTCCATTCCATTCCATTCCATTCCATTCCGTTCCATTCCATTCCATTCTATTCCATTCCATTCTACTCCATTGAATTCCATTCCATTCCATTCTATTCCATTCCATTCCATTCCTTTCCATTCCGTTTAGTTCTACTCGGGTTGATTCCATTCCATTCCATTGCATTCCATTCCATTCCATTCCATTCCATTCCATTCCATTACTTTCCATTCCATTCCATTCCAATCCATTCCATTCTACTCGGGTTGACTCCATTCCATTCCATTCCATTCCATTCCATTCCATTCCATTCCATTATAATCCATTCCATTCCATTCGATTCCGTTCGATTCCATTCCATTCCATTCCATTCCATTCCATTCAATTCCATTCGATTCCATTCGATTCCATTCCATTCCATTCCATTCCAATCCATTCCATTCTACTCGGGTTGATTCCATTCCATTCCATTCCATTCCATTCCATTCCATTCCATTCCATTCCATTCCATTCCATTCCATTCTATTCCTTTCGATTCCATTCCATTCCATTAAATTCCATTCCATTCCATTCCATTCCATTCCATTCCATTCCGTTCTACTCGGATTGATTCCACTCCATTCCTTTCCATTCCATTCCATACCATTCCATTCCATTCCATTATAATCCATTCCATTCCATTCGATTCCGTTCGATTCCATTCCATTCCATTCCATTCCATTCCATTCAATTCCATTCTATTCCATTCGATTCCATTCCATTCCATTCCATTCCAATCCATTCCATTCTACTCGGGTTGATTCCATTCCATTCCATTCCATTCCATTCCATTCCATTCCATTCCATTCCATTCCATTCTATTCCTTTCGATTCCATTCCATTCCATTCCATTCCATTCCATTCGATTCCATTCGATTCCATTCCATTCCATTCCATTCCATTTCATTCCAAACCATTCCATTCTACTCGGGTTCATCATTCCATTCCATTCCATTCCATTCCATTCCATTCCACTCGGGGTCTTTCCATTCCATTGCATTCAATTCCATTCCATTCCATTCCATTCCATTCCATTCCATTCCGTTCTACTCAGGTTGATTTCCATTCCATTCCATTCCATTCCATTCCATTCCATTCCATTCCACTCCATTCCATTCCGTTCTATTCGGGTTGATTCCATTCCATTCCATTCCATTCCATTCCATTCTATTCCATTCCGTTCTACTCGGCTTGAATCCATTGAGTTCCGTTCCGTTCCGTTCCGTCCCGACACGTCCCGTCCCGTCCGGTCTCGTCCCGTCCCATCCCGTCCCGTCCCGTCCCGTGCCGTTGTACTCGGGTTGATTCCATTCCACTCCGTTCCGTTCATTTCCGTTCCGTTCCATTCAGTTCCACGCGGGTTGATTCAATTCCATTCTATTCTATTCCATTCCATTCCATTCCATTCCATTCCATTCCATTCCATTCTACTCGGGTTGATTCCATGCCGTTCCGTTCCGTTCCATTGCGTCCCATCCCGACGCCTCCCGTCCCGTCCCGTCCCGTCAAATTACGTTCCGTTCTGATCGGGTTGATTCCGTTCCATTCCGTTCCGTTCCTTTCCGTTCCGTTCCATTCCGTTACACGCGGGTTGATTCAATTCCATTCTATTACATTGAATTCCATTCCATTCCATTCCATTCCATTCTACTCGGATTGATTGCATTCCATTCCATTCCATTCCAGTCCATTCCAATCCATTCCATTCTACTCGGGTTGATTCCATTCCATTCCATTCCATTCCATTCCATTCCATTCCATTCCACTCGGGCTCATTCCATTCAATTCCATTCCATTCCATTCCATTGCATTCCATTCCATTCCATTCCATTCCATTCCATTCCATTCCATTCCGTTCTACTCGGGTTGATTTCCATTCCATTCCATTCCATTCCATTCCACTCCATTCCATTCCATTCCATTCCATTCCATTCCATTCCATTCCATTCAATTCCTTTCCATTTATTCCATTCCGTTCTACTCGGGTTGATTCCATTGAGTTTGGTTACGTTCCGTTCCGTCCCATCCCGTCCCGTCCCGTCCCGTTCCGTTTTACTCGGGTTGATTCCTTTGCATTCCGTTCCGCTCGTTTCCATTCTTTTCCTTTCCGTTCCTCGCGGGTTGGTTCAATTCCATTCTATTCTATTCTATTCCTTTCCATTCCATTCCATTCTACTCGGGTTGATTCCATGCCGTTCCATTCCGTTCCATTCCGTCCCATCCCGACCCGTCCCATCCCGTCCCGTCCCGTCCCATCCCGTTCCGTTCCACATGGGTTGATTCAATTCCTTTCGGTTACATTGAATTCCATTCCATTCCATTCTACTCGGATTGATTCCATTCCATTCCATTCCATTCCGTTCCATTCCATTCCATTCCATTCCATTCCATTCCATTCCATTCCTTTCCATTCCAATCCATTCCATTCTACTCGGGTTGATTCCATTCTATTCCAATCCATTCCATTCCATTCCATTCCATTCCATTCCATTCCATTCCATTCCATTCAGTTTCATTCCATTCCATTCCATTCCATTCCATTCCTTTCCATTCCATTCCATTCCATTCCATTCTATTCCATTACATTCTGCTACATTGAATTCCATTCCATTCCAATCAATTCCATTCCATTCCATTCCTTTGCATTCCATTTACTTCTACTCGGGTTGATTCCATTCAATACCATTCCATTCCATTCCATTCCATTCCATTCCATTCCATTCCATTGCATTCCATTCCATTCCATTCCATTACTTTCCATTCCATTCCATTCCAATCCATTCCATTCTACTCGGGTTGACTCCATTCCATTCCATTCCATTCCATTCCATTCCATTCCATTCCATTCCATTCCATTCCATTCCATTCCATTCCATTATATTCCATTCTATTCCATTCGATTCCGTTCGATTCCATTCCATTCCATTCCATTCCATTCCATTCCATTCCATTCCATTCGATTCCATTCCATTCCATTCCATTCCATTCCATTCCATTCCATTCCATTCCATTCCATTCCAATCCATTCCATTCTACTCGGGTTGATTCCATTCCATTCCATTCCATTCCATTCCATTCCATTCCATTCCATTCCATTCCATTCCTTTCCATTCCAACAAATTCCGTTCTACTCGGGTTGATTCCATTCCATTCCATTCCATTCCATTCCATTCCATTCCATTCCATTCCATTCCATTCCATTCCATTCCACTCCATTCCATTCCATTTCATTCCAAACCGTTCCATTCTACTCGGGTTCATCATTCCATTCCATTCCATTCCATTCCATTCCATTCCATTCCATTCCATTCCGTTCTACTCAGGTTGATTTCCATTCCATTCCATTCCATTCCATTCCATTCCATTCCATTCCATTCCATTCCATTCCATTCCATTCCATTCTATTCCTTTCCGTTCTACTCGGCTTGAATCCATTGAGTTCCATTCCGTTCCGTTCCGTCCCAACACGTCCCGTCCCGTCCCGTCCCGTCCCGTCCCTTCCCGTCCCGTCCCGTGCCGTTGTACTCGGGTTGATTCCGTTCCACTCCGTTCCGTTCCTTTCCGTTCCGTTCCATTCAGTTCCACGCGGGTTGATTCAATTCCATTCTATTCTATTCCATTCCATTCCATTCCATTCCATTCCATTCCATTCCATTCCATTCCATTTTACTCGGGTTGATTCCATGCCGTTCCGTTGCGTTCCATTCTGTCCCATCCCGACGCGTCCCGTCCCGTCCCGTCCCGTCCCATTCCGTTCCATTCTGATCGGGTTGATTCCGTTCCATTCCTTTCCGTTCCTTTCCGTTCCATTCCATTCCGTTACACGCGGGTTGATTCAATTCCATTCTATTACATTGAATTCCATTCCATTCCATTCCATTCCATTCTACTCGGATTGATTGCATTCCATTCCATTCCATTCCAGTCCATTCCAATCCATTCCATTCTACTCGGGTTGATTCCATTCCATTCCATTCCATTCCATTCCATTCCATTGCGTTCCATTCGATTCGATTCCATTCCATTCCTTTCCATTCCATTCCAATCCATTCCATTCTACTTGGGTTGATTCCATTCCATTCCATTCCATTCGATTCCATTCGATTCCATTCCATTCCATTCCATTCCATTCCATTCCATTCCATTCTGTACTACTCGGGTTGATTCCACTCCATTCCATTCCATTCCATTCCATTCTATTCCATTCCATTCCATTCGATTCCATTCTATTCCATTCGATTCCATTCCATTCCATTTCATTTTATTCCATTCCATTCCATTCCATTCTATTCCTTTGAATTCCATTCCATTCCATTCCATTCCATTCAATTCCATTCCATTCCATTCCTTTCCATTCCAATCCATTCCATTCTACTCGGGTTGATTCCATTCCATTCCATTCCATTCGATTCCATTCGATTCCATTCCATTCCATTCCATTCCATTCCATTCCGTTCTACTCGGGTTGATTCCATTCTATTCCATTCCATTCCGTTCGATTCCATTCGATTCCATTCAATTCCATTCCATTCCATTCCATTCCCTTCCATTCCATTCTATTCCATTGAATTCCATACCATTCCATTGCATTCCATTCCATTCCATTCCATTCCATTCCGTTCTACTCGGGTTGATTCCATTCTATTCCATTCCATTCCGTTCGATTCCATTCGATTCCATTCAATTCCATTCCATTCCATTCCATTCCCTTCCATTCCATTCTATTCCATTGAATTCCATACCATTCCATTGCATTCCATTCCATTCCATTCCATTCCATTCCGTTTTACTCTGATTGACTCCATTCCATTCCATTCCATTCCATTCCATTCCATTCCATTCCATTCCATTCCATTCCATTCGATTCCATTCCATTCCATTCCATTCCATGCCATTCCATTCCAATACATTCCATTCTACTCTGGTTGATTCCATTCCATTCCATTCCATTCCATTCCATTCGTCTCCATTCGATTCCATTCGATTCCATTCCATTCTATTCCATTGAATTCCATTCCATTCCATTCCATTCCATTCCATTCCATTCCATTCCATTCCATTCCATTCCATTCCATTCCATTCCATTCCGTTCTACTCGGGTTGATTCCATTCCATTCCATTCGATTCCATTCCATTCCATTCCATTCAAAACTCCATTCCATTCGATTCCATTCGATTCCATTCCATTCCATTCCATTCCATTCCAATCCATTCCATTCTACTCGGGTTGATTCCATTCCATTCCATTCCATTCCATTCCATTCCATTCCATTCCATTCCATTCCATTGCATTCCATTCGATTCCATTCGATTCCATTCCATTCGATTCCATTCGAGATCATTCGATTCCATTCCATCCCATTCCATTCCATTCCATTCCATTCCGTTCTACTCGGGTTGATTCCATTCCATTCCATTTCATTCCATTCCATTCCATTCCATTCCATTCGATTCCATTCGATTCCATTCCATTCCATTCCATTCCAATCCATTCCATTCTACTCGGGTTGATTCCATTCCATTCCATTCCATTCCATTCCATTCCATTCCATTCCATTCCATTCCACTCGATTCCATTCCATTCTTTCCATTCCATTCCAATCCATTCCATTCTACTCGGGTGGGTTCCATTCAATTCCATTCCATTCCATTCCATTCCATTCCATTCCATTCCGTTCTAGTCGGGTTGATTCCATTCTATTAAATTCCATTCCATTCCATTCCATTCCATTCCATTCCATTCCATTCCATTCTATTCCACTCCATTCTACTCCATTGAATTCCATTCCATTCCATTCTATTCCATTCCATTCCATTCCTTTCCATTCCATTTAGTTCTACTCGGGTTGATTCCATTCCATTCCATTCCATTCCATTCCATTCCATTCCATTCCATTCCATTCCATTCCATTCCATTCCATTCCATTCCATTCCATTCCATTCCATTCCATTCCATTGCATTCCATTCCATTCCATTCGATTCCATTCCATTCCATTCCATTCCATTCCATTCCATTCAATTCCATTCCATTCCATTCCATTCCGTTCCCCTCGGGTTGATACCATTCTATTCCATTCCATTCCATTCGATTCCATTCGATATCATTCGATTCCATTCCATCCCATTCCATTCCATTCCATTCCATTCCGTTCTTCTTGGGTTGATTCCATTCCATTCCACTTCATTCCATTCCATTCCATTCCACTCGATTCCATTCCATTCTTTCCATTCCATTCCAATCCATTCCATTCTGCTCGGGTGGATTCGATTCCATTCCATTCCATTCCATTCCATTCCATTCCATTCCGTTCGATTCCATTCCATTCGATTCCATTCCATTCCATTCCATTCCATTCCATTCCATTCCATTCCATTCCATTCCATTCCGTTCTAGTCGGGTTGATTCCATTCTATTCCATTCCATTCCATTCCATTGCATTCCATTCCATTCCATTCCATTCCATTCCATTCTATTCCACTCCATTCTACTCCACTGAATTCCATTCCATTCCATTCTGTTCCATTCCATTCCATTCCTTTCCATTCCATTTAGTTCTACTCGGGTTGATTCCATTCCATTCCATTCCATTCCATTCCATTCCATTCCATTCCATTCCATTCCATTCCATTCCATTCCATTCCATTCCATTCCATTCCATTCCATTCCATTCCATTCCGTTCCACTCGGGTTGATTCCATTCTATTCCATTCCATTCCATTCCATTCCATTCCATTCCATTCCATTCAATTCCATTCCATTCCATTCCATTATTTTCCATTCCATTCCAATCCATTCCATTCTATTCGGGTGGATTCCATTCCATTCCATTCCATTCCATTCCATTCCATTCCATTCCATTCCATTCCTTTCCATTCCATTTAGTTGTACTCGGGTTGATTCCATTCCATTCCATTCCATTCCATTCCATTCCATTCCATTCCATTCCATTCAATTCAATTCCATTCCATTCCATTCCATTCCATTCCAATCCATTCTATTCTACTCGGGTTGACTCCATTCCATTCCATTCCACTCCATTCCATTCCGTTATATTCCATTCTATTCCATTCGATTCCGTTCGATTCCATTCCATTCCATTCCATTCCATTCCATTCCATTCCATTCCATTCCATTCCATTCCATTCCATTCCCTTCCATTCCATTCCATTCCAATCCATTCCATTCCATTCCATTCCATTCCATTCCATTCCATTCCTTTCTATTCCATTCCATTCTATTCCATTCCATTCCATTCCATTCCATTCCATTCCATTCCATTCCATTCCGTTCTACTCGGGTTGATTCCACTCCATTCCATTCCCTTCCATTCCATTCCATTCCATTCCATTCCATTCCATTCCATTCCTTTCCATTCCAACCCATTCCGTTCTAGTCGGGTTGATTCCATTGCATTCCATTGCATTCCATTCCATTCCATTCCATTCCATTCCATTCCATTCCATTCCATTCCATTCCATTCTATTCCATTCCATTCTACTCCATTGAATTCCATTCCATTCCTTTCCATTCCATTCCATTCCATTCCTTTCCAATCCATTTAGTTCTACTCGGGTTGATTCCATTCCATTCCATTCCATTCCATTCGATTCCCTTCCATTCCATTCCATTCCATTCCATTCCTTTCCATTCCATTCCATTCGATTCCATTCCATTCCATTCCATTCCATTTCATTCCAAACCGTTCCATTCTACTCGGATTCATCATTCCATTCCATTCCATTCCACTCGGGTTCATTCCATTCCATTCCATTCCATTCCATTCCATTCCGTTCTACTCAGGTTGATTTCCATTCCATTCCATTCCATTCCATTCCATTCCATTCCATTCCATTCCATTCCATTCCATTCCATTCCATTCCATTCTATTCCATTCCGTTCTACTCGGCTTGAATCCATTGAGTTCCGTTCCGTTCCGTTCCATCCCGACACGTCCCGTCCCGTCCCGTCCCGTCCCGTCCCGTCCCGTCCCGTCCCGTCCCGTGCCGTTGTACTCGGGTTGATTCCATTCCACTCCGTTCCGTTCCTTTCCGTTCCCTTCCATTCAGTTCCACGCGGGTTGATTCAATTCCATTCTATTCTATTCCATTCCATTCCATTCCATTCCATTCCATTCCATTCCATTTTCCTCGGGTTGATTCCATGCCGTTTCGTTCCGTTCCATTCCGTTCCGTTCTGATCGGGTTGATTCCGTTCCATTCCATTCCGTTCCTTTCCGTTCCATTCCATTCCGTTACACGCGGGTTGATTCAATTCCATTCTATTACATTGAATTCTATTCCATTCCATTCCATTCCATTCTACTCGGATTGATTGCATTCCATTCCATTCCATTCCAGTCCATTCCAATCCATTCCATTCTACTCGGGTTAATTCCATTCCATTCCATTCCATTCCATTCCATTCCATTCCATTCCATTCCATTCCATTGCGTTCCATTCGATTCGATTCCATTCCATTCCATTCCATTCCATTCCAATCCATTCCATTCTACTTGGGTTCATTCCATTCCATTCCATTCCATTACATTCTATTCCATTTGATTCCATTCCATTCCATTCCATTCCATTCCATTCCATTCTGTTCTACTCGGGTTGATTCCACTCGATTCCATTCCATTCCATTCCATTCTATTCCATTCCATTCCATTCGATTCCATTCTATTCCATTCGATTCCATTCCATTCCATTTCATTTTATTCCATTCTATTCCATTCCATTCAATTCCATTGAATTCCATTCCATTCCATTCCATTCCATTCCATTCCATTCCATTCCATTCCATTCCATTCCGTTCTACTCGGGGTGATTCCACTCCATTCCATTCCATTCCATTCCATTCCATTCCATTCCATTCCATTCCATTCCACTCGGGTTGAGCATTCCATTCGATTCCATTCCATTCCATTCCATTCCATTCCATTCCATTCCACTCGGGCTCATTCCATTCCATTCCGTTCCATTCCATTCCATTCCATTCCATTCCATTCCATTCCATTCCATTCCGTTCTACTCGGGTTGATTTCCATTCCATTCCATTCCATTCCATTCCATTCCACTCCATTCCATTCCATTCCATTCCATTCCATTCCATTCCATTCCTTTCCATTTATTCCATTCCGTTCTACTCGGGTTGATTCCATTGAGTTTGGTTCCGTTCCGTTCCGTCCCGTCCCGTCCCGTCCCGTCCCGTTCCGTTTTACTCGGGTTGATTCCTTTGCATTCCGTTCCGCTCGTTTCCATTCTGTTCCATTCCGTTCCACGCGGGTTGGTTCAATTCCATTCTATTCTATTCTATTCCTTTCCATTCCATTCCAATCTACTCGGGTTGATTCCATGCCGTTCCATTCCGTTCCATTCCGTCCCATTCCGACCCGTCCCATCCCGTCCCTTCCCGTCCCATCCCGTTCCGTTCCACATGGGTTGATTCAATTCCTTTCGGTTACATTGAATTCCATTCCATTCCATTCTACTCGGATTGATTCCATTCCATTCCATTGCATTCCATTCCATTCCATTCCATTCCATTCCATTCCATTCCATTCCATTCCAATCCATTCCATTCTACTCGGGTTGATTCCATTCCATTCCATTCCATTCCATTCCATTCCATTCCATTCCATTCCATTCCATTCCATTCCATTCCATTCAGTTTCATTCCATTCCATTCCATTGCATTCCATTCCATTCCATTCCATTCCATTCGATTCCATTCCATTCCATTCCATTCCATTCCGTTCTAGTCGGGTTGATTCCATTCTATTCCATTCCATTCCATTCCATTCCATTCTATTCCATTCCATTCTACTCCATTGAATTCCATTCCATTCCATTCTATTCCATTCCATTCCATTCCTTTCCATTCCATTTAGTTCTACTCTGGTTGACTCCATTCCATTCCATTCCATTCCATTATATTGCATTCTATTCCATTCGATTCCGTTTGATTCCATTCCATTCCTTTCCATTCCATTCCATTCCATTACATTCCATTCCATTCGATTCCATTCCATTCCATTCGATTCCATTCCATTCCATTCCATTCCATTCCATTCCATTCCATTCCAATCCATTCCATTCTACTCGGGTTGATTCCATTCCATTCCATTCCATTCCATTCCATTCCATTCCATTCCATTCCATTCCATTCCTTTCTATTCCATTCCATTCCATTCCATTCCATTCCATTCCATTCCATTCCATTCCATTCCGTTCTAATCGGTTTGATTCCACTCCATTCCTTTCCATTCCATTCCATTCCATTCCAATTCTTTCCTTTCCATTCCAACCCATTCCGTTCTACTCGGGTTGATTCCATTCCATTCCATTCCATTCCATTCCATTCCATTCCATTCCATTCCATTCCATTCCATTCCATTCCATTCGATTCCATTCGATTCCATTCCATTCCATTCCATTCCATTTCATTCCAAACCATTCCATTCTACTCGGGTTCATCATTCCATTCCATTCCATTCCATTCCACTCGGGTTCATTCCATTCAATTCCATTCCATTCCATTCCATTCCATTCCATTCCGTTCTACTCGGGTTGATTCCACTCCATTCCATTCCCTTCCATTCCATTCCATTCCATTCCATTCCATTCCATTCCATTCCTTTCCATTCCAACCCATTCCTTTCTACTCGGGTTGATTCCATTCCATTCCATTCCATTCCATTCCATTCCATTCCATTCCATTCCATTCCATTCCATTCCATTCCATTCCATTCCATTCCATTCCATTCCATTCCATTCCATTCCATTCTATTCCTTTCCGTTCTACTCGGCTTGAATCCATTGAGTTCCATTCCGTTCCGTTCCGTCCCAACACGTCCCGTCCCGTCCCGTCCCGTCCCGTCCCTTCCCGTCCCGTCCCGTGCCGTTGTACTCGGGTTGATTCCGTTCCACTCCGTTCCGTTCCTTTCCGTTCCGTTCCATTCAGTTCCACGCGGGTTGATTCAATTCCATTCTATTCTATTCCATTCCATTCCATTCCATTCCATTCCATTCCATTCCATTCCATTCCATTTTACTCGGGTTGATTCCATGCCGTTCCGTTGCGTTCCATTCTGTCCCATCCCGACGCGTCCCGTCCCGTCCCGTCCCGTCCCATTCCGTTCCATTCTGATCGGGTTGATTCCGTTCCATTCCTTTCCGTTCCTTTCCGTTCCATTCCATTCCGTTACACGCGGGTTGATTCAATTCCATTCTATTACATTGAATTCCATTCCATTCCATTCCATTCCATTCTACTCGGATTGATTGCATTCCATTCCATTCCATTCCAGTCCATTCCAATCCATTCCATTCTACTCGGGTTGATTCCATTCCATTCCATTCCATTCCATTCCATTCCATTGCGTTCCATTCGATTCGATTCCATTCCATTCCTTTCCATTCCATTCCAATCCATTCCATTCTACTTGGGTTGATTCCATTCCATTCCATTCCATTCGATTCCATTCGATTCCATTCCATTCCATTCCATTCCATTCCATTCCATTCCATTCTGTACTACTCGGGTTGATTCCACTCCATTCCATTCCATTCCATTCCATTCTATTCCATTCCATTCCATTCGATTCCATTCTATTCCATTCGATTCCATTCCATTCCATTTCATTTTATTCCATTCCATTCCATTCCATTCTATTCCTTTGAATTCCATTCCATTCCATTCCATTCCATTCAATTCCATTCCATTCCATTCCTTTCCATTCCAATCCATTCCATTCTACTCGGGTTGATTCCATTCCATTCCATTCCATTCGATTCCATTCGATTCCATTCCATTCCATTCCATTCCATTCCATTCCGTTCTACTCGGGTTGATTCCATTCTATTCCATTCCATTCCGTTCGATTCCATTCGATTCCATTCAATTCCATTCCATTCCATTCCATTCCCTTCCATTCCATTCTATTCCATTGAATTCCATACCATTCCATTGCATTCCATTCCATTCCATTCCATTCCATTCCGTTCTACTCGGGTTGATTCCATTCTATTCCATTCCATTCCGTTCGATTCCATTCGATTCCATTCAATTCCATTCCATTCCATTCCATTCCCTTCCATTCCATTCTATTCCATTGAATTCCATACCATTCCATTGCATTCCATTCCATTCCATTCCATTCCATTCCGTTTTACTCTGATTGACTCCATTCCATTCCATTCCATTCCATTCCATTCCATTCCATTCCATTCCATTCCATTCCATTCGATTCCATTCCATTCCATTCCATTCCATGCCATTCCATTCCAATACATTCCATTCTACTCTGGTTGATTCCATTCCATTCCATTCCATTCCATTCCATTCGTCTCCATTCGATTCCATTCGATTCCATTCCATTCTATTCCATTGAATTCCATTCCATTCCATTCCATTCCATTCCATTCCATTCCATTCCATTCCATTCCATTCCATTCCATTCCATTCCGTTCTACTCGGGTTGATTCCATTCCATTCCATTCGATTCCATTCCATTCCATTCCATTCAAAACTCCATTCCATTCGATTCCATTCGATTCCATTCCATTCCATTCCATTCCATTCCAATCCATTCCATTCTACTCGGGTTGATTCCATTCCATTCCATTCCATTCCATTCCATTCCATTCCATTCCATTCCATTCCATTGCATTCCATTCGATTCCATTCGATTCCATTCCATTCGATTCCATTCGAGATCATTCGATTCCATTCCATCCCATTCCATTCCATTCCATTCCATTCCGTTCTACTCGGGTTGATTCCATTCCATTCCATTTCATTCCATTCCATTCCATTCCATTCCATTCGATTCCATTCGATTCCATTCCATTCCATTCCATTCCAATCCATTCCATTCTACTCGGGTTGATTCCATTCCATTCCATTCCATTCCATTCCATTCCATTCCATTCCATTCCATTCCACTCGATTCCATTCCATTCTTTCCATTCCATTCCAATCCATTCCATTCTACTCGGGTGGGTTCCATTCAATTCCATTCCATTCCATTCCATTCCATTCCATTCCATTCCGTTCTAGTCGGGTTGATTCCATTCTATTCCATTCCATTCCATTCCATTCCATTCCATTCCATTCCATTCCATTCCATTCCATTCTATTCCACTCCATTCTACTCCATTGAATTCCATTCCATTCCATTCTATTCCATTCCATTCCATTCCTTTCCATTCCATTTAGTTCTACTCGGGTTGATTCCATTCCATTCCATTCCATTCCATTCCATTCCATTCCATTCCATTCCATTCCATTCCATTCCATTCCATTCCATTCCATTGCATTCCATTCCATTCCATTCGATTCCATTCCATTCCATTCCATTCCATTCCATTCCATTCAATTCCATTCCATTCCATTCCATTCCGTTCCCCTCGGGTTGATACCATTCTATTCCATTCCATTCCATTCGATTCCATTCGATATCATTCGATTCCATTCCATCCCATTCCATTCCATTCCATTCCATTCCGTTCTTCTTGGGTTGATTCCATTCCATTCCACTTCATTCCATTCCATTCCATTCCACTCGATTCCATTCCATTCTTTCCATTCCATTCCAATCCATTCCATTCTGCTCGGGTGGATTCGATTCCATTCCATTCCATTCCATTCCATTCCATTCCATTCCGTTCGATTCCATTCCATTCGATTCCATTCCATTCCATTCCATTCCATTCCATTCCATTCCATTCCATTCCATTCCATTCCGTTCTAGTCGGGTTGATTCCATTCTATTCCATTCCATTCCATTCCATTGCATTCCATTCCATTCCATTCCATTCCATTCCATTCTATTCCACTCCATTCTACTCCACTGAATTCCATTCCATTCCATTCTGTTCCATTCCATTCCATTCCTTTCCATTCCATTTAGTTCTACTCGGGTTGATTCCATTCCATTCCATTCCATTCCATTCCATTCCATTCCATTCCATTCCATTCCATTCCATTCCATTCCATTCCATTCCATTCCATTCCATTCCATTCCATTCCATTCCGTTCCACTCGGGTTGATTCCATTCTATTCCATTCCATTCCATTCCATTCCATTCCATTCCATTCCATTCAATTCCATTCCATTCCATTCCATTATTTTCCATTCCATTCCAATCCATTCCATTCTATTCGGGTGGATTCCATTCCATTCCATTCCATTCCATTCCATTCCATTCCATTCCATTCCATTCCTTTCCATTCCATTTAGTTGTACTCGGGTTGATTCCATTCCATTCCATTCCATTCCATTCCATTCCATTCCATTCCATTCCATTCAATTCAATTCCATTCCATTCCATTCCATTCCATTCCAATCCATTCTATTCTACTCGGGTTGACTCCATTCCATTCCATTCCACTCCATTCCATTCCGTTATATTCCATTCTATTCCATTCGATTCCGTTCGATTCCATTCCATTCCATTCCATTCCATTCCATTCCATTCCATTCCATTCCATTCCATTCCATTCCATTCCCTTCCATTCCATTCCATTCCAATCCATTCCATTCCATTCCATTCCATTCCATTCCATTCCATTCCTTTCTATTCCATTCCATTCTATTCCATTCCATTCCATTCCATTCCATTCCATTCCATTCCATTCCATTCCGTTCTACTCGGGTTGATTCCACTCCATTCCATTCCCTTCCATTCCATTCCATTCCATTCCATTCCATTCCATTCCATTCCTTTCCATTCCAACCCATTCCGTTCTAGTCGGGTTGATTCCATTGCATTCCATTGCATTCCATTCCATTCCATTCCATTCCATTCCATTCCATTCCATTCCATTCCATTCCATTCTATTCCATTCCATTCTACTCCATTGAATTCCATTCCATTCCTTTCCATTCCATTCCATTCCATTCCTTTCCAATCCATTTAGTTCTACTCGGGTTGATTCCATTCCATTCCATTCCATTCCATTCGATTCCCTTCCATTCCATTCCATTCCATTCCATTCCTTTCCATTCCATTCCATTCGATTCCATTCCATTCCATTCCATTCCATTTCATTCCAAACCGTTCCATTCTACTCGGATTCATCATTCCATTCCATTCCATTCCACTCGGGTTCATTCCATTCCATTCCATTCCATTCCATTCCATTCCGTTCTACTCAGGTTGATTTCCATTCCATTCCATTCCATTCCATTCCATTCCATTCCATTCCATTCCATTCCATTCCATTCCATTCCATTCCATTCTATTCCATTCCGTTCTACTCGGCTTGAATCCATTGAGTTCCGTTCCGTTCCGTTCCATCCCGACACGTCCCGTCCCGTCCCGTCCCGTCCCGTCCCGTCCCGTCCCGTCCCGTCCCGTGCCGTTGTACTCGGGTTGATTCCATTCCACTCCGTTCCGTTCCTTTCCGTTCCCTTCCATTCAGTTCCACGCGGGTTGATTCAATTCCATTCTATTCTATTCCATTCCATTCCATTCCATTCCATTCCATTCCATTCCATTTTCCTCGGGTTGATTCCATGCCGTTTCGTTCCGTTCCATTCCGTTCCGTTCTGATCGGGTTGATTCCGTTCCATTCCATTCCGTTCCTTTCCGTTCCATTCCATTCCGTTACACGCGGGTTGATTCAATTCCATTCTATTACATTGAATTCTATTCCATTCCATTCCATTCCATTCTACTCGGATTGATTGCATTCCATTCCATTCCATTCCAGTCCATTCCAATCCATTCCATTCTACTCGGGTTAATTCCATTCCATTCCATTCCATTCCATTCCATTCCATTCCATTCCATTCCATTCCATTGCGTTCCATTCGATTCGATTCCATTCCATTCCATTCCATTCCATTCCAATCCATTCCATTCTACTTGGGTTCATTCCATTCCATTCCATTCCATTACATTCTATTCCATTTGATTCCATTCCATTCCATTCCATTCCATTCCATTCCATTCTGTTCTACTCGGGTTGATTCCACTCGATTCCATTCCATTCCATTCCATTCTATTCCATTCCATTCCATTCGATTCCATTCTATTCCATTCGATTCCATTCCATTCCATTTCATTTTATTCCATTCTATTCCATTCCATTCAATTCCATTGAATTCCATTCCATTCCATTCCATTCCATTCCATTCCATTCCATTCCATTCCATTCCATTCCATTCCATTCCGTTCTACTCGGGGTGATTCCACTCCATTCCATTCCATTCCATTCCATTCCATTCCATTCCATTCCATTCCATTCCACTCGGGTTGAGCATTCCATTCGATTCCATTCCATTCCATTCCATTCCATTCCATTCCATTCCACTCGGGCTCATTCCATTCCATTCCGTTCCATTCCATTCCATTCCATTCCATTCCATTCCATTCCATTCCATTCCGTTCTACTCGGGTTGATTTCCATTCCATTCCATTCCATTCCATTCCATTCCACTCCATTCCATTCCATTCCATTCCATTCCATTCCATTCCATTCCTTTCCATTTATTCCATTCCGTTCTACTCGGGTTGATTCCATTGAGTTTGGATCCGTTCCGTTCCGTCCCGTCCCGTCCCGTCCCGTCCCGTTCCGTTTTACTCGGGTTGATTCCTTTGCATTCCGTTCCGCTCGTTTCCATTCTGTTCCATTCCGTTCCACGCGGGTTGGTTCAATTCCATTCTATTCTATTCTATTCCTTTCCATTCCATTCCAATCTACTCGGGTTGATTCCATGCCGTTCCATTCCGTTCCATTCCGTCCCATTCCGACCCGTCCCATCCCGTCCCTTCCCGTCCCATCCCGTTCCGTTCCACATGGGTTGATTCAATTCCTTTCGGTTACATTGAATTCCATTCCATTCCATTCTACTCGGATTGATTCCATTCCATTCCATTGCATTCCATTCCATTCCATTCCATTCCATTCCATTCCATTCCATTCCATTCCAATCCATTCCATTCTACTCGGGTTGATTCCATTCCATTCCATTCCATTCCATTCCATTCCATTCCATTCCATTCCATTCCATTCCATTCCATTCCATTCAGTTTCATTCCATTCCATTCCATTGCATTCCATTCCATTCCATTCCATTCCATTCGATTCCATTCCATTCCATTCCATTCCATTCCGTTCTAGTCGGGTTGATTCCATTCTATTCCATTCCATTCCATTCCATTCCATTCTATTCCATTCCATTCTACTCCATTGAATTCCATTCCATTCCATTCTATTCCATTCCATTCCATTCCTTTCCATTCCATTTAGTTCTACTCTGGTTGACTCCATTCCATTCCATTCCATTCCATTATATTGCATTCTATTCCATTCGATTCCGTTTGATTCCATTCCATTCCTTTCCATTCCATTCCATTCCATTACATTCCATTCCATTCGATTCCATTCCATTCCATTCGATTCCATTCCATTCCATTCCATTCCATTCCATTCCATTCCATTCCAATCCATTCCATTCTACTCGGGTTGATTCCATTCCATTCCATTCCATTCCATTCCATTCCATTCCATTCCATTCCATTCCATTCCTTTCTATTCCATTCCATTCCATTCCATTCCATTCCATTCCATTCCATTCCATTCCATTCCGTTCTAATCGGTTTGATTCCACTCCATTCCTTTCCATTCCATTCCATTCCATTCCAATTCTTTCCTTTCCATTCCAACCCATTCCGTTCTACTCGGGTTGATTCCATTCCATTCCATTCCATTCCATTCCATTCCATTCCATTCCATTCCATTCCATTCCATTCCATTCCATTCGATTCCATTCGATTCCATTCCATTCCATTCCATTCCATTTCATTCCAAACCATTCCATTCTACTCGGGTTCATCATTCCATTCCATTCCATTCCATTCCACTCGGGTTCATTCCATTCAATTCCATTCCATTCCATTCCATTCCATTCCATTCCGTTCTACTCGGGTTGATTCCACTCCATTCCATTCCCTTCCATTCCATTCCATTCCATTCCATTCCATTCCATTCCATTCCTTTCCATTCCAACCCATTCCTTTCTACTCGGGTTGATTCCATTCCATTCCATTCCATTCCATTCCATTCCATTCCATTCCATTCCATTCCATTCCATTCCATTCCATTCCATTCCATTCCATTCCATTCCATTCCATTCTATTCCATTCCGTTCTACTCGGCTTGAATCCATTGAGTTCCGTTCCGTTCCGTTCCGTCCCGACACGTCCCGTCCCGTCCCGTCCCGTCCCGTCCCGTCCCGTGCCGTTGTACTCGGGTTGATTCCATTCCACTCCGTTCCGTTCCTTTCCGTTCCCTTCCATTCAGTTCCACGCGGGTTGATTCAATTCCATTCTATTCTATTCCATTCCATTCCATTCCATTCCATTCCATTCCATTCCATTCCATTCCATTCCATTTTCCTCGGGTTGATTCCATGCCGTTCCATTCCGTTCCATTCCGTTCCGTTCTGATCGGGTTGATTCCGTTCCATTCCATTCCGTTCCTTTCCATTCCATTCCACTCCGTTACACGCGGGTTGATTCAATTCCATTCTATTACATTGAATTCTATTCCATTCCATTCCATTCCATTCTACTCGGATTGATTGCATTCCATTCCATTCCATTCCAGTCCATTCCAATCCATTCCATTCGACGCGGGTTGATTCCATTCCATTCCAGTCCATTCCAATCCATTCCATTCTACTCGGGTTGATTCCATTCCATTCCATTCCATTCCATTCCATTCCATTCCATTCCATTCCATTCCATTCCATTCCATTCCATTGCGTTCCATTCGATTCGATTCCATTCCATTCCATTCCATTCCATTCCAATCCATTCCATTCTACTTGGGTTCATTCCATTCCATTCCATTCCATTCCATTCTATTCCATTCGATTCCATTCCATTCCATTCCATTCCATTCCATTCCATTCTGTTCTACTCGGGTTGATTCCACTCCATTCCATTCCATTCCATTCCATTCTATTCCATTCCATTCCATTCCATTCCATTCTATTCCATTCGATTCCATTCCATTCCATTTCATTTTATTCCATTCCATTCCATTCCATTCTATTCCATTGAATTCCATTCCATTCCATTCCATTCCATTCCATTGCATTCCATTCCATTCCATTCCATTCCATTCTATTCCGTTCTACTCGGGTTGATTCCACTCCATTCCATTCCATTCCATTCCATTCCATTCCATTCCATTCCATTCCATTCCATTCCATTCCACTCGGGTTGAGCATTCCATTCGATTCCATTCCATTCCATTCCATTCCATTCCACTCGGCCTCATTCCATTCCATTCCATTCCATTCCATTCCATTCCTGTCCATTCCATTCCATTCCATTCCATTCCATTCCGTTCTACTCGGGTTGATTTCCATTCCATTCCATTCCTTTCCATTCCACTCCATTCCATTCCATTCCATTCCATTCCACTCCATTCCATTCCATTCCATTCCATTCCATTCCATTCCATTCCATTCCATTCCATTCCATTCCTTTCCATTTATTCCATTCCGTTCTACTCGGGTTGATTCCATTGAGTTTGGTTCCGTTCCGTTCCGTCCCGTCCCGTCCCGTCCCGTCCCGTTCCGTTTTACTCGGGTTGATTCCTTTGCATTCCGTTCCGCTCGTTTCCATTCCGTTCCATTCCGTTCCACGCGTGTTGGTTCAATTCCATTCTATTCTATTCTATTCCTTTCCATTCCATTCCATTCTACTCGGGTTGATTCCATGCCGTTCCATTCCGTTCCATTCCGTCCCATTCCGACCCGTCCCATCCCGTCCCTTCCCATCCCATCCCGTTCCGTTCCACATGGGTTGATTCAATTCCTTTCGGTTACATTGAATTCCATTCCATTCCATTCTACTCGGATTGATTCCATTCCATTCCATTCCATTCCATTCCATTCCATTCCATTCCATTCCATTCCATTCCAATCCATTCCATTCTACTCGGGTTGATTCCATTCCATTCCATTCCATTCCATTCCATTCCATTCCATTCCATTCAGTTTCATTCCATTCCATTCCATTCCATTCCATTCCATTCCATTCCATTCCATTCCATTCCATTCGATTCCATTCCATTCCATTCCATTCCATTCCGTTCTAGTCGGGTTGATTCCATTCTATTCCATTCCATTCCATTCTATTCCATTCCATTCCATTCCATTCCATTCTATTCCATTCCATTCTACTCCATTGAATTCCATTCCATTCCATTCTATTCCATTCCATTCCATTCCTTTCCATTCCATTTAGTTCTACTCTTGTTGATTCCATTCCATTCCATTCCATTCCATTCCATTCCATTCCATACCATTCCATTCCATTACTTTCCATTCCATTCCATTCCAATCCATTCCATTCTACTCGGGTTGACTCCATTCCATTCCATTCCATTCCATTCCATTCCATTCCATTCCATTATATTCCATTCCATTCCATTCGATTCCGTTAGATTCCATTCCATTCCATTTGATTCCATTCCATTCCATTCGATTCAATTCCATTCCATTCCATTATATTCCATTCCATTCCATTCGATTCCGTTAGATTCCATTCCATTCCATTTGATTCCATTCCATTCCATTCGATTCCATTCCATTCCATTCCATTCCATTCCATTCCATTCCATTCCATTCCATTCCATTCCATTCCATTCCACTCCAATCAATTCCATTCTACACGGGTTGATTCCATTCCATTCCATTCCATTCCATTCCATTCCATTCCATTCCATTCCATTCCATTCCATTCCTTTCTATTCCATTCCATTCCATTCCATTCCATTCCATTCCATTCCATTCCATTCCATTCCATTCCTTTCCATTCCGTTCTACTCGGGTTGATTCCACTCCATTCCATTCCATTCCATTCCATACCATTCCATTCCATTCCATTCCATTCCATTCCATTCCATTCCACTCCATTCCATTCCATTCCATTCCGTTCTAGTTGGGTTGATTCCATTCTATTTCATTCCATTCCATTCCATTCCATTCCATTCCATTCCATTCCATTCCATTCCACTCCATTCTATTCCATTCCACTCTACTCCATTGAATTCCATTCCATTCCATTCCATTCCATTCCATTCCATTCCATTCCTTTCCATTCCACTTAGTTCTACTCGGGTTGATTCCATTCCATTCCATTCCATTCCATTCCATTCCATTCCATTACTTTCCATTCCATTCCATTCCAATCCATTCCATTCTACTCGGGTTGACTCCATTCCATTCCATTCCATTCCATTATATTGCATTCTATTCCATTCGATTCCGTTTGATTCCATTCCATTCCATTCCATTCCATTCCATTCCATTCCATTCCATTCGATTCCATTCCATTCCATTCGATTCCATTCCATTCCATTCCATTCCATTCCATTCCATTCCATTCCAATCCATTCCATTCTACTCGGGTTGATTCCATTCCATTCCATTCCATTCCATTCCATTCCATTCCGTTCTAATCGGTTTGATTCCACTCCATTCCATTCCATTCCATTCCATTCCATTCCATTCCATTCCATTCCATTCCATTCCATTCCACTCGATTCCATTCGATTCCATTCCATTCCATTCCATTCCATTTCATTCCAAACCATTCCATTCTACTCGGGTTCATCATTCCATTCCATTCCATTCCATTCCATTCCACTCGGGTTCTTTCCATTCCATTCCATTCCATTCCATTCCATTCCATTCCATTCCATTCCATTCCATTCTGTTCCATTCCGTTCCACTCGGGTTGATTCCATTCTATTCAATTCCATTCCATTCGATTCCATTTGATATCATTCGATTCCATTCCATCCCATTCCATTCCATTCCATTCCATTCCGTTCTACTCGGGGTGATTCCATTCCATTCCATTTCATTCCATTCCATTTCTTTCGATTCCATTCGATTCCATTCCATTCCATTCCATTCCAATCCATTCCATTCTACTCAGGTTGATTCCATTCCATACGATTCCATTCCATTCCATTCCATTCCATTTCATTCCATTCGATTCCACTCGATTCCATTCCATTCCTTTCCATTCCATTCCAATCCATTCCATTCTACTCGGGTGGATTCCATTCCATTCCATTCCATTCCATTCCGTTCCATTCCATTCCATTCCATTCCATTCCATTCCGTTCTAGTCGGGTTGATTCCTTTCCATTCCATTCCATTCCATTCCATTCCATTCCATTCCATTCCATTCCATTCCATTCCATTCCATTCCATTCCATTCTATTCCATTCCATTCTACTCCATTGAATTCCATTCCATTCCATTCCATTCCTTTCCATTCCATTTAGTTCTACTCGGGTTGATTCCATTCCATTCCATTCCATTCCATTCCATTCCATTCCATTCCATTACTTTCCATTCCATTCCATTCCAAACCATTCCATTAAATTCCATTCCATTCCATTCCATTCCATTCCATTCCATTCCTTTCCTTTCCATTCCGTTCTACTCGGGTTGATTCCACTCCATTCCATTCCATTCCATTCCATTCCATTACATTCCATTCCATTCCATTCCATTCCGTTCTAGTCGGGTTGATTCCATTCTATTCCATTCCATTCCATTCCATTCCATTCCATTCCATTCCATTCCATTCCATTCTATTCCATTCCACTCTACTCCATTGAATTCCATTCCATTCCATTCCATTCCATTCCTTTCCATTCCATTTAGTTCTACTCGGGTTGATTCCATTCCATTCCATTCCATTCCATTCCATTCCATTCCATTCCATTCCATTCCGTTCCACTCGGGTTGATTCCATTCTATTCCATTCCATTCCATTCCATTCCATTCCATTCCATTCCATTCAATTCCATTCCATTCCATTCCATTCCTTTCCATTCCATTCCAATCCATTCCATTCTATTCGGGTGGATTCCATTCCATTCCATTCCATTCCATTCCATTCCATTCCTTTCCATTCCATTTAGTTCTACTCGTGTTGATTCCATTCCATTCCATTCCATTCCATTCCATTCCATTCCATTCCATTCAATTCCATTCCATTCCATTCCATTCCTTTCCATTCCATTCCAATCCATTCCATTCTATTCGGGTGGATTCCATTCCATTCCATTCCATTCCATTCCATTCCATTCCATTCCATTCCATTCCATTCGATTCCATTCCATTCCATTCCATTCCATTCCATTCCGTTCCATTCCATTCCTTTCCATTCCATTCCATTCCGTTCTAGTCGGGTTGATTCCATTCCATTCCATTGCATTCCATTCCATTCCAT
Source organism: Gorilla gorilla gorilla (assembly GCF_029281585.2). Taxonomy (NCBI): domain Eukaryota; kingdom Metazoa; phylum Chordata; class Mammalia; order Primates; family Hominidae; genus Gorilla; species Gorilla gorilla. Next base: position 11,281,955 of record NC_073241.2, read on the forward strand.
TCCATTCCATTCCATTCCATTCCATTCCATTCCATTCCATTCCATTCCATTCCATTCTATTCCATTCCATTCTACTCCATTGAATTCCATTCCATTCCATTCCATTCCATTCCATTCCATTCCATTCCATTCCATTCCATTCCAATCCATTTAGTTCTACTCGGGTTGATTCCATTCCATTCCATTCCATTCCATTCCATTCCATTCCATTCCATTCCATTCCATTCCATTACTTTCCATTCCATTCCATTCCAATCCATTCTATTCTACTCGGGTTGACTCCATTCCATTCCATTCCACTCCATTCCATTCCGTTATATTCCATTCTATTCCATTCGATTCCGTTCGATTCCATTCCATTCCATTCCATTCCATTCCATTCCATTCCATTCCATTCGATTCCATTCCATTCCATTCGATTCCCTTCCATTCCATTCCATTCCATTCCATTCCATTCCTATCCATTCCATTCCATTCCATTCCATTCCATTCCATTCCATTCCATTCCAATCCATTCCATTCCATTCCATTCCATTCCATTCCATTCCATTCCTTTCTATTCCATTCCATTCGATTCCATTCCATTCCATTCCATTCCATTCCACTCCATTCGATTCCATTCCATTCCATTCCATTCCATTCCATTCCTTTCCAATCCATTTAGTTCTACTCGGGTTGATTCCATTCCATTCCATTCCATTCCATTCCATTCCATTCCATTCCATTCCATTCCATTCCATTCCATTCCATTCCATTCCATTCCATTACTTTCCATTCCATTCCATTCCAATCCATTCTATTCTACTCGGGTTGACTCCATTCCATTCCATTCCACTCCATTCCATTCCGTTATATTCCATTCTATTCCATTCCATTCCATTCGATTCCATTCCATTCCATTCGATTCCCTTCCATTCCATTCCATTCCATTCCATTCCATTCCAATCCATTCCATTCCATTCCATTCCATTCCATTCCATTCCATTCCATTCCAATCCATTCCATTCCATTCCATTCCATTCCATTCCATTCCATTCCTATCTATTCCATTCCATTCCATTCCATTCCATTCCATTCCATTCCATTCCAATCCATTCCATTCTACTCGGGTTGATTCCATTCCATTCCATTCCATTCCATTCCATTCCATTCCATTCCGTTCTAATCGGTTTGATTCCACTCCATTCCATTCCATTCCATTCCATTCCATTCCATTCCATTCCATTCCAATTCTTTCCTTTCCATTCCAACCCATTCCGTTCTACTCGGGTTGATTCCATTCCATTCCATTCCATTCCATTCCATTCCATTCCATTCCATTCCATTCCATTCCATTCCATTCCACTCGATTCCATTCGATTCCATTCCATTCCATTCCATTCCATTTCATTCCAAACCATTCCATTCTACTCGGGTTCATCATTCCATTCCATTCCATTCCATTCCATTCCACTCGGGTTCTTTCCATTCCATTCCATTCCATTCCATTCCATTCCATTCCATTCCATTCCATTCCATTCCATTCCATTCCATTCCATTCTACTCCATTGAATTCCATTCCATTCCATTCCATTCCATTCCATTCCTTTCCATTCCATTTAGTTCTACTCGGGTTGATTCCATTCCATTCCATTCCATTCCATTCCATTCCATTCCATTCCATTCCATTACTTTCCATTCCATTCCATTCCAAACCATTCCATTAAATTCCATTCCATTCCATTCCATTCCATTCCATTCCATTCCTTTCCTTTCCATTCCGTTCTACTCGGGTTGATTCCACTCCATTCCATTCCATTCCATTCCATTCCATTCCATTCCATTCCATTCCATTCCATTCCGTTCTAGTCGGGTTGATTCCATTCTATTCCATTCCATTCCATTCCATTCCATTCCATTCCATTCCATTCCATTCCATTCTATTCCATTCCACTCTACTCCATTGAATTCCATTCCATTCCATTCCATTCCATTCCTTTCCATTCCATTTAGTTCTACTCGGGTTGATTCCATTCCATTCCATTCCATTCCATTCCATTCCATTCCATTCCATTCCATTCCATTCCGTTCCACTCGGGTTGATTCCATTCTATTCCATTCCATTCCATTCCATTCCATTCCATTCCATTCCATTCCATTCAATTCCATTCCATTCCATTCCATTCCTTTCCATTCCATTCCAATCCATTCCATTCTATTCGGGTGGATTCCATTCCATTCCATTCCATTCCATTCCATTCCTTTCCATTCCATTTAGTTCTACTCGGGTTGTTTCCATTCCATTCCATTCCATTCCATTCCATTCCATTCCATTCCATTCAATTCCATTCCATTCCATTCCATTCCTTTCCATTCCATTCCAATCCATTCCATTCTATTCGGGTGGATTCCATTCCATTCCATTCCATTCCATTCCATTCCATTCCATTCCATTCCATTCCATTCCATTCGATTCCATTCCATTCCATTCCATTCCATTCCATTCCATTCCATTCCATTCCTTTCCATTCCATTCCATTCCGTTCTAGTCGGGTTGATTCCATTCCATTCCATTGCATTCCATTCCATTCCATTCCATTCCATTCCATTCCATTCCATTCCATTCCATTCCATTCTATTCCATTCCATTCTACTCCATTGAATTCCATTCCATTCCATTCCATTCCATTCCATTCCATTCCATTCCATTCCAATCCATTTAGTTCTACTCGGGTTGATTCCATTCCATTCCATTCCATTCCATTCCATTCCATTCCATTCCATTCCATTCCATTACTTTCCATTCCATCCCATTCCAATCCATTCTATTCTACTCGGGTTGACTCCATTCCATTCCATTCCACTCCATTCCATACCGTTATATTCCATTCTATTCCATTCGATTCCGTTCGATTCCATTCCATTCCATTCCATTCCATTCCATTCCATTCCATTCCATTCGATTCCATTCCATTCCATTCGATTCCCTTCCATTCCATTCCATTCCATTCCATTCCATTCCAATCCATTCCATTCCATTCCATTCCATTCCATTCCATTCCATTCCAATCCATTCCATTCCATTCCATTCCATTCCATTCCATTCTTTTCTATTCCATTCCATTCCATTCCATTCCATTCCATTCCATTCCATTCCACTCCATTCGATTCCATTCCATTCCATTCCATTCCATTCCATTCCATTCCTTTCCAATCCATTTAGTTCTACTCGGGTTGATTCCATTCCATTCCATTCCATTCCATTCCATTCCATTCCATTCCATTCCATTCCATTCCATTCCATTCCATTCCATTCCATTCCATTCCATTACTTTCCATTCCATTCCATTCCAATCCATTCTATTCTACTCGGGTTGACTCCATTCCATTCCATTCCACTCCATTCCATTCCGTTATATTCCATTCTATTCCATTCGATTCCGTTCGATTCCATTCCATTCCATTCCATCCCATTCCATTCCATTCCATTCCATTCGATTCCATTCCATTCCATTCGATTCCCTTCCATTCCATTCCATTCCATTCCATTCCATTCCAATCCATTCCATTCCATTCCATTCCATTCCATTCCATTCCATTCCAATCCATTCCATTCCATTCCATTCCATTCCATTCCATTCCATTCCTATCTATTCCATTCCATTCCATTCCATTCCATTCCATTCCATTCCATTCCATTCCAATCCATTCCATTCTACTCGGGTTGATTCCATTCCATTCCATTCCATTCCATTCCATTCCATTCCATTCCGTTCTAATCGGTTTGATTCCACTCCATTCCATTCCATTCCATTCCATTCCATTCCATTCCATTCCATTCCATTCCATTCCATTCCAATTCTTTCCTTTCCATTCCAACCCATTCCGTTCTACTCGGGTTGATTCCATTCCATTCCATTCCATTCCATTCCATTCCATTCCATTCCATTCCGTTCCATTCCACTCGATTCCATTCGATTCCATTCCATTCCATTCCGTTCCATTTCATTCCAAACCATTCCATTCTACTCGGGTTCATCATTCCATTCCATTCCATTCCATTCCATTCCACTCGGGTTCTTTCCATTCCATTCCATTCCATTCCATTCCATTCCATTCCATTCCATTCTGTTCCATTCCGTTCCACTCGGGTTGATTCCATTCTATTCAATTCCATTCCATTCGATTCCATTTGATATCATTCGATTCCATTCCATCCCATTCCATTCCATTCCATTCCATTCCGTTCTACTCGGGTTGATTCCATTCCATTCCATTTCATTCCATTCCATTTCTTTCGATTCCATTCGATTCCATTCCATTCCATTCCATTCCAATCCATTCCATTCTACTCAGGTTGATTCCATTCCATTCCATTCCATTCCATTCCATTCCATTCCATTTCATTCCATTCGATTCCACTCGATTCCATTCCATTCCTTTCCATTCCATTCCAATCCATTCCATTCTACTCGGGTGGATTCCATTCCATTCCATTCCATTCCATTCCATTCCATTCCATTCCATTCCATTCCATTCCATTCCATTCCATTCCATTCCATTCCGTTCTAGTCGGGTTGATTCCTTTCCATTCCATTCCATTCCATTCCATTCCATTCCATTCCATTCCATTCCATTCCATTCCATTCCATTCCATTCTATTCCATTCCATTCTACTCCATTGAATTCCATTCCATTCCATTCCATTCCATTCCATTCCATTCCTTTCCATTCCATTTAGTTCTACTCGGGTTGAATCCATTCCATTCCATTCCATTCCATTCCATTCCATTCCATTCCATTCCATTACTTTCCATTCCATTCCATTCCAATCCATTCCATTAAATTCCATTCCATTCCATTCCATTCCATTCCATTCCATTCCATTCCTTTCCATTCCATTCTACTCGGGTTGATTCCACTCCATTCCATTCCATTCCATTCCATTCCATTCCATTCCATTCCATTCCATTCCATTCCATTCCGTTCTAGTCGGGTTGATTCCATTCTATTCCATTCCATTCCATTCCATTCCATTCCATTCCATTCCATTCCATTCCATTCCATTCTATTCCATTCCACTCTACTCCATTGAATTCCATTCCATTCCATTCCATTCCATTCCTTTCCATTCCATTTAGTTCTACTCGGGTTGATTCCATTCCATTCCATTCCATTCCATTCCATTCCATTCCATTCCATTCCATTCCATTCCGTTCCACTCGGGTTGATTCCATTCTATTCCATTCCATTCCATTCCATTCCATTCCATTCCATTCCATTCAATTCAATTCCATTCCATTCCATTCCATTCCTTTCCATTCCATTCCAATCCATTCCATTCTATTCGGGTGGATTCCATTCCATTCCATTCCATTCCATTCCATTCCATTCCATTCCATTCTATTCCTTTCCATTCCATTTAGTTCTACTCGGGTTGATTCCATTCCATTCCATTCCATTCCATTCCATTCCATTCCATTCCATTCCATTCAATTCCATTCCATTCCATTCCATTCCTTTCCATTCCATTCCAATCCATTCCATTCTATTCGGGTGGATTCCATTCCATTCCATTCCATTCCATTCCATTCCATTCCATTCCATTCCATTCCATTCGATTCCATTCATTCCATTCCATTCCATTCCATTCCATTCCATTCCTTTCCATTCCATTCCATTCCGTTCTAGTCGGGTTGATTCCATTCCATTCCATTGCATTCCATTCCATTCCATTCCATTCCATTCCATTCCATTCCATTCCATTCCATTCCATTCTATTCCATTCCATTCTACTCCATTGAATTCCATTCCATTCCATTCCATTCCATTCCATTCCATTCCATTCCATTCCTTTCCAATCCATTTAGTTCTACTCGGGTTGATTCCATTCCATTCCATTCCATTCCATTCCATTCCATTCCATTCCATTCCATTCCATTCCATTCCATTACTTTCCATTCCATTCCATTCCAATCCATTCTATTCTACTCGGGTTGACTCCATTCCATTCCATTCCACTCCATTCCATTCCGTTATATTCCATTCTATTCCATTCGATTCCGTTCGATTCCATTCCATTCCATTCCATTCCATTCCATTCCATTCCATTCCATTCGATTCCATTCCATTCCATTCGATTCCCTTCCATTCCATTCCATTCCATTCCATTCCATTCCATTCCAATCCACTCCATTCCATTCCATTCCATTCCATTCCATTCCATTCCATTCCAATCCATTCCATTCCATTCCATTACATTCCATTCCATTCCATTCCTTTCTATTCCATTCCATTCCATTCCATTCCATTCCATTCCATTCCATTCCATTCCATTCCATTGCGTTCCATTCGATTCGATTCCATTCCATTCCATTCCATTCCATTCCAATCCATTCCATTCTACTTGGGTTCATTCCATTCCATTCCATTCCATTCCATTCTATTCCATTCGATTCCATTCCATTCCATTCCATTCCATTCCATTCCATTCTGTTCTACTCGGGTTGATTCCACTCCATTCCATTCCATTCCATTCCATTCTATTCCATTCCATTCCATTCCATTCCATTCTATTCCATTCGATTCCATTCCATTCCATTTCATTTTATTCCATTCCATTCCATTCCATTCTATTCCATTGAATTCCATTCCATTCCATTCCATTCCATTCCATTCCATTCCATTCCGTTCTACTCGGGTTGATTCCACTCCATTCCATTCCATTCCATTCCATTCCATTCCATTCTATTCTATTCTATTCCTTTCCATTCCATTCCATTCTACTCGGGTTGATTCCATGCCGTTCCATTCCGTTCCATTCCGTCCCATTCCGACCCGTCCCATCCCGTCCCTTCCCGTCCCATCCCGTTCCGTTCCACATGGGTTGATTCAATTCCTTTCGGTTACATTGAATTCCATTCCATTCCATTCTACTCGGATTGATTCCATTCCATTCCATTCCATTCCATTCCATTCCATTCCATTCCATTCCATTCCATTCCATTCCATTCCAATCCATTCCATTCTACTCGGGTTGATTCCATTCCATTCCATTCCATTCCATTCCATTCCATTCCATTCCATTCCATTCCATTCCATTCCATTCCATTCCATTCCATTCCGTTCTAGTCGGGTTGATTCCATTCTACTCCATTCCATTCCATTCCATTCCATTCCATTCCATTCCATTCCATTCCATTCCATTCTATTCCATTCCATTCTACTCCATTGAATTCCATTCCATTCCATTCTATTCCATTCCATTCCATTCCTTTCCATTCCATTTAGTTCTACTCTGGTTGATTCCATTCCATTCCATTCCATTCCATTCCATTCCATTCCATTCCATTCCATTCCATTCCATACCATTCCATTCCATTACTTTCCATTCCATTCCATTCCAATCCATTCCATTCTACTCGGGTTGACTCCATTCCATTCCATTCCATTCCATTCCATTCCATTATATTCCATTCCATTCCATTCGATTCCGTTAGATTCCATTCCATTCCATTCGATTCCATTCCATTCCATTCGATTCCATTCGATTCCATTCCATTCCATTCCATTCAATTCCATTCCATTCCATTCCATTCCATTCCAATCAATTCCATTCTACACGGGTTGATTCCATTCCATTCCATTCCATTCCATTCCATTCCATTCCATTCCATTCCATTCCATTCCATTCCTTTCGATTCCATTCCATTCCATGAAATTCCATTCCATTCCATTCCATTCCATTCCATTCCATTCCATTCCTTTCCATTCCGTTCTACTCGGGTTGATTCCACTCCATTCCATTCCATTCCATTCCATACCATTCCATTCCATTCCATTCCATTCCATTCCATTCAATTCCATTCCATTCCATTCCATTCCGTTCTAGTCGGGTTGATTCCATTCTATTCCATTCCATTCCATTCCATTCCATTCCATTCCATTCCATTCCATTCCATTCCATTCCATTCCATTCCACTCCATTCTATTCCATTCCACTCTACTCCATTGAATTCCATTCCATTCCATTCCATTCCATTCCATTCCATTCCATTCCATTCCTTTCCATTCCATTTAGTTCTACTCGGGTTGATTCCATTCCATTCCATTCCATTCCATTCCATTCCATTACTTTCCATTCCATTCCATTCCAATCCATTCCATTCCTTTCCATTCCATTCCAATCCATTCCATTCTATTCGGGTGGATTCCATTCCATTCCCTTCCATTCCAATCCATTCCATTCTATTCGGGTGGATTCCATTCCATTCCATTCCATTCCATTCCATTCCATTCCATTCCATTCCATTCCATTCCATTCCATTCCAATCCATTTAGTTCTACTCGGGTTGATTCCATTCCATTCCATTCCATTCCATTCCATTCCATTCCATTCCATTCCATTCCATTCCATTCCATTCCATTACTTTCCATTCCATTCCATTCCAATCCATTCTATTCTACTCGGGTTGACTCCATTCCATTCCATTCCACTCCATTCCATACCGTTATATTCCATTCTATTCCATTCGATTCCGTTCGATTCCATTCCATTCCATTCCATTCCATTCCATTCCATTCCATTCCATTCGATTCCATTCCATTCCATTCGATTCCCTTCCATTCCATTCCATTCCATTCCATTCCATTCCAATCCATTCCATTCCATTCCATTCCATTCCATTCCATTCCAATCCATTCCATTCCATTCCATTCCATTCCATTCCATTCCATTCCTATCTATTCCATTCCATTCCATTCCATTCCATTCCATTCCATTCCATTCCATTCCAATCCATTCCATTCTACTCGGGTTGATTCCATTCCATTCCATTCCATTCCATTCCATTCCATTCCATTCCGTTCTAATCGGTTTGATTCCACTCCATTCCATTCCATTCCATTCCATTCCATTCCATTCCATTCCATTCCATTCCATTCCAATTCTTTCCTTTCCATTCCAACCCATTCCGTTCTACTCGGGTTGATTCCATTCCATTCCATTCCATTCCATTCCATTCCATTCCATTCCATTCCATTCCATTCCACTCGATTCCATTCGATTCCATTCCATTCCATTCCATTCCATTTCATTCCAAACCATTCCATTCTACTCGGGTTCATCATTCCATTCCATTCCATTCCATTCCATTCCACTCGGGTTCTTTCCATTCCATTCCATTCCATTCCATTCCATTCCATTCCATTCTGTTCCATTCCGTTCCACTCGGGTTGATTCCATTCTATTCAATTCCATTCCATTCGATTCCATTTGATATCATTCGATTCCATTCCATCCCATTCCATTCCATTCCATTCCATTCCGTTCTACTCGGGTTGATTCCATTCCATTCCATTTCATTCCATTCCATTTCTTTCGATTCCATTCGATTCCATTCCATTCCATTCCATTCCAATCCATTCCATTCTACTCAGGTTGATTCCATTCCATTCCATTCCATTCCATTCCATTCCATTCCATTTCATTCCATTCGATTCCACTCGATTCCATTCCATTCCTTTCCATTCCATTCCAATCCATTCCATTCTACTCGGGTGGATTCCATTCCATTCCATTCCATTCCATTCCATTCCATTCCATTCCATTCCATTCCATTCCGTTCCATTCCATTCCATTCCATTCCATTCCATTCCGTTCTAGTCGGGTTGATTCCTTTCCATTCCATTCCATTCCATTCCATTCCATTCCATTCCATTCCATTCCATTCCATTCCATTCCATTCTATTCCATTCCATTCTACTCCATTGAATTCCATTCCATTCCATTCCATTCCATTCCATTCCTTTCCATTCCATTTAGTTCTACTCGGGTTGAATCCATTCCATTCCATTCCATTCCATTCCATTCCATTCCATTCCATTCTATTACTTTCCATTCCATTCCATTCCAATCCATTCCATTAAATTCCATTCCATTCCATTCCATTCCATTCCATTCCATTCCATTCCATTCCTTTCCATTCCGTTCTACTCGGGTTGATTCCACTCCATTCCATTCCATTCCATTCCATTCCATTCCATTCCATTCCATTCCATTCCATTCCATTCCATTCCGTTCTAGTCGGGTTGATTCCATTCTATTCCATTCCATTCCATTCCATTCCATTCCATTCCATTCCATTCCATTCCATTCCATTCTATTCCATTCCACTCTACTCCATTGAATTCCATTCCATTCCATTCCATTCCATTCCTTTCCATTCCATTTAGTTCTACTCGGGTTGATTCCATTCCATTCCATTCCATTCCATTCCATTCCATTCCATTCCATTCCATTCCATTCCATTCCGTTCCACTCGGGTTGATTCCATTCTATTCCATTCCATTCCATTCCATTCCATTCCATTCCATTCCATTCCATTCAATTCCATTCCATTCCATTCCATTCCTTTCCATTCCATTCCAATCCATTCCATTCTATTCGGGTGGATTCCATTCCATTCCATTCCATTCCATTCCATTCCATTCCATTCCATTCCATTCCTTTCCATTCCATTTAGTTCTACTCGGGTTGATTCCATTCCATTCCATTCCATTCCATTCCATTCCATTCCATTCCATTCAATTCCATTCCATTCCATTCCATTCCTTTCCATTCCATTCCAATCCATTCCATTCTATTCGGGTGGATTCCATTCCATTCCATTCCATTCCATTCCATTCCATTCCATTCCATTCCATTCCATTCCATTCGATTCCATTCATTCCATTCCATTCCATTCCATTCCATTCCATTCCTTTCCATTCCATTCCATTCCGTTCTAGTCGGGTTGATTCCATTCCATTCCATTGCATTCCATTCCATTCCATTCCATTCCATTCCATTCCATTCCATTCCATTCCATTCCATTCTATTCCATTCCATTCTACTCCATTGAATTCCATTCCATTCCATTCCATTCCATTCCATTCCATTCCATTCCATTCCTTTCCAATCCATTTAGTTCTACTCGGGTTGATTCCATTCCATTCCATTCCATTCCATTCCATTCCATTCCATTCCATTCCATTCCATTCCATTCCATTCCATTCCATTACTTTCCATTCCATTCCATTCCAATCCATTCTATTCTACTCGGGTTGACTCCATTCCATTCCATTCCACTCCATTCCATTCCGTTATATTCCATTCTTTTCCATTCGATTCCGTTCGATTCCATTCCATTCCATTCCATTCCATTCCATTCCATTCCATTCCATTCGATTCCATTCCATTCCATTCGATTCCCTTCCATTCCATTCCATTCCATTCCATTCCATTCCATTCCAATCCACTCCATTCCATTCCATTCCATTCCATTCCATTCCATTCCCTTCCAATCCATTCCATTCCATTCCATTACATTCCATTCCATTCCATTCCTTTCTATTCCATTCCATTCCATTCCATTCCATTCCATTCCATTCCATTCCATTCCATTCCATTCCATTCCATTGCGTTCCATTCGATTCGATTCCATTCCATTCCATTCCATTCCATTCCAATCCATTCCATTCTACTTGGGTTCATTCCATTCCATTCCATTCCATTCCATTCTATTCCATTCGATTCCATTCCATTCCATTCCATTCCATTCCATTCCATTCTGTTCTACTCGGGTTGATTCCACTCCATTCCATTCCATTCCATTCCATTCTATTCCATTCCATTCCATTCCATTCCATTCTATTCCATTCGATTCCATTCCATTCCATTTCATTTTATTCCATTCCATTCCATTCCATTCTATTCCATTGAATTCCATTCCATTCCATTCCATTCCATTCCATTCCATTCCATTCCATTCCATTCCATTCCGTTCTACTAGGGTTGATTCCACTCCATTCCATTCCATTCCATTCCATTCCATTCCATTCCATTCCATTCCATTCCATTCCACTCGGGTTGAGCATTCCATTCGATTCCATTCCATTCCATTCCATTCCATTCCATTCCATTCCATTCCATTCCATTCCATTCCACTCGGGCTCATTCCATTCCATTCCATTCCATTCCATTCCATTCCATTCCATTCCGTTCTACTCGGGTTGATTTCCATTCCATTCCATTCCATTCCATTCCACTCCATTCCATTCCATTCCATTCCATTCCATTCCATTCCATTCCATTCCTTTCCATTTATTCCATTCCGTTCTACTCGGTTGATTCCATTGAGTTTGGTTCCGTTCCGTTCCGTCCCGTCCCGTCCCGTCCCGTCCCGTTCCGTTTTACTCGGGTTGATTCCTTTGCTTTCGGTTCCGCTCGTTTCCATTCCGTTCCATTCCGTTCCACGCGGGTTGGTTCAATTCCATTCTATTCTATTCTATTCCTTTCCATTCCATTCCATTCTACTCGGGTTGATTCCATGCCGTTCCATTCCGTTCCATTCCGTCCCATTCCGACCCGTCCCATCCCGTCCCTTCCCGTCCCATCCCGTTCCGTTCCACATGGGTTGATTCAATTCCTTTCGGTTACATTGAATTCCATTCCATTCCATTCTACTCGGATTGATTCCATTCCATTCCATTCCATTCCATTCCATTCCATTCCATTCCATTCCATTCCATTCCATTCCAATCCATTCCATTCTACTCGGGTTGATTCCATTCCATTCCATTCCATTCCATTCCATTCCATTCCATTCCATTCCATTCCATTCCATTCCATTCCATTCCATTCCGTTCTAGTCAGGTTGATTCCATTCTACTCCATTCCATTCCATTCCATTCCATTGCATTCCATTCCATTCCATTCTATTCCATTCCATTCTACTCCATTGAATTCCATTCCATTCCATTCTATTCCATTCCATTCCATTCCTTTCCATTCCATTTAGTTCTACTCTGGTTGATTCCATTCCATTCCATTCCATTCCATTCCATTCCATTCCATTCCATTCCATTCCATACCATTCCATTCCATTAATTTCCATTCCATTCCATTCCAATCCATTCCATTCTACTCGGGTTGACTCCATTCCATTCCATTCCATTCCATTCCATTCCATTCCATTCCATTATATTCCATTCCATTCCATTCGATTCCGTTAGATTCCATTCCATTCCATTCGATTCCATTCCATTCCATTCGATTCCATTCGATTCCATTCCATTCCATTCCATTCAATTCCATTCCATTCCATTCCATTCCATTCCAATCAATTCCATTCTACACGGGTTGATTCCATTCCATTCCATTCCATTCCATTCCATTCCATTCCATTCCATTCCATTCCATTCCATTCCTTTCGATTCCATTCCATTCCATGAAATTCCATTCCATTCCATTCCATTCCATTCCATTCCATTCCATTCCATTCCATTCCATTCCTTTCCATTCCGTTCTACTCGGGTTGATTCCACTCCATTCCATTCCATTCCATTCCATACCATTCCATTCCATTCCATTCCATTCCATTCCATTCAATTCCATTCCATTCCATTCCATTCCGTTCTAGTCGGGTTGATTCCATTCTATTCCATTCCATTCCATTCCATTCCATTCCATTCCATTCCATTCCATTCCATTCCATTCCATTCCATTCCATTCCACTCCATTCTATTCCATTCCACTCTACTCCATTGAATTCCATTCCATTCCATTCCATTCCATTCCATTCCATTCCATTCCATTCCTTTCCATTCCATTTAGTTCTACTCGGGTTGATTCCATTCCATTCCATTCCATTCCATTCCATTCCATTCCATTACTTTCCATTCCATTCCATTCCAATCCATTCCATTCCTTTCCATTCCATTCCAATCCATTCCATTCTATTCGGGTGGATTCCATTCCATTCCCTTCCATTCCAATCCATTCCATTCTATTCGGGTGGATTCCATTCCATTCCATTCCATTCCATTCCATTCCATTCCATTCCATTCCATTCCTTTCCATTCCATTTAGTTCTACTCGTGTTGATTCCATTCCATTCCATTCCATTCCATTCCATTCCATTCCATTCCATTCAATTCCATTCCATTCCATTCCATTCCTTTCCATTCCATTCCAATCCATTCCATTCTATTCGGGTGGATTCCATTCCATTCCATTCCATTCCATTCCATTCCATTCCATTCCATTCCATTCCATTCCATTCGATTCCATTCCATTCCATTCCATTCCATTCCATTCCATTCCATTCCTTTCCATTCCATTCCATTCCGTTCTAGTCGGGTTGATTCCATTCCATTCCATTGCATTCCATTCCATTCCATTCCATTCCATTCCATTCCATTCCATTCCATTCCATTCCATTCCATTCCATTCCATTCCATTCCATTCCATTCTATTCCATTCCATTCTACTCCATTGAATTCCATTCCATTCCATTCCATTCCATTCCATTCCATTCCATTCCTTTCCAATCCATTTAGTTCTACTCGGGTTGATTCCATTCCATTCCATTCCATTCCATTCCATTCCATTCCATTCCATTCCATTCCATTCCATTCCATTCCATTACTTTCCATTCCATTCCATTCCAATCCATTCTATTCTACTCGGGTTGACTCCATTCCATTCCATTCCACTCCATTCCATTCCGTTATATTCCATTCTATTCCATTCGATTCCGTTCGATTCCATTCCATTCCATTCCATTCCATTCCACTCCATTCCATTCCATTCGATTCCATTCCATTCCATTCGATTCCCTTCCATTCCATTCCATTCCATTCCATTCCATTCCAATCCATTCCATTCCATTCCATTCCATTCCATTCCATTCCATTCCATTCCATTCCATTCCAATCCATTCCATTCCATTCCATTACATTCCATTCCATTCCATTCCTTTCTATTCCATTCCATTCCATTCCATTCCATTCCATTCCATTCCATTCCATTCCATTCCATTCCATTGCGTTCCATTCGATTCGATTCCATTCCATTCCATTCCATTCCATTCCATTCCAATCCATTCCATTCTACTTGGGTTCATTCCATTCCATTCCATTCCATTCCATTCTATTCCATTCGATTCCATTCCATTCCATTCCATTCCATTCCATTCCATTCTGTTCTACTCGGGTTGATTCCACTCCATTCCTTTCCATTCCATTCCATTCTATTCCATTCCATTCCATTCCATTCCATTCTATTCCATTCGATTCCATTCCATTCCATTTCATTTTATTCCATTCCATTCCATTCCATTCTATTCCATTGAATTCCATTCCAGTCCATTCCATTCCATTCCATTCCATTCCATTCCATTCCATTCCATTCCATTCCGTTCTACTCGGGTTGATTCCACTCCATTCCATTCCATTCCATTCCATTCCATTCCATTCCATTCCATTCCATTCCACTCGGGTTGAGCATTCCATTCGATTCCATTCCATTCCATTCCATTCCATTCCATTCCATTCCACTCGGGCTCATTCCATTCCATTCCATTCCATTCCATTCCATTCCATTCCATTCCATTCCGTTCTACTCGGGTTGATTTCCATTCCATTCCATTCCATTCCATTCCACTCCATTCCATTCCATTCCATTCCATTCCATTCCATTCCATTCCATTCCATTCCATTCCTTTCCATTTATTCCATTCCGTTCTACTCGGTTGATTCCATTGAGTTTGGTTCCGTTCCGTTCCGTCCCGTCCCGTCCCGTCCCGTCCCGTTCCGTTTTACTCGGGTTGATTCCTTTGCATTCGGTTCCGCTCGTTTCCATTCCGTTCCATTCCGTTCCACGCGGGTTGGTTCAATTCCATTCTATTCTATTCTATTCCTTTCCATTCCATTCCATTCTACTCGGGTTGATTCCATGCCGTTCCATTCCGTTCCATTCCGTCCCATTCCGACCCGTCGCATCCCATCCCTTCCCGTCCCATCCCGTTCCGTTCCACATGGGTTGATTCAATTCCTTTCGGTTACATTGAATTCCATTCCATTCCATTCTACTCGGATTGATTCCATTCCATTACATTCCATTCCATTCCATTCCATTCCATTCCATTCCATTCCATTCCATTCCATTCCATTCCAATCCATTCCATTCTACTCGGGTTGATTCCATTCCATTCCATTCCATTCCATTCCATTCCATTCCATTTCTTTCCACTCCATTCCATTCCATTCCATTCCATTCCATTCCATTCCATTCCATTCCATTCCATTCCGTTCTAGTAGGGTTGATTCCATTCTATTCCATTCCATTCCATTCCATTCCATTCCATTCCATTCCATTCTATTCCATTCCATTCTACTCCATTGAATTCCATTCCATTCCATTCTATTCCATTCCATTCCATTCCTTTCCATTCCATTTAGTTCTACTCTGGTTGATTCCATTCCATTCCATTCCATTCCATTCCATTCCATTCCATTCCATTCCATTCCGTTCCATTCCATTCCATTCCATTCCATTCCATACCATTCCATTCCATTACTTTCCATTCCATTCCATTCCAATCCATTCCATTCTACTCGGGTTGACTCCATTCCATTCCATTCCATTCCATTCCATTCCATTCCATTATATTCCATTCCATTCCATTCGATTCCGTTAGATTCCATTCCATTCCATTCGATTCCATTCCATTCCATTCGATTCCATTCGATTCCATTCCATTCCATTCCATTCAATTCCATTCCATTCCATTCCATTCCATTCCAATCAATTCCATTCTACACGGGTTGATTCCATTCCATTCCATTCCATTCCATTCCATTCCATTCCATTCCATTCCATTCCATTCCTTTCGATTCCATTCCATTCCATGAAATTCCATTCCATTCCATTCCATTCCATTCCATTCCATTCCATTCCATTCCTTTCCATTCCGTTCTACTCGGGTTGATTCCACTCCATTCCATTCCATTCCATTCCATACCATTCCATTCCATTCCATTCCATTCCATTCCATTCCATTCCATTCCATTCCATTCCATTCCGTTCTAGTCGGGTTGATTCCATTCCATTCCATTCCATTCCATTCCATTCCATTCCATTCCATTCCATTCCATTCCATTCCACTCCATTCTATTCCATTCCACTCTACTCCATTGAATTCCATTCCATTCCATTCCATTCCATTCCATTCCATTCCATTCCATTCCTTTCCATTCCATTTAGTTCTACTCGGATTGATTCCATTCCATTCCATTCCATTCCATTCCATTCCATTACTTTCCATTCCATTCCATTCCAATCCATTCCATTCTACTCGGGTTGACTCCATTCCACTCCATTCCATTCCATTATATTGCATTCTATTCCATTCGATTCCGTTTGATTCCATTCCATTCCATTCCATTCCATTCCATTCCATTCCATTCCATTCGATTCCATTCCATTCCATTCGATTCCATTCCATTCCATTCCATTCCATTCCATTCCATTCCATTCCATTCCATTCCAATCCATTCCATTCTACTCGGGTTGATTCCATTCCATTCCATTCCATTCCATTCCATTCCATTCGGTTCTAATCGGTTTGATTCCACTCCATTCCATTTCATTCCATTCCATTCCATTCCATTCCATTCCATTCCAATTCTTTCCTTTCCATTCCAACCCATTCCGTTTTACTCGGGTTGATTCCATTCCATTCCATTCCATTCCATTCCATTCCATTCCTTTCCATTCCATTCCATTCCATTCCATTCCATTCCATTCCATTCCATTCCATTCCATTCCATTTCATTCCAAACCATTCCATTCTACTCGGGTTCATCATTCCATTCCATTCCATTCCATTCCATTCCACTCGGGTTCTTTCCATTCCATTCCATTCCATTCCATTCCATTCCATTCCATTCCATTCCGTTCCATTCCGTTCCACTCGGGTTGATTCCATTCTATTCAATTCCATTCCATTCGATTCCATTTGATATCATTCGATTCCATTCCATCCCATTCCATTCCATTCCATTCCATTCCGTTCTACTCGGGTTGATTCCATTCCATTCCATTTCATTCCATTCCATTCCATTCCATTTCTTTCGATTCCATTGGATTCCATTCCATTCCATTCCATTCCAATCCATTAAATTCTACTCAGGTTGATTCCATTCCATTCCATTCCATTCCATTCCATTCCATTCCATTCCATTCCATTCCATTCGATTCCACTCGATTCCATTCCATTCCTTTCCATTCCATTCCAATCCATTCCATTCTACTCGGGTGGATTCCATTCCATTCCATTCCATTCCATTCCATTCCATTCCATTCCATTCCAATCCATTCCATTCCATTCCGTTCTAGTCGGGTTGATTCCTTTCCATTCCATTCCATTCCATTCCATTCCATTCCATTCCATTCCATTCCATTCCATTCCATTCCATTCTATTCCATTCCATTCTACTCCATTGAATTCCATTCCATTCCATTCCATTCCATTCCATCCCTTTCCATTCCATTTAGTTCTACTCGGGTTGATTCCATTCCATTCCATTCCATTCCATTCCATTCCATTCCGTTACTTTCCATTCCATTCCATTCCAATCCATTCCATTAAATTCCATTCCATTCCATTCCATTCCATTCCATTCCATTCCATTCCATTCCATTCCTTTCCATTCCGTTCTACTCGGGTTGATTCCACTCCATTCCATTCCATTCCATTCCATTCCATTCCATTCCATTCCATTCCATTCCATTCCATTCCATTCCATTCCATTCCATTCCATTCCATTCCATTCCGTTCTAGTCGGGTTGATTCCATTCTATTCCATTCCATTCCATTCCATTCCATTCCATTCCATTCCATTCCATTCCATTCCATTCTATTCCATTCCACTCTACTCCATTGAATTCCATTCCATTCCATTCCATTCCATTCCTTTCCATTCCATTTAGTTCTACTCGGGTTGATTCCATTCCATTCCATTCCACTAAATTCCATTCCATTCCATTCCATTCCATTCCATTCCATTCCTTTCCACTCGGGTTGATTCCATTCTATTCCATTCCATTCCATTCCATTCCATTCCATTCCATTCCATTCCATTCAATTCCATTCCATTCCATTCCATTCCTTTCCATTCCATTCCAATCCATTCCATTCTATTTGGGTGGATTCCATTCCATTCCATTCCATTACATTCCAATCCATTCCATTCCATTCCATTCCTTTCCATTCCATTTAGTTCTACTCGGGTTGATTCCATTCCATTCCATTCCATTCCATTCCATTCCATTCCATTCCTTTCCATTCCATTCCAATCCATTCCATTCTATTTGGGTGGATTCCATTCCATTCCATTCCATTACATTCCATTCCATTCCATTCCATTCCATTCCTTTCCATTCCATTTAGTTCTACTCGGGTTGATTCCATTCCATTCCATTCCATTCCATTCCATTCCATTCCATTCCATTCCATTCCATTCCATTCCATTCCATTCCTTTCCATTCCATTCCAATCCATTCCATTCTATTCGGGTGGATTCCATTCCATTCCATTCCATTCCATTCCATTCCATTCCATTCCATTCCATTCGATTCCATTCCATTCCATTCCATTCCATTCCATTCCATTCCATTCCATTCCATTCCATTGCATTCCGTTCTAGTCGGGTTGATTCCATTCCATTCCATTGCATTCCATTCCATTCCATTCCATTCCATTCCATTCCATTCCATTCCATTCCATTCCATTCCATTCCATTCTATTCCATTCCATTCTACTCCATTGAATTCCATTCCATTCCATTCCATTCCATTCCATTCCATTCCATTCCATTCCATTCCATTCCTTTCCAATCCATTTAGTTCTACTCGGGTTGATTCCATTCCATTCCATTCCATTCCAATCCATTCCATTCCATTCCATTCCATTCCATTCCATTCCATTACTTTCCATTCCATTCCATTCCAATCCATTCTATTCTACTCGGGTTGACTCCATTCCATTCCATTCCACTCCATTCCATTCCGTTATATTCCATTCTATTCCATTCGATTCCGTTCGATTCCATTCCATTCCATTCCATTCCATTCCATTCCATTCCATTCCATTCCATTCGATTCCCTTCCATTCCATTCCATTCCATTCCATTCCATTCCAATCCATTCCATTCCATTCCATTCCATTCCATTCCATTCCAATCCATTCCATTCCATTCCATTCCATTCCATTCCATTCCATTCCATTCCTTTCCATTCCATTCCATTCCATTCCATTCCATTCCATTCCATTCCATTCCATTCCATTCCATTCCGTTCTACTCGGGTTGATTCCACTCCATTCCATTCCCTTCCATTCCATTCCATTCCATTCCATTCCATTCCATTCCATTCCATTCCATTCCTTTCCATTCCAACCCATTCCTTTCTACTCGGGTTGATTCCATTCCATTCCATTCCATTCCATTCCATTCCATTCCATTCCGTTCCATTCCGTTCCACTCGGGTTGATTCCATTCTATTCAATTCCATTCCATTCGATTCCATTTGATATCATTCGATTCCATTCCATCCCATTCCATTCCATTCCATTCCATTCCGTTCTACTCGGGTTGATTCCATTCCATTCCATTTCATTCCATTCCATTCCATTCCATTTCTTTCGATTCCATTCGATTGCATTCCATTCCATTCCATTCCAATCCATTCCATTCTACTCGGGTTGATTCCATTCCATTCCATTCCATTCCATTCCATTCCATTCCATTCCATTCAGTTTCATTCCATTCCATTCCATTCCATTCCATTCCATTCCATTCCATTCCATTCCATTCCATTCGATTCCATTCCATTCCATTCCATTCCATTCCGTTCTAGTCGGGTTGATTCCATTCTATTCCATTCCATTCCATTCTATTCCATTCCATTCCATTCCATTCCATTCTATTCCATTCCATTCTACTCCATTGAATTCCATTCCATTCCATTCTATTCCATTCCATTCCATTCCTTTCCATTCCATTTAGTTCTACTCTGGTTGACTCCATTCCATTCCATTCCATTCCATTCCATTCCATTCCATTCCATTCCATTCCATACCATTCCATTCCATTACTTTCCATTCCATTCCATTCCAATCCATTCCATTCTACTCGGGTTGACTCCATTCCATTCCATTCCATTCCATTCCATTCCATTCCATTCCATTCCATTATATTCCATTCCATTCCATTCGATTCCGTTAGATTCCATTCCATTCCATTTGATTCCATTCCATTCCATTCGATTCCATTCCATTCCATTCCATTCCATTCCATTCCATTCCATTCCATTCCATTCCACTCCAATCAATTCCATTCTACACGGGTTGATTCCATTCCATTCCATTCCATTCCATTCCATTCCATTCCATTCCATTCCATTCCATTCCTTTCTATTCCATTCCATTCCATTCCATTCCATTCCATTCCATTCCATTCCATTCCATTCCATTCCTTTCCATTCCGTTCTACTCGGGTTGATTCCACTCCATTCCATTCCATTCCATTCCATACCATTCCATTCCATTCCATTCCATTCCATTCCATTCCATTCCATTCCATTCCGTTCTAGTTGGGTTGATTCCATTCTATTCCATTCCATTCCATTCCATTCCATTCCATTCCATTCCATTCCATTCCACTCCATTCTATTCCATTCCACTCTACTCCATTGAATTCCATTCCATTCCATTCCATTCCATTCCATTCCATTCCATTCCTTTCCATTCCATTTAGTTCTACTCGGGTTGATTCCATTCCATTCCATTCCATTACTTTCCATTCCATTACTTTCCATTCCATTCCATTCCAATCCATTCCATTCTACTCGGGTTGACTCCATTCCATTCCATTCCATTCCATTATATTGCATTCTATTCCATTCGATTCCGTTTGATTCCATTCCATTCCATTCCATTCCATTCCATTCCATTCCATTCCATTCGATTCCATTCCATTCCATTCGATTCCATTCCATTCCATTCCATTCCATTCCATTCCATTCCAATCCATTCCATTCTACTCGGGTTGATTCCATTCCATTCCATTCCATTCCATTCCATTCCATTCCGTTCTAATCGGTTTGATTCCACTCCATTCCATTCCATTCCATTCCATTCCATTCCATTCCATTCCATTCCAATTCTTTCCTTTCCATTCCAACCCATTCCGTTCTACTCGGGTTGATTCCATTCCATTCCATTCCATTCCATTCCATTCCATTCCATTCCATTCCATTCCATTCCATTCCATTCCATTCCATTCCATTCCATTCCACTCGATTCCATTCGATTCCATTCCATTCCATTCCATTCCATTTCATTCCAAACCATTCCATTCTACTCGGGTTCATCATTCCATTCCATTCCATTCCATTCCATTCCACTCGGGTTCTTTCCATTCCATTCCATTCCATTCCATTCCATTCCATTCCATTCCATTCTGTTCCATTCCGTTCCACTCGGGTTGATTCCATTCTATTCAATTCCATTCCATTCGATTCCATTTGATATCATTCGATTCCATTCCATCCCATTCCATTCCATTCCATTCCATTCCGTTCTACTCGGGGTGATTCCATTCCATTCAATTTCATTCCATTCCATTTCTTTCGATTCCATTCGATTCCATTCGATTCCATTCCATTCCAATCCATTCCATTCTACTCAGGTTGATTCCATTCCATACGATTCCATTCCATTCCATTCCATTCCATTTCATTCCATTCGATTCCACTCGATTCCATTCCATTCCTTTCCATTCCATTCCAATCCATTCCATTCTAATCGGGTGGATTCCATTCCATTCCATTCCATTCCATTCCATTCCATTCCATTCCATTCCATTCCATTCCATTCCATTCCGTTCTAGTCGGGTTGATTCCTTTCCATTCCATTCCATTCCATTCCATTCCATTCCATTCCATTCCATTCCATTCCATTCTATTCCATTCCATTCTACTCCATTGAATTCCATTCCATTCCATTCCATTCCATTCCATTCCTTTCCATTCCATTTAGTTCTACTCGGGTTGATTCCATTCCATTCCATTCCATTCCATTCCATTCCATTCCATTCCATTACTTTCCATTCCATTCCATTCCAAACCATTCCATTAAATTCCATTCCATTCCATTCCATTCCATTCCATTCCTTTCCTTTCCATTCCGTTCTACTCGGGTTGATTCCACTCCATTCCATTCCATTCCATTCCATTCCATTCCATTCCATTCCATTACATTCCATTCCATTCCATTCCATTCCATTACATTCCATTCCATTCCATTCCATTCCGTTCTAGTCTGGTTGATTCCATTCTATTCCATTCCATTCCATTCCATTCCATTCCATTCCATTCCATTCCATTCCATTCCATTCTATTCCATTCCACTCTACTCCATTGAATTCCATTCCATTCCATTCCATTCCATTCCTTTCCATTCCATTTAGTTCTACTCGGGTTGATTCCATTCCATTCCATTCCATTCCATTCCATTCCATTCCATTCCATTCCATTCCATTCCATTCCGTTCCACTCGGGTTGATTCCATTCTATTCCATTCCATTCCATTCCATTCCATTCCATTCCATTCCATTCAATTCCATTCCATTCCATTCCATTCCTTTCCATTCCATTCCAATCCATTCCATTCTATTCGGGTGGATTCCATTCCATTCCATTCCATTCCATTCCATTCCATTCCTTTCCATTCCATTTAGTTCTACTCGGGTTGATTCCATTCCATTCCATTCCATTCCATTCCATTCCATTCCATTCCATTCCATTCCATTCCATTCCATTCCATTCCATTCCATTCCATTCAATTCCATTCCATTCCATTCCATTCCTTTCCATTCCATTCCAATCCATTCCATTCTATTCGGGTGGATTAAATTCCATTCCATTCCATTCCATTCCATTCCATTCCATTCCATTCCATTCCATTCGATTCCATTCCATTCCATTCCATTCCATTCCATTCCATTCCATTCCATTCCTTTCCATTCCATTCCATTCCGTTCTAGTCGGGTTGATTCCATTCCATTCCATTGCATTCCATTCCATTCCATTCCATTCCATTCCATTCCATTCCATTCCATTCCATTCCATTCCATTCCATTCCATTCTATTCCATTCCATTCTACTCCATTGAATTCCATTCCATTCCATTCCATTCCATTCCATTCCATTCCATTTCATTCCAATCCATTTAGTTCTACTCGGGTTGATTCCATTCCATTCCATTCCATTCCATTCCATTCCATTCCATTCCATTCCATTCCATTCCATTCCATTACTTTCCATTCCATTCCATTCCAATCCATTCTATTCTACTCGGGTTGACTCCATTCCATTCCATTCCACTCCATTCCATTCCGTTATATTCCATTCTATTCCATTCGATTCCGTTCGATTCCATTCCATTCCATTCCATTCCATTCCATTCCATTCCATTCCATTCGATTCCATTCCATTCCATTCGATTCCCTTCCATTCCATTCCATTCCATTCCATTCCATTCCAATCCATTCCATTCCATTCCATTCCATTCCATTCCATTCCATTCCATTCCAATCCATTCCATTCCATTCCATTCCATTCCATTCCATTCCATTCCTTTCTATTCCATTCCATTCCATTCCATTCCATTCCATTCCATTCCATTCCACTCCATTCGATTCCATTCCATTCCATTCCATTCCATTCCATTCCTTTCCAATCCATTTAGTTCTACTCGGGTTGATTCCATTCCATTCCATTCCATTCCATTCCATTCCATTCCATTCCATTCCATTCCATTCCATTCCATTCCATTACTTTCCATTCCATTCCATTCCAATCCATTCTATTCTACTCGGGTTGACTCCATTCCATTCCATTCCACTCCATTCCATTCCGTTATATTCCATTCTATTCCATTCGATTCCGTTCGATTCCATTCCATTCCATTCCATTCCATTCCATTCCATTCCATTCCATTCGATTCCATTCCATTCCATTCGATTCCCTTCCATTCCATTCCATTCCATTCCATTCCAATCCATTCCATTCCATTCCATTCCATTCCATTCCATTCCATTCCATTCCAATCCATTCCATTACATTCCATTACATTCCATTCCATTCCATTCCTATCTATTCCATTCCATTCCATTCCATTCCATTCCATTCCATTCCATTCCATTCCAATCCATTCCATTCTACTCGGGTTGATTCCATTCCATTCCATTCCATTCCATTCCATTCCATTCCATTCCGTTCTAATCGGTTTGATTCCACTCCATTCCATTCCATTCCATTCCATTCCATTCCATTCCATTCCATTCCAATTCTTTCCTTTCCATTCCAACCCATTCCGTTCTACTCGGGTTGATTCCATTCCATTCCATTCCATTCCATTCCATTCCATTCCATTCCATTCCATTCCATTCCACTCGATTCCATTCGATTCCATTCCATTCCATTCCATTCCATTTCATTCCAAACCATTCCATTCTACTCGGGTTCATCATTCCATTCCATTCCATTCCATTCCATTCCACTCGGGTTCTTTCCATTCCATTCCATTCCATTCCATTCCATTCCATTCCATTCCATTCCATTCCATTCCATTCCATTCCATTCCATTCTATTCCATTCCATTCTACTCCATTGAATTCCATTCCATTCCATTCCATTCCATTCCATTCCTTTCCATTCCATTTAGTTCTACTCGGGTTGATTCCATTCCATTCCATTCCATTCCATTCCATTCCATTCCATTCCATTACTTTCCATTCCATTCCATTCCAAACCATTCCATTAAATTCCATTCCATTCCATTCCATTCCATTCCATTCCATTCCTTTCCTTTCCATTCCGTTCTACTCGGGTTGATTCCACTCCATTCCATTCCATTCCATTCCATTCCATTACATTCCATTCCATTCCATTCCATTCCGTTCTAGTCGGGTTGATTCCATTCTATTCCATTCCATTCCATTCCATTCCATTCCATTCCATTCCATTCCATTCCATTCCATTCTATTCCATTCCACTCTACTCCATTGAATTCCATTCCATTCCATTCCATTCCATTCCTTTCCATTCCATTTAGTTCTACTCGGGTTGATTCCATTCCATTCCATTCCATTCCATTCCATTCCATTCCATTCCATTCCATTCCATTCCGTTCCACTCGGGTTGATTCCATTCTATTCCATTCCATTCCATTCCATTCCATTCCATTCCATTCAATTCCATTCCATTCCATTCCATTCCTTTCCATTCCATTCCAATCCATTCCATTCTATTCGGGTGGATTCCATTCCATTCCATTCCATTCCATTCCATTCCATTCCTTTCCATTCCATTTAGTTCTACTCGGGTTGTTTCCATTCCATTCCATTCCATTCCATTCCATTCCGTTCAATTCCATTCCATTCCATTCCATTCCTTTCCATTCCATTCCAATCCATTCCATTCTATTCGGGTGGATTCCATTCCATTCCATTCCATTCCATTCCATTCCATTCCTTTCCATTCCATTCCATTCCATTCCATTCCATTCGATTCCATTCCATTCCATTCCATTCCATTCCATTCCATTCCATTCCATTCCATTCCATTCCTTTCCATTCCATTCCATTCCGTTCTAGTCGGGTTGATTCCATTCCATTCCATTGCATTCCATTCCATTCCATTCCATTCCATTCCATTCCATTCCATTCCATTCCATTCCATTCCATTCCATTCTATTCCATTCCATTCTACTCCATTGAATTCCATTCCATTCCATTCCATTCCATTCCATTCCATTCCATTCCATTCCATTCCATTCCAATCCATTTAGTTCTACTCGGGTTGATTCCATTCCATTCCATTCCATTCCATTCCATTCCATTCCATTCCATTCCATTCCATTCCATTCCATTACTTTCCATTCCATTCCATTCCAATCCATTCTATTCTACTCGGGTTGACTCCATTCCATTCCATTCCACTCCATTCCATACCGTTATATTCCATTCTATTCCATTCGATTCCGTTCGATTCCATTCCATTCCATTCCATTCCATTCCATTCCATTCCATTCGATTCCATTCCATTCCATTCGATTCCCTTCCATTCCATTCCATTCCATTCCATTCCATTCCAATCCATTCCATTCCATTCCATTCCATTCCATTCCATTCCATTCCATTCCAATCCATTCCATTCCATTCCATTCCATTCCATTCCATTCCATTCCTTTCTATTCCATTCCATTCCATTCCATTCCATTCCATTCCATTCCATTCCACTCCATTCGATTCCATTCCATTCCATTCCATTCCATTCCATTCCATTCCTTTCCAATCCATTTAGTTCTACTCGGGTTGATTCCATTCCATTCCATTCCATTCCATTCCATTCCATTCCATTCCATTCCATTCCATTCCATTCCATTCCATTCCATTACATTCCATTCCATTCCATTCCAATCCATTCTATTCTACTCGGGTTGACTCCATTCCATTCCATTCCACTCCATTCCATTCCGTTATATTCCATTCTATTCCATTCGATTCCGTTCGATTCCATTCCATTCCATTCCATTCCATTCCATTCCATTCCTTTCCATTCCATTTAGTTCTACTCGGGTTGAATCCATTCCATTCCATTCCATTCCATTCCATTCCATTCCATTCCATTACTTTCCATTCCATTCCATTCCAATCCATTCCATTAAATTCCATTCCATTCCATTCCATTCCATTCCATTCCATTCCATTCCTTTCCATTCCGTTCTACTCGGGTTGATTCCACTCCATTCCATTCCATTCCATTCCATTCCATTCCATTCCATTCCATTCCATTCCATTCCGTTCTAGTCGGGTTGATTCCATTCTATTCCATTCCATTCCATTCCATTCCATTCCATTCCATTCCATTCCATTCCATTCCATTCCATTCTATTCCATTCCACTCTACTCCATTGAATTCCATTCCATTCCATTCCATTCCATTCCTTTCCATTCCATTTAGTTCTACTCGGGTTGATTCCATTCCATTCCATTCCATTCCATTCCATTCCATTCCATTCCATTCCATTCCATTCCGTTCCACTCGGGTTGATTCCATTCTATTCCATTCCATTCCATTCCATTCCATTCCATTCCATTCCATTCCATTCCATTCAATTCCATTCCATTCCATTCCATTCCTTTCCATTCCATTCCAATCCATTCCATTCTATTCGGGTGGATTCCATTCCATTCCATTCCATTCCATTCCATTCCATTCCATTCCATTCCATTCCTTTCCATTCCATTTAGTTCTACTCGGGTTGATTCCATTCCATTCCATTCCATTCCATTCCATTCCATTCCATTCCATTCCATTCAATTCCATTCCATTCCATTCCATTCCTTTCCATTCCATTCCAATCCTTTCCATTCTATTCGGGTGGATTCCATTCCATTCCATTCCATTCCATTCCATTCCATTCCATTCCATTCCATTCCATTCCATTCCATTCCATTCGATTCCATTCCATTCCATTCCATTCCATTCCATTCCATTCCATTCCATTCCTTTCCATTCCATTCCATTCCGTTCTAGTCGGGTTGATTCCATTCCATTCCATTGCATTCCATTCCATTCCATTCCGTTCCATTCCATTCCATTCCATTCCATTCCATTCCATTCCATTCCATTCTATTCCATTCCATTCTACTCCATTGAATTCCATTCCATTCCATTCCATTCCATTCCATTCCATTCCATTCCATTCCTTTCCAATCCATTTAGTTCTACTCGGGTTGATTCCATTCCATTCCATTCCATTCCATTCCATTCCATTCCATTCCATTCCATTCCATTACTTTCCATTCCATTCCATTCCAATCCATTCTATTCTACTCGGGTTGACTCCATTCCATTCCATTCCACTCCATTCCATTCCGTTATATTCCATTCTATTCCATTCGATTCCGTTCGATTCCTTTCCATTCCATTCCATTCCATTGCATTCCATTCGATTCCATTCCATTCCATTCGATTCCCTTCCATTCCATTCCATTCCATTCCATTCCATTCCATTCCAATCCATTCCATTCCATTCCATTCCATTCCATTCCATTCCATTCCATTCCAATCCATTCCATTCCATTCCATTACATTCCATTCCATTCCATTCCTTTCTATTCCATTCCATTCCATTCCATTCCATTCCATTCCATTCCATTCCATTCCATTGCGTTCCATTCGATTCGATTCCATTCCATTCCATTCCATTCCATTCCAATCCATTCCATTCTACTTGGGTTCATTCCATTCCATTCCATTCCATTCCATTCTATTCCATTCGATTCCATTCCATTCCATTCCATTCCATTCCATTCCATTCTGTTCTACTCGGGTTGATTCCACTCCATTCCATTCCATTCCATTCCATTCTATTCCATTCCATTCCATTCCATTCCATTCTATTCCATTCGATTCCATTCCATTCCATTTCATTTTATTCCATTCCATTCCATTCCATTCTATTCCATTGAATTCCATTCCATTCCATTCCATTCCATTCCATTCCATTCCATTCCATTCCATTCCGTTCCACTCGGGTTGATTCCATTCTATTCCATTCCATTCCATTCCATTCCATTCCATTCCATTCCATTCCATTCCATTCAATTCCATTCCATTCCATTCCATTCCTTTCCATTCCATTCCAATCCATTCCATTCTATTCGGGTGGATTCCATTCCATTCCATTCCATTCCATTCCATTCCATTCCATTCCATTCCATTCCTTTCCATTCCATTTAGTTCTACTCGGGTTGATTCCATTCCATTCCATTCCATTCCATTCCATTCCATTCCATTCCATTCCATTCAATTCCATTCCATTCCATTCCATTCCTTTCCATTCCATTCCAATCCTTTCCATTCTATTCGGGTGGATTCCATTCCATTCCATTCCATTCCATTCCATTCCATTCCATTCCATTCCATTCCATTCCATTCCATTCGATTCCATTCCATTCCATTCCATTCCATTCCATTCCATTCCATTCCATTCCTTTCCATTCCATTCCATTCCGTTCTAGTCGGGTTGATTCCATTCCATTCCATTGCATTCCATTCCATTCCATTCCGTTCCATTCCATTCCATTCCATTCCATTCCATTCCATTCCATTCCATTCTATTCCATTCCATTCTACTCCATTGAATTCCATTCCATTCCATTCCATTCCATTCCATTCCATTCCATTCCATTCCTTTCCAATCCATTTAGTTCTACTCGGGTTGATTCCATTCCATTCCATTCCATTCCATTCCATTCCATTCCATTCCATTCCATTCCATTACTTTCCATTCCATTCCATTCCAATCCATTCTATTCTACTCGGGTTGACTCCATTCCATTCCATTCCACTCCATTCCATTCCGTTATATTCCATTCTATTCCATTCGATTCCGTTCGATTCCTTTCCATTCCATTCCATTCCATTGCATTCCATTCGATTCCATTCCATTCCATTCGATTCCCTTCCATTCCATTCCATTCCATTCCATTCCATTCCATTCCAATCCATTCCATTCCATTCCATTCCATTCCATTCCATTCCATTCCATTCCAATCCATTCCATTCCATTCCATTACATTCCATTCCATTCCATTCCTTTCTATTCCATTCCATTCCATTCCATTCCATTCCATTCCATTCCATTCCATTCCATTGCGTTCCATTCGATTCGATTCCATTCCATTCCATTCCATTCCATTCCAATCCATTCCATTCTACTTGGGTTCATTCCATTCCATTCCATTCCATTCCATTCTATTCCATTCGATTCCATTCCATTCCATTCCATTCCATTCCATTCCATTCTGTTCTACTCGGGTTGATTCCACTCCATTCCATTCCATTCCATTCCATTCTATTCCATTCCATTCCATTCCATTCCATTCTATTCCATTCGATTCCATTCCATTCCATTTCATTTTATTCCATTCCATTCCATTCCATTCTATTCCATTGAATTCCATTCCATTCCATTCCATTCCATTCCATTCCATTCCATTCCATTCCATTCCATTCCATTCCATTCCATTCCGTTCTACTCGGGTTGATTCCACTCCATTCCATTCCATTCCATTCCATTCCATTCCATTCCATTCCATTCCACTCGGGTTGAGCATTCCATTCGATTCCATTCCATTCCATTCCATTCCATTCCATTCCATTCCACTCGGGCTCATTCCTTTCCATTCCATTCCATTCCATTCCATTCCATTCCATTCCGTTCTACTCGGGTTGATTTCCATTCCATTCCATTCCATTCCATTCCACTCCATTCCATTCCATTCCATTCCATTCCATTCCATTCCATTCCTTTCCATTTATTCCATTCCGTTCTACTCGGTTGATTCCATTGAGTTTGGTTCCGTTCCGTTCCGTCCCGTCCCGTCCCGTCCCGTCCCGTTCCGTTTTACTCGGGTTGATTCCTTTGCGTTCGGTTCCGCTCGTTTCCATTCCGTTCCATTCCGTTCCACGCGGGTTGGTTCAATTCCATTCTATTCTATTCTATTCCTTTCCATTCCATTCCATTCTACTCGGGTTGATTCCATGCCGTTCCATTCCGTTCCATTCCGTCCCATTCCGACCCGTCCCATCCCGTCCCTTCCCGTCCCATCCCGTTCCGTTCCACATGGGTTGATTCAATTCCTTTCGGTTACATTGAATTCCATTCCATTCCATTCTACTCGGATTGATTCCATTCCATTCCATTCCATTCCATTCCATTCCATTCCATTCCATTCCATTCCATTCCATTCCATTCCATTCCATTCCAATCCATTCCATTCTACTCGGGTTGATTCCATTCCATTCCATTCCATTCCATTCCATTCCATTCCATTCCATTCCATTCCATTCCATTCCATTCCATTCCGTTCTAGTCGGGTTGATTCCATTCTATTCCATTCCATTCCATTCCATTCCATTCCATTCCATTCCATTCCATTCTATTCCATTCCATTCTACTCCATTGAATTCCATTCCATTCCATTCTATTCCATTCCATTCCATTCCTTTCCATTCCATTTAGTTCTACTCTGGTTGATTCCATTCCATTCCATTCCTTTCCATTCCATTCCATTCCATTCCATTCCATTCCATTCCATTCCATTCCATACCATTCCATTCCATTACTTTCCATTCCATTCCATTCCAATCCATTCCATTCTACTCGGGTTGACTCCATTCCATTCCATTCCATTCCATTCCATTCCATTCCATTCCATTCCATTCCATTCCATTATATTCCATTCCATTCCATTCGATTCCGTTAGATTCCATTCCATTCCATTCGATTCCATTCCATTCCATTCGATTCCATTCGATTCCATTCCAATCCATTCCATTCAATTCCATTCCATTCCATTCCATTCCATTCCAATCAATTCCATTCTACAAGGGTTGATTCCATTCCATTCCATTCCATTCCATTCCATTCCATTCCATTCCATTCCATTCCATTCCATTCCTTTCGATTCCATTCCATTCCATGAAATTCCATTCCATTCCATTCCATTCCATTCCATTCCATTCCATTCCTTTCCATTCCGTTCTACTCGGGTTGATTCCACTCCATTCCATTCCATTCCATTCCATACCATTCCATTCCATTCCATTCCATTCAATTCCATTCCATTCCATTCCATTCCGTTCTAGTCGGGTTGATTCCATTCTATTCCATTCCATTCCATTCCATTCCATTCCATTCCATTCCATTCCATTCCATTCCATTCCATTCCACTCCATTCTATTCCATTCCACTCTACTCCATTGAATTCCATTCCATTCCATTCCATTCCATTCCATTCCATTCCATTCCATTCCATTCCTTTCCATTCCATTTAGTTCTACTCGGGTTGATTCCATTCCATTCCATTCCATTCCATTCCATTCCATTACTTTCCATTCCATTCCATTCCAATCCATTCCATTCCTTTCCATTCCATTCCAATCCATTCCATTCTATTCGGGTGGATTCCATTCCATTCCATTCCATTCCAATCCATTCCATTCTATTCGGGTGGATTCCATTCCATTCCATTCCATTCCATTCCATTCCATTCCATTCCTTTCCATTCCATTTAGTTCTACTCGGGTTGATTCCATTCCATTCCATTCCATTCCATTCCATTCCATTCAATTCCATTCCATTCCATTCCATTCCTTTCCATTCCATTCCAATCCATTCCATTCTATTCGGGTGGATTCCATTCCATTCCATTCCATTCCATTCCATTCCATTCCATTCCATTCCATTCCATTCCATTCGATTCCATTCCATTCCATTCCATTCCATTCCATTCCATTCCATTCCATTCCTTTCCATTCCATTCCATTCCGTTCTAGTCGGATTGATTCCATTCCATTCCATTGCATTCCATTCCATTCCATTCCATTCCATTCCATTCCATTCCATTCCATTCCATTCCATTCCATTCCATTCCATTCCATTCTATTCCATTCCATTCTACTCCATTGAATTCCATTCCATTCCATTCCATTCCATTCCATTCCATTCCATTCCTTTCCAATCCATTTAGTTCTACTCGGGTTGATTCCATTCCATTCCATTCCATTCCATTCCATTCCATTCCATTCCATTCCATTCCATTACTTTCCATTCCATTCCATTCCAATCCATTCTATTCTACTCGGGTTGACTCCATTCCATTCCATTCCACTCCATTCCATTCCGTTATATTCCATTCTATTCCATTCGATTCGGTTCGATTCCATTCCATTCCATTCCATTCCATTCCACTCCATTCCATTCCATTCGATTCCATTCCATTCCATTCGATTCCCTTCCATTCCATTCCATTCCATTCCATTCCATTCCAATCCATTCCATTCCATTCCATTCCATTCCATTCCATTCCATTCCATTCCAATCCATTCCATTCCATTCCATTACATTCCATTCCATTCCATTCCTTTCTATTCCATTCCATTCCATTCCATTCCATTCCATTCCATTCCATTCCATTCCATTCCATTCCATTGCGTTCCATTCGATTCGATTCCATTCCATTCCATTCCATTCCATTCCAATCCATTCCATTCTACTTGGGTTCATTCCATTCCATTCCATTCCATTCCATTCTATTCCATTC
This sequence comes from Gorilla gorilla gorilla, assembly GCF_029281585.2. Classification (NCBI taxonomy): domain Eukaryota; kingdom Metazoa; phylum Chordata; class Mammalia; order Primates; family Hominidae; genus Gorilla; species Gorilla gorilla. The sequence goes on from NC_073241.2 coordinate 11,315,999, forward strand.
GATTCCATTCCATTCCATTCCATTCCATTCCATTCCATTCTGTTCTACTCGGGTTGATTCCACTCCATTCCATTCCATTCCATTCCATTCTATTCCATTCCATTCCATTCCATTCCATTCTATTCCATTCGATTCCATTCCATTCCATTTCATTTTATTCCATTCCATTCCATTCCATTCTATTCCATTGAATTCCATTCCAGTCCATTCCATTCCATTCCATTCCATTCCATTCCATTCCATTCCATTCCATTCCATTCCATTCCATTCCATTCCATTCCACTCGGGTTGAGCATTCCATTCGATTCCATTCCATTCCATTCCATTCCATTCCATTCCATTCCACTCGGGCTCATTCCATTCCATTCCATTCCATTCCATTCCATTCCATTCCATTCCATTCCGTTCTACTCGGGTTGATTTCCATTCCATTCCATTCCATTCCATTCCATTCCACTCCATTCCATTCCATTCCATTCCATTCCATTCCATTCCATTCCATTCCATTCCATTCCATTCCTTTCCATTTATTCCATTCCGTTCTACTCGGTTGATTCCATTGAGTTTGGTTCCGTTCCGTTCCGTCCCGTCCCGTCCCGTCCCGTCCCGTTCCGTTTTACTCGGGTTGATTCCTTTGCATTCGGTTCCGCTCGTTTCCATTCCGTTCCATTCCGTTCCACGCGGGTTGGTTCAATTCCATTCTATTCTATTCTATTCCTTTCCATTCCATTCCATTCTACTCGGGTTGATTCCATGCCGTTCCATTCCGTTCCATTCCGTCCCATTCCGACCCGTCCCATCCCGTCCCTTCCCGTCCCATCCCGTTCCGTTCCACATGGGTTGATTCAATTCCTTTCGGTTACATTGAATTCCATTCCATTCCATTCTACTCGGATTGATTCCATTCCATTCCATTCCATTCCATTCCATTCCATTCCATTCCATTCCATTCCATTCCATTCCATTCCAATCCATTCCATTCTACTCGGGTTGATTCCATTCCATTCCATTCCATTCCATTCCATTCTTTCCATTCCATTCCATTCCATTCTATTCCATTCCATTCTACTCCATTGAATTCCATTCCATTCCATTCTATTCCATTCCATTCCATTCCTTTCCATTCCATTTAGTTCTACTCTGGTTGATTCCATTCCATTCCATTCCTTTCCATTCCATTCCATTCCATTCCATTCCATTCCATTCCATTCCATTCCATACCATTCCATTCCATTACTTTCCATTCCATTCCATTCCAATCCATTCCATTCTACTCGGGTTGACTCCATTCCATTCCATTCCATTCCATTCCATTCCATTCCATTCCATTCCATTCCATTATATTCCATTCCATTCCATTCGATTCCGTTAGATTCCATTCCATTCCATTCGATTCCATTCCATTCCATTCGATTCCATTCGATTCCATTCCAATCCATTCCATTCAATTCCATTCCATTCCATTCCATTCCATTCCAATCAATTCCATTCTACAAGGGTTGATTCCATTCCATTCCATTCCATTCCATTCCATTCCATTCCATTCCATTCCATTCCATTCCATTCCTTTCGATTCCATTCCATTCCATGAAATTCCATTCCATTCCATTCCATTCCATTCCATTCCATTCCATTCCTTTCCATTCCGTTCTACTCGGGTTGATTCCACTCCATTCCATTCCATTCCATTCCATACCATTCCATTCCATTCCATTCCATTCAATTCCATTCCATTCCATTCCATTCCGTTCTAGTCGGGTTGATTCCATTCTATTCCATTCCATTCCATTCCATTCCATTCCATTCCATTCCATTCCATTCCATTCCATTCCACTCCATTCTATTCCATTCCACTCTACTCCATTGAATTCCATTCCATTCCATTCCATTCCATTCCATTCCATTCCATTCCATTCCTTTCCATTCCATTTAGTTCTACTCGGGTTGATTCCATTCCATTCCATTCCATTCCATTCCATTCCATTACTTTCCATTCCATTCCATTCCAATCCATTCCATTCCTTTCCATTCCATTCCAATCCATTCCATTCTATTCGGGTGGATTCCATTCCATTCCATTCCATTCCAATCCATTCCATTCTATTCGGGTGGATTCCATTCCATTCCATTCCATTCCATTCCATTCCATTCCATTCCTTTCCATTCCATTTAGTTCTACTCGGGTTGATTCCATTCCATTCCATTCCATTCCATTCCATTCCATTCAATTCCATTCCATTCCATTCCATTCCTTTCCATTCCATTCCAATCCATTCCATTCTATTCGGGTGGATTCCATTCCATTCCATTCCATTCCATTCCATTCCATTCCATTCCATTCCATTCCATTCCATTCGATTCCATTCCATTCCATTCCATTCCATTCCATTCCATTCCATTCCATTCCTTTCCATTCCATTCCATTCCGTTCTAGTCGGATTGATTCCATTCCATTCCATTGCATTCCATTCCATTCCATTCCATTCCATTCCATTCCATTCCATTCCATTCCATTCCATTCCATTCCATTCCATTCCATTCTATTCCATTCCATTCTACTCCATTGAATTCCATTCCATTCCATTCCATTCCATTCCATTCCATTCCATTCCTTTCCAATCCATTTAGTTCTACTCGGGTTGATTCCATTCCATTCCATTCCATTCCATTCCATTCCATTCCATTCCATTCCATTCCATTACTTTCCATTCCATTCCATTCCAATCCATTCTATTCTACTCGGGTTGACTCCATTCCATTCCATTCCACTCCATTCCATTCCGTTATATTCCATTCTATTCCATTCGATTCGGTTCGATTCCATTCCATTCCATTCCATTCCATTCCACTCCATTCCATTCCATTCGATTCCATTCCATTCCATTCGATTCCCTTCCATTCCATTCCATTCCATTCCATTCCATTCCAATCCATTCCATTCCATTCCATTCCATTCCATTCCATTCCATTCCATTCCAATCCATTCCATTCCATTCCATTACATTCCATTCCATTCCATTCCTTTCTATTCCATTCCATTCCATTCCATTCCATTCCATTCCATTCCATTCCATTCCATTCCATTCCATTGCGTTCCATTCGATTCGATTCCATTCCATTCCATTCCATTCCATTCCAATCCATTCCATTCTACTTGGGTTCATTCCATTCCATTCCATTCCATTCCATTCTATTCCATTCGATTCCATTCCATTCCATTCCATTCCATTCCATTCCATTCTGTTCTACTCGGGTTGATTCCACTCCATTCCATTCCATTCCATTCCATTCTATTCCATTCCATTCCATTCCATTCCATTCTATTCCATTCGATTCCATTCCATTCCATTTCATTTTATTCCATTCCATTCCATTCCATTCTATTCCATTGAATTCCATTCCAGTCCATTCCATTCCATTCCATTCCATTCCATTCCATTCCATTCCATTCCATTCCATTCCATTCCATTCCATTCCATTCCACTCGGGTTGAGCATTCCATTCGATTCCATTCCATTCCATTCCATTCCATTCCATTCCATTCCACTCGGGCTCATTCCATTCCATTCCATTCCATTCCATTCCATTCCATTCCATTCCATTCCATTCCGTTCTACTCGGGTTGATTTCCATTCCATTCCATTCCATTCCATTCCATTCCACTCCATTCCATTCCATTCCATTCCATTCCATTCCATTCCATTCCATTCCATTCCATTCCATTCCATTCCTTTCCATTTATTCCATTCCGTTCTACTCGGTTGATTCCATTGAGTTTGGTTCCGTTCCGTTCCGTCCCGTCCCGTCCCGTCCCGTCCCGTTCCGTTTTACTCGGGTTGATTCCTTTGCATTCGGTTCCGCTCGTTTCCATTCCGTTCCATTCCGTTCCACGCGGGTTGGTTCAATTCCATTCTATTCTATTCTATTCCTTTCCATTCCATTCCATTCTACTCGGGTTGATTCCATGCCGTTCCATTCCGTTCCATTCCGTCCCATTCCGACCCGTCCCATCCCGTCCCTTCCCGTCCCATCCCGTTCCGTTCCACATGGGTTGATTCAATTCCTTTCGGTTACATTGAATTCCATTCCATTCCATTCTACTCGGATTGATTCCATTCCATTCCATTCCATTCCATTCCATTCCATTCCATTCCATTCCATTCCATTCCATTCCATTCCAATCCATTCCATTCTACTCGGGTTGATTCCATTCCATTCCATTCCATTCCATTCCATTCTTTCCATTCCATTCCATTCCATTCCATTCCATTCCATTCCATTCCATTCCGTTCTAGTCGGGTTGATTCCATTCTATTCCATTCCATTCCATTCCATTCCATTCCATTCCATTCCATTCTATTCCATTCCATTCTACTCCATTGAATTCCATTCCATTCCATTCTATTCCATTCCATTCCATTCCTTTCCATTCCATTTAGTTCTACTCTGGTTGATTCCATTCCATTCCATTCCATTCCATTCCATTCCATTCCATTCCATTCCATTCCATACCATTCCATTCCATTACTTTCCATTCCATTCCATTCCAATCCATTCCATTCTACTCGGGTTGACTCCATTCCATTCCATTCCATTCCATTCCATTCCATTCCATTCCATTCCATTATATTCCATTCCATTCCATTCGATTCCGTTAGATTCCATTCCATTCCATTCGATTCCATTCCATTCCATTCGATTCCATTCGATTCCATTCCATTCCATTCCATTCAATTCCATTCCATTCCATTCCATTCCATTCCAATCAATTCCATTCTACACGGGTTGATTCCATTCCATTCCATTCCATTCCATTCCATTCCATTCCATTCCATTCCATTCCATTCCATTCCATTCCTTTCGATTCCATTCCATTCCATGAAATTCCATTCCATTCCATTCCATTCCATTCCATTCCATTCCATTCCATTCCATTCCTTTCCATTCCGTTCTACTCGGGTTGATTCCACTCCATTCCATTCCATACCATTCCATTCCATTCCATTCCATTCCATTCCATTCCATTCCATTCCATTCCATTCCATTCCATTCCGTTCTAGTCGGGTTGATTCCATTCTATTCCATTCCATTCCATTCCATTCCATTCCATTCCATTCCATTCCATTCCATTCCATTCCATTCCACTCCATTCTATTCCATTCCACTCTACTCCATTGAATTCCATTCCATTCCATTCCATTCCATTCCATTCCATTCCATTCCATTCCATTCCATTCCTTTCCATTCCATTTAGTTCTACTCGGATTGATTCCATTCCATTCCATTCCATTCCATTCCATTCCATTACTTTCCATTCCATTCCATTCCAATCCATTCCATTCTACTCGGGTTGACTCCATTCCACTCCATTCCATTCCATTATATTGCATTCTATTCCATTCGATTCCGTTTGATTCCATTCCATTCCATTCCATTCCATTCCATTCCATTCCATTCCATTCCATTCGATTCCATTCCATTCCATTCGATTCCATTCCATTCCATTCCATTCCATTCCATTCCATTCCATTCCATTCCATTCCAATCCATTCCATTCTACTCGGGTTGATTCCATTCCATTCCATTCCATTCCATTCCATTCCATTCGGTTCTAATCGGTTTGATTCCACTCCATTCCATTTCATTCCATTCCATTCCATTCCATTCCATTCCATTCCAATTCTTTCCTTTCCATTCCAACCCATTCCGTTTTACTCGGGTTGATTCCATTCCATTCCATTCCATTCCATTCCATTCCTTTCCATTCCATTCCATTCCATTCCATTCCATTCCATTCCATTCCATTCCATTCCATTCCATTTCATTCCAAACCATTCCATTCTACTCGGGTTCATCATTCCATTACATTCCATTCCATTCCATTCCACTCGGGTTCTTTCCATTCCATTCCATTCCATTCCATTCCATTCCATTCCATTCCATTCCGTTCCATTCCGTTCCACTCGGGTTGATTCCATTCTATTCAATTCCATTCCATTCGATTCCATTTGATATCATTCGATTCCATTCCATCCCATTCCATTCCATTCCATTCCATTCCGTTCTACTCGGGTTGATTCCATTCCATTCCATTTCATTCCATTCCATTCCATTCCATTTCTTTCGATTCCATTGGATTCCATTCCATTCCATTCCATTCCAATCCATTCCATTCTACTCAGGTTGATTCCATTCCATTCCATTCCATTCCATTCCATTCCATTCCATTCCATTCCATTTCATTCCATTCGATTCCACTCGATTCCATTCCATTCCTTTCCATTCCATTCCAATCCATTCCATTCTACTCGGGTGGATTCCATTCCATTCCATTCCATTCCATTCCATTCCATTCCATTCCATTCCATTCCAATCCATTCCATTCCATTCCGTTCTAGTCGGGTTGATTCCTTTCCATTCCATTCCATTCCATTCCATTCCATTCCATTCCATTCCATTCCATTCCATTCCATTCCATTCTATTCCATTCCATTCTACTCCATTGAATTCCATTCCATTCCATTCCATTCCATTCCATTCCTTTCCATTCCATTTAGTTCTACTCGGGTTGATTCCATTCCATTCCATTCCATTCCATTCCATTCCATTCCGTTACTTTCCATTCCATTCCATTCCAATCCATTCCATTAAATTCCATTCCATTCCATTCCATTCCATTCCATTCCATTCCATTCCATTCTATTCCATTCCACTCTACTCCATTGAATTCCATTCCATTCCATTCCATTCCATTCCTTTCCATTCCATTTAGTTCTACTCGGGTTGATTCCATTCCATTCCATTCCATTAAATTCCATTCCATTCCATTCCATTCCATTCCATTCCATTCCATTCCTTTCCACTCGGGTTGATTCCATTCTATTCCATTCCATTCCATTCCATTCCATTCCATTCCATTCCATTCCATTCAATTCCATTCCATTCCATTCCATTCCTTTCCATTCCATTCCAATCCATTCCATTCTATTTGGGTGGATTCCATTCCATTCCATTCCATTACATTCCATTCCATTCCATTCCATTCCATTCCTTTCCATTCCATTTAGTTCTACTCGGGTTGATTCCATTCCATTCCATTCCATTCCATTCCATTCCATTCCATTCCTTTCCATTCCATTCCAATCCATTCCATTCTATTTGGGTGGATTCCATTCCATTCCATTCCATTACATTCCATTCCATTCCATTCCATTCCATTCCTTTCCATTCCATTTAGTTCTACTCGGGTTGATTCCATTCCATTCCATTCCATTCCATTCCATTCCATTCCATTCCATTCCATTCCATTCCATTCCATTCCATTCCTTTCCATTCCATTCCAATCCATTCCATTCTATTCGGGTGGATTCCATTCCATTCCATTCCATTCCATTCCATTCCATTCCATTCCATTCCATTCGATTCCATTCCATTCCATTCCATTCCATTCCATTCCATTCCATTCCGTTCTAGTCGGGTTGATTCCATTCCATTCCATTGCATTCCATTCCATTCCATTCCATTCCATTCCATTCCATTCCATTCCATTCCATTCCATTCCATTCTATTCCATTCCATTCTACTCCATTGAATTCCATTCCATTCCATTCCATTCCATTCCATTCCATTCCATTCCATTCCATTCCTTTCCAATCCATTTAGTTCTACTCGGGTTGATTCCATTCCATTCCATTCCATTCCAATCCATTCCATTCCATTCCATTCCATTCCATTCCATTCCATTACTTTCCATTCCATTCCATTCCAATCCATTCTATTCTACTCGGGTTGACTCCATTCCATTCCATTCCACTCCATTCCATTCCGTTATATTCCATTCTATTCCATTCGATTCCGTTCGATTCCATTCCATTCCATTCCATTCCATTCCATTCCATTCCATTCCATTCCATTCCATTCCATTCCATTCGATTCCCTTCCATTCCATTCCATTCCATTCCATTCCATTCCAATCCATTCCATTCCATTCCATTCCATTCCATTCCATTCCATTCCATTCCAATCCATTCCATTCCATTCCATTCCATTCCGTTCTACTCGGGTTGATTCCACTCCATTCCATTCCCTTCCATTCCATTCCATTCCATTCCATTCCATTCCATTCCATTCCATTCCATTCCTTTCCATTCCAACCCATTCCTTTCTACTCGGGTTGATTCCATTCCATTCCATTCCATTCCATTCCATTCCATTCCATTCCGTTCCATTCCGTTCCACTCGGGTTGATTCCATTCTATTCAATTCCATTCCATTCGATTCCATTTGATATCATTCGATTCCATTCCATCCCATTCCATTCCATTCCATTCCATTCCGTTCTACTCGGGTTGATTCCATTCCATTCCATTTCATTCCATTCCATTCCATTCCATTTCTTTCGATTCCATTCGATTCCATTCCATTCCATTCCATTCCAATCCATTCCATTCTACTCAGGTTGATTCCATTCCATTCCATTCCATTCCATTCCATTCCATTCCATTTCATTCCATTCGATTCCACTCGATTCCATTCCATTCCTTTCCATTCCATTCCAATCCATTCCATTCTACTCGGGTGGATTCCATTCCATTCCATTCCATTCCATTCCATTCCATTCCATTCCATTCCATTCCATTCCGTTCTAGTCGGGTTGATTCCTTTCCATTCCATTCCATTCCATTCCATTCCATTCCATTCCATTCCATTCCATTCTATTCCATTCCATTCTACTCCATTGAATTCCATTCCATTCCATTCCATTCCAATCCATTCCTTTCCATTCCATTTAGTTCTACTCGGGTTGATTCCATTCCATTCCATTCCATTCCATTCCATTCCATTCCATTACTTTCCATTCCATTCCATTCCAATCCATTCCATTAAATTCCATTCCATTCCATTCCATTCCATTCCATTCCATTCCATTCTATTCCATTCCATTCTACTCCATTGAATTCCATTGCATTCCATTCTATTCCATTCCATTCCATTCCTTTCCATTCCATTTAGTTCTACTCTGGTTGATTCCATTCCATTCCATTCCATTCCATTCCATTCCATTCCATACCATTCCATTCCATTACTTTCCATTCCATTCCATTCCAATCCATTCCATTCTACTCGGGTTGACTCCATTCCATTCCATTCCATTCCATTCCATTCCATTCCATTCCATTCCATTCCATTCCATTATATTCCATTCCATTCCATTTGATTCCATTCGATTCCATTCCATTCCATTCGATTCCATTCGATTCCATTCGATTCCATTCGATTCCATTCCATTCCATTCCATTCCATTCCATTCCATTCCATTCCATTCCAATCCATTCCATTCTACACGGGTTGATTCCATTCCATTCCATTCCATTCCATTCCATTCCATTCCATTCCATTCCATTCCTTTCGATTCCATTCCATTCCATTAAATTCCATTCCATTCCATTCCATTCCATTCCATTCCTTTCCATTCCGTTCTACTCGGGTTGATTCCACTCCATTCCATTCCATTCCATTCCATTCCATTCCATTCCATTCCATTCCATTCCATTCCATTCCATTCCGTTCTAGTCGGGTTGATTCCATTCTATTCTATTCCATTCCATTCCATTCCATTCCATTCCATTCCATTCCATTCCATTCTATTCCATTCCACTCTACTCCATTGAATTCCATTCCATTCCATTCAATTCCATTCCATTCCATTCCTTTCCATTCCATTTAGTTCTACTCGGGTTGATTCCATTCCATTCCATTCCATTCCTTTCCATTCCATTACTTTCCATTCCATTCCATTCCAATCCATTCCATTGTACTCGGGTTGACTCCATTCCATTCCATTCCATTCCATTATATTGCATTCTATTCCATTCGATTCCGTTTGATTCCATTCCATTCCATTCCATTCCATTCCATTCCATTCCATTCCATTCCATTCCATTCGATTCCATTCCATTCCATTCGATTCCATTCCATTCCATTCCATTCCATTCCATTCCAATCCATTCCATTCTACTCGGGTTGATTCCATTCCATTCCATTCCATTCCATTCCATTCCATTCCATTCCTTTCTATTCCATTCCATTCCATTCCATTCCATTCCATTCCATTCCATTCCATTCCGTTCTAATCGGGTTGATTCCACTCCATTCCATTCCATTCCATTCCATTCCATTCCATTCCATTCCATTCCATTCCAATACTTTCCTTTCCATTCCAACCCATTCCGTTCTACTCGGGTTGATTCCATTCCATTCCATTCCATTCCATTCCATTCCATTCGATTCCATTCGATTCCATTCCATTCCATTCCATTCCATTTCATTCCAAACCATTCCATTCTACTCGGGTTCATCATTCCATTCCATTCCATTCCATTCCATTCCACTCGGGTTCTTTCCATTCCATTCCATTCCATTCCATTCCATTCCATTCCATTCCATTCCATTCCGTTCTTCTCGGGTTGATTCCACTCCATTCCATTCCCTTCCATTCCATTCCATTCCATTCCATTCCATTCCATTCCATTCCATTCCATTCCATTCCTTTCCATTCCAACCCATTCCTTTCTACTCGGGTTGATTCCATTCCATTCCATTCCATTCCATTCCATTCCATTCCATTCCATTCCATTCCATTCCATTCCATTCCATTCCATTCAATTCCATTCCATTCCATTCCATTCCATTCCTTTCCAATCCATTCCATTCCGTTCTACTCGGGTTGATTCCATTCCATTCCATTCCATTCCATTCGATTCCATTCCATTCCATTCCATTCCATTCCAATCCATTCCATTCTACTCGGGTTGATTCCATTCCATTCCATTCCATTCCATTCCAATCCATTCCATTCCGTTCTAATCGGTTTGATTCCACTCCATTCCATTCCATTCCATTCCATTCCATTCCATTCCATTCCATTCCATTCCAATTCTTTCCTTTCCATTCCAACCCATTCCGTTCTACTCGGGTTGATTCCATTCCATTCCATTCCATTCCATTCCATTCCATTCCATTCCATTCCATTCCATTCCATTCCATTCCATTTGATTCCATTCCATTCCATTCCATTCCATTCCATTCCATTCCATTCCATTCCGTTCTAGTCGGGTTGATTCCATTCCATTCCATTCCATTCCATTCCATGCCATTCCATTCCATTCCATTCCATTCCATTCCATTCCATTCCATTCTATTCCATTCCATTCTACTCCATTGAATTCCATTCCATTCCATTCCATTCCATTCCATCCCATTCCTTTCCATTCCATTTAGTTCTACTCGGGAAGACTCCATTCCATTCCATTCCATTCCATTCCATTCCATTACTTTCCATTCCATTCCATTCCAATCCATTCCATTCTACTCGGGTTGACTCCATTCCATTCCATTCCATTCCATTCCATTATATTCCATTCTATTCCATTCGATTCCGTTCGATTCCATTCCATTCCATTCCATTCCATTCCATTCCATTCCATTCCATTCCATTCCATTCCATTCCATTCCATTCCACTCGGGTTCATTCCATTCCATTCCATTCCATTCCATTCCATTCCATTCCATTCCATTCCATTCCATTCCATTCCATTCCATTCCATTCCATTCCGTTCTACTCAGGTTGATTTCCATTCCATTCCATTCCATTCCATTCCATTCCATTCCATTCCATTCCATTCCATTCCATTCCATTCCATTCCATTCTATTCCATTCCGTTCTACTCGGCTTGAATCCATTGAGTTCCGTTCCGTTCCGTTCCATCCCGACACGTCCCGTCCCGTCCCGTCCCGTCCCGTCCCGTCCCGTGCCGTTGTACTCGGGTTGATTCCATTCCACTCCGTTCCGTTCCTTTCCGTTCCCTTCCATTCAGTTCCACGCGGGTTGATTCAATTCCATTCTATTCTATTCCATTCCATTCCATTCCATTCCATTCCATTCCATTCCATTCCATTTTACTCGGGTTGATTCCATGCCGTTCCGTTCCGTTCCATTCCGTTCCGTTCTGATCGGGTTGATTCCGTTCCATTCCATTCCGTTCCTTTCCGTTCCATTCCATTCCGTTACACGCGGGTTGATTCAATTCCATTCTATTACATTGAATTCTATTCCATTCCATTCCATTCCATTCTACTCGGATTGATTGCATTCCATTCCATTCCATTCCAGTCCATTCCAATCCATTCCATTCTACTCGGGTTGATTCCATTCCATTCCATTCCATTCCATTCCATTCCATTCCATTCCATTCCATTCCATTCCATTCCATTCCAATCCATTCCATTCTACTTGGGTTCATTCCATTCCATTCCATTCCATTCCATTCTATTCCATTCGATTCCATTCCATTCCATTCCATTCCATTCCATTCCATTCTGTTCTACTCGGGTTGATTCCACTCCATTCCATTCCATTCCATTCCATTCCATTCTATTCCATTCCATTCCATTCGATTCCATTCTATTCCATTCGATTCCATTCCATTCCATTTCATTTTATTCCATTCCATTCCATTCCATTCTATTCCATTGAATTCCATTCCATTCCATTCCATTCCATTGCATTCCATTCCATTCCATTCCATTCCATTCCATTCCATTCCATTCCGTTCTACTCGGGTTGATTCCACTCCATTCCATTCCATTCCATTCCATTCTATTCCATTCCATTCCATTCCATTCCACTCGTGTTGAGCATTCCATTCGATTCCATTCCATTCCATTCCATTCCATTCCATTCCATTCCACTCGGGCTCATTCCATTCCATTCCATTCCATTCCATTCCATTCCATTCCATTCCATTCCGTTCTACTCGGGTTGATTTCAATTCCATTCCATTCCATTCCATTCCATTCCATTCCATTCCATTCCATTCCATTCCATTCCTTTCCATTTATTCCATTCCGTTCTACTCGGGTTGATTCCATTGAGTTTGGTTCCGTTCCGTTCCGTCCCGTCCCGTCCCGTCCCGTCCCGTTCCGTTTTACTCGGGTTGATTCCTTTGCATTCCGTTCCGCTCGTTTCCATTCCGTTCCATTCCGTTCCAAGCGGGTTGGTTCAATTCCATTCTATTCTATTCTATTCCTTTCCATTCCATTCCATTCTACTCGGGTTGATTCCATGCCGTTCCATTCCGTTCCATTCCGTCCCATTCCGACCCGTCCCATCCCGTCCCTTCCCGTCCCATCCCGTTCCGTTCCACATGGGTTGATTCAATTCCTTTCGGTTACATTGAATTCCATTCCATTCCATTCTACTCGGATTGATTCCATTCCATTCCATTCCATTCCATTCCATTCCATTCCATTCCATTCCATTCCATTTCATTCCATTCCATTCCATTCCATTCCAATCCATTCCATTCTACTCGGGTTGATTCCATTCCATTCCATTCCATTCCATTCCATTCCATTCCATTCCATTTCATTCCATTCAGTTTCATTCCATTCCATTCCATTCCATTCCATTCCATTCCATTCCATTCCATTCGATTCCATTCCATTCCATTCCATTCCATTCCGTTCTAGTCGGGTTGATAACATTCTATTCCATTCCATTCCATTCCATTCCATTCCATTCCATTCCATTCTATTCCATTCCATTCTAATCCATTGAATTCCATTCCATTCCATTCTATTCCATTCAGTTCCATTCCTTTCCATTCCATTTAGTTCTACTCTGGTTGATTCCATTCCATTCCATTCCATTCCATTCCATTCCATTCCATTCCATTCCATTCCATACCGTTCCATTCCATTACTTTCCATTCCATTCCATTCCAATCCATTCCATTCTACTCGGGTTGACTCCATTCCATTCCATTCCATTCCATTCCATTCCATTCCATTCCATTCCATTCCATTCCATTATATTCCATTCCATTCCATTCGATTCCGTTAGATTCCATTCCATTCCATTTGATTCCATTCGATTCCATTCGATTCCATTCGATTCCATTCCATTCCATTCCATTCCATTCCATTCCATTCCAATCAATTCCATTCTACACGGGTTGATTCCATTCCATTCCATTCCATTCCATTCCATTCCATTCCATTCCATTCCATTCCTTTCGATTCCATTCCATTCCATTAAATTCCATTCCATTCCATTCCATTCCATTCCATTCCATTCCATTCCTTTCCATTCCGTTCTACTCGGGTTGATTCCATTCCATTCCATTCCATTCCATTCCATTCCATTCCATTCCATTCCATTCCATTCCATTCCGTTCTAGTCGGGTTGATTCCATTCTATTCCATTCCATTCCATTCCATTCCATTCCATTCCATTCCATTCCATTCCATTCTATTCCATTCCACTCTACTCCATTGAATTCCATTCCATTCCATTCAATTCCATTCCATTCCATTCCTTTCCATTCCATTTAGTTCTACTCGGGTTGATTCCATTCCATTCCATTCCATTCCATTCCATTCCATTACTTTCCATTCCATTCCATTCCAATCCATTCCATTCCACTCGGGTTGACTCCATTCCATTCCATTCCATTCCATTATATTGCATTCTATTCCATTCGATTCCGTTTGATTCCATTCCATTCCATTCCATTCCATTCCATTCCATTCCATTCCATTCCATTCGATTCCCTTCCATTCCATTCCATTCCATTCCATTCCATTCCAATCCATTCCATTCTACTCGGGTTGATTCCATTCCATTCCATTCCATTCCATTCCATTCCATTCCATTCCATTCCATTCCATTCCGTTCTAATCGGTTTGATTCCACTCCATTCCATTCCATTCCATTCCATTCCATTCCATTCCATTCCATTCCAATTCTTTCCTTTCCATTCCAACCCATTCCGTTCTACTCGGGTTGATTCCATTCCATTCCATTCCATTCCATTCCATTCCATTCCATTCCATTCCATTCCATTCCATTCCATTCCATTCCATTCGATTCCATTCCATTCCATTCCATTCCATTTCATTCCAAACCGTTCCATTCTACTCGGATTCATCATTCCATTCCATTCCATTCCATTCCATTCCACTCGGGTTCATTCCATTCCATTCCATTCCATTCCATTCCATTCCATTCCATTCCATTCCATTCCGTTCTACTCAGGTTGATTTCCATTCCATTCCATTCCATTCCATTCCATTCCATTCCATTCCATTCCATTCCATTCCATTCCATTCCATTCTATTCCATTCCGTTCTACTCGGCTTGAATCCATTGAGTTCCGTTCCGTTCCGTTCCATCCCGACACGTCCCGTCCCGTCCCGTCCCGTCCCGTCCCGTCCCGTCCCGTGCCGTTGTACTCGGGTTGATTCCATTCCACTCCGTTCCGTTCCTTTCCGTTCCCTTCCATTCAGTTCCACGCGGGTTGATTCAATTCCATTCTATTCTATTCCATTCCATTCCATTCCATTCCATTCCATTCCATTCCATTCCATTCCATTCCATTTTACTCGGGTTGATTCCATGCCGTTCCGTTCCGTTCCATTCCGTTCCGTTCTGATCGGGTTGATTCCGTTCCATTCCATTCCGTTCCTTTCCGTTCCATTCCATTCCGTTACACGCGGGTTGATTCAATTCCATTCTATTACATTGAATTCTATTCCATTCCATTCCATTCCATTCTACTCGGATTGATTGCATTCCATTCCATTCCATTCCAGTCCATTCCAATCCATTCCATTCTACTCGGGTTAATTCCATTCCATTCCATTCCATTCCATTCCATTCCATTCCATTCCATTGCGTTCCATTCGATTCGATTCCATTCCATTCCATTCCATTCCATTCCAATCCATTCCATTCTACTTGGGTTCATTCCATTCCATTCCATTCCATTCCATTCCATTCCATTCTATTCCATTCGATTCCATTCCATTCCATTCCATTCCATTCCATTCCATTCTGTTCTACTCGGGTTGATTCCACTCCATTCCATTCCATTCCATTCCATTCTATTCCATTCCATTCCATTCGATTCCATTCTATTCCATTCGATTCCATTCCATTCCATTTCATTTTATTCCATTCCATTCCATTCCATTCTATTCCATTGAATTCCATTCCATTCCATTCCATTCCATTCCATTCCATTCCATTCCACTCCATTCCATTCCATTCCATTCCATTCCATTCCATTCCATTCCATTCCATTCCGTTCTACTCGGGTTGATTCCACTCCATTCCATTCCATTCCATTCCGTTCCATTCCATTCCATTCCATTCCATTCCACTCGGGTTGAGCATTCCATTCGATTCCATTCCATTCCATTCCATTCCATTCCATTGCATTCCATTCAATTCCATTCCATTCCATTCCATTCCGTTCTACTCGGGTTGATTTCCATTCCATTCCATTCCATTCCATTCCATTCCACTCCATTCCATTCCATTCCATTCCATTCCATTCCATTCCATTCCATTCCATTCCATTCCATTCCATTCCATTCCTTTCCATTTATTCCATTCCGTTCTACTCGGGTTGATTCCATTGAGTTTGGTTCCGTTCCGTTCCGTCCCGTCCCGTCCCGTCCCGTCCCGTCCCGTCCCGTTCCGTTTTACTCGGGTTGATTCCTTTGCATTCCGTTCCGCTCGTTTCCATTCCGTTCCATTCCGTTCCACGCGGGTTGGTTCAATTCCATTCTATTCTATTCTATTCCTTTCCATTCCATTCCATTCTACTCGGGTTGATTCCATGCCGTTCCATTCCGTTCCATTCCGTCCCATTCCGACCCGTCCCATCCCGTCCCTTCCCGTCCCATCCCGTTCCGTTCCACATGGGTTGATTCAATTCCTTTCGGTTACATTGAATTCCATTCCATTCCATTCTACTCGGATTGATTCCATTCCATTCCATTCCATTCCATTCCATTCCATTCCATTCCATTCCATTCCATTCCATTCCATTCCATTCCAATCCATTCCATTCTACTCGGGTTGATTCCATTCCATTCCATTCCATTCCATTCCATTCCATTCCATTCCATTCCATTCCATTCCATTCAGTTTCATTCCATTCCATTCCATTCCATTCCATTCCATTCCATTCCATTCCATTCCATTCCATTCCATTCCATTCTAGTCGGGTTGATACCATTCTATTCCATTCCATTCCATTCCATTCCATTCCATTCCATTCTATTCCATTCCATTCTACTCCATTGAATTCCATTCCATTCCATTCCATTCCATTCCATTCCATTCCTTTCCATTCCATTTAGTTCTACTCTGGTTGATTCCATTCCATTCCATTCCATTCCATTCCATTCCATTCCATTCCATTCCATACCATTCCATTCCATTACTTTCCATTCCATTCCATTCCAATCCATTCCATTCTACTCGGGTTGACTCCATTCCACTCCATTCCATTCCATTCCATTCCATTCCATTCCATTCCATTATATTCCATTCGATTCCATTCGATTCCATTCGATTCCATTCCATTCCATTCGATTCCATTCGATTCCATTCGATTCCATTCGATTCCATTCCATTCCATTCCATTCCATTCCATTCCATTACAATCCATTCCATTCTACACGGGTTGATTCCATTCCATTCCATTCCATTCCATTCCATTCCATTCCATTCCATTCCATTCCTTTCGATTCCATTCCATTCCATTAAATTCCATTCCATTCCATTCCATTCCATTCCATTCCATTCCATTCCATTCCTTTCCATTCCGTTCTACTCGGGTTGATTCCACTCCATTCCATTCCATTCCATTCCATTCCATTCCATTCCATTCCATTCCATTCCATTCCATTCCGTTCTAGTCGGGTTGATTCCATTCTATTCCATTCCATTCCATTCCATTCCATTCCATTCCATTCCATTCCATTCCATTCCATTCTATTCCATTCCACTCTACTCCATTGAATTCCATTCCATTCCATTCAATTCCATTCCTTTCCATTCCTTTCCATTCCATTTAGTTCTACTCGGGTTGATTCCATTCCATTACATTCCATTCCTTTCCATTCCATTCCATTCCATTCCATTCCATTCCATTCCATTCCATACCATTCCATTCCATTACTTTCCATTCCATTCCATTCCAATCCATTCCATTCTACTCGGGTTGACTCCATTCCATTCCATTCCATTCCATTCCATTCCATTCCATTCCATTCCTTTCCATTATATTCCATTCCATTCCATTCGATTCCATTCGCTTCCATTCCATTCCATTCGATTCCATTCGATTCCATTCGATTCCATTCGATTCCATTCCATTCCATTCCATTCCATTCCATTCCATTCCATTCCAATCCATTCCATTCTACACGGGTTGATTCCATTCCATTCCATTCCATTCCATTCCATTCCATTCCATTCCATTCCTTTCGATTCCATTCCATTCCATTAAATTCCATTCCATTCCATTCCATTCCATTCCATTCCATTCCATTCCTTTCCATTCCGTTCTACTCGGGTTGATTCCACTCCATTCCATTCCATTCCATTCCATTCCATTCCATTCCATTCCATTCCATTCCATTCCATTCCGTTCTAGTCGGGTTGATTCCATTCTATTCCATTCCATTCCATTCCATTCCATTCCATTCCATTCCATTCCATTCCATTCCATTCCATTCCATTCTATTCCATTCCACTCTACTCCATTGAATTCCATTCCATTCCATTCAATTCCATTCCATTCCATTCCTTTCCATTCCATTTAGTTCTACTCGGGTTGATTCCATTCCATTCCATTCCATTCCTTTCCATTCCATTACTTTCCATTCCATTCCATTCCAATCCATTCCATTCTACTCGGGTTGACTCCATTCCATTCCATTCCATTCCATTATATTGCATTCTATTCCATTCGATTCCGTTTGATTCCATTCCATTCCATTCCATTCCATTCCATTCCATTCCATTCCATTCCATTCGATTCCATTCCATTCCATTCCATTCCATTCCATTCCATTCCATTCCATTCCATTCCATTCCAATCCATTCCATTCTACTCGGGTTGATTCCATTCCATTCCATTCCATTCCATTCCATTCCATTCCATTCCATTCTATTCCATTCCATTCCATACCATTCCATTCCATTCCATTCCATTCCATTCCATTCCATTCCATTCCATTCCGTTCTAATCGGTTTGATTCCACTCCATTCCATTCCATTCCATTCCATTCCATTCCATTCCATTCCAATTCTTTCCTTTCAATTCCAACCCATTCCGTTCTACTCGGGTTGATTCCATTCCATTCCATTCCATTCCATTCCATTCCATTCCATTCCATTCCATTCCATTCCATTCCATTCCATTCTATTCCATTCCGTTCTACTCGGCTTGAATCCATTGAGTTCCGTTCCGTTCCGTTCCGTCCCGACACGTCCCGTCCCGTCCCGTCCCGTCCCGTCCCGTCCCGTCCCGTCCCGTGCCGTTGTACTCGGGTTGATTCCATTCCACTCCGTTCCGTTCCTTTCCGTTCCCTTCCATTCAGTTCCACGCGGGTTGATTCAATTCCATTCTATTCTATTCCATTCCATTCCATTCCATTCCATTCCATTCCATTCCATTCCATTCCATTTTACTCGGGTTGATTCCATGCCGTTCCGTTCCGTTCCATTCCGTTCCGTTCTGATCGGGTTGATTCCGTTCCATTCCATTCCGTTCCTTTCCGTTCCATTCCATTCCGTTACACGCGGGTTGATTCAATTCCATTCTATTACATTGAATTCTATTCCATTCCATTCCATTCCATTCTACTCGGATTGATTGCATTCCATTCCATTCCATTCCAGTCCATTCCAATCCATTCCATTCTACTCGGGTTAATTCCATTCCATTCCATTCCATTCCATTCCATTCCATTCCATTCCATTCCATTGTGTTCCATTCGATTCGATTCCATTCCATTCCATTCCATTCCATTCCAATCCATTCCATTCTACTTGGGTTCATTCCATTCCATTCCATTCCATTCCATTCTATTCCATTCGATTCCATTCCATTCCATTCCATTCCATTCCATTCCATTCCATTCTGTTCTACTCGGCTTGATTCCACTCCATTCCATTCCATTCCATTCCATTCTATTCCATTCCATTCCATTCCATTCTATTCCATTGAATTCCATTCCATTCCATTCCATTCCATTCAATTCCATTCCATTCCATTCCATTCCATTCCATTCCATTCCGTTCTACTCGGGTTGATTCCACTCCATTCCATTCCATTCCATTCCATTCCATTCCATTCCATTCCATTCCATTCCACTCGGGTTGAGCGTTCCATTCGATTCCATTCCATTCCATTCCATTCCATTCCATTCCATTCCATTCCATTCCACTCGGGCTCATTCCATTCCATTCCATTCCATTCCATTCCATTCCATTCCATTCCATTCCATTCCATTCCATTCCATTCCATTCCATTCCATTCCATTCCATTGCGTTCTACTCGGGTTGATTTCCATTCCATTCCATTCCATTCCATTCCACTCCATTCCATTCCATTCCATTCCATTCCATTCCATTCCATTCCATTCCATTCCATTCCTTTCCATTTATTCCATTCCGTTCTACTCGGGTTGATTCCATTGAGTTTGGTTCTTTCCGTTCCGTCCCGTCCCGTCCCGTCCCGTCACGTCCCGTTCCATTTTACTCGGGTTGATTCCTTTGCATTCCGTTCCGCTCGTTTCCATTCCGTTCCATTCCGTTCCACGCGGGTTGGTTCAGTTCCATTCTATTCTATTCTATTCCTTTCCATTCCATTCCATTCTACTCGGGTTGATTCCATGCCGTTCCATTTCGTTCCATTCCGTCCCATTCCGACCCGTCCCATCCCGTCCCTTCCCGTCCCATCCCGTTCCGTTCCACATGGGTTGATTCAATTCCTTTCGGTTACATTGAATTCCATTCCATTCCATTCTACTCGGATTGATTCCATTCCATTCCATTCCATTCCATTCCATTCCATTCCATTCCATTCCATTCCATTCCATTCCAATCCATTCCATTCTACTCGGGTTGCTTCCATTCCATTCCATTCCATTCCATTCCATTCCATTCCATTCCATTCCATTCCATTCAGTTTCATTCCATTCCATTCCATTCCATTCCATTCCATTCCATTCCATTCCATTCCATTCCATTCCATTCCATTCCATTCCATTCCGTTCTAGTCGGGTTGATTCCATTCTATTCCATTCCATTCCATTCCATTCCATTCCATTCCATTCCATTCTATTCCATTCCATTCTACTCCATTGAATTCCATTCCATTCCATTCTATTCCATTCCATTCCATTCCTTTCCATTCCATTTAGTTCTACTCTGGTTGATTCCATTCCATTCCATTCCATTCCATTCCATTCCATTCCATTCCATTCCATACCATTCCATTCCATTACTTTCCATTCCATTCCATTCCAATCCAATCCATTCTACTCGGGTTGAATCCATTCCATTCCATTCCATTCCATTCCATTCCATTCCATTCCATTCCATTCCATTATATTCCATTCCATTCCATTCGATTCCATTCGATTCCATTCCATTCCATTCGATTCCATTCGATTCCATTCGATTCCATTCGATTCCATTCCATTCCATTCCATTCCATTCCATTCCATTCCATTCCAATCCATTCCATTCTACACGGGTTGATTCCATTCCATTCCATTCCATTCCATTCCATTCCATTCCATTCCATTCCATTCCATTCCATTCCATTCCATTCCATTCCATTCCATTCCGTTCTAGTCGGGTTGATTCCATTCTATTCCATTCCATTCCATTCCATTCCATTCCATTTCATTCCATTCCATTCCATTCCATTCCATTCTATTCCATTCCACTCTACTCCATTGAATTCCATTCCATTCCATTCAATTCCATTCCATTCCATTCCTTTCCATTCCATTTAGTTCTACTCGGGTTGATTCCATTCCATTCCATTCCATTCCTTTCCATTCCATTACTTTCCATTCCATTCCATTCCAATCCATTCCATTCTACTCGGGTTGACTCCATTCCATTCCATTCCATTCCATTATATTGCATTCTATTCCATTCGATTCCGTTTGATTCCATTCCATTCCATTCCATTCCATTCCATTCCATTCCATTCCATTCCATTCCATTCCATTCCATTCCATTCGATTCCATTCCATTCCATTCCATTCCATTCCATTCCATTCCAATCCATTCCATTCTACTCGGGTTGATTCCATTCCATTCCATTCCATTCCATTCCATTCCATTCCATTCCATTCCATTCCATTCCATTCCATTCCATTCCATTCCATTCCTTTCTATTCCATTCCATTCCATTCCATTCCATTCCATTCCATTCCATTCCATTCCATTCCATTCCCTTCTAATCGGTTTGATTCCACTCCATTCCATTCCATTCCATTCCATTCCATTCCATTCCATTCCATTCCATTCCAGTTCTTTCCTTTCCATTCCAACCCATTCCGTTCTACTAGGGTTGATTCCATTCCATTCCATTCCATTCCATTCCATTCCATTCCATTCCATTCCATTCGATTCCATTCGATTCCATTCCATTCCATTCCATTCCATTTCATTCCAAACCATTCCATTCTACTCGGGTTCATCATTCCATTCCATTCCATTCCATTCCATTCCACTCGGGTTCTTTCCATTCCATTCCATTCCATTCCATTCCATTCCATTCCATTCCATTCCATTCCATTCCGTTCTACTCGGGTTGATTCCACTCCATTCCATTCCCTTCCATTCCATTCCATTCCATTCCTTTCCATTCCAACCCATTCCTTTCTACTCGGGTTGATTCCATTCCATTCCATTCCATTCCATTCCATTCCATTCCATTCCATTCCATTCCATTCCATTCCATTCCATTTCATTCCAAACCGTTCCATTCTACTCGGATTCATCATTCCATTCCATTCCATTCCATTCCATTTCATTCCAGTCCTTTCCATTCGATTCCATTCCACTCCATTCCATTCCATTTCATTGCATTCCATTCCATTCCATTCCACTCCATTCCATTCCATTCCATTCCATTCCATTCCATTCCATTCCATTGTATTCCATTGAATTCCATTCCATTCCATTCCATTGCATTACATTCCTTTCGATTCCATTCGATTCCATTCCATTTCACTCCATTCCATTCCGTTCCGTTCCGTTCCGTTCCGTTCCGTTCCTTTCCGTTCCGTTCCATTCCATTCCGTTCTACTCGGGTTGATTCCATGCTATTCCACTCCATTCCATTCGACTCCATTCGATTCCATTCGATTCCATTCCATTCCATTCCATTCCATTTCATTCTATTCCAATGAATTCCATTCCATTCCATTCCATTCCATTCCGTTCTACTCGGGTTGATTCCATTCCATTCCATTCCATTCCATTCCATTCCATTCCATTCCACTCGATTCCATTCGATTCCATTGCATTCCATTCCATTCCAATCCATTCCATTCTACTCGGTTTGATTGCATTCCATTCCATTCCATTCCATTCCATTCCATTCCATTCCATTCCCTTCCATTCCATTCCATTCGGTTCCATTCGATTCCATTCGATTCCATTCCATTTCACTACATTCCATTCCGTTCCGTTCCGTTCCGTTCCGTTCCGTTCCGTTCTATTCGGGTTGATTCCATTCTATTCCACTCCATTCCATTCGATTCCATTCGATTCCATTCGATTCCATTCCATTCCATTCCATTCCATTCCCTTCCATTCCATTCCATTCGGTTCCATTCGATTCCATTCGATTCCATTCCATTTCACTCCATTCCATTCCATTCCGTTAAGTTCCGTTCTGTTCCCTTCCGTTCCGTTCTATTCGGGTTGATTCCATTCTATTCCACTCCATTCCATTCGATTCCATTCGATTCCATTCCATTCCATTCCATTCCATTCCATTCCATTCCATTCCATTCCCTTCCATTCTATTCTATTGAATTCCATTGCATTCCATTCCATTCCATTCCATTCCGTTCTCCTCGGGTTCATTCCATTCCATTCCATTCCATTCCTTTCCATTCCACTCCATTCCATTCCATTCCATTCCATTCCAATCTATTCCATTCTACTCGGGTTGCTTCCATTCCATTCCATTCCATTCAATTCCATTCCCTTCCATTCCATTCCATTCCATTCCATTCCATTCTATTCCATTCAATTCCATTCCATTCCATTCCATTCCATTCCATTCCACTCCATTCCATTCCATTCCGTTCTACTCGAGTTGATTCCATTCCATTCCATTACATTCCATTCCATTCCATTCCATTCCAATCCATTACATTCTACTCGGGTTGATTCCATTCCATTCCATTCCATTCCATTCCATTCCATTCCCTTTCATTGCATTCCATTCGGTTCCATTCGATTCCATTCGATTCCATTCCATTTCACTCCATTCCATTCCGTTCCGTTCCGTTCCATTCCATTCCGTTCCGTTCCGTTCCATTCCGTTCCATTCCATTCCGTTCTACACGGGTTGATTCCATTCTATTCCACTCCATTCCATTCGATTCCATTCCATTCCATTCTAATCCAATCCATTCTAATCGGGTTGATTCCATTCCATTCCATTCCTTTCCATTCCATTCCATTCGATTCCATTCCATTCCATTCCTTTCCATTCCAATCCATTCCATTCCATTCCTTTCTACTCGGGTTGATTCCATACTATTCCTTTCCATTCCATTCGATTCCATTCGATTCCATTCGATTCCATTCCATTCCATTCCATTCCATTCCATTGTATTCCACTGAATTCCATTCCATTCCATTCCATTCCATTATATTCCATTGGATTCCATTCGATTCCATTCCATTTCACTCCATTCCATTCCGTTCCGTTCCGTTCCGTTCCGTTCCTTTCCGTTCCGTTCCATTCCATTCCGTTCTACTCGGGTTGATTCCATGCTATTCCACTCCATTCCATTCGATTCCATTCGATTCCGTTCCATTCCATTCCATTCCATTCCATTCCATTCCATTTCATTCTATTCCATTGAATTCCATTCCATTCCATTCCATTCCATTCCATTCCATTCCATTCCGTTGTACTCGGGTTGATTCCATTCCATTCCTTTCCATTCCATTCCATTCCATTCCATTCCATTCCATTCCATTCCATTCCACTCGATTCCATTCGATTCCATTCCATTACATTCCATTCCAATCCATTCCATTCTACTCGGGTTGATTCCATTCCATTCCATTCCATTCCGTTCCATTCCATTCCATTCCATTCCCTTCCATTCCATTCCATTCGGTTCCATTCCATTCCTTTCCATTCTACTCGGGTCCATTCCATTCCATTCCATTCCATTCCATTCTGTTCCATTCGATTCCATTCCATTCCATTCCAATCCATTCCATTCTACTCGGGTTGATTCCATTCCATTCCATTCCATTCCATTCCATTCCATTCCATTCCATTTCATTCCAGTCCATTCCATTCGATTCCATTCCATTCCATTCCATTTCATTGCATTCCATTCCTTTCCATTCCATTCCATTCCATTCCATTCCATTCCATTCCATTCCATTCCATTCCATTCCATCCCATCCCATTCCATTCCATTCCATTCCATCCCATTCCATTCCATTCCATTCCATTCCATTCCGTTCCATTCGATTCCATTCGATTCCATTCCATTTCACTACAATCCATTCCGTTGCGTTCCGTTCCATTCCGTTCCGATCCGTTCCGTTCTATTCGGGTTGATTCCATTCTATTCCACTCCATTCCATTCCATTCCATTCGATTCCATTCGATTCCATTCCATTCCATTCCATTCCATTCCATTCCATTCCATTCCATTCTATTGTATTGAATTCCATTCCATTCCATTTCATTCCTTTCCATTCCATTCCATTCCATTCCATTCCATTCCATTCCGTTCTACTCGGGTTCATTCCATTCCATTGCATTCCATTCCATTCCATTCCATTTCATTACATTACATTCCGTTCTACTCGGGTCCATTCCATTCCACTCCATTCCATTCGATTCCCTCTGATTCCATTCGATTCCCTTCCATTCCATTGCAATCCATTCCATTCTACTCGGGTTGATTCCATTCCATTCCTTTCCAGTCGATTCCATTCCATTCCATTCCATTCCATAGCATTCCATTCCATTCCATTCCATTCCATTCCATTCCATTCCATTCCATTCCATTACATTCCATTCCACTCCATTCCATTCCATTCCATTCCATTCCAATCCTTTCTACTCGGGATGATTCCATTCTATTCCATTCCATTCCATTCCATTCCATTCGATTCCATTCAATTCGATTCCATTCCATTCCATTCCATTCCATTGCATTCCATTCCATTCCATTCCATTAAATTCCATTCCGTTCTACTCGAGTTGATTCCATTCCATTCCATTCCATTCCATTCCATTCCATTCCATTCCATTCCAATCCATTACATTCTACTCGGGTTGATTCCATTCCATTCCATTCCATTCCATTCCATTCCCTTCCATTCCATTCCATTCGGTTCCATTCGATTCCATTCGATTCCATTCCATTTCACTCCATTCCATTCCGTTCCGTTCCGTTCCATTCCATTCCGTTCCGTTCCGTTCCATTCCGTTCCATTCCATTCCGTTCTACACGGGTTGATTCCATTCTATTCCACGCCATTCCATTCGATTCCATTCCATTCCATTCCAATCCATTCCATTCCAATCCATTCCATTCCATTAATTTCTACTCGGGTTGATTCCATACTAATCCTTTCCATTCCATTCGATTCCATTCGATTCCATTTGATCCCATTCCATTCCATTCCATTCCATTCCATTCCATTTTATTCCATTGAATTCCATTCCATTCCATTCCATTCCATTACATTCCATTCGATTCCATTCGATTCCATTCCATTTCACTCCATTCCATTCCGTTCCGTTCCGTTCCATTCCGTTCCGTTCCTTTCCGTTCCGTTCCATTCCATTCCGTCTACTCGGGTTGATTCCATGCTATTCCACTCCATTCCATTCGATTCCATTCGATTCCATTCCGTTCCATTCCATTCCATTCCATTCCATTCCATTCCATTCCATTTCATTCTATTCCATTGAATTCCATTCCATTCCATTCCATTCCATTCCATTCCATTCCATTCCGTTGTACTCGGGTTGATTCCATTCCATTCCATTCCATTCCATTCCATTCCATTCCATTCCACTCGATTCCATTCGATTCCATTCCATTCCATTCCATTCCAATCCTTTCCATTCTACTCGGGTTGATTCCACTCCATTCCGTTCCATTCCATTCCATTCCATTCCCTTCCATTCCATTCCATTCGGTTCCATTCCATTCCTTTCCATTCTACTCGGGTCCATTCCATTCCATTCCATTCCATTCCATTCTGTTCCATTCGATTCCATTCCATTCCATTCCAATCCATTCCATTCTACTCGGGTTGATTCCATTCCATTCCATTCCATTCCATTCGATTCCATTCCATTCCATTCCATTTCATTGCATTCCATTCCATTCCATTCCATTCCATTCCATTCCATTCCATTCCATTCCATTCCATCCCATTCCACTCCATTCCATTCCATTCCATTCCATTCCATTCCATTCCATTCGGTTCCATTCGATTCCATTCGATTCCATTCCATTTCAATACATTCCATTCCGTTGCGTTCCGTTCCATTCCGTTCCGATCCGTTCCATTCTATTCGGGTTGATTCCATTCTATTCCACTCCATTCCATTCGATTCCATTCGATTCCATTCGATTCGATTCCATTCCATTCCATTCCATTCCATTCCATTCCATTCCATTCCATTCCCTTCCATTCTATTCTATTGAATTCCATTCCATTCCATTCCATTCCATTCCATTCCTTTCCATTCCATTCCATTCCGTTCTACTCGGGTTCATTCCATTCCATTCCATTCCATTCCATTCCATTCCATTCCATTCAATTCCATTACATTACATTCCGTTCTACTCGGGTCCATTCCATTCCACTCCATTCCATTCGATTCCCTCCCATTCCATTCGATTCCCTTCCATTCCATTGCAATCCATTCCATTCTACTCGGGTTGATTCCATTCCATTCCATTCCATTCCATTCCATCCCATTCCATTCCATTCCATTCCATTCCATCCCATTCCATTCCATTCCATTCCATTCCATTCCGTTCCATTCGATTCCATTCGATTCCATTCCATTTCACTACAATCCATTCCGTTGCGTTCCGTTCCATTCCGTTCCGATCCGTTCCGTTCTATTCGGGTTGATTCCATTCTATTCCACTCCATTCCATTCGATTCCATACGATTCCATTCGATTCCATTCCATTCCATTCCATTCCATTCCATTCCATTCCCTTCCATTCTATTCTATTGAATTCCATTCCATTCCATTCCATTCCATTCCATTCCATTCCATTCCATTCCATTCCATTCCATTCCGTTCTACTCGGGTTCATTCCATTCCATTCCATTCCATTCCATTCCATTCCATTTCATTACATTACATTCCGTTCTACTCGGGTCCATTCCATTCCACTCCATTCCATTCGATTCCCTCTGATTCCATTCGATTCCCTTCCATTCCATTGCAATCCATTCCATTCTACTCGGGTTGATTCCATTCCATTCCTTTCCAGTCGATTCCATTCCATTCCATTCCATTCCATAGGATTCCATTCCATTCCATTCCATTCCATTCCATTCCATTCCATTACATTCCATTCCACTCCATTCCATTCCATTCCATTCCATTCCAATCCTTTCTACTCGGGATGATTCCATTCTATTCCATTCCATTCCATTCCATTCCATTCGATTCCATTCAATTCGATTCCATTCCATTCCATTCCATTCCATTGCATTCCATTCCAATCCATTCCATTAAATTCCATTCCGTTCTACTCGAGTTGATTCCATTCCATTCCATTCCATTCCATTCCATTCCATTCCATTCCAATCCATTACATTCTACTCGGGTTGATTCCATTCCATTCCATTCCATTCCATTCCATTCCCTTCCATTCCATTCCATTCGGTTCCATTCGATTCCATTCGATTCCATTCCATTTCACTCCATTCCATTCCGTTCCGTTCCGTTCCATTCCATTCCGTTCCGTTCCGTTCCATTCCGTTCCATTCCATTCCGTTCTACACGGGTTGATTCCATTCTATTCCACGCCATTCCATTCGATTCCATTCCATTCCATTCCAATCCATTCCATTCCAATCCATTCCATTCCATTAATTTCTACTCGGGTTGATTCCATACTATTCCTTTCCATTCCATTCGATTCCATTTGATTCCATTCGATCCCATTCCATTCCATTCCATTCCATTCCATTCCATTGTATTCCATTGAATTCCATTCCATTCCATTCCATTCCATTACATTCCATTCGATTCCATTCGATTCCATTCCATTTCACTCCATTCCATTCCGTTCCGTTCCGTTCCGTTCCGTTCCTTTCCGTTCCGTTCCATTCCTTTCCGTCTACTCGAGTTGATTCCATGCTATTCCACTCCATTCCATTCGATTCCATTCGATTCCATTCCATTCCATTCCATTTCATTCCATTCCATTCCATTCCATTCCATTCCGTTGTACTCGGGTTGATTCCATTCCATTCCATTCCATTCCATTCCATTCCATTCCATTCCATTCCACTCGATTCCATTCGATTCCATTCCATTCCATTCCATTCCAATCCTTTCCATTCTACTCGGGTTGATTCCACTCCATTCCATTCCATTCCGTTCCATTCCATTCCATTCCATTCCCTTCCATTCCATTCCATTCGGTTCCATTCCATTCCTTTCCATTCTACTCGGGTCCATTCCATTCCATTCCATTCCATTCCATTCTGTTCCATTCGATTCCATTCCATTCCATTCCAATCCATTCCATTCTACTCGGGTTGATTCCATTCCATTCCATTCCATTCCATTCCATTCCATTCCATTCCATTCCATTCCATTCCAGTCCATTCCATTCGTTTCCATTCCATTCCATTCCATTTCATTGCATTCCATTCCATTCCATTCCATTCCATTCCATTCCATTCCATTCCATTCCATTCCATCCCATTCCATTCCATTCCATTCCATTCCATTCCATTCCATTCCATTCGGTTCCATTCGATTCCATTCGATTCCATTCCATTTCAATACATTCCATTCCGTTGCGTTCCGTTCCATTCCGTTCCGATCCGTTCCGTTCTATTCGGGTTGATTCCATTCTATTCCACTCCATTCCATTCGATTCCATTCGATTCCATTCGATTCCATTCCATTCCATTCCATTCCATTCCATTCCATTCCCTTCCATTCTATTCTATTGAATTCCATTCCATTCCATTCCATTCCATTCCATTCCATTCCATTCCATTCCATTCCGTTCTACTCGGGTTCATTCCATTCCATTCCATTCCATTCCATTCCATTCCATTCCATTCCATTACATTCCGTTCTACTCGGGTCCATTCCATTCCACTCCATTCCATTCGATTCCCTCCCATTCCATTCGATTCCCTTCCATTCCATTGCAATCCATTCCATTCTACTCGGGTTGATTCCATTCCATTCCATTCCAGTCGATTCCATTCCATTCCATTCCATTCCATAGCATTCCATTCAATTCCATTCCATTCCATTCCATTCCATTCCATTCCATTCCATTCCAATCCTTTCTACTCGGGATGATTCCATTCTATTCCATTCCATTCCATTCCATTCCATTCGATTCCATTCAATTCGATTCCATTCCATTCCATTACATTCCATTGCATTCCATTCCATTCCATTCCATTAAATTCCATTCCGTTCTACTCGAGTTGATTCCACTCCATTCCATTCCATTCCATTCCATTCCATTCCATTCCAATCCATTACATTCTACTCGGGTTGATTCCATTCCATTCCATTCCATTCCATTCCATTCCCTTCCATTCCATTCCATTCGGTTCCATTCGATTCCATTCGATTCCATTCCATTTCACTCCATTCCATTCCGTTCCGTTCCGTTCCATTCCATTCCGTTCCGTTCCGTTCCATTCCGTTGTATTCCATTCCGTTCTACACGGGTTGATTCCATTCTATTCCACGCCATTCCATTCGATTCCATTCCATTCCATTCCAATCCAATCCATTCTACTCGGGTTGATTCCATTCCATTCCATTCCATTCCATTCCATTCCATTCCATTCCATTCCATTTCTTTCGATTCCATTCCATTCCATTCCATTCCATTCCATTCCGTTCCATTCCATTCCATTCCTTCCATTCCATTCCATTCCTTTCTACTCGGGTTGATTCCATACTATTCCTTTCCATTCCATTCGATTCCATTCAATTCCATTCGATTCCATTCCATTCCATTCCATTCCATTGTATTCCATTGAATTCCATTCCATTCCATTCCATTCCATTCCATTACATTCCATTCGATTCCATTCGATTCCATTCCATTTCACTCCATTCCATTCCGTTCTGTTCCGTTCCGTTCCGTTCCATTCCTTTCCGTTCCGTTCCATTCCATTCCGTTCTACTCGGGTTGATTCCATGCTATTCCAATCCATTCCATTCGATTCCATTCGATTCCATTCCATTCCATTCCATTCCATTCCATTCCATTCCATTCCATTCCATTCCATTTCATTCTATTCCATTGAATTCCATTCCATTCCATTCCATTCCGTTCTACTCGGGTTGATTCCGTTCCATTCCATTCCATTCCATTCCATTCCATTCCACTCGATTCCATTCGATTCCATTGCATTCCATTCCATTCCAATCCATTCAATTCTACTCGGGTTGATTCCATTCCATTACATTCCATTCCATTCCATTCCATTCTCTTCCATTCCATTCCATTCGGTTCCATTCGATTCCATTCGATTCCATTGCATTTCACTACATTCCATTCCGTTCCGTTCCGTTCCATTCCGTTCCGTTCCGTTCCGTTCTATTCGGGTTGATTCC
Source organism: Gorilla gorilla gorilla (assembly GCF_029281585.2). Classification (NCBI taxonomy): domain Eukaryota; kingdom Metazoa; phylum Chordata; class Mammalia; order Primates; family Hominidae; genus Gorilla; species Gorilla gorilla. Next base: position 11,347,969 of record NC_073241.2, read on the forward strand.
ATTCTATTCCACTCCATTCCATTCGATTCCCTTCGATTCCATTCGATTCCATTCCATTCCATTCCATTCCATTCCCTTCCATTCCATTCCATTCGGTTCCATTCGAATCCATTCGATTCCATTCCCTTTCACTCCATTCCATTCCATTCCGTTAAGTTCCGTTCTGTTCTGTTCCGTTCCGTTCTATTCGGGTTGATTCCATTCTATTCCACTCCATTCCATTCGATTCCATTCGATTCCATTCCATTCCATTCCATTCCATTCCATTCCATTCCATTCCCTTCCATTCTATTCTATTGAATTCCATTGCATTCCATTCCATTCCATTCCTATCCATTCCATTCTACTCGGGTTGATTCCATTCCTTTGCATTCCATTTCATTCCATCCCATTCCATTCCACTCTACTCGGGTTCATTCCATTCCATTCCATTCCATTTGATTCCATTCGATTCCATTCCATTCCTTTCCATTCTACTCGGGTCCATTCCATTCCATTCCATTCCATTCCATTCTGTTCCATTCGATTCCATTCCATTCCATTCCAATCCATTCCATTCTACTCGGGTTGATTCCATTCCATTCCATTCCATTCCTTTCCATTCCATTCCATTTCATTCCATTCCTTTCGATTCCATTCCATTCCATTCCATTCCATTCCTTTCCATTCGGTTCCATTCGATTCCATTCGATTCCAATCCATTTCACTACATTCCATTCCGTTGCGTTCCGTTCCATTCCGTTCCGATCCGTTCCGTTCTATTCGGGTTGATTCCATTCTATTCCACTCCATTCCATTCGATTCCATTCGATTCCATTCGATTCCATTCCATTCCATTCCACTCCATTCCATTCCATTCCCTTCCATTCTATTCTATTGAATTCCATTCCATTCCATTCCATTCCATTCCATTCCATTCCATTTCATTCCATTCCATTCCATTCCATTCCGTTCTACTCGGGTTCATTCCATTCCATTCCATTCCATTCCATTCCATTCCATTCCATTACATTACATTACATTCCGTTCTACTCGGGTCCATTCCATTCCACTCCATTCCATTCGATTCCCTCCCATTCCATTCGATTCCCTTCCATTCCATTGCAATCCATTCCATTCTACTCGGGTTGATTCCATTCCATTCCATTCCAGTCGATTCCATTCCATTCCATTCCATTCCATAGCATTCCATTCCATTCCATTCCATTCCATTCCATTCCATTCCATTCCATTCCCTTCCATTCCATTCCATTCCATTCCAATCCTTTCTACTCGGGATGATTCCATTCTATTCCATTCCATTCCATTCTATTCCATTGAATTCCATTCCATTCCATTCCACTCCATTCCATTCCATTCCCTTCCATTCTATTCTATTGAATTCCATTCCATTCCATTCCATTCCATTCCATTCCATTCCATTCCATTCCATTCCGTTCTACTCGGGTTCATTCCATTCCATTCCATTCCATTCCATTCCATTCCATTCCAATACATTACATTCCGTTCTACTCGGGTCCATTCCATTCCATTCCATTCCATTCGATTCCCTCCCATTCCATTCGATTCCCTTCCATTCCATTGCAATCCATTCCATTAAACTCGGGTTGATTCCATTCCATTCCATTCCAGTCGATTCCATTCCATTCCATTCCATTCCATAGCATTCCATTCCATTCCATTCCATTCCATTCCATTCCATTCCATTCCATTCCCTTCCATTCCATTCCATTCCATTCCAATCCTTTCTACTCGGGATGATTCCATTCTATTCCATTCCATTCCATTCCATTCCATTCGATTCCATTCAATTCGATTCCATTCCATTCCATTCCATTCCATTCCATTCCATTCCATTCTATTCCATTGAATTCCATTCCATTCCAATCCATTCCATTCCATTCCATTCCATTCCATTCCATTCCATTAATTTCCATTCCATTCCATTCCGTTCTACTCGGGTTGATTCCATTCCATTCCATTCCATTCCTTTCCATTCCCTTCCATTCCATTTCATTCGGTTCCATTCGATTCCATTCGATTCCATTCCATTTCACTCCATTCCATTCCGTTCCGTTCCGTTCCATTCCATTCCGTTCCGTTCCGTTCCATTCCGTTCCATTCAATTCCGTTCTACTCGGGTTGATTCCATTCTATTCCACTCCATTCCATTCGATTCCATTCCATTCCATTCCAATCCAATCCATTCTACTCGGGTTGATTCCATTCCATTCCATTCCATTCCATTTCATTCCATTCCATTCCATTCCATTCCATTTGATTCCATTCGATTCCATTCCATTCCATTCCATTCTATTCCATTCCATTCCATTCCATTCCATTCCTTTCGATTCCATTCCATTCCATTCCATTGCATTCCATTCCATTCCATTCCATTGCATTCCGTTCTACTCGGGTTCATTCCATTCCATTCCATTCGATTCCATTCGATTCCATTCTATTCCATACCATTCCATTCCATTCCATTCCTTTCCAATCCATTCCGTTCTACACGGGTTGATTCCATTCTATTCCACTCCATTCCATTCGATTCCATTCCATTCCATTCCATTCCATTCCATTCCATTCCATTCCTTCCATTCCATTCCATTCCTTTCTACTCGGGTTGATTCCATACTATTCCTTTCAATTCCATTCGATTCCATTCGATTCCATTCGATTCGATTCCATTCCATTCCATTCCATTCCATTCCATTGTATTCCATTGAATTCCATTCCATTCCATTCCATTCCATTCCATTCCATTCCATTCCATTCCATTCCATTCCATTCCATTTCACTCCATTCCATTCCGTTCCGTTCCGTTCCGTTCCGTTCCTTTCCGTTCCGTTCCATTCCATTCCGTTCTATTCTGGTTGATTCCATGCTATTCCACTCCATTCCATTCGATTCCATTCGATTCCATTCGATTCCATTCCATTCCATTCCATTCCATTCCATTCCATTCCATTTCATTCTATTCCATTGAATTCCATTCCATTCCATTCCATTCCATTCCATTCCACTCCGTTCTACTCGGGTTGATTCCATTCCATTCCATTCCATTCCATTCCATTCCATTCCATTCCATTCCATTCCACTCGATTCCATTCGATTCCATTGCATTACATTCCATTCCAATCCATTCAATTCTACTCGGGTTGATTCCATTCCATTCCATTCCTTTCCATTCCATTCCATTCCATTCCATTCCATTCCATTCCCTTCCATTCCATTCCATTCGGTTACATTCGATTCCATTCGATTCCATTCCATTTCACTACATTCCATTCCGTTCCGTTCCGTTCCATTCCGTTCCGTTCCGTTCCGTTCTATTCTGGTTGATTCCATTCTGTTCCACTCCATTCCATTCGATTCCATTCGATTCCATTCGATTCCATTCCATTCCATTCCATTCCATTCCCTTCCATTCCATTCCATTCGGTTCCATTCGATTCCATTCGATTCCGTTCCATTTCACTCCATTCCATTCCATTCCGTTAAGTTCCGTTCTGTTCCGTTCCGTTCCGTTCTATTCGGGTTGATTCCATTCTATTCCACTCCATTCCATTCGATTCCATTCCATTCCTTTCCGTTCTACTCGGGTCCATTCCATTCCATTCCATTCCGTTCCATTCTGTTCCATTCGATTCCATTCCATTCCATTCCAATCCATTCCATTCTACTCGGGTTGATTCCATTCCATTCCATTCCATTCCATTCGATTCCATTCCATTCCATTCCATTTCATTCCAGTCCATTTCATTCGATTCCATTCCATTCCATTCCATTTAATTGCATTCCATTCCATTCCATTCCATTCCATTCCATCCCATTCCATTCCATTCCATCCCATTCCATTCCATTCCATTCCTTTCCATTCGGTTCCTTTCGATTCCATTCGATTCCATTCCATTTCACTACATTCCACACCGTTGCGTTCCGTTCCATTCCGTTCCGATCTGCTCCGTTCTATTCGGGTTGATTCCATTCTATTCCACTCCATTCCATTCGATTCCATTCGATTCCATTCCCTTCTATTCTATTCTATTGAATTCCATTCCATTCCATTCCATTCCATACCATTCCTTTCCATTCCATTCCATTCCATTCCATTCCATTCCATTCCATTCCATTCCATTCCATTCCATTCCATTCCGTTCTACTCGGGTCCATTCCTTTCCACTCCATTCCATTCGATTCCCTCCCATTCCATTCGATTCAATTCCATTCCATTCCAATCCATTCCATTCTACTCGGGTGGATTCCATTCCTTTCCATTCCATTCCATTCCATTCCATTCCATTCATTTCCATTCCATTCCAATCCATTCCATTCCATTACTTTCCATTCCATTCCATTCCAATCCATTCCATTCTACTCGGGTTGACTCCATTCCATTCCATTCCATTACATTACATTCCATTATATTCCATTCCATTCCATTCGATTCCGTTCGATTCCACTCCATTCCATTCCATTCCATTCCATTCCATTCCATTCCATTCCATTCCATTCCATTCCATTCGATTCCATTCCATTCCATTCCATTCCATTCCATTCCATTCCATTCCATTCCAATCCATTCCATTCTACTCGGGTTGATTCAATTCCATTCCATTCCATTCCATTCCATTCCATTCCATTCCATTCCATTCCATTCCATTCCATTCCTTTCGATTCCATTCCATTCCATTCCATTCCATTCCATTCCATTCCATTCCATTCCATTCCATTCCATTCCATTCCGTTCTACTCGGGTTGATTCCATTCCATTCCATTCCATTCCATTCCATTCCATTCCATTCCAACCCATTCCGTTCTACTCGGGTTGATTCCATTCCATTCCATTGAATTCCATTCCATTCCATTCCATTCCATTCCATTCCATTCGATTCCATTCCATTCCATTCCATTCCAAACCATTCCATTCTACTCGGGTTCATCATTCCATTCCATTCCATTCCATTCCATTCCACTCGGGTTCATTCCATTCCATTCCATTCCATTCCATTCCATTCCATTCCATTCCATTCCATTCCATTCCGTTCTACTCGGCTTGAATCCATTGAGTTCCGTTCCGTTCCGTTCCGTCCCGACACGTCCCGTCCCGTCCCGTCCCGTCCCGTCCCGTCCCGTGCCGTTTTACTCGGGTTGATTCCTTTCCATTCCGTTCCGCTCGTTTCCGTTACGTTCCATTCCGTTCCACGCGGGTTGGTTCAATTCCATTCTATTCTATTCTATTCCTTTCCCTTCCATTCCATTCCATTCCATTCCATTCTACTCGGGTTGATTCCATGCCATTCCGTTCCGCTCCATTCCGTTCCACGCGGGTTGGTTCAATTCCATTCTATTCTATTCTATTCCTTTCCCTTCCATTCCATTCCATTCCATTCCATTCTACTCGGGTTGATTCCATGCCATTCCGTTCCGTTCCATTCCGTCCCATCCCGACCCGTCCCATCCCGTCCCGTCCCGTCCCATCCCGTTCCGTTCCACATGGGTTGATTCAATTCCTTTCGGTTACATTGAATTCCATTCCATTCCATTCTACTCGGATTGATTCCATTCCATTCCATTCCATTCCATTCCATACCATTCCATTCCATACCATTTCATTCCATTCCATTCCATTCCATTTCTTTCGATTCCATTCGTTTCCATTCCATTCCATTCCATTCCAATCCATTCCATTCTACTCGGGTTGATTCCATTCCATTCCATTCCATTCCATTCCATTCCATTCCATTCCACTCGATTCCATTCCATTCCTTTCCATTCCATTCCAATCCATTCCATTCTACTCGGGTGGATTCCATTCCATTCCATTCCATTCCATTCCATTCCATTCCATTCCATTCCATTCCATTCCATTCCGTTCTAGTCGGGTTGATTCCATTCTATTCCATTCCATTCCATTCCATTCCATTCCATTCCATTCCATTCCATTCTATTCCATTCCATTCTACTCCATTGAATTCCATTCCATTCCATTCAATTCCATTCCATTCCATTCCTTTCCATTCCATTTAGTTCTACTCGGGTTGATTCCATTCCATTCCATTCCATTCCATTCCATTCCATTCCATTCCATTCCATTCCATTCCATTCCATTCCATTCCTTTCCATTCCATTCCATTCCAATCCATTCCATTCTACTCGGGTTGACTCCATTCCATTCCATTCCATTCCATTCCATTCCATTCCATTCCATTCCATTCCATTATATTCCATTCTATTCCATTCGATTCCGTTCGATTCCATTCCATTCCATTCCACTCCATTCCAATCCATTCCATTCGATTACATTCCATTCCATTCGATTCCATTCCATTCCATTCCATTCCATTCCATTCCATTCCATTCCATTCCATTCCATTCCATTTACTCCATTCCGTTCTACTCGGGTTGATTCCATTGAGTTTGGTTCCGTCCCGTCCCGTCCCGTCCCGTCCCGTGCCGTTTTACTCAGGTTGATTCCTTTCCATTCCGTTCCGCTCGTTTCCTTTACTTTCCATTCCGTTCCACGCGGGTTGGTTCAATTCCATTCTATTCTATTCTATTCCTTTCCCTTCCATTCCATTCCATTCCATTCCATTCTACTCGGGTTGATTCCATGCCATTCCGTTCCGTTCCATTCCGTCCCATCCCGATCCGTCCCATCACGTCCCGTCCCGTCCCGTCCCATCCCGTTCCATTCCACATGGGTTGATTCAATTCCTTTCGGTTAGATTGAACTCCATTCCATTCCATTCTACTCGGATTGACTCCATTCCATTCCATTCCATTCCATTCCATTCCATTCCATTCCATTCCATTCCATTCCATTCCATTACATTCCATTTCATTCCATTCCATTCCATTCCATTCCATTTCATTCCATTCCATTCCATTCCATTCCATTCCATTCCATTCGATTCCATTCCATTCCATTCCATTCCATTCCATTCCATTCCATTCCATTCCGTTCTACTCGGGTTGATTCCATTCTATTCCATTCCATTCCGTTCGATTCCATTTGATTCCATTCGATTCCATTCCATTCCATTCCATTCCCTTCCATTCCATTCTATTCCATTGAATTCCATTCCATTCCATTCCATTCCATTCCATTCCATTCCATTCCATTCCATTCCATTCCATTCCATTCCATTCCAATGCATTCCATTCTACTCTGGTTGATTCCATTCCATTCCATTCCATTCCATTCCATTCGTCTCCATTCGATTCCATTCCATTCCATTCCATTCTATTCCATTGAATTCCATTGAATTCCATTCCATTCCATTCCATTCCATTCCATTCCATTCGATTCCATTCCATTCCATTCCATTCCATTCCATTCCATTCCATTCCATTCCATTCCATTCCATTCCATTCCATTCCGTTCTACTCGGGTTGATTCCATTCTATTCCATTCCATTCCGTTCGATTCCATTTGATTCCATTCGATTCCATTCCATTCCATTCCATTCCCTTCCATTCCATTCTATTCCATTGAATTCCATTCCATTCCATTCCATTCCACTCCATTCCATTCCGTTCTACTCTGATTGATTCCATTCCATTCCATTCCATTCCATTCCATTCCATTCAGTTCCATTCGATTCCATTTGATTCCATTCCATTCCATTCCATTCCAATCCATTCCATTCTACTCGGGTTGATTCCATTCCATTCCATTCCATTCCATTCCATTCCATTCCATTCCATTCCATTCCATTCCATTCCATTCTATTCCTTTCGATTCCATTCCATTCCATTAAATTCCATTCCATTCCATTCCATTCCATTCCATTCCATTCCATTCCATTCCATTCCATTCCATTCCATTCCGTTCTACTCGGGTTGATTCCACTCCATTCCATTCCATTCCATTCCATTCCATACCATTCCATTCGATTCCATTCCATTCCATTCCATTCCATTCCATTCCATTCCATTCCATTCCGTTCTAGTCGGGTTGATTCCATTCTATTCCATTCCATTCCATTCCATTCCATTCCATTCCATTCGATTCCATTCCATTCCATTCCATTCTATTCCATTCCATTCTACTCCATTGAATTCCATTCCATTCCATTCAATTCCATTCCATTCCATCCCTTTCCATTCCATTTAGTTCTACTCGGGTTGATTCCATTCCATTCCATTCCATTCCATTCCATTCCATTCCATTCAATTCCATTCCATTCCGTTACTTTCCATTCCATTCCATTCCAATCCATTCCATTCTACTCGGGTTGACTCCATTCCATTCCATTCCTTTCCATTCCATTATATTCCATTCTATTCCATTCGATTCCGTTCGATTCCATTCCATTCCATTCCATTCCATTCCATTGCATTCCATTCCATTCCATTCCATTCCATTCCATTCCTTTCTACTCGGGTTGATTCCATTCCATTCCTTTCCATTCCATTCCATTCCATTCCATTCCATTCCATTCCATTCCATTCCATTCCATTCCATTCCATTCCATTCCCTTCCATTCCATTCCATTCCAATCCATTCCATTCTACTCGGGTTGATTCCATTCCATTCCATTGCATTCGACTCCATTCGATTCCATTCGATTCCATTCCATTCCATTCCGTTCAATTCCATTCCATTCCATTCCATTCTATTCCATTGAATTCCATTCCATTCCATTCCATTCCATTCCATTCCATTCCATTCCATTCCATTCCATTCCATTCCATTCCATTCCATTCCATTCCGTTCTACTCGGGTTGATTCCATTCCATTCCATTCCATTCCATTCCATTCCATTCCATTCCATTCCATTCCATTCCATTCCATTCCAATCTATTCCATTCTATTCAATTCGATTCCATTCGATTCCATTCAATTCCATTCAATTCCATTCCATTCCATTCCAATCCATTCCATTCTACTCGGGTTGATTCCATTCCATTCCATTCCATTCCATTCCATTCCATTCCATTCCATTCCATTCCATTCCATTCGATTCCATTCGATTCCATTCCATTCCATTCCATTCCATTCCATTCCATTCCATTCCATTCCAATCTATTCCATTCGATTCCATTCCATTCCATTCCATTCCATTCCATTCCATTCCATTCCAATCCATTCCATTCTACTCGTGTTGATTCCCTTCCATTCCATTCCACTCCATTCCATTCCATTCCATTCCATTCCATTCCATTCCATTCCATTCCATTCCATTCCATTCCATTCCATTCCATTCCATTCCATTCCGTTCTACTCGGGTTGATTCCATTCTATTCCATTACATTCCATTCGATTCCATTCGATTCCATTCGATTCCTTTCCATTCCATTCCATTCCATTCCATTCCATTCCATTCCATTCTATTCCATTCCATTCCATTCCATTCCATTCCATTCCATTCCAATCCATTCCCTTCCGTTCTATTCGGGTTGATTCCATTCCATTCCATTCCATTCCATTCCATTCCATTCCATTCCATTCCATTCCATTCCATTGCATTCCATTCGATTCCATTCGATTCCATTCCATTCCATTCCATTCCATTCCATTGCATTCCATTCCATTCCATTCCATTCTATTCCATTCCATTCCATTCTGTTCCATTCTATATCATTCCATTCCATTCCGTTCCACTCGGGTTGATTCCATTCTATTCCATTCCATTCCATTCGATTCCATTCGATATCATTCGATTCCATTCCATTCCATTCCATTCCATTCCATTCCATTCCATTCCATTCCATTCCATTCTATTCCATTCCATTCCATTCCATTCCATTCTATTCCATTCCATTCCATTCCATTCCATTCCATTCTATTCCATTCCATTCCATTCCGTTCTACTCGGGTTGATTCCATTCCATTCCATTTCATTCCATTCCTTTCCATTCCATTCCATTCGATTCCATTCGATTCCATTCCATTCCATTCCATTCCAATCCATTCCATTCTACTCGGGTTGATTCCATTCCATTCCATTCCATTCCATTCCATTCCATTCCATTCCATTCCATTCCATTCCATTCCATTCCATTCCATTCCACTCGATTGCATTCCATTCCATTCCATTCCATTCCAATCCATTCCATTCTACTCGGGTGGATTCCATTCCATTCCATTCTTTTCCATTCCATTCCATTCCATTCCATTCCATTACATTCCATTCGGTTCCATTCCATTCCATTCCATTCCATTCCATTCCATTCCATTCCATTCCGTTCTAATCGGGTTGATTCCATTCTATTCCATTCCATTCCATTCCATTCCATTCCATTCAATTCCATTCCATTCCATTCCATTCCATTCCATTCTATTCCATTCCATTCTACTCCATTGAATTCCATTCCATTCCATTCTATTCCATTCCATTCCATTCCTTTCCATTCCATTTAGTTCTACTCGGGTTGATTCCATTCCATTCCATTCCATTCCTTTCCATTCCATTCCAATCCATTCCATTCCATTACTTTCCATTCCATTCCATTCCAATCCATTCCATTCTACTCGGGTTGACTCCATTCCATTCCACTCCATTACATTACATTCCATTATATTCCATTCCATTCCATTCGATTCCGTTCGATTCCATTCCATTCCATTCCATTCCATTCCATTCCATTCCATTCCATTCCATTCCATTCCAATCCATTCCATTCTACTCGGGTTGATTCAATTCCATTCCATTCCATTCCATTCCATTCCATTCCATTCCATTCCTTTCGATTCCATTCCTTTCCATTCCATTCCATTCCATTCCATTCCATTCCATTCCGTTCTACTCGGGTTGATTCCACTCCATTCCATTCCATTCCATTCCATTCCATTCCATTCCATTCCATTCCATTCCTTTCCATTCCAACCCATTCCGTTCTACTCGGGTTGATTCCATTCCATTCCATGGAATTCCATTCCATTCCATTCCATTCCATTCGATTCCATTCCATTCCATTCCATTCCATTCCAATCCATTCCATTCCACTCGGGTTCATTCCATTCCATTCCATTCCATTCCATTCCATTCCATTCCATTCCATTCCACTCGGGTGCATTCCATTCCATTCCATTCCATTCGATTCCATTCCATTCCATTCCGTTCTGCTCAGGTTGATTTCCATTCCATTCCATTCCATTCCATTCCATTCCATTCCATTCCATTCCATTCCATTCCATTCCATTCCATTCCATTCCATTCCATTTAATTCCATTCCGTTCTACTCGGCTTGAATCCATTGAGTTCCGTTCCGTTCCGTTCCGTCCCGACACGTCCCGTCCCGTCCCGTCCCGTCCCGTCCCGTCCCGTGCCGTTTTACTCGGGTTGATTCCTTTCCATTCCGTTCCGCTCGTTTCCGTTACGTTCCATTCCGTTCCACGCGGGTTGGTTCAATTCCATTCTATTCTATTCTATTCCTTTCCCTTCCATTCCATTCCATTCCATTCCATTCTACTCGGGTTGATTCCATGCCATTCCGTTCCGCTCCATTCCGTTCCACGCGGGTTGGTTCAATTCCATTCTATTCTATTCTATTCCTTTCCCTTCCATTCCATTCCATTCCATTCCATTCTACTCGGGTTGATTCCATGCCATTCCGTTCCGTTCCATTCCGTCCCATCCCGACCCGTCCCATCCCGTCCCGTCCCGTCCCATCCCGTTCCGTTCCACATGGGTTGATTCAATTCCTTTCGGTTACATTGAATTCCATTCCATTCCATTCTACTCGGATTGATTCCATTCCATTCCATTCCATTCCATTCCATTCCATTCCATTCCATTCCATTCCATTCCATTTCATTCCATTCCATTCCATTCCATTGCGTTCCATTCGATTCGATTCCATTCCATTCCTTTCCATTCCATTCCAATCCATTCCATTCTACTTGGGTTGATTCCATTCCATTCCATTCCATTCCATTCCATTCCATTCCATTCCATTCCACTCGATTCCATTCCATTCCATTCCATTCCATTCCATTCCAATCCATTCCATTCTACTCGGGTGGATTCCATTCCATTCCATTCCTTTCCATTCCATTCCATTCCATTCCATTCCATTACATTCCATTCGGTTCCATTCCATTCCATTCCATTCCATTCCATTCCATTCCATTCCATTCCGTTCTAATCGGGTTGATTCCATTCTATTCCATTCCATTCCATTCCATTCCATTCAATTCCATTCCATTCCATTCCATTCCATTCCATTCTATTCCATTCCATTCTACTCCATTGAATTCCATTCCATTCCATTCTATTCCATTCCATTCCACTCCTTTCCATTCCATTTAGTTCTACTCGGGTTGATTCCATTCCATTCCATTCCATTCCTTTCCATTCCATTCCAATCCATTCCATTCCATTACTTTCCATTCCATTCCATTCCAATCCATTCCATTCTACTCGGGTTGACTCCATTCCATTCCATTCCATTACATTACATTCCATTATATTCCATTCCATTCCATTCGATTCCGTTCGATTCCACTCCATTCCATTCCATTCCATTCCATTCCATTCCATTCCATTCCATTCCATTCCATTCCATTCGATTCCATTCCATTCCATTCCATTCCATTCCATTCCATTCCATTCCATTCCATTCCATTCCATTCCATTCCAATCCATTCCATTCTACTCGGGTTGATTCAATTCCATTCCATTCCATTCCATTCCATTCCATTCCATTCCATTCCATTCCATTCCATTCCTTTCGATTCCATTCCATTCCATTCCATTCCATTCCATTCCATTCCATTCCATTCCATTCCATTCCATTCCATTCCATTCCATTCCATTCCATTCCGTTCTACTCGGGTTGATTCCATTCCATTCCATTCCATTCCATTCCATTCCATTCCATTCCAACCCATTCCGTTCTACTCGGGTTGATTCCATTCCATTCCATTGAATTCCATTCCATTCCATTCCATTCCATTCCATTCCATTCGATTCCATTCCATTCCATTCCATTCCAAACCATTCCATTCTACTCGGGTTCATCATTCCATTCCATTCCATTCCATTCCATTCCACTCGGGTTCATTCCATTCCATTCCATTCCATTCCATTCCATTCCATTCCATTCCATTCCATTCCATTCCGTTCTACTCGGCTTGAATCCATTGAGTTCCGTTCCGTTCCGTTCCGTCCCGACACGTCCCGTCCCGTCCCGTCCGGTCCCGTCCCGTCCCGTGCCGTTTTACTCGGGTTGATTCCCTTCCATTCCGTTCCGCTCGTTTCCGTTACGTTCCATTCCGTTCCACGCGGGTTGGTTCAATTCCATTCTATTCTATTCTATTCCTTTCCCTTCCATTCCATTCCATTCCATTCCATTCTACTCGGGTTGATTCCATGCCATTCCGTTCCGCTCCATTCCGTTCCACGCGGGTTGGTTCAATTCCATTCTATTCTATTCTATTCCTTTCCCTTCCATTCCATTCCATTCCATTCCATTCTACTCGGGTTGATTCCATGCCATTCCGTTCCGTTCCATTCCGTCCCATCCCGACCCGTCCCATCCCGTCCCGTCCCGTCCCATCCCGTTCCGTTCCACATGGGTTGATTCAATTCCTTTCGGTTACATTGAATTCCATTCCATTCCATTCTACTCGGATTGATTCCATTCCATTCCATTCCATTCCATTCCATACCATTCCATTCCATACCATTTCATTCCATTCCATTCCATTCCATTTCTTTCGATTCCATTCGTTTCCATTCCATTCCATTCCACTCGATTCCATTCCATTCCTTTCCATTCCATTCCAATCCATTCCATTCTACTCGGGTGGATTCCATTCCATTCCATTCCATTCCATTCCATTCCATTCCATTCCATTCCATTCCGTTCTAGTCGGGTTGATTCCATTCTATTCCATTCCATTCCATTCCATTCCATTCCATTCCATTCCATTCCATTCTATTCCATTCCATTCTACTCCATTGAATTCCATTCCATTCCATTCAATTCCATTCCATTCCATTCCTTTCCATTCCATTTAGTTCTACTCGGGTTGATTCCATTCCATTCCATTCCATTCCATTCCATTCCATTCCATTCCATTCCATTCCATTCCATTCCATTCCATTCCTTTCCATTCCATTCCATTCCAATCCATTCCATTCTACTCGGGTTGACTCCATTCCATTCCATTCCATTCCATTCCATTCCATTCCATTCCATTATATTCCATTCTATTCCATTCGATTCCGTTCGATTCCATTCCATTCCATTCCATTCCATTCCAATCCATTCCATTCGATTACATTCCATTCCATTCGATTCCATTCCATTCCATTCCATTCCATTCCATTCCATTCCATTCCATTCCATTCCATTCCATTCCATTTACTCCATTCCGTTCTACTCGGGTTGATTCCATTGAGTTTGGTTCCGTCCCGTCCCGTCCCGTCCCGTCCCGTGCCGTTTTACTCAGGTTGATTCCTTTCCATTCCGTTCCGCTCGTTTCCTTTACTTTCCATTCCGTTCCACGCGGGTTGGTTCAATTCCATTCTATTCTATTCTATTCCTTTCCCTTCCATTCCATTCCATTCCATTCCATTCTACTCGGGTTGATTCCATGCCATTCCGTTCCGTTCCATTCCGTCCCATCCCGATCCGTCCCATCACGTCCCGTCCCGTCCCGTCCCATCCCGTTCCATTCCACATGGGTTGATTCAATTCCTTTCGGTTAGATTGAACTCCATTCCATTCCATTCTACTCGGATTGACTCCATTCCATTCCATTCCATTCCATTCCATTCCATTCCATTCCATTCCATTCCATTCCATTCCATTCCATTCCATTACATTCCATTTCATTCCATTCCATTCCATTCCATTCCATTTCATTCCATTCCATTCCATTCCATTCCATTCCATTCCATTCCATTCGATTACATTCCATTCCATTCCATTCCATTCCATTCCATTCCATTCCATTCCATTCCATTCCGTTCTACTCGGGTTGATTCCATTCTATTCCATTCCATTCCGTTCGATTCCATTTGATTCCATTCGATTCCATTCCATTCCATTCCATTCCCTTCCATTCCATTCTACTCCATTGAATTCCATTCCATTCCATTCCATTCCATTCCATTCCATTCCATTCCATTCCATTCCATTCCATTCCATTCCATTCCATTCCAATGCATTCCATTCTACTCTGGTTGATTCCATTCCATTCCATTCCATTCCATTCCATTCGTCTCCATTCGATTCCATTCCATTCCATTCCATTCTATTCCATGGAATTCCATTGAATTCCATTCCATTCCATTCCATTCCATTCCATTCCATTCGATTCCATTCCATTCCATTCCATTCCATTCCATTCCATTCCATTCCATTCCATTCCATTCCATTCCATTCCATTCCATTCCATTCCATTCCATTCCATTCCATTCCATTCCATTCCGTTCTACTCGGGTTGATTCCATTCTATTCCATTCCATTCCGTTCGATTCCATTTGATTCCATTCGATTCCATTCCATTCCATTCCATTCCCTTCCATTCCATTCTATTCCATTGAATTCCATTCCATTCCATTCCATTCCACTCCATTCCATTCCGTTCTACTCTGATTGATTCCATTCCATTCCATTCCATTCCATTCCATTCAGTTCCATTCGATTCCATTTGATTCCATTCCATTCCATTCCATTCCAATCCATTCCATTCTACTCGGGTTGATTCCATTCCATTCCATTCCATTCCATTCCATTCCATTCCATTCCATTCCATTCCATTCCATTCCATTCTATTCCTTTCGATTCCATTCCATTCCATTAAATTCCATTCCATTCCATTCCATTCCATTCCATTCCATTCCATTCCATTCCATTCCATTCCGTTCTACTGGGGTTGATTCCACTCCATTCCATTCCATTCCATTCCATTCCATACCATTCCATTCGATTCCATTCCATTCCATTCCATTCCATTCCATTCCATTCCATTCCATTCCATTCCATTCCATTCCATTCCATTCCATTCCGTTCTAGTCGGGTTGATTCCATTCTATTCCATTCCATTCCATTCCATTCCATTCCATTCCATTCGATTCCATTCCATTCCATTCCATTCTATTCCATTCCATTCTACTCCATTGAATTCCATTCCATTCCATTCAATTCCATTCCATTCCATCCCTTTCCATTCCATTTAGTTCTACTCGGGTTGATTCCATTCCATTCCATTCCATTCCATTCCATTCCATTCCATTCAATTCCATTCCATTCCGTTACTTTCCATTCCATTCCATTCCAATCCATTCCATTCTACTCGGGTTGACTCCATTCCATTCCATTCCTTTCCATTCCATTATATTCCATTCTATTCCATTCGATTCCGTTCGATTCCATTCCATTCCATTCCATTCCATTCCATTGCATTCCATTCCATTCCATTCCATTCCATTCCTTTCTACTCGGGTGATTCCATTCCATTCCTTTCCATTCCATTCCATTCCATTCCATTCAATTCCATTCCATTCCATTCCATTCCATTCCATTCCCTTCCATTCCATTCCATTCCAATCCATTCCATTCTACTCGGGTTGATTCCATTCCATTCCATTGCATTCGACTCCATTCGATTCCATTCGATTCCATTCCATTCCATTCCGTTCCATTCCATTCCATTCCATTCCATTCTATTCCATTGAATTCCATTCCATTCCATTCCATTCCATTCCATTCCATTCCATTCCATTCCATTCCATTCCATTCCATTCCATTCCATTCCGTTCTACTCGGGTTGATTCCATTCCATTCCATTCCATTCCATTCCATTCCATTCCATTCCATTCCAATCTATTCCATTCTATTCAATTCGATTCCATTCGATTCCATTCAATTCCATTCAATTCCATTCCATTCCATTCCAATCCATTCCATTCTACTCGGGTTGATTCCATTCCATTCCATTCCATTCCATTCCATTCCATTCCATTCCATTCCATTCCATTCCATTCCATTCGATTCCATTCGATTCCATTCCATTCCATTCCATTCCATTCCATTCCATTCCATTCCATTCCAATCTATTCCATTCGATTCCATTCCATTCCATTCCATTCCATTCCATTCCATTCCATTCCAATCCATTCCATTCTACTCGTGTTGATTCCCTTCCATTCCATTCCACTCCATTCCATTCCATTCCATTCCATTCCATTCCATTCCATTCCATTCCATTCCATTCCATTCCATTCCATTCCATTCCGTTCTACTCGGGTTGATTCCATTCTATTCCATTACATTCCATTCGATTCCATTCGATTCCATTCGATTCCTTTCCATTCCATTCCATTCCATTCCATTCCATTCCATTCTATTCCATTCCATTCCATTCCATTCCATTCCATTCCATTCCATTCCAATCCATTCCCTTCCGTTCTATTCGGGTTGATTCCATTCCTTTCCATTCCATTCCATTCCATTCCATTCCATTCCATTCCATTCCATTGCATTCCATTCGATTCCATTCGATTCCATTCCATTCCATTCCATTCCATTCCATTGCATTCCATTCCATTCCATTCCATTCTATTCCATTCCATTCCATTCTGTTCCATTCTATATCATTCCATTCCATTCCGTTCCACTCGGGTTGATTCCATTCTATTCCATTCCATTCCATTCGATTCCATTCGATATCATTCGATTCCATTCCGTTCCATTCCATTCCATTCCATTCCATTCCATTCCATTCCATTCTATTCCATTCCATTCCATTCCATTCCATTCTATTCCATTCCATTCCATTCCATTCCATTCCATTCTATTCCATTCCATTCCATTCCGTTCTACTCGGGTTGATTCCATTCCATTCCATTTCATTCCATTCCTTTCCATTCCATTCCATTCGATTCCATTCGATTCCATTCCATTCTATTCCATTCCAATCCATTCCATTCTACTCGGGTTGATTCCATTCCATTCAATTCCATTCCATTACATTCCATTCCATTCCATTCCATTCCATTCCATTCCACTCGATTGCATTCCATTCCATTCCATTCCATTCCAATCCATTCCATTCTACTCGAGTGGATTCCATTCCATTCCATTCTTTTCCATTCCATTCCATTCCATTCCATTACATTACATTCCATTCGGTTCCATTCCATTCCATTCCATTCCATTCCATTCCATTCCATTCCATTCCATTCCGTTCTAATCGGGTTGATTCCATTCTATTCCATTCCATTCCATTCCATTCCATTCCATTCAATTCCATTCCATTCCATTCCATTCCATTCCATTCTATTCCATTCCATTCTACTCCATTGAATTCCATTCCATTCCATTCTATTCCATTCCATTCCATTCCTTTCCATTCCATTTAGTTCTACTCGGGTTGATTCCATTCCATTCCATTCCATTCCTTTCCATTCCATTCCAATCCATTCCATTCCATTACTTTCCATTCCATTCCATTCCAATCCATTCCATTCTACTCGGGTTGACTCCATTCCATTCCACTCCATTACATTACATTCCATTATATTCCATTCCATTCCATTCGATTCCGTTCGATTCCATTCCATTCCATTCCATTCCATTCCATTCCATTCCATTCCATTCCATTCCATTCCATTCCATTCCATTCCATTCCAATCCATTCCATTCTACTCGGGTTGATTCAATTCCATTCCATTCCATTCCATTCCATTCCATTCCATTCCATTCCATTCCATTCCATTCCATTCCATTCCTTTCCATTCCAACCCATTCCGTTCTACTCGGGTTGATTCCATTCCATTCCATGGAATTCCATTCCATTCCATTCCATTCCATTCGATTCCATTCCATTCCATTCCATTCCATTCCAATCCATTCCATTCCACTCGGGTTCATTCCATTCCATTCCATTCCATTCCATTCCATTCCATTCCATTCCATTCCATTCCATTCCACTCGGGTGCATTCCATTCCATTCCATTCCATTCCATTCCATTCCATTCCATTCCATTCCGTTCTGCTCAGGTTGATTTCCATTCCATTCCATTCCATTCCATTCCATTCCATTCCATTCCATTCCATTCCATTCCATTCCATTCCATTCCATTCCATTCCATTCCATTCCATTCCATTCCATTCCGTTCTACTCGGCTTGAATCCATTGAGTTCCGTTCCGTTCCGTTCCGTCCCGACACGTCCCGTCCCGTCCCGTCCGGTCCCGTCCCGTCCCGTGCCGTTTTACTCGGGTTGATTCCTTTCCATTCCGTTCCGCTCGTTTCCGTTACGTTCCATTCCGTTCCACGCGGGTTGGTTCAATTCCATTCTATTCTATTCTATTCCTTTCCCTTCCATTCCATTCCATTCCATTCCATTCTACTCGGGTTGATTCCATGCCATTCCGTTCCGCTCCATTCCGTTCCACGCGGGTTTGTTCAATTCCATTCTATTCTATTCTATTCCTTTCCCTTCCATTCCATTCCATTCCATTCCATTCTACTCGGGTTGATTCCATGCCATTCCGTTCCGTTCCATTCCGTCCCATCCCGACCCGTCCCATCCCGTCCCGTCCCGTCCCATCCCGTTCCGTTCCACATGGGTTGATTCAATTCCTTTCGGTTACATTGAATTCCATTCCATTCCATTCTACTCGGATTGATTCCATTCCATTCCATTCCATTCCATTCCATTCCATTCCAATCCATTCCATTTCATTCCATTCCATTCCATTCCATTGCGTTCCATTCGATTCGATTCCATTCCATTCCTTTCCATTCCATTCCAATCCATTCCATTCTACTTGGGTTGATTCCATTCCATTCCATTCCATTCCATTCCATTCCATTCCATTCCATTCCATTCCACTCGATTCCATTCCATTCCATTCCATTCCATTCCATTCCAATCCATTCCATTCTACTCGGGTGGATTCCATTCCATTCCATTCCTTTCCAATCCATTCCATTCCATTCCATTCCATTACATTCCATTCGGTTCCATTCCATTCCATTCCATTCCATTCCATTCCATTCCATTCCGTTCTAATCGGGTTGATTCCATTCTATTCCATTCCATTCCATTCCATTCCATTCAATTCCATTCCATTCCATTCCATTCCATTCCATTCTATTCCATTCCATTCTACTCCATTGAATTCCATTCCATTCCATTCTATTCCATTCCATTCCATTCCTTTCCATTCCATTTAGTTCTACTCGGGTTGATTCCATTCCATTCCATTCCATTCCTTTCCATTCCATTCCAATCAATTCCATTCCATTCCTTTCCATTCCATTCCATTCCAATCCATTCCATTCTACTCGGGTTGACTCCATTCCATTCCATTCCATTACATTACATTCCATTGTATTCCATTCCATTCCATTCGATTCCGTTCGATTCCACTCCATTCCATTCCATTCCATTCCATTCCATTAAATTCCATTCGATTCCATTCCATTCCATTCTATTCCATTCCATTCCATTCCATTCCATTCCATTCCATTCCATTCCATTCCAATCCATTCCATTCTACTCGGGTTGATTCAATTCCATTCCATTCCATTCCATTCCATTCCATTCCATTCCATTCCATTCCATTCCATTCCATTCCATTCCTTTCGATTCCATTCCATTCCATTCCATTCCATTCCATTCCATTCCATTCCATTCCATTCCATTCCATTCCATTCCATTCCATTCCATTCCATTCCGTTCTACTCGGGTTGATTCCATTCCAATCCATTCCATTCCATTCCATTCCATTCCAACCCATTCCGTTCTACTCGGGTTGATTCCATTCCATTCCATTGAATTCCATTCCATTCCATTCCATTCCTTTCCATTCCATTCGATTCCATTCCATTCTACTCCATTGAATTCCATTCCATTAAATTCTATTCCATTCCATTCCATTCCTTTCCATTCCCTTTAGTTCTACTCGGGTTGATTCCATTCCTTTCCATTCCATTCCTTTCCATTCCATTCCAATCCATTCCATTCCATTCCTTTCCATTCCATTCCATTCCAATCCATTCCATTCTACTCGGGTTGACTCCATTCCATTCCATTCCATTACATTACATTCCATTATATTCCATTCCATTCCATTCGATTCCGTTCGATTCCACTCCATTCCATTCCATTCCATTCCATTCCATTCCATTCAATTCGATTCCATTCCATTCCATTCGATTCCATTCCATTCCATTCCATTCCATTCCATTCCATTCCATTCCATTCCAATCCATTCCATTCTACTCGGGTTGATTCAATTCCATTCCATTCCATTCCATTCCATTCCATTCCATTCCATTCCATTCCATTCCTTTCGATTCCATTCCATTCCATTCCATTCCATTCCATTCCATTCCATTCCATTCCATTCCATTCCATTCGATTCCATTCCGTTCTACTCGGGTTGATTCCATTCCATTCCATTCCATTCCATTCCATTCCATTCCATTCCATTCCATTCCTTTCCATTCCAACCCATTCCGTTCTACTCGGGTTGATTCCATTCCATTCCATTGAATTCCATTCCATTCCATTCCATTCCGTTCCATTCCATTCGATTCCATTCCATTCCATTCCATTCCAAACCATTCCATTCTACTCGGGTTCATTCCATTCCATTCCATTCCATTCCATTCCATTCCATTCCATTCCACTCGGGTGCATTCCATTCCATTCCATTCCATTCCATTCCATTCCATTCCATTCCATTCCATTCCGTTCTGCTCAGGTTGATTTCCATTCCATTGTATTCCATTCCATTCCATTCCATTCCATTCCATTCCATTCCATTCCATTCCATTCCATTCCGTTCTACTCGGCTTGAATCTATTGAGTTCCGTTCCGTTCCGTTCCGTCCCGACACGTCCCGTCCAGTCCCGTCCCGTGCCGTTTTACTCGGATTGATTCCTTTGCATTCCGTTCCGCTCGTTTCCGTTACGTTCCATTCCGTTCCACGCGGGTTGGTTCAATTCCATTCTATTCTATTCTATTCCTTTCCCTTCCATTCCATTCCATTCCATTCCATTCTACTCGGGTTGATTCCATGCCATTCCGTTCCGCTCCATTCCGTTCCACGCGGGTTGGTTCAATTCCATTCTATTCTATTCTATTCCTTTCTCTTCCATTCCATTCCATTCCATTCCATTCTACTCGGGTTGATTCCATGCCATTCCGTTCCGTTCCATTCCGTCCCATCCCGACCCGTCCCATCCCGTCCCGTCCCGTCCCATCCCGTTCCGTTCCACATGGGTTGATTCAATTCCTTTCGGTTACATTGAATTCCATTCCATTCCATTCTACTCGGATTGATTCCATTCCATTCCATTCCATTCCATTCCATACAATTCCATTCCATTCCATTTCATTGCATTCCATTCCATTCCATTTCTTTCGATTCCATTCGTTTCCATTCCATTCCATTCCATTCCAATCCATTCCATTCTACTCGGGTTGATTCCATTCCATTCCATTCCATTCCATTCCATTCCATTCCATTCCATTCCATTCCATTCCATTCCATTCCACTCGATTCCATTCCATTCCTTTCCATTCCATTCCAATCCATTCCATTCTACTCGGGTGGATTCCATTCCATTCCATTCCATTCCATTCCATTCCATTCCATTCCATTCCATTCGATTCCATTCCATTCCATTCCATTCCATTCCGTTCTAGTCGTGTTGATTCCATTCTATTCCATTCCATTCCATTCCATTCCATTCCATTCCATTCCATTCCATGCCATTCCATTCTATTCCATTCCATTCTACTCCATTGAATTCCATTCCATTCCATTCAATTCCATTCCATTCCATTCCTTTCCATTCCATTTAGTTCTACTCGGGTTGATTCCATTCCATTCCATTCCATTCCATTCCATTCCATTCCATTCCATTCCATTCCATTACTTTCCATTCCATTCCATTCCAATCCATTCCATTCTACTCGGGTTGACTCCATTCCATTCCATTCCATTCCATTCCATTCCATTCCATTCCATTCCATTCCATTCGATTCCATTCCATTCCATTCGATTCCATTCCATTCCATTGCATTCCATTCCATTCCATTCCATTCCAATCCATTCCTTTCTACTCGGGTTGATTCCATTCCATTCCATTCCATTCCATTCCATTCCATTCCATTCCATTCCGTTCTACTCGGGTTGATTCCACTCCATTCCATTCCATTCCATTCCATTCCATTCCATTCCATTCCATTCCATTCCTTTCCATTCCAACCCATTCCGTTCTACTCGGGTTGATTCCATTCCATTCCATTCCATTCCGTTCCATTCCATTCCATTCCATTCCATTCCATTCCATTCCATTCGATTCCATTCCATTCCATTCCATTCCAAACCATTCCATTCTACACGGGTTCATCATTCCATTCCATTCCATTCCATTCCATTCCATTCCACTTGGGTTCATTCCATTCCATTCCATTCCATTGCATTCCATTCCATTCCATTCCACTCGGGTGCATTCCATTCCATTCCATTCCATTCCATTCCATTCCATTCCATTCCATTCCATTCCATTCCATTCGATTCCATTCCATTCCATTCCATTCCATTCCATTCCATTCCATTCCGTTCTACTCGGCTTGAGTCCATTGAGTTCCGTTCCGTTCCGTTCCGTCCCGACACGTCCCGTCCCGTCCCGTCCCGTGCCGTTTTACTCGGGTTGATTCCTTTCCATTCCGTTCCGCTCGTTTCCGTTACGTTCCATTCCGTTCCACGCGGGTTGGTTCAATTCCATTCTATTCTATTCTATTCCTTTCCCTTCCATTCCATTCCATTCCATTCCATTCTACTCGGGTTGATTCCATGCCATTCCGTTCCGATCCATTCCGTTCCACGCGGGTTGGTTCAATTCCATTCTATTCTATTCTATTCCTTTCCCTTCCATTCCATTCCATTCCATTCCATTCTACTCGGGTTGATTCCATGCCATTCCGTTCCGTTCCATTCCGTCCCATACCGACCCGTCCCATCCCGTCCCGTCCCGTCCCATCCCGTTCTGTTCCACATGGGTTGATTCAATTCCTTTCGGTTACATTGAATTCCATTCCATTCCATTCTACTCGGATTGATTCCATTCCATTCCATTCCATTCCATTCCATTCCATGCCATTCCATTCCATTCCATTCCATTCCATTCCGTTCTAGTCGGTTTGATTCCATTCTATTCCATTCCATTCCATTCCATTCCATTCCATTCCATTCCATTCCATTCCATTCCATTCCATTCTATTCCATTCCGTTCTACTCCATTGAATTCCATTCCATTCCATTCTATTCCATTCCATTCCATTCCTTTCCATTCCATTTAGTTCTACTCGGGTTGATTCCACTCCATTCCATTCCATTCCATTCCATTCCATTCCATTCCATTCCATTCCATTCGTCTCCATTCGATTCCATTCGATTCCATTCCATTCTATTCCATTGAATTCCATTCCATTCCATTCCATTCCGTTCCATTCCATTCCATTCCATTCCATTCCATTCCATTCCATTCCATTCCATTCCATTCCGTTCGATTCCATTACATTCCATTCCAATCCAATCCATTCCATTCTACTCGGGTTGATTCCATTCCATTCCATTCCATTCCATTCGATTCCATTCCATTCTATTCCATTGAATTCCATTCCATTCCATTCCATTCCGTTCCATTCCATTCCATTCCATTCCATTCCATTCCATTCCATTCCATTCCATTCCATTCCATTCCATTCCATTCCATTCCATTCCGTTCTACTCGGGTTGATTCCATTCCATTCCATTCCATTCCAATCCATTCCATTCCATTCCGTTCTACTCGGGTTGATTCCATTCCATTCCATTTCATTCCATTCCATTCCATTCCATTCCATTCCATTCCATTCCATTCCATTCGATTCCATTCGATTCCATTCCATTCCATTCCATTCCAATCCATTCCATTCTACTCGGGTTGATTCCATTCCATCCCATTCCATTCCATTCCATTCCATTCCATTCCATTCCATTCCATTCCATTCCATTCCATTCGATTCCACTCGATTCCATTCCATTCTTTCCATTCCATTCCAATGCATTCCATTCTACTCGGGTGGATTCCATTCCGTTCCATTCCATTCCATTCCATTCCATTCCATTCCATTCCATTCCATTCCATTCCATTCCACTCCATTCGATTCCATTCCATTCCATTCCATTCCATTCCATTCCATTCCATTCCATTCCATTCCGTTCTAGTCGGGTTGATTCCATTCTATTCCATTCCATTCCTTTCCATTCCATTCCATTCCATTCCATTCCATTCCATTCCATTCCATTCTATTCCATTCCATTCTACTCCATTGAATTCCATTCCATTCCATTCTATTCCATTCCATTCCATTGCTTTCCATTCCATTTAGTTCTACTCGGGTTTCCATTCCATTCCATTCCATTCCATTCCATTCTATTCCATTCCATTCTACTCCATTGAATTCCATTCCATTCCATTCTATTCCATTCCATTCCATTGCTTTCCATTCCATTTAGTTCTACTCGGGTTGATTCCATTCCATTCCATTCCATTCCATTCCATTCCATTCCATTCCATTCCATTCCATTCCATTCGTCTCCATTCGATTCCATTCCATTCCATTCCATTCCATTCCATTCCATTCCATTCCATTCCGTTCTACTCGGGTTGATTCCACTCCATTCCATTCCATTCCATTCCATTCCATTCCATTCCATTCCATTCCATTCCATTCCATTCCATTCCATTCCGTTCGATTCCATTACATTCCATTCCAATCCAATCCATTCCATTCTACTCGGGTTGATTCCATTCCATTCCATTCCATTCCATTCGATTCCATTCCATTCTATTCCATTGAATTCCATTCCATTCCATTCCATTCCGTTCCATTCCATTCCATTCCATTCCATTCCATTCCATTCCATTCCATTCCATTCCGTTGTACTCGGGTTGATTCCATTCCATTCCTTTCCATTCCAATCCATTCCATTCCATTCCGTTCTACTCGGGTTGATTCCATTCCATTCCATTTCATTCCATTCCATTCCATTCCATTCCATTCGATTCCATTCGATTCCATTCCATTCCATTCCATTCCAATACATTCCATTCTACTCGGGTTGATTCCATTCCATTCCATTCCATTCCATTCCATTCCATTCCATTCCATTCCATTCCATTCCATACCATTCGATTCCACTCGATTCCATTCCATTCTTTCCATTCCATTCCAATGCATTCCATTCTACTCGGGTGGATTCCATTCCGTTCCATTCCATTCCATTCCATTCCATTCCATTCCATTCCATTCCATTCCATTCCACTCCATTCGATTCCATTCCATTCCATTCCATTCCATTCCATTCCATTCCATTCCATTCTATTCCATTCCATTCTACTCCATTGAATTCCATTCCATTCCATTCTATTCCATTCCATTCCATTCCTTTCCATTCCATTTAGTTCTACTCGGGTTGATTCCATTCCATTCCATTCCATTCCATTCCATTCCATTCCATTCCATTCCATTCCATTCCATTCCATTCCATTCCATTCCATTCCATTCCGTTCTACTCGGCTTGAATCCATTGAGTTCCGTTCCGTTCCGTTCCGTCCCGACACGTCCCGTCCAGTCCCGTCCCGTGCCGTTTTACTCGGGTTGATTCCTTTGCATTCCGTTCCGCTCGTTTCCGTTACGTTCCATTCCGTTCCTCGCGGGTTGGTTCAATTCCATTCTATTCTATTCTATTCCTTTCCCTTCCATTCCATTCCATTCCATTCCATTCTACTCGGGTTGATTCCATGCCATTCCTTTCCGCTCCATTCCGTTCCACGCGGGTTGGTTCAATTCCATTCTATTCTATTCTATTCCTTTCCCTTCCATTCCATTCCATTCCATTCCATTCTACTCGGGTTGATTCCATGCCATTCCGTTCCGTTCCATTCCGTCCCATCCCGACCCGTCCCATCCCGTCCCGTCCCGTCCCATCCCGTTCCGTTCCACATGGGTTGATTCAATTCCTTTCGGTTACATTGAATTCCATTCAATTCCATTCTACTCGGATTGATTCCATTCCATTCCATTCCATTCCATTCCATACAATTCCATTCCATTCCATTTCATTGCATTCCATTCCATTCCATTTCTTTCGATTCCATTCGTTTCCATTCCATTCCATTCCATTCCAATCCATTCCATTCTACTCGGGTTGATTCCATTCCATTCCATTCCATTCCATTCCATTCCATTCCATTCCATTCCATTCCATTCCATTAAATTCCACTCGATTCCATTCCATTCCTTTCCATTCCATTCCAATCCATTCCATTCTACTCGGGTGGATTCCATTCCATTCCATTCCATTCCATTCCATTCCATTCCATTCCATTCGATTCCATTCCATTCCATTCCATTCCATTCCATTCCATTCCGTTCTAGTCGGGTTGATTCCATTCT
Source organism: Gorilla gorilla gorilla (assembly GCF_029281585.2). Lineage (NCBI taxonomy): Eukaryota > Metazoa > Chordata > Mammalia > Primates > Hominidae > Gorilla > Gorilla gorilla. The sequence continues at coordinate 11,375,407 of NC_073241.2, forward strand.
ATTCCATTCCATTCCATTCCATTCCATTCCATTCCATTCCATTCCATTCCATGCCATTCCATTCTATTCCATTCCATTCTACTCCATTGAATTCCATTCCATTCCATTCCATTCCATTCCATTCCATTCCTTTCCATTCCATTTAGTTCTACTCGGGTTGATTCCATTCCATTCCATTCCATTCCATTCCATTCCATTCCATTCCATTCCATTCCATTACTTTCCATTCCATTCCATTCCAATCAATTCCATTCTACTCGGGTTGACTCCATTCCATTCCATTCCATTCCATTCCATTCCATTCCATTCCATTCCATTCCATTCGATTCCATTCCATTCCATTCGATTCCATTCTATTCCATTGCATTCCATTCCATTCCATTCCATTCCAATCCATTCCTTTCTACTCGGGTTGATTCCATTCCATTCCATTCCATTCCATTCCATTCCATTCCATTCCATTCCATTCCGTTCTACTCGGGTTGATTCCACTCCATTCCATTCCATTCCATTCCATTCCATTCCATTCCATTCCATTCCATTCCTTTCCATTCCAACCCATTCCGTTCTACTCGGGTTGATTCCATTCCATTCCATTCCATTCCGTTCCATTTAATTCCATTCCATTCCATTCCATTCCATTCGATTCCATTCGATTCCATTCCATTCCATTCCATTCCATTCCATTCCATTCCATTCCATTCCATTCCATTCCGTTCTACTCGGCTTGAGTCCATTGAGTTCCGTTCCGTTCCTTTCCGTCCCGACACGTCCCGTCCCGTCCCGTCCCGTGCCGTTTTACTCGGGTTGATTCCTTTCCATTCCGTTCCGCTCGTTTCCGTTACGTTCCATTCCGTTCCACGCGGGTTGGTTCAATTCCATTCTATTCTATTCTATTCCTTTCCCTTCCATTCCATTCCATTCCATTCCATTCTACTCGGGTTGATTCCATGCCATTCCGTTCCGCTCCATTCCGTTCCACGCGGGTTGGTTCAATTCCATTCTATTCTATTCTATTCCTTTCCCTTCCATTCCGTTCCATTCCATTCCATTCTACTCGGGTTGATTCCATGCCATTCCGTTCCGTTCCATTCCGTCCCATCCCGACCCGTCCCATCCCGTCCCGTCCCGTCCCATCCCGTTCTGTTCCACATGGGTTGATTCAATTCCTTTCGGTTACATTGAATTCCATTCCATTCCATTCTACTCGGATTGATTCCATTCCATTCCATTCCATTCCATTCCATTCCATTCCATTCGATTCCATTCCATTCCATTCCATTCCATTCCATTCCATTCCATTGCGTTCCATTCAATTCGATTCCATTCCATTCCATTCCATTCCATTCCAATCCATTCCATTCTACTTGGGTTGATTCCATTCCATTCCATTCCATTCCATTCGATTCCATTCAATTCCATTCCATTCCATTCCATTCCATTCCATTCCATTCCATTCCATTCCATTCCATTCCATTCTGTTCTACTCGGGTTGATTCCACTCCATTCCATTCCATTCTAATCCATTCGATTCCATTCCATTCCATTTCATTTTATTCCATTCCATTCCATTCCATTCTATTCCATTGAATTCCATTCCATTCCATTCCATTCCATTCCATTCCATTCCATTCCATTCCATTCCATTCCATTCCATTCCGTTCTACTCGGGTTGATTCCACTCCATTCCATTCCATTCCATTCCATTCCATTCCATTCCATTCCATTCCATTCCATTCCACTCGGGTTGATCATTCCATTCCATTCCATTCAATTCCATTCCATTCCATTCCATTCCATTCCATTCCACTCGGGCTCATTCCATTCCATTCCATTCAATTCCATTCCATTCCATTCCATTCCATTCCGTTCCATTCCATTCCGTTCTACTCGGTTTGATTTCCATTCCATTCCATTCCATTCCATTCCATTCCATTCCATTCCATTCCATTCCATTCCTTTCCATTTACTCCATTCCGTTCTACTCGGGTTGATTCCATTGAGTTTGGTTCCGTTCCGTTCCGTCCCATCCCGTCCCGTCCCGTCCCGTCCCGTGCCGTTTTACTCGGGTTGATTCCTTTCCATTCCGTTCCGCTCGTTTCCGTTGCGTTCCATTCCGTTCCACGCGGGTTGGTTCAATTCCATTCTATTCTATTCTATTCCTTTCCATTCCATTCCATTCCATTCCATTCCATTCTACTCGGGTTGATTCCATGCCATTCCGTTCCGTTCCATTCCGTCCCATATCGACCCGTCCCATCACGTCCCGTCCCGTCCGATCCCGTTCCGTTCCACATGGGTTGATTCAATTCCTTTCGGTTACATTGAATTCCATTCCATTCCATTCTACTCGGATTGATTCCATTCCATTCCATTCCATTCCATTCCATTCCATTCCATTCCATTCCATTCGATTCCATTCCATTCCTTTCCATTCCAATCCATTCCATTCTACTCGGGTTGATTCCATTCTATTCCATTCCATTCCATTCCATTCCATTCCATTCCATTCCATTCCATTCCATTCCATTCCATTCCATTCCATTCCATTCCATTCCATTCCATTCTACTCGGGTTGATTCCATTCTATTCCATTCCATTCCGTTCGATTCCATTTGATTCCATTCGATTCCATTCCATTCCATTCCATTCCCTTCCATTCCATTCTATTCCATTGAATTCCATTCCATTCCATTCCATTCCATTCCATTCCATTCCATTCCGTTCTACTCTGATTGATTCCATTAAATTCCATTCCATTCCATTCCATTCCATTCCATTCCATTCCAATCCATTCCATTCCATTCCATTCCATTCCAATACATTCCATTCTACTCTGGTTGATTCCATTCCATTCCATTCCATTCCATTCCATTCCATTCGTCTCCATTCGATTCCATTCGATTCCATTCCATTCCATTCCATGGAATTCCATTCCATTCCATTCCATTCCATTCCATTCCATTCCATTCCATTCCATTCCATTCCATTCCATTCCATTCCATTCAGTTCTACTCGGGTTGATTCCATTCCATTCCTTTCCATTCCATTCCATTCCATTCCATTCCATTCCACTCCATTCCATTCGATTCCATTCGATTCCATTCCATTCCATTCCATTCCATTCCATTCCAATCCATTCCATTCTACTCGGGTTGATTCCATTCCATTCCATTCCATTCCATTCCATTCCATTCCATTCCATTCCATTCCATTCCATTGCATTCCATTCGATTCCATTAGATTCCATTCCATTCCATTCCATTCCATTCCATTCCATTCCATTCCATTCCGTTCCACTCGGGTTGATTCCATTCTATTCCATTCCATTCCATTCTATTCCGTTCGATATCATTCGAATCCATTCCATCCCATTCCATTCCATTCCATTCCATTCCGTTCTACTCGGGTTGATTCCATTCCATTCCATTTCATTCCATTCCATTCCATTCCATTCCATTCCATTCCATTCGATTCCATTCCATTCCATTCCATTCCATTCCGTTCTAGTCGGGTTGATTCCATTCTATTCCATTCCATTCCATTCCATTCCATTCCATTCCATTCCATTCCATTCTACTCCATTGAATTCCATTCCATTCCACTCAATTCCATTCCATTCCATTCCTTTCCATTCCATTTAGTTCTACTCGGGTTGATTCCATTCCATTCCATTCCATTCCATTCCATTCCATTCCATTCCATTCCATTCCATTCCATTACTTTCCATTCCATTGCATTCCAATCCATTCCATTCTACTCGGGTTGACTCCATTCCATTCCATTCCATTCCATTCCATTCCATTCCATTCCATTCCATTATATTCCATTCTTTTCCATGCGATTCCGTTCGATTCCATTCCATTCCATTCCATTCCATTCCATTCCATTCCATTCCATTCGATTCCATTCCATTCCATTCGATTCCATTCCATTCCATTCGATTCCATTCCATTCCATTCCATTCCATTCCATTCCATTCCATTCCATTCCATTCCATTTACTCCATTCCGTTCTACTCGGGTTGATTCCATTGAGTTTGGTTCCGTCCCGTCCCGTCCCGTCCCGTCCTGTCCCGTCCCGTCCCGTCCCGTGCCTTTTTACTCAGGTTGATTCCTTTCCATTCCGTTCCGCTCGTTTCAGTTACGTTCCATTCCGTTCCACGCGGGTTGGTTCAGTTCCATTCTATTCTATTCTATTCCTTTCCCTTCCATTCAATTCCATTCCATTCCATTATACTCGGGTTGATTCCATGCCATTCCGTTCCGTTCCATTCCGTCCCATTCCGACCCGTCCCATCCCGTCCCGACCCGTCCCATCCCGTTCCAATCCACATGGGTTGATTCAATTCCTTTCGGTTACATTGAACTCCATTCCATTCCATTCTTCTCGGATTGATTCCATTCCATTCCATTCCATTCCATTCCATTCCATTCCATTCCAATCCATTCCATTCTACTCGGGTTGATTCCATTCTATGCCATTCCATTCCATTCCATTCCATTCCATTCCATTCCATTCCATTCCATTTCATTCCATTCCATTCCATTCCATTCCATTCCATTCCATTCCATTCGATTCCATTCCATTCCATTCCATTCCATTCCGTTCTACTCGGGTTGATTCCATTCTATTCCATTCCATTCCGTTCGATTCCATTTGATTCCATTCGATTCCATTCCATTCCATTCCATTCCCTTCCATTCCATTCTATTCCATTGAATTCCATTCCATTCCATTCCATTCCATTCCATTCCATTCCATTCCGTTCTACTCTGATTGATTCCATTCCATTCCATTCCATTCCATTCCATTCCATTCCATTCCATTCCATTCCATTCCATTCCATTCCATTCCATTCCAATACATTCCATTCTACTCTGGTTGATTCCATTCCATTCCATTCCATTCCATTCCATTCGTCTCCATTCGATTCCATTCCATTCCATTCCATTCCATTCCATTCCATTCCATTCCATTCCATTCCATTCCGTTCTACTCGGGTTGATTCCACTCCATTCCATTCCATTCCATTCCATTCCATTCCATTCCATTCCATTCCATTCCATTCGTCTCCATTCGATTCCATTCGATTCCATTCCATTCTATTCCATTGAATTCCATTCCATTCCATTCCATTCCGTTCCATTCCATTCCATTCCATTCCATTCCATTCCATTCCATTCCATTCCATTCCATTCCGTTCGATTCCATTACATTCCATTCCAATCCAATCCATTCCATTCTACTCGGGTTGATTCCATTCCATTCCATTCCATTCCATTCCATTCCATTCCATTCTATTCCATTGAATTCCATTCCATTCCATTCCATTCCGTTCCATTCCATTCCATTCCATTCCATTCCATTCCATTCCATTCCATTCCATTCCATTCCGTTCTACTCGGGTTGATTCCATTCCATTCCATTCCATTCCAATCCATTCCATTCCATTCCGTTCTACTCAGGTTGATTCCATTCCATTCCATTTCATTCCATTCCATTCCATTCCATTCCATTCGATTCCATTCGATTCCATTCCATTCCATTCCATTCCAATCCATTCCATTCTACTCGGGTTGATTCCATTCCATTCCATTCCATTCCATTCCATTCCATTCCATTCCATTCGATTCCACTCGATTCAATTCCATTCTTTCCATTCCATTCCAATGCATTCCATTCTACTCGGGTGGATTCCATTCCGTTCCATTCCATTCCATTCCATTCCATTCCATTCCATTCCATTCCACTCCATTCGATTCCATTCCATTCCATTCCATTCCATTCCATTCCATTCCATTCCATTCCATTCCGTTCTAGTCGGGTTGATTCCATTCTATTCCATTCCATTCCATTTCATTCCATTCCATTCCATTCCATTCCATTCCATTCCATTCTATTCCATTCCATTCTACTCCATTGAATTCCATTCCATTCCATTCTATTCCATTCCATTCCATTCCTTTCCATTCCATTTAGTTCTACTCGGGTTGATTCCATTCCATTCCATTCCATTCCATTCCATTCCATTCCATTCCATTCCATTCCATTCCATTACTTTCCATTCCATTCCATTCCAATCCATTCCATTCTACTCGGGTTGACTCCATTCCATTCCGTTCCATTCCATTCCATTCCATTCCATTCCATTCCATTCCATTATAATCCATTCCATTCCATTCGATTCCCTTCGATTCCATTCCATTCCATTCCATTCCATTCCATTCAATTCCATTCGATTCCATTCGATTCCATTCCATTCCATTCCATTCCAATCCATTCCATTCTACTCGGGTTGATTCCATTCCATTCCATTCCATTCCATTCCATTCCATTCCATTCCATTCCATTCTATCCCTTTCGATTCCATTCCATTCCATTAAATTCCATTCCATTCCATTCCATTCCATTCCATTCCATTCCCTTCCATTGCATTCCATTCCGTTCTACTCGGGTTGATTCCACTCAATTCCATTCCATTCCATCCCATACCATTCCATTCCATTCCATTCCATTCCATTCCATTCCATTCCATTCCATTCCATTCCATTCCATTCCATTCCGTTCTAATCGGGTGGATTCCATTCTATTCCATTCCATTCCATTCCATTCCATTCCATTCCATTCCATTCCATTCCATTTTATTCCATTCCATTCTACTCCATTGAATTCCATTCCATTCCATTCTATTCCATTCCATTCCATTCCTTTCCATTCCATTTAGTTCTACTCGGGTTGATTCCATTCCATTCCATTCCATTCCTTTCCGTTCCATTCCAATCCATTCCATTCCATTACTTTCCATTCCATTCCATTCCAATCCATTCCATTCTACTCGGGTTGACTCCATTCCATTCCATTCCATTACATTACATTCCATTATATTCCATTCCATTCCATTCGATTCCGTTCGATTCCATTCCATTCCATTCCATTCCATTCCATTCCATTCCATTCCATTCGATTCCATTCCATTCCATTCGATTCCATTCCATTCCATTCCATTCCATTCCATTCCATTCCAATCCATTCCATTCTACTCGGGTTGATTCCATTCCATTCCATTCCATTCCATTCCATTCCATTCCATTCCATTCCATTCCGTTCTACTCGGGTTGATTCCACTCCATTCCATTCCATTCCATTCCATTCCATTCCATTCCATTCCATTCCATTCCAACCCATTCCGTTCTACTCGGGTTGATTCCATTCTATTCCATTCCATTCCATTCCATTCCATTCCATTCCATTCCATTCCATTCCATTCCATTCCATTCCATTCCATTCCATTCTATTCCATTCCATTCTACTCCATTGAATTCCATTCCATTCCATTCTATTCCATTCCATTCCATTCCTTTCCATTCCATTTAGTTCTACTCGGGTTGATTCCATTCCATTCCATTCCATTCCATTCCATTCCATTCCATTCCATTCCATTCCATTACTTTCCATTCCATTCCATTCCAATCCATTCCATTCTACTCGGGTTGACTCCATTCCATTCCGTTCCATTCCATTCCATTCCATTATAATCCGTTCCATTCCATTCGATTCCGTTCGATTCCATTCCATTCCATTCCATTCCATTCCATTCCATTCCATTCAATTCCATTCGATTCCATTCGATTCCATTCCATTCCATTCCATTCCAATCCATTCCATTCTACTCGGGTTGATTCCATTCCATTCCATTCCATTCCATTCCATTCCATTCCATTCCATTCCATTCCATTCCATTCTATCCCTTTCGATTCCATTCCATTCCATTAAATTCCATTCCATTCCATTCCATTCCATTCCATTCCATTGCATTCCATTCCGTTCTACTCGGGTTGATTCCACTCCATTCCATTCCATTCCATTCCATACCATTCCATTCCATTCCATTCCATTCCATTCCATTCCATTCCATTCCATTCCATTCCATTCCATTCCGTTCTAGTCGGGTTGATTCCATTCTATTCCATTCCATTCCATTCCATTCCATTCCATTCCATTCCATTCCATTCCATTCCATTCCATTCCATTCCATTCTATTCCATTCCATTCAACTCCATTGAATTCCAATCCATTCCATTCAATTCCATTCCATTCCATCCCTTTCCATTCCATTTAGTTCTACTCGGGTTGATTCCATTCCATTCCATTCCATTCCATTCCATTCCATTCCATTCAATTCCATTCCATTCCGTTACGTTCCATTCCATTCCATTCCAATCCATTCCATTCTACTCGGGTTGACTCCATTCCATTCCATTCCTTTCCATTCCATTATATTCCATTCTATTCCATTCGATTCCGTTCGATTCCATTCCATTCCATTCCATTCCATTCCATTCCATTGCATTCCATTCCATTCCATTCCGTTCTACTCGGGTTGATTCCCTTCCATTCCTTTCCATTCCATTCCATTCCATTCCATTCCATTCCATTCCCTTCCATTCCATTCCATTCCAATCCATTCCATTCTACTCGGGTTGATTCCACTCCATTCCATTGCATTCGACTCCATTCGATTCCATTCGATTCCATTCCATTCCATTCCGTTCCATTCCATTCCATTCCATTCCATTCTATTCCATTGAATTCCATTCCATTCCATTCCATTCCACTCCATTCCATTCCATTCCATTCCATTCCATTCCATTCCATTCCATTCCGTTCTACTCGGGTTGATTCCATTCCATTCCATTCCATTCCATTCCATTCCATTCCATTCCATTCCATTCCAATCTATTCCATTCTATTCAATTCGATTCCATTCGATTCCATTCAATTCCATTCAATTCCATTCCATTCCATTCCAATCCATTCCATTCTACTCGGGTTGATTCCATTCCATTCCATTCCATTCCATTCCATTCCATTCCATTCCATTCCATTCCATTCCATTCGATTCCATTCCATTCCATTCCATTCTTTCCATTCCATTCCATTCCATTCCAATCTATTCCATTCGATTCCATTCCATTCCATTCCATTCCATTCCATTCCAATCCATTCCATTCTACTCGTGTTGATTCCATTCCATTCCATTCCATTCCATTCCATTCCATTCCATTCCATTCCATTCCATTCCATTCCATTCCATTCCATTCCGTTCTACTCGGGTTGATTCCATTCTATTCCATTCCATTCCATTCGATTCCATTCGATTCCATTCGATTCCATTCGATTCCATTCCATTCCATTCCATTCCATTCCATTCCATTCCATTCTATTCCATTCCATTCCATTCCATTCCATTCCATTCCATTCCATTCCAATCCATTCCCTTCCGTTCTATTCGGGTTGATTCCATTCCATTCCATTCCATTCCATTCCATTCCATTCCATTCCATTCCATTCCATTCCGTTCTACTCGGGTTGATTCCATTGCATTCCATTCCATTCCATTCCATTCCATTCCATTCCATTCCATTCCATTCCATTCCATTGCATTCCATTCGATTCCATTCGATTCCATTCCATTCCATTCCATTCCATTCCATTCCATTCCATTCCATTCTATTCCATTCCATTCCATTCCATTTCATTCTATTCCATTCCATTCCATTCCGTTCTACTCGGGTTGATTCCATTCCATTCCATTTCATTCCATTCCATTCCATTCCACTCCATTCGATTCCATTCGATTCCATTCCATTCCATTCCATTCCAATCCATTCCATTCTACTCGGGTTGATTCCATTCCATTCCATTCCATTCCATTCCATTCCATTCCATTCCATTCCATTCCATTCCACTCGATTCCATTCCTTTCCATTCCATTCCATTCCAATCCATTGCATTCTACTCGGGTGGATTCCATTCCATTCCATTCCTTTCCATTCCATTCCATTCCATTCCATTCCATTACATTACATTCTGTTCCATTCCATTCCATTCCATTCCATTCCATTCCATTCCATTCCATTCCATTCCGTTCTAATCAGGTTGATTCCATTCTATTCCATTCCATTCCATTCCATTCCATTCCATTCCATTCCATTCCATTCCATTCTATTCCATTCAATTCTACTCCATTGAATTCCATTACATTCCATTCCATTCCATTCCATTCCATTCCTTTCCATTCCATTTAGTTCTATTCGGGTTGATTCCATTCCATTCCATTCCATTCCTTTCCATTCCATTCCAATCCATTCCATTCCATTACTTACCATTCCATTCCATTCCAATCCATTCCATTCTACTCGGGTTGACTCCATTCCATTCCATTCCATTCCATTACATTCCATTATATTCCATTCCATTCCATTCGATTCCGTTCGATTCCATTCCATTCCATTCCATTCCATTCCATTCCAATCCATTCCATTCTACTCGGGTTGATTCCATTCCATTCCATTCCATTCCATCCCATTCCAATCCATTCCATTCCATTCCGTTCTACTCGGGTTGATTCCATTCCATTCCATTTCATTCCATTCCATTCCATTCCATTCCATTCGATTCCATTCGATTCCATTCCATTCCATTCCATTCCAATCCATTCCATTCTACTCGGGTTGATTCCATTCCATTCCATTCCATTCCATTCCATTCCATTCCATTCCATTCCATTCCATTCCACTCGATTCCATTCCATTCTTTCCATTCCATTCCAATCCATTCCATTCTACTCGGGTGGATTCCATTCCGTTCCATTCCATTCCATTCCATTCCATTCCATTCCATTCCATTCCACTCCATTCGATTCCATTCCATTCCATTCCATTCCATTCCATTAAATTCCATTCCATTCCATTCCATTCCATTCCATTCCATTCCATTCCGTTCTAGTCGGGTTGATTCCATTCTATTCCATTCCATTCCATTCCATTCCATTCCATTCCATTCCATTCCATTCCATTCTATTCCATTCCATTCTACTCCATTGAATTCCATTCCATTCCGCTCTATTCCATTCCATTCCATTCCTTTCCATTCCATTTAGTTCTACTCGGGTTGATTCCATTCCATTCCATTCCATTCCATTCCATTCCGTTCCATTGCATTCCATTCCATTCCATTACTTTCCATTCCATTCCATTCCAATCCATTCCATTCTACTCGGGTTGACTCCATTCCATTCCGTTCCATTCCATTCCATTCCATTCCATTCCATTCCATTATAATCCATTCCATACCATTCGATTCCGTTCGATTCCATTCCATTCCATTCCATTCCATTCCATTCCATTCGATTCCATTCGATTCCATTCGATTCCATTCCATTCCATTCCATTCCAATCCATTCCATTCTACTCGGGTTGATTCCATTCCATTCCATTCCATTCCATTCCATTCCATTCCATTCCATTCCATTCCATTCCATTCCATTCTATCCCTTTCGATTCCATTCCATTCCACTAAATTCCATTCCATTCCATTCCATTCCATTCCATTCCATTCCATTCCATTCCATTCCATTGCATTCCATTCCGTTCTACTCGGGTTGATTCCACTCCATTCCATTACATTCCATTCCATACCATTCCATTCGATTCCATTCCATTCCATTCCATTCCATTCCATTCCATTCCATTCCATTCCATTCCGTTCTAGTCGGGTTGATTCCATTCTATTCCATTCCATTCCATTCCATTCCATTCCATTCTATTCCATTCCATTCTACTCCATTGAATTCCATTCCATTCCATTCAATTCCATTCCATTCCATCCCTTTCCATTCCATTTAGTTCTACTCGGGTTGATTCCATTCCATTCCATTCCATTCCATTCCATTCCATTCCATTCCATTCAATTCCATTCCATTCCGTTACTTTCCATTCCATTCCATTCCAATCCATTCCATTCTACTCGGGTTGACTCCATTCCATTCCATTCCTTTCCATTCCATTATATTCCATTCTATTCCATTCGATTCCGTTCGATTCCATTCCATTCCATTCCATTCCATTCCATTCCATTCCATTCCATTCCATTCTATTCCATTCCATTCCATTCCATTCCATTCTATTCCATTCCATTCCATTCCGTTCCACTCGGGTTGATTCCATTCTATTCCAGTCCATTCCATTCGATTCCATTCGATATCATTCGATTCCATTCCATTCCATTCCATTCCATTCCATTCCATTCCATTCCATTCCATTCTATTCCATTCCATTCCATTCCATTCCATTCTATTCCATTCTATTCCATTCCGTTCTACTCGGGATCATTCCATTCCATTCCATTTCATTCCATTCCATTCCATTCCATTCCATTCCATTCCATTCCATTCCATTCCATTCGATTCCATTCCATTCCATTCCATTCCAATCCATTCCATTCTACTCGGGTTGATTCCATTCCATTCCATTCCATTCCATTCCATTCCATTCCATTCCATTCCATTCCACTCGATTCCATTCCTTTCCATTCCATTCCATTCCAATCCATTGCATTCTACTCGGGTGGATTCCATTCCATTCCATTCCTTTCCATTCCATTCCATTCCATTCCATTACTTTCCATTCGGTTCCATTCCATTCCATTCCATTCCATTCCATTCCATTCCATTCCATTCCGTTCTAATCGGGTTGATTCCATTCTATTCCATTCCATTCCATTCCATTCCATTCCATTCCATTCCATTCCATTCCATTCCATTCCATTCTATTCCATTCCATTCTACTCCATTGAATTCCATTCCATTCCATTCTATTCCATTCCATTCCATTCCTTTCCATTCCATTTAGTTCTACTCGGGTTGATTACATTCCATTCCATTCCATTCCTTTCCATTCCATTCCAATCCATTCCATTCCATTACTTTCCATTCCATTCCATTCCAATCCATTCCATTCTACTCGGGTTGACTCCATTCCATTCCATTCCATTCCATTACATTCCATTATATTCCATTCCATTCCATTCGATTCCGTTCGATTCCATTCCATTCCATTCCATTCCATTTCATTCCATTCCATTCCATTCTATTCCATTCCATTCCATTCGATTCCATTCCATTCCATTCCATTCCATTCCATTCCATTCCATTCCATTCCAATCCATTCCATTCTACTCGGGTTGATTCCATTCCATTCCATTCCATTCCATTCCATTCCATTCCATTCCATTCCATTCCATTCCATTCCATTCCGTTCTACTCGGGTTGATTCCACTCCTTTCCATTCCATTCCATTCCATTCCATTCCATTCCATTCCAACCCATTCCGTTCTACTCGGGTTGATTCCATTCTATTCCATTCCATTCCATTCCATTCCATTCCATTCCATTCCATTCCATTCCATTCCATTCCATTCCATTCCATTCCATTCCATTCTACTCCATTGAATTCCATTCCATTCCATTCTATTCCATTCCATTCCATTCCTTTCCATTCCATTTATTTCTACTCGGGTTGATTCCATTCCATTCCATTCCATTCCATTCCATTCCATTCCATTCCATTCCATTCCATTCCATTACTTTCCATTCCATTCCAATCCAATCCATTCCATTCTACTCGGGTTGACTCCATTCCATTCCGTTCCATTCCATTCCATTCCATTCCATTCCATTCCATTATAATCCGTTCCATTCCATTCGATTCCGTTCGATTCCATTCCATTCCATTCCATTCCATTCCATTCAATTCCATTCGATTCCATTGGATTCCATTCCATTCCATTCCATTCCAATCCATTCCATTCTACTCGGGTTGATTCCATTCCATTCCATTCCATTCCATTCCATTCCATTCCATTCCATTCCATTCCATTCTATCCCTTTCGATTCCATTCCATTCCATTAAATTCCATTCCATTCCATTCCATTCCATTCCATTCCATTGCATTCCATTCCGTTCTACTCGGGTTGATTCCACTCCATTCCATTCCATTCCATTCCATACCATTCCATTCCATTCCATTCCATTCCATTCCATTCCATTCCATTCCGTTCTAGTCGGGTTGATTCCATTCTATTCCATTCCATTCCATTCCATTCCATTCCATTCCATTCCATTCCATTCCATTCTATTCCATTCCATTCTACTCCATTGAATTCCATTCCATTCCATTCAATTCCATTCCATTCCATCCCTTTCCATTCCATTCAGTTCTACTCGGGTTGATTCCATTCCATTCCATTACATTCCATTCGGTTCCATTCCATTCCATTCCATTCCATTCCATTCCGTTCTAATCGGGTTGATTCCATTCTATTCCATTCCATTCCATTCCATTCCATTCCATTCCATTCCATTCCATTCCATTCCATTCTATTCCATTCAATTCTACTCCATTGAATTCCATTACATTCCATTCTATTCCATTCCATTCCATTCCTTTCCATTCCATTTAGTTCTACTCGGGTTGATTCCATTCCATTCCATTCCATTCCTTTCCATTCCATTCCAATCCATTCCATTCCATTACTTACCATTCCATTCCATTCCAATCCATTCCATTCTACTCGGGTTGACTCCATTCCATTCCATTCCATTCCATTACATTCCATTATATTCCATTCCATTCCATTCGATTCTTTTCGATTCCATTCCATTCCATTCCATTCCATTCCTTTCCAATCCATTCCATTCTACTCGGGTTGATTCCATTCCATTCCATTCCATTCCATCCCATTCCAATCCATTCCATTCCATTCCGTTCTACTCGGGTTGATTCCATTCCATTCCATTTCATTCCATTCCATTCCATTCCATTCCATTCCATTCCATTCCATTCGATTCCATTCGATTCCATTCCATTCCATTCCATTCCAATCCATTCCATTCTACTCGGGTTGATTCCATTCTATTCCATTCCATTCCATTCCATTCCATTCCATTCCATTCCATTCGATTCCACTCGATTCCATTCCATTCTTTCCATTCCATTCCAATCCATTCCATTCTACTCGGGTGGATTCCATTCCGTTCCATTCCATTCCATTCCATTCCATTCCATTCCATTCCATTCCACTCCATTCGATTCCATTCCATTCCATTCCATTCCATTCCATTAAATTCCATTCCATTCCATTCCATTCCATTCCATTCCATTCCATTCCATTCCGTTCTTGTCGGGTTGATTCCATTCTATTCCATTCCATTCCATTCCATTCCATTCCATTCCATTCCATTCCATTCCATTCCATTCTATTCCATTCCATTCTACTCCATTGAATTCCATTCCATTCCATTCTATTCCATTCCATTCCATTCCTTTCCATTCCATTTAGTTCTACTCGGGTTGATTCCATTCCATTCCATTCCATTCCATTCCATTCCATTCCATTCCATTCCATTACTTTCCATTCCATTCCATTCCAATCCATTCCATTCTACTCGGGTTGACTCCATTCCATTCCGTTCCATTCCATTCCATTCCATTCCATTCCATTCCATTATAATCCATTCCATAATATTCGATTCCGTTCGATTCCATTCCATTCCATTCCATTCCATTCCATTCAATTCCATTCGATTCCATTCGATTCCATTCCATTCCATTCCATTCCAATCCATTCCATTCTACTCGGGTTGATTCCATTCCATTCCATTCCATTCCATTCCATTCCATTCCATTCCATTCCATTCCATTCCATTCTATCCCTTTCGATTCCATTCCATTCCATTAAATTCCATTCCATTCCATTCCATTCCATTCCATTCCATTCCATTCCATTGCATTCCATTCCGTTCTACTCGGGTTGATTCCACTAAATTCCATTCCATTCCATTCCATACCATTCCATTCGATTCCATTCCATTCCATTCCATTCCATTCCATTCCATTCCATTCCATTCCATTCCGTTCTAGTCGGGTTGATTCCATTCTATTCCATTCCATTCCATTCCATTCCATTCCATTCCATTCTATTCCATTCCATTCTACTCCATTGAATTCCATTCCATTCCATTCAATTCCATTCCATTCCATCCCTTTCCATTCCATTTAGTTCTACTCGGGTTGATTCCATTCCATTCCATTCCATTCCATTCCATTCCATTCCATTCAATTCCATTCCATTCCGTTTCTTTCCATTCCATTCCATTCCAATCCATTCCATTCTACTCGGGTTGACTCCATTCCATTCCATTCCTTTCCATTCCATTATATTCCATTCTATTCCATTCGATTCCGTTCGATTCCATTCCATTCCATTCCATTGCATTCCATTCCATTCCATTCCGTTCTACTCGGGATGATTCCCTTCCATTCCTTTCCATTCGATTCCATTCCATTCCATTCCATTCCATTCCATTCCCTTCCATTCCATTCCATTCCAATCCATTCCATTCTACTCGGGTTGATTCCATTCCATTCCATTGCATTCAACTCCATTCGATTCCATTCGATTCCATTCCATTCCATTCCGTTTCATTCCATTCCATTCCATTCCATTCTATTCCATTGAATTCCATTCCATTCCATTCCATTCCACTCCATTCCATTCCATTCCATTCCATTCCATTCCATTCCGTTCTACTCGGGTTGATTCCATTCCATTCCATTCCATTCCATTCCATTCCATTCCATTCCATTCCATTCCATTCCATTGCAATCTATTCCATTCTATTCAATTCGATTCCATTCGAATCCATTCAATTCCATTCCATTCCATTCCAATCCATTCCAATCCATTCCATTCTACTCGGGTTGATTCCATTCCATTCCATTCCATTCCATTCCATTCCATTCCATTCCATTCCATTCCATTCCATTCCATTCGATTCCATTCGATTCCATTCCATTCCATTCCATTCCATTCCATTCCATTCTTTCCATTCCATTCCATTCCATTCCAATCTATTCCATTTTATTCCATTCCATTCCATTCCATTCCATTCCATTCCATTCCATTCCATTCCATTCCAATCCATTCCATTCTACTCGTGTTGATTCCATTCCATTCCATTCCATTCCATTCCATTCCATTCCATTCCATTCCATTCCATTCCATTCTGTTCTACTCGGGTTGATTCCATTCTATTCCATTCCATTCCATTCGATTCCATTCGATTCCATTCGATTCCATTCGATTCCATTCCATTCCATTCCATTCCTTTCCATTCCATTCCATTCTATTCCATTCCATTCCATTCCATTCCATTCCATTCCATTCCATTCCAATCCATTCCCTTCCGTTCTATTCGGGTTGATTCCATTCCATTCCATTCCATTCCACTCCATTCCATTCCATTCCATTCCATTCCATTCCATTCCATTGCATTCCATTCGATTCCATTCGATTCCATTCCTTTCCATTCCATTCCATTCCATTCCATTCCATTCCATTCCATTCCATTCTATTCCATTCCATTCCATTCTATTCCATTCCATTCCATTCCGTTCCACTCGGGTTGATTCCATTCTATTCCATTCCATTCCATTCGATTCCATTCGATATCATTCGATTCCATTCCATTCCATTCCATTCCATTCCATTCCATTCCATTCCATTCCATTCCATTCCATTCCATTCTATTCCATTCCATTCCATTCCATTCCATTCTATTCCATTCCATTCCATTCCGTTCTACTCGGGTTGATTCCATTCCATTCCATTTCATTCCATTCCATTCCATTCCATTCCATTCCATTCCATTCGATTCCATTCCATTCCATTCCATTCCAATCCATTCCATTCTACTCGGGTTGATTCCATTCCATTCCATTCCATTCCATTCCATTCCATTCCATTCCACTGGATTCCATTCCTTTCCATTCCATTCCATTCCAATCCATTGCATTCTACTCGGGTGGATTCCATTCCATTCCATTCCTTTCCATTCCCTTCCATTCCATTCCATTACATTCCATTCGGTTCCATTCCATTCCATTCCATTCCATTCCATTCCATTCCATTCCATTCCATTCCATTCCATTCTATTCCATTCCATTCTACTCCATTGAATTCCATTCCATTCCATTCTATTCCATTCCATTCCATTCCTTTCCATTCCATTTAGTTCTGCTCGGGTTGATTCCATTCCATTCCATTCCATTCCTTTCCATTCCATTCCAATCCATTCCATTCCATTACTTTCCATTCCATTCCATTCCAATCCATTCCATTCTACTCGGGTTGACTCCATTCCATTCCACTCCATTACATTACATTCCATTATATTCCATTCCATTCCATTCGATTCCGTTCGATTCCATTCCATTCCATTCCATTCCATTCCATTCCATTCCATTCGATTCCATTCCATTCCATTCGATTCCATTCCATTCCATTCCATTCCATTCCATTCCATTCCAATCCATTCCATTCTACTCGGGTTGATTCCATTCCATTCCATTCCATTCCATTCCATTCCATTCCATTCCTTTCCATTTATTCCATTCCGTTCTACTCGGGTTGATTCCATTGAGTTTGGTTCCGTTCCGTTCCGTCCCGTCCCGTCCCGTCCCGTCCCGTTCCGTTTTACTCGGGTTGATTCCTTTGCATTCCGTTCCGCTCATTTCCATTCCGTTCCATTCCGTTCCACGCGGGTTGGTTCAATTCTATTCTATTCTATTCTATTCCTTTCCATTCCATTCCTTTCTACTCGGGTTGATTCCATGCCGTTCCATTCCGTTCCATTCCGTCCCATCCCGACCCGTCCCATCCCGTCCCGTCCCGTCCCATCCCGTTCCGTTCCACATGGGTTGATTCAATTCCTTTCGGTTACATTGAATTCCTTTCCATTCCATTCTACTCGGATTGATTCCATTCCATTCCATTCCATTCCATTCCATTCCATTCCATTCCATTCCAATCCATTCCATTCTACTCGGGTTGATTCCATTCCATTCCATTCGATTCCATTCCATTCCATTCCATTCCATTCCATTCCATTCAGTTTCATTCCGTTCCATTCCATTCCATTCCATTCCATTCCATTCCATTCCATTCCATTCCATTCCATTCCATTCCATTCCATTCCATTCCATTCTACTCGGGTTGATTCCATTCTATTCCATTCCATTCCGTTCGATTCCATTCTATTCCATTCGATTCCATTCCATTCCATTCCATTCCCTTCCATTCCATTCTATTCCATTGAATTCCATTCCATTCCATTCCATTCCATTCCATTCCATTCCATTCCGTTCTACTCTGATTGATTCCATTCCATTCCATTCCATTCCATTCCTTTCCGTTCGTCTCCAATCGATTCCATTCGATTCCATTCCATTCTATTCCATTGAATTCCATTCCATTCCATTCCATTCCATTCCATTCTATTCCATTCCATTCCATTCCATTCCGTTCTACTCGGGTTGATTCCATTCCATTCCATTCCATTCCATTCCATTCCATTCCAATCCACTCCATTCCATTCGATTCCATTCGATTCCATTCCCTTCTATTCCATTGAATTCCAATCCATTCCATTCCATTCCATTCCATTCCATTCCATTCCATTCCATTCCATTCCATTGCATTCCATTCCATTCCATTCCATTCCATTCGATTCCATTCGATATCATTCGATTCCATTCCATCCCATTCCATTCCATTCCATTCCATTCCGTTCTACTCGGGTTGATTCCATTCCATTCCGTTTCATTCCATTCCATTCCATTCCATTCCATTCCATTCCGTTCTAATCGGTTTGATTCCACTCCATTCCATTCCATTCCATTCCATTCCATTCCATTCCATTCCATTCCTTTCCATTCCAACCCATTCCGTTCTACTCGGGTTGATTCCATTCCATTCCATTCCATTCCATTCCATTCCATTCCATTCCATTCCATTCCATTCCTTTCGATTCCATTCGATTCCATTCCATTCCATTCCATTCCATTTCATTCCAAACCATTCCATTCTCCTCGGGTTCATCATTCCATTCCATTCCACTCCATTCCATTCCACTCGGGTTCTTTCCACTCCATTCCATTCCATTCCATTCCATTCCATTCCATTCCATTCCATTCCATTCCGTCCTACTCAGGTTGATTTCCATTCCATTCCATTCCATTCCATTCCATTCCATTCCATTCCATTCCATTCCATTCCATTCCATTCCATTCCACTCCATTCCATTCCGTTCTATTCGGGTTGATTCCATTCCATTCCATTCCATTCCATTCCATTCCATTCCATTCCATTCCATTCCATTCCATTCTATTCCATTCCATTCTATTCCATTCCGTTCTACTCGGCTTGAATCCATTGAGTTCCGTTCCGTTCTGTTCCGTCCCGACACGTCCCGTCCCGTCCCGTCACGTCCCGTCCCATCCCTTCCCGTCACGCCCCGTGCCGTTGTACTCGGGTTGTTTCCATTCCAGTCCGTTCCGTTCATGTCCGTTCCGTTCCATTCAGTTCCACGCGGGTTGATTCAATTCCATTCTATTCCATTCCATTCCATTCCATTCCATTCCATTCTACTCGGGTTGATTCCATGCCGTTCCGTTCCGTTCCATTCCGTCCCATCCCGAAGCATCCCGTCCCGTCCCGTCCCGTCAAATTACGTTCTGTTCTGATCGGATTGATTCCGTTCCATTCCGTTCCGTTCATTTCCGTTCCGTTCCATTCCGTTACACGCGGGTTGATTCAATTCCATTCTATTACATTGAATTCCATTCCATTCCATTCCATTCCATTCTACTCGGATTGATTGCATTCCATTCCATTCCATTCCAGTCCATTCCAATCCATTCCATTCTACTCGGGTTGATTCCATTCCATTCCATTCCATTCCATTCCATTCCATTCCATTCCATTCCATTCCATTCCATTCCATTCCATTCCACTGCGGCTCATTCTATTCCATTCCATTCCATTCCATTCCATTCCATTCCATTCCATTCCATTCCATTCCGTTCTACTCGGGTTGATTTCCATTCCATTCCATTCCATTCCATTCCACTCCATTCCATTCCATTCCATTCCATTCCATTCCATTCCATTCCATTCCATTCCATTTATTCCATTCCGTTCTACTCTGGTTGATTCCATTGAGTTCGGTTGCGTTCCGTTCCGTCCCATCCCGTCCCGTCCCGTCCCGTTCCGTTTTACTCGGGTTGATTCCTTTGCATTCCGTTCCGCTCGTTTCCATTCCGTTCCATTCCGTTCCACGCGGGTTGGTTCAATTCCATTCTATTCTATTCTATTCCTTTCTATTCCATTCCATTCTACTCGGGTTGATTCCATGCCGTTCCATTCCGTTCCATTCCGTCCCATCCCGACCCGTCCCATCCCGTCCCGTCCCGTCCCATCCCGTTCCGTTCCACATGGGTTGATTCAGTTCCTTTCGGTTACATTGAATTCCATTCCATTCCATTCTACTCGGATTGATTCCATTCCATTCCATTCCATTCCATTGCATTCCATTCCATTCCATTCCATTCCATTCCATTCCATTCCTTTCCATTCCAATCCATTCCATTCTACTCGGGTTGATTCCATTCCATTCCATTCCATTCCATTCCATTCCATTCCATTCCATTCCATTCCATTCCATTCCATTCAGTTTCATTCCATTCCATTCCATTCCATTCCATTCCATTCCATTCAGTTTCATTCCATTCCATTCCATTCCATTCCATTCCTTTCCATTCCATTCCATTCCATTCCATTCCATTCCATTCCATTCCATTCCTTTCCATTCCATTTAGTTCTACTCGGGTTGATTCCATTCCATTCCATTCCATTCCATTCCATTCCATTCCATTCCATTCCATTCCATTCCATTCCATTCCATTCCATTACTTTCCATTCCATTCCATTCCAATCCATTCCATTCTACTCGGGTTGACTCCATTCCATTCCATTCCATTCCATTATATTCCATTCTATTCCATTCGATTCCGTTCGATTCCATTCCATTCCGTCCCATTCCATTCCATTCCATTCCATTCGATTCCATTCCATTCCATTCGATTCCATTCCATTCCATTCCATTCCATTCCATTCCATTCCATTCCATTCCATTCCATTCCATTCTGCTCGGATTGATTCCATTCCATTCCATTCCATTCCATTCCATTCCATTGCATTCGATTCCATTCGATTCCATTCCATTCCATTCCATTCCATTTCATTCCAAACCATTCCATTCTACTCGGGTTCATCATTCCATTCCATTCCATTCCATTCCATTCCATTCCACTCGGGTTCTTTCCATTCCATTCCATTCCATTCCATTCCATTCCATTCCATTCCATTCCATTCCATTCCATTCCGTTCTACTCAGGTTGATTTCCATTCCATTCCATTCCATTCCATTCCATTCCATTCCATTCCATTCCATTCCATTCCATTCCATTCCACTCCATTCCATTCCGTTCTATTCGGGTTGATTCCATTCCATTCCATTCCATTCCATTCCATTCCATTCCATTCCATTCCATTCCATTCCATTCCGTTCTACTCGGCTTGAATCCATTGAGTTCCGTTCCGTTCTGTTCCGTCCCGACACGTCCCGTCCCGTCCCGTCCCGTCCCGTCCCATCCCGTCCCGTCCCGTCCCGTGCCGTTGTACTCGGGTTGATTCCATTCCACTCCGTTCCGTTCATTTCCGTTCCGTTCCATTCAGTTCCACGCGGGTTGATTCAATTCCATTCTATTCTATTCCATTCCATTCCATTCCGTTCCATTCCATTCCATTCCGTTCCATTCCATTCCATTCCATTCCATTCCATTCTACTCGGGTTGATTCCATGCCGTTCCGTTCCGTTCCATTCCGTCCCATCCCGACGCGTCCCGTCCCGTCCCGTCCCGTCAAATTACGTTCTGTTCTGATCGGATTGATTCCGTTCCATTCCGTTCCGTTCCTTTCCGTTCCGTTCCATTCCGTTACACGCGGGTTGATTCAATTCCATTCTATTACATTGAATTCCATTCCATTCCATTCCATTCCATTCTACTCGGATTGATTGCATTCCATTCCATTCCATTCCAGTCCATTCCAATCCATTCCATTCTACTCGGGTTGATTCCATTCCATTCCATTCCATTCCATTCCATTCCATTCCATTCCATTCCATTCCATTCCATTCCACTCGGGCTCATTCCATTCCATTCCATTCCATTCCATTCCATTCCATTCCATTCCGTTCTACTCGGGTTGATTTCCATTCCATTCCATTCCATTCCATTCCACTCCATTCCATTCCATTCCATTCCATTCCATTCCATTCCATTCCATTCCATTCCTTTCCGTTTATTCCATTCCGTTCTACTCGGGTTGATTCCATTGAGTTTGGTTCCGTTCCGTTCCGTCACGTCCCGTCCCGTCCCGTCCCGTTCCGTTTTACTCGGGTTGATTCCTTTGCATTCCGTTCCGCTCGTTTCCATTCCGTTCCATTCCGTTCCACGCGGGTTGGTTCAATTCCATTCTATTCTATTCTATTCCTTTCCATTCCATTCCATTCTACTCGGGTTGATTCCATGCCGTTCCATTCCGTTCCATTCCGTCCCATCCCGACCCGTCCCTTCCCGTCCCGTCCCGTCCCATCCCGTTCCGTTCCACATGGGTTGATTCAATTCCTTTCGGTTACATTGAATTCCATTCCATTGCATTCTACTCGGATTGATTCCATTCCATTCCATTCCATTCCATTCCATTCCTTTCCATTCCATTCCATTCCATTCCATTCCATTCTATTCCATTACATTCTACTACATTGAATTCCATTCCATTCCATTCCATTCCATTCCATTCCTTTCCATTCCATTTAGTTCTACTCGTGTTGATTCCATTCCATTCCATTCCATTCCATTCCATTCCATTCCATTCCATTCCATTCCATTCCATTACTTTCCATTCCATTCCATTCAAATCCATTCCATTCTACTCGTGTTGACTCCATTCCATTCCATTCCATTCCATTATATTCCATTCTATTCCATTCGATTCCGTTCGATTACATTCCATTCCATTCCATTCCATTCCATTCCATTCCATTCCATTCCATTCCATTCCATTCGATTCCATTCCATTCCATTCCATTCCATTCCATTCCATTCCAATCCATTCCATTCTACTCGGGTTGAATCCATTCCATTCCATTCCATTCCATTCCATTCCATTCCATTCCATTCCATTCCATTCCATTCCATTCCGTTCTACTCGGGTTGATTCCACTCCATTCCATTCCATTCCATTCCATTCCATTCCATTCCATTCCATTCCATTCCATTCCTTTCCATTCCAACCCATTCCGTTCTACTCGGGTTGATTCCATTCCATTCCATTCCATTCCATTCCATTCCATTCCATTCCATTCCATTCCACTCCATTCCATTCCATTCCATTCCATTCCATTCCACTCGGGTTCATTCCATTCCATTCCATTCCATTCCATTCCATTCCATTCCATTCCATTCCATTCCATTCCATTCCGTTCTACTCAGGTTGATTTCCATTCCATTCCATTCCATTCCATTCCATTCCATTCCATTCCATTCCATTCCATTCCATTCCATTCTATTCCTTTCCTTTCTACTGGGCTTTAATCCACTGAGTTCCGTTCCGTTCCGTTCCGTCCCAACACGTCCCGTCCCGTCCCGTCCCGTCCCGTCCCGTCCCGTCCCGTCCCGTGCCGTTGTACTCGGGTTGATTCCGTTCCACTCCGTTCCGTTCCTTTCCGTTCCGTTCCATTCAGTTCCACGCGGGTTGATTCAATTCCATTCTATTCTATTCCATTCCATTCCATTCCATTCCATTCCATTCCATTTTACTCGGGTTGATTCCATGCCGTTCCGTTGCGTTCCATTCTGTCCCATCCCGACGCGTCCCGTCCCGTCCCGTCCCGTCCCATTCCGTTCCGTTCTGATCGGGTTGATTCCGTTCCATTCCGTTCCGTTCCTTTCCGTTCCATTCCATTCCGTTACACGCGGGTTGATTCAATTCCATTCTATTACATTGAATTCCATTCCATTCCATTCCATTCCATTCTACTCGGATTGATTGCATTCCATTCCATTCCATTCCAGTCCATTCCAATCCATTCCATTCTACTCGGGTTGATTCCATTCCATTCCATTCCATTCCATTCCATTCCATTCCATTGCGTTCCATTCGATTCGATTCGATTCCATTCCATTCCATTCCATTCCATTCCATTCCATTCTGTTCTACTCGGGTTGATTACACTCCATTCCATTCCATTCCATTCCATTCTATTCCATTGCATTCCATTCGATTCCATTCTATTCCATTCGATTCCATTCCATTCCATTTCATTTTATTCCATTCCATTCCATTCCATTCTATTCCATAGAATTCCATTACATTCCATTCCATTCCATTTCATTTTATTCCATTCCATTCCATTCCATTCTATTCCATTGAATTCCATTCCATTCCATTCCATTCCATTCCATTCCATTCCATTCCATTCCTTTCCATTCCAATCCATTCCATTCTACTCGGGTTGATTCCTTTCCATTCCATTCCATTCCATTCCATTCCATTCCATTCCATCCCATTCCATTCCATTCCATTCCGTTCTACTCGGGGTGATTCCATTCTATTCCATTCCATTCCGTTCGAGTCCATTCGATTCCATTCGATTCCATTCCATTCCCTTCCATTCCATTCTATTCCATTGAATTCCATTCCATTCCATTGCATTCCATTCCATTCGGTTCTACTCTGATTGACTCCATTCCATTCCATTCCATTCCATTCCATTGCATTCCATTCCATTCCATTCGATTCCATTCCATTCCATTCCATTCCATTCCATTCCATTCCATTCCAATACATTCCATTCTACTCTGGTTGATTCCATTCCATTCCATTCCATTCCATTCCATTCCATTCGTCTCCATTCGATTCCATTCGATTCCATTCCATTCTATTCCATTGAATTCCATTCCATTCCATTCCATTCCATTCCATTCCATTCCATACCATTCCATTCCGTTCTACTCGGGTTGATTCCGTTCCATTCCATTCCATTCCATTCCATTCCATTCCATTCCATTCCACTCCATTCCATTCGATTCCATTCGATTCCATTCCATTCCATTCCATTCCATTCCAATCCATTCCATTCTACTCGGGTTGATTCCATTCCATTCCATTCCATACCATTCCATTCCATTCCATTCCATTCCATTCCATTGCATTCCATGCGATTCCATTCGATTCCATTCCATTCGATTCCATTCGAGATCATTCGATTCCATTCCATCCCATTCCATTCCATTCCATTCCATTCCATTCCGTTCTACTCGGGTTGATTACATTCCATTCCATTTCATTCCATTCCATTCCATTCCATTCCGTTCGATTCCATTCGATTCCATTCCATTCCATTCCATTCCAATCCATTCCATTCTACTCGGGTTGATTCCATTCCATTCCATTCCATTCCATTCCATTCCATTCCATTCCATTCCATTCCATTCAACTCGATTCCATTCCATTCTTTCCATTCCATTCCAATCCATTCCATTCTACTCGGGTGGATTCCATTCCATTCCATTCCATTCCATTCCATTCCATTCCATTCCATTCCATTCGATTCCATTCCATTCCATTCCATTCCTTTCCATTCCATTCCATTCCATTCCATTCCATTCCGTTCTAGTCGGGTTGATTCCATTGTATTCCATTCCATTCCATTCCATTCCATTCCATTCCATTCCATTCTATTCCACTCCATTCCACTCCATTGAATTCCATTCCATTCCATTCTATTCCATTCCATTCCATTCCTTTCCATTCCATTTAGTTCTAATCGGGTTGATTCCATTCCATTCCATTCCATTCCATTCCATTCCATTCCATTCCATTCCATTCCATTCCAATCCATTGCATTCTACTCAGTTTGATTCCATTCCATTCCATTCCATTCAATTCCATTCCATTCCATTCCATTCCATTCAATTCCACTCGATTCCATTCCATTCCTTTCGATTCCATTCCAATCCATTCCATTCTACTCGGGTGGATTCCATTCCATTCCATTCCATTCCATTCCATTCCATTCCATTCCATTCCATTCCATTCGATTCCATTCCATTCCATTCCATGGCATTCCATTCCATTCCATTCGATTGCGTTCTAGTCGGGTTGATTCCATTCTATTCCATTCCATTCCATTCCATTCCATTCCATTCCATTCCATTCCATTCCATTCCATTCAATTCCATTCCTTTCCATTCCATTCCATTCTATTCCACTCCATTCCACTCCATTGAATTCCATTCCATTCCATTCTATTCCATTCCATTCCATTCCTTTCCATTCCATTTAGTTCTACTCGGGTTGATTCCATTCCATTCCATTCCATTCCATTCCATTCCATTCCATTCCATTCCATTCCATTCCAATCTATTGCATTCTACTCAGTTTGATTCCATTCCATTCCATTCCATTCCATTCAATTCCATTCCATTCCATTCCATTATATTCCACTCGATTCCATTCCATTCCTTTCCATTCCATTCCAATCCATTCCATTCTACTCGGGTGGATTCCATTCCATTCCATTCCATTCCATTCCATTCCATTCCATTCCATTCCATTCCATTCCATTCCATTCCATTCCATTCGATTCCATTCCATTCCATTCCATGGCATTCCATTCCATTCCATTCCATTCCATTCCATTCCGTTCTAGTCGGGTTGATTCCATTCCATTCCATTGCATTCCATTCCATTCCATTGCATTCCATTCCATTCCATTCCATTCCATTCCATTCCATTCCATTCCATTCCATTCCATTCCATTCTATTCCATTCCATTCTACTCCATTGAATTCCATTCCATTCCATTCTATTTCATTCCATTCCATTCCTTTCCAATCCATTTAGTTCTACTCGGGTTGATTCCATTCCATTCCATTCCATTCCATTCCATTCCATTCCATTCCATTCCATTCCATTCCATTCCATTCCATTCCATTCCATTACTTTCCATTCCATTCCATTCCAATCCATTCCATTCTACTCGGGTTGGCTCCATTCCATTCCATTCCACTCCATTCCATTCCGTTATATTCCATTCTATTCCATTCGATTCCGTTCGATTCCATTCCATTCCATTCCATTCCATTCGATCCCATTCCATTCCATTCCATTCCATTCCATTCCATTCCATTCCATTCCAATCCATTCCATTCTACTCGGGTTGATTCCATTCCATTCCATTCCATTCCAATCCATTCCATTCCATTCCATTCCATTCCATTCCATTCCTTTCTATTCCATTCCATTCCATTCCATTCCATTCCATTCCATTCCATTCCTTTCCATTCCATTCCATTCCATTCCATTCCACTCCATTCCATTCCCTTCCATTCCATTCCATTCCATTCCATTCCATTCCATTCCATTCCATTCCATTCCATTCCATTCCTTTCCATTCCAACGCATTCCTTTCTACTCGGGTTGATTCCATTCCATTCCATTCCATTCCATTCCATTCCATTCCATTCCATTCCATTCCATTCCATTCCATTCCATTCCATTCGATTCCATTCCATTCCATTCCATTTCATTCCAAACCATTCCATTCTACTCGGGTTCATCATTCCATTCCATTCCATTCCATTCCATTCCACTCGGGTTCATTCCATTCCATTCCATTCCATTCCATTCCATTCCATTCCATTCCATTCCGTTCTACTCAGGTTGATTTCCATTCCATTCCATTCCATTCCATTCCATTCCATTACATTCCATTCCATTCCATTCCATTCTTTTCCATTCCGTTCTACTCGGCTTGAATCCATTGAGTTCCATTCCGTTCCGTTCCGTCCCGTGCCGTTGTACTCGGGTTGATTCCATTCCACTCCGTTCCGTTCCTTTCCGTTCCCTTCAATTCAGTTCCACGCGGGTTGATTCAATTCCATTCTATTCTATTCCATTCCATTCCATTCCATTCCATTCCATTCCATTCCAATCCATTCCATTCTACTTGGGTTCATTCCATTCCATTCCATTCCATTCCATTCGATTCCATTCCATTCCATTGCGTTCCATTCGATTCGATTCCATTCCATTCCATTCCATTCCATTCCAATCCATTCCATTCTACTTGGGTTCATTCCATTCCATACCATTCAATTCCATTTTGTTCTACTCGGGTTGATTCCACTCCATTCCATTCCATTCCATTCCATTCCATTCTATTCCATTCCATTCCATTCGATTCCATTCTATTCCATTCGATTCCATTCCATTCCATTTCATTTTATTCCATTCCATTCCGTTCCATTCTATTCCATTGAATTCCATTCCATTCCATTCCATTCCATTCCATTCCATTGCATTCCATTCCATTCCGTTCTACTCGGGTTGATTCCACTCCATTCCATTCCATTCCATTCCATTCCATTCCATTCCATTCCATTCCATTCCATTCCACTCGGGTTGAGCATTCCATTCGATTCCATTCCATTCCATTCCATTCCATTCCATTCCATTCCACTCGGGCTCATTCCATTCCATTCCATTCCATTCCATTCCATTCCATTCCATTCCATTACATTACATTCCGTTCTACTCGGGTTGATTTCCATTCCATTCCATTCCATTCCATTCCACTCCATTCAATTCCATTCCATTCCATTCCATTCCATTCCATTCCATTCCATTCCATTCCTTTCCATTTATTCCATTCCGTACTACCCGGGTTGATTCCATTGAGTTTGGTTCCGTTCCGTTCCGTCCCGTCCCGTCCCGTCCCGTCCCGTTCCGTTTTACTCGGGTTGATTCCTTTGCATTCCGCTCCGCTCGTTTCCATTCCTTTCCATTCCGTTCCACGCGGGTTGGTTCAATTCCATTCTATTCTATTCTATTCCTTTCCATTCCATTCCATTCTACTCGGGTTGATTCCATGCCGTTCCATTCCGTTCCATTCCGTCCCATCCCGACCCGTCCCATCCCGTCCCGTCCCGTCCCATCCCACTCCGTTCCACATGGGTTGATTCAATTCCTTTCGGTTACATTGAATTCCATTCCATTCCGTTCTACTCGGATTGATTGCATTCCATTCCACTCCATTCCATTCCATTCCATTCCATTCCATTCCATTCCAATCCATTCCATTCTACTCGGGTTGATTCCATTCCATTCCATTCCATTCCATTCCATTCCATTCCATTCCATTCCATTCCATTCCATTCCATTCAGTTTCATTCCATTCCATTCCATTCCATTCCATTCCATTCCATTCCATTCCATTCCATTCCATTCCATTCTATTCCATTCCATTCCATTCCATTCCGTTCTACTCGGGTTGATTCCATTCTATTCCATTCCATTCCGTTCGATTCCATTCGATTCCATTGGATTCCATTCCATTCCATTCCATTCCCTTCCATTCCATTCTATTCCATTGAATTCCATTCCATTGCATTCCATTCCATTCCATTCCATTCCATTCCATTCCGTTCTACTCTGATTGACTCCATTCCATTCCATTCGATTCCATTCGATTCCATTCGATTCCATTCCATTCCATTCCATTCCAATACATTCCATTCTACTCTGGTTGATTCCATTCCATTCCATTCCATTCCATTCTATTCCATTCCATTCGTCTCCATTCGATTCCATTCCATTCCATTCCATTCTATTCCATTCCATTCCATTCCATTCCGTTCTTCTCGGGTTAATTCCATTCCATTCCATTCCATTCCATTCCACTCCATTCCATTCGATTCCATTCCATTCCATTCCATTCCATTCCACTCCATTCCAATCCATTCCATTCTACTCGGGTTGATTCCATTCCATTCCATTCCATTCCATTCCATTCCATTCGATTCCATTCCATTCGATTCCACTCGATATCATTCGATTCCATTCCATCCCATTCCATTCCATTCCATTCCATTCCGTTCTACTCGGGTTGATTCCGTTCCATTCCATTTCATTCCATTCCATTCCATTCGATTCCATTCGATTCCATTGCGTTCCATTCGATTCGATTCGATTCCATTCTACTCGGGTTGATTCCATTCCATTCCATTCCATTCCATTCCATTCCATTCCATTCCATTCCATTCCATTCGATTCCACTCGATTCCATTCCATTCTTTCCATTCCATTCCAAACCATTCCATTCTACTTGGGTGGATTCCATTCCATTCCATTCCATTCCATTCCATTCCATTCCATTCCATTCCATTCCATTCCATTTGATTGCATTCCATTCCATTCCATTCCATTCCATTTCATTCCATTCCTTTCCATTCCATTCCGTTCTAGTCGGGTTGATTCCATTCTATTCCATTCCATTCCATTCCATTCCATTCCATTCTATTCCATTCCATTCTACTCCATTGAATTCCATTCCATTCCATTCTATTCCATTCCATTCCATTCCTTTCCATTCCATTTAGTTTTACTCTGGTTGATTCCATTCCATTCCATTCCATTCGATTCGATTCCATTCCATTCCATTCCATTCCGTTCCATTCCATTCCAATCCATTCCATTCTCCACGGGTTGATTCCATTCCATTCCATTCCATTCCATTCCATTCCATTCCATTCCATTCCATTCCATTCCTTTCGATTCCATTCCATTCCACTAAATTCCATTCCATTCCATTCCATTCCATTCCATTCCATTCCATTCCATTCCATTCCATTCCATTCCGTTCTACTCGGGTTGATTCCACTCCATTCCATTCCATTCCATTCCATTCCATTCCATTCCATTCCATTCCATTCCATTCCATTCCATTCCGTTCTAGTCGGGTTGATTCCATTCTATTCCATTCCATTCCATTCCATTCCATTCCATTCCATTCCATTCGATTCCATTCCATTCCATTCCATTCCATTCCATTCTATTCCATTCCACTCTACTCCATTGAATTCCATTCCATTCAATTCAATTCCATTCCATTCCATTCCTTTCCATTCCATTTAGTTCTACTCGGGTTGATTCCATTCCATTCCATTCCATTCCATTCCATTGCATTCCATTACTTTCCATTCCATTCCATTCCAATCCATTCCATTCTACTCGGGTTGACTCCATTCCATTCCATTCCATTCCATTGCATTCCATTCGATTCCATTCGATTCGATTCCATTCCATTCCATTCCTTTCCATTCCATTCCATTCCATTCCATTCTATTCCATTCCATTCCATTCCGTTCCATTCTATTCCATTCCATTCCATTCCGTTCCACTCGGGTTGATTCCATTCTATTCCATTCCATTCCATTCGATTCCATTCGATATCATTCGATTCCATTCCATTCCATTCCATTCCATTCCATTCCATTCCATTCTATTCCATTCCATTCCATTCCATTCCATTCCATTCCATTCCATTCCATTCCATTCTACTCGGGTTGATTCCATTCCATTCCATTTCATTCCATTCCATTCCATTCCATTCCATTCGATTCCATTCGATTCCATTCCATTCCATTCCATTCCAATCCATTCCATTCTACTCGGGTTGATTCCATTGCATTCCATTCCATTCCATTCCATTCCATTCCAATCCATTCCATTCCTTTCCATTCCATTCCACTCGATTCCATTCCATTCTATTCCATTCCATTCCATTCCAATCCACTCCATTCTACTCGGGTGGATTCCATTCCATTCCATTCCTTTCCATTCCATTCCATTCCATTCCATTCCATTACATTCCATTCGGTTCCATTCCATTCCATTCCATTCCATTCCATTCCATTCCATTCCATTCCATTCCATTCCGTTCTAATCGGGTTGATTCCATTCTATTCCATTCCATTCCATTCCATTCCATTCAATTCCATTCCATTCCATTCCATTCCATTCCATTCTATTCCATTCCATTCTACTCCATTGAATTCCATTCCATTCCATTCTATTCCATTCCATTCCATTCCTTTCCATTCCATTTAGTTCTACTCGGGTTGATTCCATTCCATTCCATTCCATTCCATTCCATTCCATTCCATTCCATTCCGTTCTACTCGGGTTGATTCCACTCCATTCCATTCCATTCCATTCCATTCCATTCCATTCCATTCCATTCCATTCCATTCCTTTCCATTCCAACCCATTCCGTTCTAGTCGGGTTGATTCCATTCCATTCCATTCCATTCCGTTCCATTCCATTCCATTCCATTCCATTCCATTCGATTCCATTCCATTCCATTCCATTCCAAACCATTCCATTCTACTCGGGTTCATCATTCCATTCCATTCCATTCCATTCCATTCCACTCGGGTTCATTCCATTCCATTCCATTCCATTCCATTCCATTCCATTCCAATCGGGTGCATTCCATTCCATTCCATTCCATTCCATTCCATTCCATTCCATTCCATTCCGTTCTGCTCAGGTTGATTTCCATTCCATTCCATTCCATTCCATTCCATTCCATTCCATTCCATTCCATTCCATTCCATTCCATTCCATTCCATTCCATTCCATTCCATTCCATTCCGTTCTACTCGGCTTGAATCCATTGAGTTCCGTTCCGTTCCGTTCCGTCACGACACGTCCCGTCCCGTCCCGTCCCGTCCCGTCCCGTCCCGTGCCGTTTTACTCGGGTTGATTCCTTTCCATTCCGTTCCGCTCGTTTCCGTTACGTTCCATTCCGTTCCACGCGGGTTGGTTCAATTCCATTCTATTCTATTCTATTCCTTTCCCTTCCATTCCATTCCATTCCATTCCATTCTACTCGGGTTGATTCCATGCCATTCCGTTCCGTTCCATTCCGTCCCATCACGACCCGTCCCATCCCGTCCCGTCCCGTCCCATCCCGTTCCGTTCCACATGGGTTGATTCAATTCCTTTCAGTTACATTGAATTCCATTCCATTCCATTCTACTTGGATTGATTCGATTCCATTCCATTCCATTCCATTCCATTCCATTCCATTCCATTCCATTCCATTCCATTCCATTGCGTTCCATTCGATTCGATTCCATTCCATTCCATTCCATTCCATTCCAATCCATTCCATTCTACTTGGGTTGATTCCATTCCATTCCATTCCATTCCATTCCATTCCATTCAATTCCATTCCATTCCATTCCATTCCATTCCATTCCATTCCATTCCATTCCATTCCATTCCATTCGATTCCATTCTGTTCTACTCGGGTTGATTCCACTCCATTCCATTCCATTCCATTCCAATCTATTCCATTCCATTCCATTCCATTCCATTCTATTCCATTCGATTCCATTCCATTCCATTTCATTTTATTCCATTCCTTTCCATTCCATTCTATTCCATTGAATTCCATTCCATTCCATTCCATTCCATTCCATTCCATTCCATTCCAATCCATTCCATTCCATTCCATTCCGTTCTACTCGGGTTGATTCCACTTCATTCCATTCCATTCCATTCCATTCCATTCCATTCCATTCCACTCGGGTTGATCATTCCATTCCATTCCATTCCATTCCATTCCATTCCATTCCATTCCATTCCATTCCATTCCACTCGGGCTCATTCCATTCCATTCCATTCCATTCCATTCCATTCCATTCCATTCCATTACATTACATTCCGTTCTACTCGGGTTGATTTCCATTCCATTCCATTCCATTCCATTCCACTCCATTCCATTCCATTCCATTCCATTCCATTCCATTCCATTCCATTCCATTCCATTCCATTCCTTTCCATTTATTCCATTCCGTTCTACCCGGGTTGATTCCATTGAGTTTGGTTCCGTTCCGTTCCGTCCCGTCCCGTCCCGTCCCGTCCCGTTCCGTTTTACTCGGGTTGATTCCTTTGCATTCCGCTCCGCTCGTTTCCATTCCTTTCCATTCCGTTCCACGCGGGTTGGTTCAATTCCATTCTATTCTATTCTATTCCTTTCCATTCCATTCCATTCTACTCGGGTTGATTCCATGCCGTTCCATTCCGTTCCATTCCGTCCCATCCCGACCCGTCCCATCCCGTCCCGTCCCGTCCCATCCCATTCCGTTCCACATGGGTTGATTCAATTCCTTTCGGTTACATTGAATTCCATTCCATTCCATTCTACTCGGATTGATTGCATTCCATTCCACTCCATTCCATTCCATTCCATTCCATTCCATTCCATTCCAATCCATTCCATTCTACTCGGGTTGATTCCATTCCATTCCATTCCATTCCATTCCATTCCATTCCATTCCATTCCATTCCATTCCATTCCATTCAGTTTCATTCCATTCCATTCCATTCCATTCCATTCCATTCCATTCCATTCCATTCCATTCCATTCTATTCCATTCCATTCCATTCCATTCCGTTCTACTCGGGTTGATTCCATTCTATTCCATTCCATTCCGTTCGATTCCATTCGATTCCATTGGATTCCATTCCATTCCATTCCATTCCCTTCCATTCCATTCTATTCCATTGAATTCCATTCCATTGCATTCCATTCCATTCCATTCCATTCCATTCCATTCCGTTCTACTCTGATTGACTCCATTCCATTCCATTCGATTCCATTCGATTCCATTCGATTCCATTCCATTCCATTCCATTCCAATACATTCCATTCTACTCTGGTTGATTCCATTCCATTCCATTCCATTCCATTCTATTCCATTCCATTCGTCTCCATTCGATTCCATTCCATTCCATTCCATTCTATTCCATTCCATTCCATTCCATTCCGTTCTTCTCGGGTTAATTCCATTCCATTCCATTCCATTCCATTCCATTCCACTCCATTCCATTCGATTCCATTCCATTCCATTCCATTCCATTCCATTCCATTCCAATCCATTCCATTCTACTCGGGTTGATTCCATTCCATTCCATTCCATTCCATTCCATTCCATTCGATTCCATTCCATTCGATTCCATTCGATATCATTCGATTCCATTCCATCCCATTCCATTCCATTCCATTCCATTCCGTTCTACTCGGGTTGATTCCGTTCCATTCCATTTCATTCCATTCCATTCCATTCGATTCCATTCGATTCCATTGCGTTCCATTCGATTCGATTCGATTCCATTCTACTCGGGTTGATTCCATTCCATTCCATTCCATTCCATTCCATTCCATTCCATTCCATTCCATTCGATTCCACTCGATTCCATTCCATTCTTTCCATTCCATTCCAAACCATTCCATTCTACTTGGGTGGATTCCATTCCATTCCATTCCATTCCATTCCATTCCATTCCATTCCATTCCATTCCATTCCATTCCATTCCATTCCATTCCATTCCATTCCATTCCATTTGATTGCATTCCATTCCATTCCATTCCATTCCATTTCATTCCATTCCTTTCCATTCCATTCCGTTCTAGTCGGGTTGATTCCATTCTATTCCATTCCATTCCATTCCATTCCATTCCATTCTATTCCATTCCATTCTACTCCATTGAATTCCATTCCATTCCATTCTATTCCATTCCATTCCATTCCTTTCCATTCCATTTAGTTTTACTCTGGTTGATTCCATTCCATTCCATTCCATTCGATTCGATTCCATTCCATTCCATTCCATTCCGTTCCAT
The DNA here is from genome assembly GCF_029281585.2 of Gorilla gorilla gorilla. Taxonomy (NCBI): domain Eukaryota; kingdom Metazoa; phylum Chordata; class Mammalia; order Primates; family Hominidae; genus Gorilla; species Gorilla gorilla. The sequence goes on from NC_073241.2 coordinate 11,411,755, forward strand.
TCCATTCCAATCCATTCCATTCTCCACGGGTTGATTCCATTCCATTCCATTCCATTCCATTCCATTCCATTCCATTCCATTCCATTCCATTCCTTTCGATTCCATTCCATTCCACTAAATTCCATTCCATTCCATTCCATTCCATTCCATTCCATTCCATTCCATTCCATTCCATTCCATTCCATTCCATTCCATTCCATTCCGTTCTACTCGGGTTGATTCCACTCCATTCCATTCCATTCCATTCCATTCCATTCCATTCCATTCCATTCCATTCCATTCCATTCCGTTCTAGTCGGGTTGATTCCATTCTATTCCATTCCATTCCATTCCATTCCATTCCATTCCATTCCATTCGATTCCATTCCATTCCATTCCATTCCATTCCATTCTATTCCATTCCACTCTACTCCATTGAATTCCATTCCATTCAATTCAATTCCATTCCATTCCATTCCTTTCCATTCCATTTAGTTCTACTCGGGTTGATTCCATTCCATTCCATTCCATTCCATTCCATTGCATTCCATTACTTTCCATTCCATTCCATTCCAATCCATTCCATTCTACTCGGGTTGACTCCATTCCATTCCATTCCATTCCATTGCATTCCATTCGATTCCATTCGATTCCATTCCATTCCATTCCATTCCTTTCCATTCCATTCCATTCCATTCCATTCTATTCCATTCCATTCCATTCCGTTCCATTCTATTCCATTCCATTCCATTCCGTTCCACTCGGGTTGATTCCATTCTATTCCATTCCATTCCATTCGATTCCATTCGATATCATTCGATTCCATTCCATTCCATTCCATTCCATTCCATTCCATTCCATTCTATTCCATTCCATTCCATTCCATTCCATTCCATTCCATTCCATTCCATTCCATTCTACTCGGGTTGATTCCATTCCATTCCATTTCATTCCATTCCATTCCATTCCATTCCATTCGATTCCATTCGATTCCATTCCATTCCATTCCATTCCAATCCATTCCATTCTACTCGGGTTGATTCCATTCCATTCCATTCCATTCCATTCCATTCCATTCCAATCCATTCCATTCCTTTCCATTCCATTCCACTCGATTCCATTCCATTCCATTCCATTCCATTCCATTCCAATCCACTCCATTCTACTCGGGTGGATTCCATTCCATTCCATTCCTTTCCATTCCATTCCATTCCATTCCATTCCATTACATTCCATTCGGTTCCATTCCATTCCATTCCATTCCATTCCATTCCATTCCATTCCATTCCATTCCATTCCATTCCATTCCATTCCGTTCTAATCGGGTTGATTCCATTCTATTCCATTCCATTCCATTCCATTCCATTCAATTCCATTCCATTCCATTCCATTCCATTCCATTCTATTCCATTCCATTCTACTCCATTGAATTCCATTCCATTCCATTCTATTCCATTCCATTCCATTCCTTTCCATTCCATTTAGTTCTACTCGGGTTGATTCCATTCCATTCCATTCCATTCCTTTCCATTCCATTCCATTCCATTCCGTTCTACTCGGGTTGATTCCACTCCATTCCATTCCATTCCATTCCATTCCATTCCATTCCATTCCATTCCATTCCATTCCTTTCCATTCCAACCCATTCCGTTCTAGTCGGGTTGATTCCATTCCATTCCATTCCATTCCGTTCCATTCCATTCCATTCCATTCCATTCCATTCGATTCCATTCCATTCCATTCCATTCCAAACCATTCCATTCTACTCGGGTTCATCATTCCATTCCATTCCATTCCATTCCATTCCACTCGGGTTCATTCCATTCCATTCCATTCCATTCCATTCCATTCCATTCCAATCGGGTGCATTCCATTCCATTCCATTCCATTCCATTCCATTCCATTCCATTCCATTCCATTCCGTTCTGCTCAGGTTGATTTCCATTCCATTCCATTCCATTCCATTCCATTCCATTCCATTCCATTCCATTCCATTCCATTCCATTCCATTCCATTCCATTCCATTCCATTCCATTCCATTCCGTTCTACTCGGCTTGAATCCATTGAGTTCCGTTCCGTTCCGTTCCGTCACGACACGTCCCGTCCCGTCCCGTCCCGTCCCGTCCCGTCCCGTGCCGTTTTACTCGGGTTGATTCCTTTCCATTCCGTTCCGCTCGTTTCCGTTACGTTCCATTCCGTTCCACGCGGGTTGGTTCAATTCCATTCTATTCTATTCTATTCCTTTCCCTTCCATTCCATTCCATTCCATTCCATTCTACTCGGGTTGATTCCATGCCATTCCGTTCCGTTCCATTCCGTCCCATCACGACCCGTCCCATCCCGTCCCGTCCCGTCCCATCCCGTTCCGTTCCACATGGGTTGATTCAATTCCTTTCGGTTACATTGAATTCCATTCCATTCCATTCTACTTGGATTGATTCGATTCCATTCCATTCCATTCCATTCCATTCCATTCCATTCCATTCCATTCCATTCCATTCCATTGCATTCCATTCGATTCGATTCCATTCTGTTCTACTCGGGTTGATTCCACTCCATTCCATTCCATTCCATTCCAATCTATTCCATTCCATTCCATTCCATTCCATTCTATTCCATTCGATTCCATTCCATTCCATTTCATTTTATTCCATTCCTTTCCATTCCATTCTATTCCATTGAATTCCATTCCATTCCATTCCATTCCATTCCATTCCATTCCATTCCATTCCATTCCATTCCATTCCATTCCATTCCATTCCATTCCATTCCATTCCGTTCTACTCGGGTTGATTCCACTTCATTCCATTCCATTCCATTCCATTCCATTCCATTCCATTCCACTCGGGTTGATCATTCCATTCCATTCCATTACATTCCATTCCATTCCATTCCATTCCATTCCATTCCATTCCATTCCATTCCATTCCATTCCATTCCGTTCTACTCGGGTTGATTCCACTTCATTCCATTCCATTCCATTCCAATCTATTCCATTCCATTCCATTCCATTCCATTCCATTCCATTCCATTCCATTCCATTCCATTCCATTCGATTCCATTCTGTTCTACTCGGGTTGATTCCACTCCATTCCATTCCATTCCATTCCAATCTATTCCATTCCATTCCATTCCATTCCATTCTATTACATTCGATTCCATTCCATTCCATTTCATTTTATTCCATTCCTTTCCATTCCATTCTATTCCATTGAATTCCATTCCATTCCATTCCATTCCATTCCATTCCATTCCATTCCATTCCATTCCATTCCATTCCATTCCATTCCATTCCATTCCATTCCATTCCATTCCGTTCTACTCGGGTTGATTCCACTTCATTCCATTCCATTCCATTCCATTCCATTCCATTCCATTCCACTCGGGTTGATCATTCCATTCCATTCCATTCCATTCCATTCCATTCCATTCCATTCCATTCCATTCCATTCCATTCCACTCGGGCTCATTCCGTTCCATTCCATTCAATTCCATTCCATTCCATTCCATTCCATTCCATTCCATTCCATTCCATTCCATTCCGTTCTACTCGGTTTGATTTCCATTCCATTCCATTCCATTCCATTCCATTCCATTCCATTCCATTCCATTCCATTCCATTCCATTCCATTCCATTCCTTTCCATTTACTCCATTCCGTTCTACTCGGGTTGATTCCATTGAGTTTGGTTCCGTTCCGTTGCGTCCCGTCCCGTCCCGTCCCGTCCCGTCCCGTGCCGTTTTACTCGGGTTGATTCCTTTCCATTCCGTTCCGCTCGTTTCCGTTGCGTTCCATTCCGTTCCACGCGGGTTGGTTCAATTCCATTCTATTCTATTCTATTCCTTTCCATTCCATTCCATTCCATTCCATTCCATTCAACTCGTGTTGATTCCATGCCATTCCGTTCCGTTCCATTCCGTCCCATCCCGACCCGTCCCATCACGTCCCGTCCCGTCCCATCCCGTTCCGTTCCACATGGGTTGATTCAATTCCTTTCGGTTACATTGAATTCCATTCCATTCCATTCTACTCGGATTGATTCCATTCCATTCCATTCCATTCCATTCCATTCCATTCCATTCCATTCCTTTCCATTCCAATCCATTCCATTCTACTCGGGTTGATTCCATTCTATTCCATTCCATTCCATTCCATTCCATTCCATTCCATTCCATTCCATTTCATTCCATTCCATTCCATTCCATTCCATTCCATTCCATTCCATTCCATTCGATTCCATTCCATTCCATTCCATTCCATTCCATTCCGTTCTACTCGGGTTGATTCCATTCTATTCCATTCCATTCCGTTCGATTCCATTTGATTCCATTCGATTCCATTCCATTCCATTCCATTGCCTTCCATTCCGTTCTATTCCATTGAATTCCATTCCATTCCATTCCATTCCATTCCATTCCGTTCTACTCTGATTGATTCCATTAAATTCCATTCCATTCCATTCCATTCGATTCCATTCCATTCCATTCCATTCCATTCCATTCCATTCCATTCCAATACATTCCATTCTACTCTGGTTGATTCCATTCCATTCCATTCCATTCCATTCCATTCGTCTCCATTCGATTCCATTCGATTCCATTCCATTCCATTCCATGGAATTCCATTCCATTCCATTCCATTCCATTCCATTCCATTCCGTTCTACTCGGGTTGATTCCATTCCATTCCATTCCATTCCATTCCATTCCATTCCATTCCATTCCATTCCACTCCATTCCATTCGATTCCATTCGATTCCATTCCATTCCATTCCATTCCATTCCAATCCATTCCATTCTACTCGGGTTGATTCCATTCCATTCCATTCCATTCCATTCCATTCCATTCCATTCCATTCCATTCCATTCCATTCCATTCGATTCCATTAGATTCCATTCCATTCCATTCCATTCCATTCCATTCCATTCCGTTCCACTCGGGTTGATTCCATTCTATTCCATTCCATTCCATTCGATTCCATTCGATATCATTCGATTCCATTCCATCCCATTCCATTCCATTCCATTCCATTCTGTTCTACTCGGGTTGATTCCATTAAATTCCATTTCATTCCATTCCATTCCATTCCATTTCTTTCGATTCCATTCGTTTCCATTCCATTCCATTCCATTCCAATCCATTCCATTCTACTCGGGTTGATTCCATTCCATTCCATTCCATTCCATTCCATTCCATTCCATTCCACTCGATTCCATTCCATTCCTTTCCATTCCATTCCAATCCATTCCATTCTACTCGGGTGGATTCCATTCCATTCCATTCCATTCCATTCCATTCCATTCCATTCCATTCCATTCCATTCCATTCGATTCCATTCCATTCCATTCCGTTCCATTCCATTCCATTCCATTCCATTCCATTGCGTTCTAGTCGGGTTGATTCCATTCTATTCCATTCCATTCCATTCCATTCCATTCCATTCCGTTCCATTCCATTCCATTCCATTCCATTCTATTCCATTCCATTCTACTCCATTGAATTCCATTCCATTCCATTCAGTTCCATTCCATTCCATTCCTTTCCATTCCATTTAGTTCTACTCGGGTTGATTCCATTCCATTCCATTCCATTCCATTCCATTCCATTCCATTCCATTCCATTCCATTCCATTCCATTCCATTCCATTCCATTACTTTCCATTCCATTCCATTCCAATCCATTCCATTCTACTCGGGTTGACTCCATTCCATTCCATTCCATTCCATTATATTCCATTCTATTCCATTCGATTCCGTTCGATTCCATTCCATTCCATTCCATTCCATTCCATTCCATTCCATTCCATTCCATTCCATTCCATTCCATTCCATTCCATTCCATTCCATTCGATTCCATTCCATTCCATTCCATTCCATTCCATTCCATTCCATTCCATTTACTCCATTCCGTTCTACTCGGGTTGATTCCATTGAGTTTGGTTCCGTCCCGTCCCGTCCCGTCCCGTCCCGTCCCGTCCCGTCACGTGCCGTTTTACTCAGGTTGATTCCTTTCCATTCCGTTCCGCTCGGTTCCTTTACGTTCCATTCCGTTCCACGCGGGTTGGTTCAATTCCATTCTATTCTATTCTATTCCTTTCCCTTCCATTCCATTCCATTCCATTCCATTCCATTCTACTCGGGTTGATTCCATGCCATTCCGTTCCGTTCCATTCCGTCCCATCCCGATCCGTCCCATCCCGTCCCGTCCCGTCCCATCCCGTTCCATTCCACATGGGTTGATTCAATTCCTTTCGGTTACATCGAACTCCATTCCATTCCATTCTACTCGGATTGACTCCATTCCATTCCATTCCATTCAATTCCATTCCATTCCATTCCATTCCATTCCAATCCATTCCATTCTACTCGGGTTGATTCCATTCTATTCCATTCCATTCCATTTCATTTCATTCCATTCCATTCCATTCCATTCCATTCCATTCCATTCCATTCCATTCCATTCGATTCCATTCCATTCCATTCCATTCCATTCCATTCCATTCCATTCCATTCCATTCCATTCCGTTCTACTCGGGTTGATTCCATTCTATTCCATTCCATTCCGTTCGATTCCATTTGATTCCATTCAATTCCATTCCATTCCATTCCATTCCCTTCCATTCCATTCTATTCCATTGAATTCCATTCCATTCCATTCCATTCCATTCCATTCCATTCCATTCCGTTCTACTCTGATTGATTCCATTCCATTCCATTCCATTCCATTCCATTCCATTCCATTCCATTCCATTCCATTCCATTCCATTCCATTCCAATACATTCCATTCTACTCTGGTTGATTCCATTCCATTCCATTCCATTCCATTCCATTCGTCTCCATTCGATTCCATTCCATTCCATTCCATTCTATTCCATTGAATTCCATTGAATTCCATTCCATTCCATTCCATTCCATTCCATTCCATTCCATTCCATTCCATTCCGTTCCATTCCATTCCATTTGATTCCATTCCATTCCATTCCATTCCATTGCATTCCATTCCATTCCATTCCATTCCATTCCGTTCTACTCGGGTTGATTCCATTGTATTCCATTCCATTCCTTTCGATTCCATTTGATTTCATTCGATTCCATTCCATTCCATTCCATTCCCTTCCATTCCATTCTATTCCATTGAATTCCATTCCATTCCATTCCATTCCATTCCATTCCATTCCATTCCATTCCGTTCTACTCTGATTGATTCCATTCCATTCCATTCCATTCCATTCCATTCCATTCCATTCCATTCCATTCCAATACATTCCATTCTACTCTGGTTGATTCCATTCCATTCCATTCCACTCCATTCCATTCCATTCGTCTCCATTCGATTCCATTCCATTCCATTCCATTCTATTCCATTGAATTCCATTCCATTCCATTCCATTCCATTCCATTCCATTCCATTCCATTCCATTCCATTCCATTCCATTCCGTTCTACTCGGGTTGATTCCACTCCATTCCATTCCATTCCATTCCATTCCATTCCATTCCATTCCATTCCATTCGTCTCCATTCGATTCCATTCGATTCCATTCCATTCTATTCCATTGAATTCCATTCCATTCCATTGAATTCCATTCCATTCCATTCCATTCCATTCCATTCCATTCCATTCCATTCCATTCCGTTCTACTCGGGTTGATTCCATTCCATTCCATTCCATTCCATTCCATTCCATTCCATTCCACTCCATTCCATTCGATTCCATTCGATTCCATTCCATTCCATTCCATTCCATTCCAATCCATTCCATTCTACTTGGGTTGATTCAATTCCATTCCATTCCATTCCACCCCATTCCAATCCATTCCATTCCATTCCGTTCTACTCGGGTTGATTCCATTCCATTCCATTTCATTCCATTCCAATCCATTCCATTCCATTTGATTCCATTCGATTCCATTCCATTCTATTCCATTCCAATCCATTCCATTCTACTCGGGTTGATTCCATTCCATTCCATTCCATTCCATTCCATTCCATTCCATTCCATTCCATTCGATTCCACTCGATTCCACTCCATTCTTTCCATTCCATTCCAATCCATTCCATTCTACTCAGGTGGATTCCATTCCGTTCCATTCCATTCCATTCCATTCCATGCCATTCCATTCCACTCCATTCGATTCCATTCCATTCCATTCCATTCCATTCCATTCCATTCCATTCCATTCCATTCCATTCCATTCCATTCCGTTCTAGTCGGGTTGATTCCATTCTATTCCATTCCATTCCATTCCATTCCATTCCATTCCATTCCATTCCATTCCATTCCATTCCATTCTATTCCATTCCATTCTACTCCATTGAATTCCATTCCATTCCATTCTATTCCATTCCATTCCATTCCTTTCCATTCCATTTAGTTCTACTCGGGTTGATTCCATTCCATTCCATTCCATTCCATTTCATTCCATTCCATTCCATTCCATTCCATTCCACTACTTTCCATTCCATTCCATTCCAATCCATTCCATTCTACTCGGGTTGACTCCATTCCATTCCATTCCATTCCATTCCATTCCATTCCATTCCATTCCATTATAATCCATTCCATTCCATTCGATTCCGTTCGATTCCATTCTATTCCATTCCATTCCATTCCATTCCATTCCATTCAATTCCATTCGATTCCATTCGATTCCATTCCATTCCATTCCATTCCAATCCATTCCATTCTACTCGGGTTGATTCCATTCCATTCCATTCCATTCCATTCCATTCCATTCCATTCCATTCCATTCCATTCCATTCTATTCCTTTCGATTCCATTCCATTCCATTAAATTCCATTCCATTCCATTCCATTCCATTCCATTCCATTCCATTCCATTCCATTCCATTCCGTTCTACTCGGGATGATTCCACTCCATTCCATTCCATTCCATTCCATACCATTCCATTCGATTCCATTCCATTCCATTCCATTCCATTCCATTCCATTCCATTCCATTCCATTCCATTCCATTCCATTCTATTCCATTCCATTCTACTCCTTTGAATTCCATTCCATTCCATTCCATTCCATTCCATTCCATTCCATTCCATTCCATTCCATTCCATTCGATTCCATTCTGTTCTACTCGGGTTGATTCCACTCCATTCCATTCCATTCCATTCCAATCTATTCCATTCCATTCCATTCCATTCCATTCTATTCCATTCGATTCCATTCCATTCCATTTCATTTTATTCCATTCCTTTCCATTCCATTCTATTCCATTGAATTCCATTCCATTCCATTCCATTCCATTCCATTCCATTCCATTCCATTCCATTCCATTCCATTCCATTCCATTCCATTTAGTTCTACTCGGGTTGATTCCATTCCATTCAATTCCATTCCATTCCATTCCATTCCATTCCATTCCATTACTTTCCATTCCATTCCATTCCAATCCATTCCTTTTTCTACTCGGGTTGACTCCATTCCATTCCATTCCATTCCATTCCATTCCATTCCATTCCATTATAATCCATTCCATTCCATTCGATTCCGTTCGATTCCATTCCATTCCATTCCATTCCATTCCATTCCATTCCATTCAATTCCATTCGATTCCATTCGATTCCATTCCATTCCATTCCATTCCAATCCATTCCATTCTACTCGGGTTGGTTCCATTCCATTCCATTCCATTCCATTCCATTCCATTCCATTCCATTCCATTCCATTCCATTCTATTCCTTTCGATTCCATTCCATTCCATTAAATTCCATTCCATTCCATTCCATTCCATTCCATTCCATTCCGTTCCATTCCATTCCGTTCTACTCGGGATGATTCCACTCCATTCCATTCCATTCCATTCCATACCATTCCATTCGATTCCATTCCATTCCATTCCATTCCATTCCATTCCATTCCATTCCATTCCATTCCATTCCGTTCTAGTCGGGTTGATTCAATTCTATTCCATTCCATTCCATTCCATTCCATTCCATTCCATTCCATTCCATTCCATTCCATTCTATTCCATTCCATTCTACTCCTTTGAATTCCATTCCATTCCATTCCATTCCATTCCATTCCATTCCATTCCATTCCATTCCATTCCATTCGATTCCATTCTGTTCTACTCGGGTTGATTCCACTCCATTCCATTCCATTCCATTCCAATCTATTCCATTCCATTCCATTCCATTCCATTCTATTCCATTCGATTCCATTCCATTCCATTTCATTTTATTCCATTCCTTTCCATTCCATTCTACTCCATTGAATTCCATTCCATTCCATTCCATTCCATTCCATTCCATTCCATTCCATTCCATTCCATTCCATTCCATTCGGTTCTACTCGGGTTGATTCCACTTCATTCCATTCCATTCCATTCCATTCCATTCCATTCCATTCCACTCGGGTTGATCATTCCATTCCATTCCATTCCATTCCATTCCATTCCATTCCATTCCATTCCATTCCATTCCACTCGGGCTCATTCCATTCCATTCCATTCAATTCCATTCCATTCCATTCCATTCCATTCCATTCCATTCCATTCCGTTCTACTCGGTTTGATTTCCATTCCATTCCATTCCATTCCATTCCATTCCATTCCATTCCATTCCATTCCATTCCATTCCTTTCCATTTACTCCATTCCGTTCTACTCGGGTTGATTCCATTGAGTTTGGTTCCGCTCCGTTGCGTCCCGTCCCGTCCCGTCCCGTCCCGTCCCGTGCCGTTTTACTCGGGTTGATTCCTTTCCATTCCGTTAAGCTCGTTTCCGTTGCGTTCCATTCCGTTCCACGCGGGTTGGTTCAATTCCATTCTATTCTATTCTATTCCTTTCCATTCCATTCCATTCCATTCCATTCCATTCTACTCGGGTTGATTCCATGCCATTCCGTTCCGTTCCATTCCGTCCCATCCGGACCCGTCCCATCACGTCCCGTCCCGTCCCATCCCGTTCCGTTCCACATGGGTTGATTCAATTCCTTTCGGTTACATTGAATTCCATTCCATTCCATTCTACTCGGGTTGACTCCATTCCATTCCATTCCATTCCATTCCATTCGATTCCATTAGATTCCATTCCATTCCATTCCATTCCATTCCATTCCATTCCATTCCATTCCATTCCATTCCATTCCATTCCATTCCATTCCGTTCCACTCGGGTTGATTCCGTTCTATTCCATTCCATTCCATTCGATTCCATTCGATATCATTCGATTCCATTCCATCCCATTCCATTCCATTCCATTCCATTCCGTTCTACTCGGGTTGATTCCATTCCATTCCATTTCATTCCATTCCATTCCATTCCATTTCTTTCGATTCCATTCGTTTCCATTCCATTCCATTCCATTCCAATCCATTCCATTCTACTCGGGTTGATTCCATTCCATTCCATTCCATTCCATTCCATTCCATTCCATTCCATTCCACTCGATTCCATTCCATTCCTTTCCATTCCATTCCAATCCATTCCATTCTACTCGGGTGGATTCCATTCCATTCCATTCCATTCCATTCCATTCCATTCCATTCCATTCCATTCCATTCCATTCCATTCCATTCGATTCCATTCCATTCCATTCCATTCCATTCCATTCCATTCCATTCCGTTCTAGTCGGGTTGATTCCATTCTATTCCATTCCATTCCATTCCATTCCCTTCCATTCCATTCTATTCCATTGAATTCCATTCCATTCCATTCCATTCCATTCCATTCCGTTCTACTCTGATTGATTCCATTAAATTCCATTCCATTCCATTCCATTCGATTCCATTCCATTCCATTCCATTCCATTCCATTCCATTCCATTCCATTCCATTCCATTCCAATACATTCCATTCTACTCTGGTTGATTCCATTCCATTCCATTCCATTCCATTCCATTCGTCTCCATTCGATTCCATTCGATTCCATTCCATTCCATTCCATTCCATTCCATTCCATTCCATTCCATTCCATTCCATTCCATTCCGTTCTACTCGGGTTGATTCCATTCCATTCCATTCCATTCCATTCCATTCCATTCCACTCCATTCCATTCGATTCCATTCGATTCCATTCCATTCCATTCCATTCCATTCCAATCCATTCCATTCTACTTGGGTTGATTCCATTCCATTCCAATCCATTCCATTCCATTCCATTCCATTCCATTCCATTCCATTCCATTCCATTCGATTCCATTAGATTCCATTCCATTCCATTCCATTCCATTCCATTCCATTCCATTCCATTCCATTCCATTCCATTCCATTCCGTTCCACTCGGGTTGATTCCGTTCTATTCCATTCCATTCCATTCGATTCCATTCGATATCATTCGATTCCATTCCATCCCATTCCATTCCATTCCATTCCATTCCGTTCTACTCGGGTTGATTCCATTCCATTCCATTTCATTCCATTCCATTCCATTCCATTTCTTTCGATTCCATTCGTTTCCATTCCATTCCATTCCATTCCAATCCATTCCATTCTACTCGGGTTGATTCCATTCCATTCCATTCCATTCCATTCCATTCCATTCCATTCCATTCCACTCGATTCCATTCCATTCCTTTCCATTCCATTCCAATCCATTCCATTCTACTCGGGTGGATTCCATTCCATTCCATTCCATTCCATTCCATTCCATTCCATTCCATTCCATTCCATTCCATTCCATTCCATTCGATTCCATTCCATTCCATTCCATTCCATTCCATTCCATTCCATTCCATTCCGTTCTAGTCGGGTTGATTCCATTCTATTCCATTCCATTCCATTCCATTCCACTCCATTCCATTCCATTCCATTCCATTCCATTCCATTCCATTCCATTCCATTCCATTCTATTCCATTCCATTCTACTCCATTGAATTCCATTCCATTCCATTCAATTCCATTCCATTCCATTCCTTTCCATTCCATTTAGTTCTACTCGGGTTGATTCCATTCCATTCCATTCCATTCCATTCCATTCCATTCCATTCCATTCCATTCCATTACTTTCCATTCCATTCCATTCCAATCCATTCCATTCTACTCGGGTTGACTCCATTCCATTCCATTCCATTCCATTCCATTCCATTCCATTATATTCCATTCTATTCCATTCGATTCCGTTCGATTCCATTGCATTCCATTCCATTCCATTCCATTCCATTCCATTCCATTCCATTCCATTCCATTCCATTCCATTCCATTCGATTCCATTCCATTCCATTCCATTCCATTCCATTCCATTCCATTCCATTCCATTACATTTACTCCATTCCGTTCTACTCGGGTTGATTCCATTGAGTTTGGTTCCGTCCCGTCCCGTCCCGTCCCGTCCCGTCCCGTCCCGTCCCGTGCCGTTTTACTCAGGTTGATTCCTTTCCATTCCGTTCCGCTCGGTTCCTTTACGTTCCATTCCGTTCCACGCGGGTTGGTTCAATTCCATTCTATTCTATTCTATTCCTTTCCCTTCCATTCCATTCCATTCCATTCCATTCCATTCTACTCGGGTTGATTCCATGCCATTCCGTTCCGTTCCATTCCGTCCCATCCCGATCCGTCCCATCCCGTCCCATCCCGTCCCATCCCGTTCCATTCCACATGGGTTGATTCAATTCCTTTCGGTTACATTGAACTCCATTCCATTCCATTCTACTCGGATTGACTCCATTCCATTCCATTCCATTCCATTCCATTCCATTCCATTCCATTCCATTCCAATCCATTCCATTCTACTCGGGTTGATTCCATTCTATTCCATTCCATTCCATTCCATTCCATTCCATTCCATTCCATTCCATTCCATTTCATTCCATTCCATTCCATTCCATTCCATTCCATTCCATTCCATTCGATTCCATTCCATTCCATTCCATTCCATTCCATTCCATTCCATTCCATTCCATTCCATTCCATTCCACTCGGGTTGATCATTCCATTCCATTCCATTCCATTCCATTCCATTCCATTCCATTCCATTCCATTCCATTCCATTCCACTCGGGCTCATTCCATTCCATTCCATTCAATTCCATTCCATTCCATTCCATTCCATTCCATTCCATTCCATTCCATTCCGTTCTACTCGGTTTGATTTCCATTCCATTCCATTCCATTCCATTCCATTCCATTCCATTCCATTCCATTCCATTCCTTTCCATTTACTCCATTCCGTTCTACTCGGGTTGATTCCATTGAGTTTGGTTCCGTTCCGTTGCGTCCCGTCCCGTCCCGTCCCGTCCCGTCCCGTGCCGTTTTACTCGGGTTGATTCCTTTCCATTCCGTTAAGCTCGTTTCCGTTGCGTTCCATTCCGTTCCACGCGGGTTGGTTCAATTCCATTCTATTCTATTCTATTCCTTTCCATTCCATTCCATTCCATTCCATTCCATTCTACTCGGGTTGATTCCATGCCATTCCGTTCCGTTCCATTCCGTCCCATCCGGACCCGTCCCATCACGTCCCGTCCCGTCCCATCCCGTTCCGTTCCACATGGGTTGATTCAATTCCTTTCGGTTACATTGAATTCCATTCCATTCCATTCTACTCGGATTGATTCCATTCCATTCCATTCCATTCCATTCCATTCCATTCCATTCCATTCCATTCCATTCCTTTCCATTCCAATCCATTCCATTCTACTCGGGTTGATTCCATTCAATTCCATTCCATTCCATTCCATTCCATTCCATTCCATTCCATTCCATTCCATTTCATTCCATTCCATTCCATTCCATTCCATTCCATTCCATTCCATTCCATTTCATTCCATTCCATTCCATTCCATTTCATTCCATTCCATTCCTTTCCATTCCGTTCTAGTCGGGTTGATTCCATTCTATTCCATTCCATTCCATTCCATTCCACTCCATTCCATTCCATTCCATTCCATTCCATTCCATTCCATTCCATTCCATTCCATTCTATTCCATTCCATTCTACTCCATTGAATTCCATTCCATTCCATTCAATTCCATTCCATTCCATTCCTTTCCATTCCATTTAGTTCTACTCGGGTTGATTCCATTCCATTCCATTCCATTCCATTCCATTCCATTCCATTCCATTCCATTCCATTACTTTCCATTCCATTCCATTCCAATCCATTCCATTCTACTCGGGTTGACTCCATTCCATTCCATTCCATTCCATTCCATTCCATTCCATTATATTCCATTCTATTCCATTCGATTCCGTTCGATTCCATTGCATTCCATTCCATTCCATTCCATTCCATTCCATTCCATTCCATTCCATTCGATTCCATTCCATTCCATTCGATTCCATTCCATTCCATTCCATTCCATTCCATTCCATTCCATTCCATTCCATTCCATTACATTTACTCCATTCCGTTCTACTCGGGTTGATTCCATTGAGTTTGGTTCCGTCCCGTCCCGTCCCGTCCCGTCCCGTCCCGTCCCGTCCCGTGCCGTTTTACTCAGGTTGATTCCTTTCCATTCCGTTCCGCTCGGTTCCTTTACGTTCCATTCCGTTCCACGCGGGTTGGTTCAATTCCATTCTATTCTATTCTATTCCTTTCCCTTCCATTCCATTCCATTCCATTCCATTCCATTCTACTCGGGTTGATTCCATGCCATTCCGTTCCGTTCCATTCCGTCCCATCCCGATCCGTCCCATCCCGTCCCATCCCGTCCCATCCCGTTCCATTCCACATGGGTTGATTCAATTCCTTTCGGTTACATTGAACTCCATTCCATTCCATTCTACTCGGATTGACTCCATTCCATTCCATTCCATTCCATTCCATTCCATTCCATTCCATTCCATTCCAATCCATTCCATTCTACTCGGGTTGATTCCATTCTATTCCATTCCATTCCATTCCATTCCATTCCATTCCATTCCATTCCATTCCATTTCATTCCATTCCATTCCATTCCATTCCATTCCATTCCATTCCATTCGATTCCATTCCATTCCATTCCATTCCATTCCATTCCATTCCATTCCATTCCATTCCACTCGGGTTGATCATTCCATTCCATTCCATTCCATTCCATTCCATTCCATTCCATTCCATTCCATTCCATTCCATTCCACTCGGGCTCATTCCATTCCATTCCATTCAATTCCATTCCATTCCATTCCATTCCATTCCATTCCATTCCATTCCGTTCTACTCGGTTTGATTTCCATTCCATTCCATTCCATTCCATTCCATTCCATTCCATTCCATTCCATTCCATTCCTTTCCATTTACTCCATTCCGTTCTACTCGGGTTGATTCCATTGAGTTTGGTTCCGTTCCGTTGCGTCCCGTCCCGTCCCGTCCCGTCCCGTCCCGTGCCGTTTTACTCGGGTTGATTCCTTTCCATTCCGTTAAGCTCGTTTCCGTTGCGTTCCATTCCGTTCCACGCGGGTTGGTTCAATTCCATTCTATTCTATTATATTCCTTTCCATTCCATTCCATTCCATTCCATTCCATTCTACTCGGGTTGATTCCATGCCATTCCGTTCCGTTCCATTCCGTCCCATCCGGACCCGTCCCATCACGTCCCGTCCCGTCCCATCCCGTTCCGTTCCACATGGGTTGATTCAATTCCTTTCGGTTACATTGAATTCCATTCCATTCCATTCTACTCGGATTGATTCCATTCCATTCCATTCCATTCCATTCCATTCCATTCCATTCCATTCCATTCCATTCCTTTCCATTCCAATCCATTCCATTCTACTCGGGTTGATTCCATTCAATTCCATTCCATTCCATTCCATTCCATTCCATTCCATTCCATTCCATTCCATTTCATTCCATTCCATTCCATTCCATTTCATTCCATTCCATTCCTTTCCATTCCATTCCATTCCATTCCATTCCATTCCATTCCATTCCATTCGATTACATTCCATTCGATTCCATTCCATTCCATTCCATTCCATTCCATTCCGTTCTACTCGGGTTGATTCCATTCTATTCCATTCCATTCCATTCGATTCCATTTGATTCCATTCGATTCCATTCCATTCCATTCCATTCCCTTCCATTCCATTCTATTCCATTGAATTCCATTCCATTCCATTCCATTCCATTCGATTCCGTTCTACTCTGATTGATTCCATTAAATTCCATTCCATTCCATTCCATTCGATTCCATTCCATTCCATTCCATGGAATTCCATTCCATTCCATTCCATTCCATGGAATTCCATTCCATTCCATTCCATTCCATTCCATTCCATTCCATTCCATTCCGTTCTACTCGGGTTGATTCCATTCCATTCCATTCCATTCCATTCCATTCCATTCCACTCCATTCCATTCGATTCCATTCGATTCCATTCCATTCCATTCCATTCCATTCCAATAAATTCCATTCTACTCGGGTTGATTCCATTCCATTCCAATCCATTCCATTCCATTCCATTCCATTCCATTCCATTCCATTCCATTCCATTCCATTCCATTCCATTCCATTCGATTCCATTAGATTCCATTCCATTCCATTCCATTCCATTCCATTCCATTCCATTCCATTCCATTCCATTCCACTCGGGTGGATTCCGTTCTATTCCATTCCATTCCATTCGATTCCATTCGATATCATTCGATTCCATTCCATCCCATTCCATTCCATTCCATTCCATTCCGTTCTACTCGGGTTGATTCCATTCCATTCCATTTCATTCCATTCCATTTCTTTAGATTCCATTCGTTTCCATTCCATTCCATTCCATTCCAATCCATTCCATTCTACTCGGGTTGATTCCATTCCATTCCATTCCATTCCATTCCATTCCATTCCATTCCATTCCACTCGATTCCATTCCATTCCTTTCCATTCCATTCCAATCCATTCCATTCTACTCGGGTGGATTCCATTCCATTCCATTCCATTCCATTCCATTCCATTCCATTCCATTCCATTCCATTCCATTCCATTCCGTTCTAGTCGGGTTGATTCCATTCTATTCCATTCCATTCCATTCCATTCCATTCCATTCCATTCCATTCCATTCCATTCCATTCCATTCCATTCCATTCCATTCCATTCCATACCATTCTATTCCATTCCATTCTACTCCATTGAATTCCATTCCATTCCATTCAATTCCATTCCATTCCATTCCTTTCCATTCCATTTAGTTCTACTCGGGTTGATTCCATTCCATTCCATTCCATTCCATTCCATTCCATTCCATTCCATTCCATTCCATTCCATTACTTTCCATTCCATTCCATTCCAATCCATTCCATTCTACTCGGGTTGACTCCATTCCATTCCATTCCATTCCATTCCATTCCATTCCATTCCATTATATTCCATTCCATTCCATTCGATTCCGTTCGATTCCATTGCATTCCATTCCATTCCATTCCATTCCATTCCATTCCATTCCATTCCATTCCATTCCATTCGATTCCATTCCATTCCATTCGATTCCATTCCATTCCATTCCATTCCATTCCATTCCATTCCATTCCATTCCATTCCATTCCATTTACTCCATTCCGTTCTACACGGGTTGATTCCATTGAGTTTGGTTCCGTCCCGTCCCGTCCCGTCCCGTCCCGTGCCGTTTTACTGAGGTTGATTCCTTTCCATTCCGTTCCGCTCGGTTCCTTTACGTTCCATTCCGTTCCACGCGGGTTGGTTCAATTCCATTCTATTCTATTCTATTCCTTTCCCTTCCATTCCATTCCATTCCATTCCATTCCATTCTACTCGGGTTGATTCCATGCCATTCCGTTCCGTTCCATTCCGTCCCATCCCGATCCGTCCCATCCTGTCCCGTCCCGTCCCATCCCGTTCCATTCCACATGGGTTGATTCAATTCCTTTCGGTTACATTGAACTCCATTCCATTCCATTCTACTCGGATTGACTCCATTCCATTCCATTCCATTCCATTCCATTCCCTTCCATTCCATTCTATTCCATTGAATTCCATTCCATTCCATTCCATTCCATTCCATTCCATTCCATTCCGTTCTACTCTGATTGATTCCATTCCATTCCATTCCATTCCATTCCATTCCATTCCATTCCATTCCATTCCAATACATTCCATTCTACTCTGGTTGATTCCATTCCATTCCATTCCATTCCATTCCATTCGTCTCCATTCGATTCCATTCCATTCCATTCCATTCTATTCCATTGAATTCCATTGAATTCCATTCCATTCCATTCCATTCCATTCCATTCCATTCCATTCCGTTCCATTCCATTCCATTTGATTCCATTCCATTCCATTCCATTCCATTCCATTCCATTCCATTCCATTCCATTCCATTCCGTTCTACTCGGGTTGATTCCATTCTATTCAATTCCGTTCCGTTCGATTCCATTTGATTTCATTCGATTCCATTCCATTCCATTCCATTCCCTTCCATTCCATTCTATTCCATTGAATTCCATTCCATTCCATTCCATTCCATTCCATTCCATTCCATTCCGTTCTACTCTGATTGATTCCATTCCATTCCATTCCATTCCATTCCATTCCATTCCATTCCATTCCATTCCATTCCATTCCAATACATTCCATTCTACTCTGGTTGATTCCATTCCATTCCATTCCATTCCATTCCATTCCATTCGTCTCCATTCGATTCCATTCCATTCCATTCCATTCTATTCCATTGAATTCCATTCCATTCCATTCCATTCCATTCCATTCCATTCCATTCCATTCCATTCCATTCCATTCCATTCTACTCGGGTTCATTCCACTCCATTCCATTCCATTCCATTCCATTCCATTCCATTCCATTCCATTCGTCTCCATTCGATTCCATTCGATTCCATTCCATTCTATTCCATTGAATTCCATTCCATTCCATTCCATTCCATTCCATTCCATTCCATTCCATTCCATTCCATTCCGTTCTACTCGGGTTGATTCCATTCCATTCCATTCCATTCCATTCCATTCCATTCCATTCCACTCCATTCCATTCGATTCCATTCGATTCCATTCCATTCCATTCCATTCCATTCCATTCCAATCCATTCCATTCTACTCGGGTTGATTCAATTCCATTCCATTCCATTCCATCCCATTCCAATCCATTCCATTCCATTCCGTTCTACTCGGGTTGATTCCATTCCATTCCATTTCATTCCATTCCAATCCATTCCATTCCATTCGATTCCATTCGATTCCATTCCATTCCATTCCATTCCAATCCATTCCATTCTACTCGGGTTCATTCCATTCCATTCCATTCCATTCCATTCCATTCCATTCCATTCCATTCCATTCCACTCGATTCCACTCCATTCTTTCCATTCCATTCCAATCCATTCCATTCTACTCAGGTGGATTCCATTCCGTTCCACTCCATTCCATTCCATTCCATTCCATTCCATTCCACTCCATTCGATTCCATTCCATTCCATTCCATTCCATTCCATTCCATTCCATTCCATTCCGTTCTAGTCGGGTTGATTCCATTCTATTCCATTCCATTCCATTCCATTCCATTCCATTCCATTCCATTCCATTCCATTCCATTCCATTCCATTCCATTCCATTCTATTCCATTCCATTCTACTCCATTGAATTCCATTCCATTCCATTCTATTCCATTCCATTCCATTCCTTTCCATTCCATTTAGTTCTACTCGGGTTGATTCCATTCCATTCCATTCCATTCCATTCCATTCCATTCCATTCCATTCCATTCCATTACTTTCCATTCCATTCCATTCCAATCCATTCCATTCTACTCGGGTTGACTCCATTCCATTCCATTCCATTCCATTCCATTCCATTCCATTCCATTACAATCCATTCCATTCCATTCTATTCCGTTCGATTCCATTCCATTCCATTCCATTCCATTCCATCCCATTCCATTCAATTCCATTCGATTCCATTCGATTCCATTCCATTCCATTCCATTCCAATCCATTCCATTCTACTCGGGTTGATTCCATTCCATTCCATTCCATTCCATTCCATTCCATTCCATTCCATTCCATTCCATTCCATTCCATTCCATTCTATTCCTTTCGATTCAATTCCATTCCATTAAATTCCATTCCATTCCATTCCATTCCATTCCATTCCATTCCATTCCATTCCATTCCATTCCATTCCGTTCTACTCGGGTTGATTCCACTCCATTCCATTCCATTCCATTCCATACCATTCAATTCGATTCCATTCCATTCCATTCCATTCCATTCCATTCCATTCCATTCCATTCCATTCCATTCCATTCCATTCCATTCCGTTCTAGTCGGGTTGATTCCATTCTATTCCATTCCATTCCATTCCATTCCATTCCATTCCATTCCATTCCATTCTATTCCATTCCATTCTACTCCTTTGAATTCCATTCCATTCCATTCCATTCCATTCCATTCCATTCCATTCCATTCCATTCCATTCGATTCCATTCTGTTCTACTCGGGTTGATTCCACTCCATTCCATTCCATTCCATTCCAATCTATTCCATTCCATTCCATTCCATTCCATTCTATTCCATTCGATTCCATTCCATTCCATTTCATTTTATTCCATTCCTTTCCATTCCATTCTATTCCATTGAATTCCATTCCATTCCATTCCATTCCATTCCATTCCATTCCATTCCATTCCATTCCATTCCATTCCATTCCATTCCATTCCATTCCATTCCATTCTACTCGGGTTGATTCCACTCCATTCCATTCCATTCCATTCCATTCCATTGCACTCGGGTTGATCATTCCATTCCATTCCATTCCATTCCATTCCATTCCATTCCGTTCCATTCCATTCCATTCCACTCGGGCTCATTCCATTCCATTCCATTCAATTCCATTCCATTCCATTCCATTCCATTCCATTCCATTCCATTCCATTCCATTCTACTCGGGTTGATTCCACTCCATTCCATTCCATTCCATTCCATTCCATTGCACTCGGGTTGATCATTCCATTCCATTCCATTCCATTCCATTCCATTCCATTCCGTTCCATTCCATTCCATTCCACTCGGGCTCATTCCATTCCATTCCATTCAATTCCATTCCATTCCATTCCATTCCATTCCATTCCATTCCATTCCGTTCTACTCGGTTTGATTTCCATTCCATTCCATTCCATTCCATTCCATTCCATTCCATTCCATTCCATTCCATTCCATTCCATTCCATTCCATTCCATTCCATTCCATTCCTTTCCATTTACTCCATTCCGTTCTACTCGGGTTGATTCCATTGAGTTGGGTTCCGTTCCGTTGCGTCCCGTCCCGTCCCGTCCCGTCCCGTCCCGTGCCGTTTTACTCGGGTTGATTCCTTTCCATTCCGTTCCGCTCGTTTCCGTTGCGTTCCATTCCGTTCCACGTGGGTTGGTTCAATTCCATTCTATTCTATTCTATTCCTTTCCATTCCATTCCATTCCATTCCATTCCATTCCATTCTACTCGGGTTGATTCCATGCCATTCCATTCCATTCCATTCCATTCCATTCCATTCCATTCCATTCCTTTCCATTCCAATCCATTCCATTCTACTCGGGTTGATTCCATTCTATTCCATTCCATTCCATTCCATTCCATTCCATTCCATTCCATTCCATTCCATTCCATTCCATTCCATTCCATTCCATTCCATTCGATTCCATTCCATTCCGTTCCGTTCCGTTCCATTCCATTCCATTCCATTCCATTCCGTTCTACTCGGGTTGATTCCATTCTATTCCATTCCATTCCGTTCGATTCCATTTGATTCCATTCGATTCCATTCCATTCCATTCCATTCCCTTCCATTCCATTCTATTCCATTGAATTCCATTCCATTCCATTCCATTCCATTCCATTCCATTCCATTCCGTTCTACTCTGATTGATTCCATTCCATTCCATTCCATTCCATTCCATTCCATTCCATTCCATTCCTTTCCATTCCATTCCATTCCATTCCATTCCATTCCAATACATTCCATTCTACTCTGGTTGATTCCATTCCATTCCATTCCATTCCATTCCATTCGTCTCCATTCGATTCCATTCCATTCCATTCCATTCTATTCCATTGAATTCCATTGAATTCCATTCCATTCCATTCCATTCCATTCCATTCCATTCCATTCCATTCCGTTCCATTCCATTCCATTTGATTCCATTCCATTCCATTCCATTCCATTCCATTCCATTCCATTCCATTCCGTTCTACTCTGGTTGATTCCATTCTATTCCATTCCATTCCGTTCGATTCCATATGATTTCATTCGACTCCATTCCATTCCATTCCATTCCCTTCCATTCCATTCTATTCCATTGAATTCCATTCCATTCCATTCCATTCCATTCCATTCCATTCCATTCCATTGCGTTCTACTCTGATTGATTCCATTCCATTCCATTCCATTCCATTCCATTCCATTCCATTCCATTCCATTCCTTTCCATTCCATTCCATTCCATTCCAATACATTCCATTCTACTCTGGTTGATTCCATTCCATTCCATTCCATTCCATTCCATTCCATTCCATTCCATTCCATTCCATTCCATTCCATTCCGTTCTACTCGGGTTGATTCCATTCTATTCAATTCCGTTCCGTTCGATTCCATTTGATTTCATTCGATTCCATTCCATTCCATTCCATTCCCTTCCATTCCATTCTATTCCATTGAATTCCATTCCATTCCATTCCATTCCATTCCATTCCATTCCATTCCGTTCTACTCTGATTGATTCCATTCCATTCCATTCCATTCCATTCCATTCCATTCCATTCCATTCCATTCCATTCCATTCCAATACATTCCATTCTACTCTGGTTGATTCCATTCCATTCCATTCCATTCCATTCCATTCCATTCGTCTCCATTCGATTCCATTCCATTCCATTCCATTCTATTCCATTGAATTCCATTCCATTCCATTCCATTCCATTCCATTCCATTCCATTCCATTCCATTCCATTCCATTCCATTCTACTCGGGTTCATTCCACTCCATTCCATTCCATTCCATTCCATTCCATTCCATTCCATTCCATTCGTCTCCATTCGATTCCATTCGATTCCATTCCATTCTATTCCATTGAATTCCATTCCATTCCATTCCATTCCATTCCATTCCATTCCATTCCATTCCATTCCATTCCGTTCTACTCGGGTTGATTCCATTCCATTCCATTCCATTCCATTCCATTCCATTCCATTCCACTCCATTCCATTCGATTCCATTCGATTCCATTCCATTCCATTCCATTCCATTCCATTCCAATCCATTCCATTCTACTCGGGTTGATTCAATTCCATTCCATTCCATTCCATCCCATTCCAATCCATTCCATTCCATTCCGTTCTACTCGGGTTGATTCCATTCCATTCCATTTCATTCCATTCCAATCCATTCCATTCCATTCGATTCCATTCGATTCCATTCCATTCCATTCCATTCCAATCCATTCCATTCTACTCGGGTTCATTCCATTCCATTCCATTCCATTCCATTCCATTCCATTCCATTCCATTCCACTCGATTCCACTCCATTCTTTCCATTCCATTCCAATCCATTCCATTCTACTCAGGTGGATTCCATTCCGTTCCACTCCATTCCATTCCATTCCATTCCATTCCATTCCACTCCATTCGATTCCATTCCATTCCATTCCATTCCATTCCATTCCATTCCATTCCATTCCGTTCTAGTCGGGTTGATTCCATTCTATTCCATTCCATTCCATTCCATTCCATTCCATTCCATTCCATTCCATTCCATTCCATTCCATTCCATTCCATTCTATTCCATTCCATTCTACTCCATTGAATTCCATTCCATTCCATTCTATTCCATTCCATTCCATTCCTTTCCATTCCATTTAGTTCTACTCGGGTTGATTCCATTCCATTCCATTCCATTCCATTCCATTCCATTCCATTCCATTCCATTCCATTACTTTCCATTCCATTCCATTCCAATCCATTCCATTCTACTCGGGTTGACTCCATTCCATTCCATTCCATTCCATTCCATTCCATTCCATTCCATTACAATCCATTCCATTCCATTCTATTCCGTTCGATTCCATTCCATTCCATTCCATTCCATTCCATCCCATTCCATTCAATTCCATTCGATTCCATTCGATTCCATTCCATTCCATTCCATTCCAATCCATTCCATTCTACTCGGGTTGATTCCATTCCATTCCATTCCATTCCATTCCATTCCATTCCATTCCATTCCATTCCATTCCATTCCATTCCATTCTATTCCTTTCGATTCAATTCCATTCCATTAAATTCCATTCCATTCCATTCCATTCCATTCCATTCCATTCCATTCCATTCCATTCCATTCCATTCCATTCCGTTCTACTCGGGTTGATTCCACTCCATTCCATTCCATTCCATTCCATACCATTCAATTCGATTCCATTCCATTCCATTCCATTCCATTCCATTCCATTCCATTCCATTCCATTCCATTCCATTCCATTCCATTCCGTTCTAGTCGGGTTGATTCCATTCTATTCCATTCCATTCCATTCCATTCCATTCCATTCCATTCCATTCCATTCTATTCCATTCCATTCTACTCCTTTGAATTCCATTCCATTCCATTCCATTCCATTCCATTCCATTCCATTCCATTCCATTCCATTCGATTCCATTCTGTTCTACTCGGGTTGATTCCACTCCATTCCATTCCATTCCATTCCAATCTATTCCATTCCATTCCATTCCATTCCATTCTATTCCATTCGATTCCATTCCATTCCATTTCATTTTATTCCATTCCTTTCCATTCCATTCTATTCCATTGAATTCCATTCCATTCCATTCCATTCCATTCCATTCCATTCCATTCCATTCCATTCCATTCCATTCCATTCCATTCCATTCCATTCCATTCCATTCTACTCGGGTTGATTCCACTCCATTCCATTCCATTCCATTCCATTCCATTGCACTCGGGTTGATCATTCCATTCCATTCCATTCCATTCCATTCCATTCCATTCCGTTCCATTCCATTCCATTCCACTCGGGCTCATTCCATTCCATTCCATTCAATTCCATTCCATTCCATTCCATTCCATTCCATTCCATTCCATTCCATTCCGTTCTACTCGGTTTGATTTCCATTCCATTCCATTCCATTCCATTCCATTCCATTCCATTCCATTCCATTCCATTCCATTCCATTCCATTCCATTCCATTCCTTTCCATTTACTCCATTCCGTTCTACTCGGGTTGATTCCATTGAGTTGGGTTCCGTTCCGTTGCGTCCCGTCCCGTCCCGTCCCGTCCCGTCCCGTGCCGTTTTACTCGGGTTGATTCCTTTCCATTCCGTTCCGCTCGTTTCCGTTGCGTTCCATTCCGTTCCACGTGGGTTGGTTCAATTCCATTCTATTCTATTCTATTCCTTTCCATTCCATTCCATTCCATTCCATTCCATTCTACTCGGGTTGATTCCATGCCATTCCATTCCATTCCATTCCATTCCATTCCATTCCATTCCATTCCTTTCCATTCCAATCCATTCCATTCTACTCGGGTTGATTCCATTCTATTCCATTCCATTCCATTCCATTCCATTCCATTCCATTCCATTCCATTCCATTCCATTCCATTCCATTCCATTCCATTCCATTCCATTCGATTCCATTCCATTCCGTTCCGTTCCGTTCCATTCCATTCCATTCCATTCCATTCCGTTCTACTCGGGTTGATTCCATTCTATTCCATTCCATTCCGTTCGATTCCATTTGATTCCATTCGATTCCATTCCATTCCATTCCATTCCCTTCCATTCCATTCTATTCCATTGAATTCCATTCCATTCCATTCCATTCCATTCCATTCCATTCCATTCCGTTCTACTCTGATTGATTCCATTCCATTCCATTCCATTCCATTCCATTCCATTCCATTCCATTCCTTTCCATTCCATTCCATTCCATTCCATTCCATTCCAATACATTCCATTCTACTCTGGTTGATTCCATTCCATTCCATTCCATTCCATTCCATTCGTCTCCATTCGATTCCATTCCATTCCATTCCATTCTATTCCATTGAATTCCATTGAATTCCATTCCATTCCATTCCATTCCATTCCATTCCATTCCATTCCATTCCGTTCCATTCCATTCCATTTGATTCCATTCCATTCCATTCCATTCCATTCCATTCCATTCCATTCCATTCCGTTCTACTCTGGTTGATTCCATTCTATTCCATTCCATTCCGTTCGATTCCATATGATTTCATTCGACTCCATTCCATTCCATTCCATTCCCTTCCATTCCATTCTATTCCATTGAATTCCATTCCATTCCATTCCATTCCATTCCATTCCATTCCATTCCATTGCGTTCTACTCTGATTGATTCCATTCCATTCCATTCCATTCCATTCCATTCCATTCCATTCCATTCCATTCCATTCCTTTCCATTCCATTCCATTCCATTCCAATACATTCCATTCTACTCTGGTTGATTCCATTCCATTCCATTCCATTCCATTCCATTCCATTCGTCTCCATTCGATTCCATTCCATTCCATTCCATTCTATTCCATTGAATTCCATTGAATTCCATTCCATTCCATTCCATTCCATTCCATTCCATTCCATTCCATTCCATTCCATTCCATTCCATTCCATTCCGTTCTACTCGGGTTGATTCCACTCCATTCCATTCCATTCCATTCCATTCCATTCCATTCCATTCCATTCCATTCGTCTCCATTCGATTCCATTCGATTCCATTCCATTCTATTCCATTGAATTCCATTCCATTCCATTCCATTCCATTCCATTCCATTCCATTCCATTCCATTCCATTCCATTCCATTCCGTTCTACTCGGGTTGATTCCATTCCATTCCATTCCATTCCATTCCATTCCATTCCATTCCATTCCACTCCATTCCATTCGATTCCATTCGATTCCTTTCCATTCCATTCCATCCCATTCCAATCCATTCCATTCCTTTCCGTTCTACTCGGGTTGATTCCATTCCATTCCATTTCATTCCATTAGAATCCATTCCATTCCATTCGATTCCATTCGATTCCATTCCATTCCATTCCATTCCAATCCATTCCATTCTACTCGGGTGGATTCCATTCCATTCCATTCCATTCCATTCCATTCCATTCCATTCGATTCCACTCGATTCCACTCCATTCTTTCCATTCCATTCCAATCCATTCCATTCTACACAGGTGGATTCCATTCCGTTCCATTCCATTCCATTCCATTCCATTCCATTCCATTCCACTCCATTCGATTCCATTCCATTCCATTCCATTCCATTCCATTCCATTCCATTCCATTCCATTCCATTCCGTTCTAGTCGGGTTGATTCCATTCTATTCCATTCCATTCCATTACATTCCATTCCATTCCATTCCATTCCATTCCATTCTATTCCATTCCATTCTACTCCATTGAATTCCATTCCATTCCATTCTATTCCATTCCATTCCATTCCTTTCCATTCCATTTAGTTCTACTCTTGTTGATTCCATTCCATTCCATTCCATTCCATTCCATTCCATTCCATTCCATTCCATTCCATTCCAATCCATTCCATTCTACTCGGGTTGACTCCATTCCATTCCATTCCATTCCATTCCATTCCATTCCATTCCATTATAATCCATTCCATTCCATTCGACTCCGTTCGATTCCATTCCATTCCATTCCATTCCATTCCATTCAATTCCATTGGATTCCATTCGATTCCATTCCATTCCATTCCATTCCAATCCATTCCATTCTACTCGGGTTGATTCCATTCCATTCCATTCCATTCCATTCCATTCCATTCCATTCCATTCCATTCCATTCCATTCCATTCTATTCCTTTCGATTCCATTCCATTCCATTAAATTCCATTCCATTCCATTCCATTCCATTCCATTCCATTCCATTCCATTCCATTCCATTCCGTTGTACTCGGGTTGATTCCAATCCATTCCATTCCATTCCATTCCATGCCATTCCATTCGATTCCATTCCATTCCATTCCATTCCATTCCATTCCCTTCCATTCCATTCCATTCCATTCCATTCCATTCCGTTCTAGTCGGGTTGATTCCATTCTATTCCATTCCATTCCATTCCATTCCATTCCATTCCATTCCATTCTATTCCATTCCATTCTACTCCTTTGAATTCCATTCCATTCCATTCAATTCCATTCCATTCCATCCCTTTCCATTCCATTTAGTTCTACTCGGGTTGATTCCATTCCACTCCATTCCATTCCATTCCATTCCATTCCATTCAATTCCATTCCATTCCGTTACTTTCCATTCCATTCCATTCCAATCCATTCCATTCTACTCGGGTTGACTCCATTCCATTCCATTCCTTTCCATTCCATTATATTCCATTCTATTCCATTCGATTCCGTTCGATTCCATTCCATTCCATTCCATTCCATTCCATTCCATTGCATTCAATTCCATTCCATTCCATTCCATTCCGTTCTACTCGGTTTGATTCCATTCCATTCCTTTCCATTCCAT
Organism: Gorilla gorilla gorilla; assembly: GCF_029281585.2. Classification (NCBI taxonomy): domain Eukaryota; kingdom Metazoa; phylum Chordata; class Mammalia; order Primates; family Hominidae; genus Gorilla; species Gorilla gorilla. Next base: position 11,441,137 of record NC_073241.2, read on the forward strand.
TCCATTCCATTCCATTCCATTCCATTCCATTCCATACCATTCCATTCCCTTCCATTCCATTCCATTCCAATCCATTCCATTCTACTCGGGTTGATTCCATTCCATTCCATTGCATTCGACTCCATTCGATTCCATTCGATTCCATTCCATTCCATTCCGTTCCATTCCATTCCATTCCATTCCATTCTAGTCCATTGAATTCCATTCCATTCCATTCCATTCCATTCCATTCCATTCCATTCCATTCCATTCCATTCCATTCCATTCCATTCCATTCCGTTCTACTCGGGTTGATTCCATTCCATTCCATTCCATTCCATTCCATTCCATTCCATTCCATTCCATTCCAATCTATTCCATTCTATTCAATTCGATTCCATTCGATTCCATTCAATTCCATTCCATTCCATTCCATTCCATTCCAATCTATTCCATTCGATTCCATTCCATTCCATTCCATTCCATTCCATTCCATTCCATTCCATTCCATTCCAATCCATTCCATTCTACTCGTGTTGATTCCATTCCATTCCATTCCATTCCATTCCATTGCATTCCATTCCATTCCATTCCATTCCATTCCATTCCATTCCATTCCATTCCATTCCGTTCTACTCGGGTTGATTCCATTCGATTCCATTCGATTCCATTCGATTCCATTCGATTCCATTCGATTCCATTCGATTCCATTCCATTCCATTCCATTCCATTCCATTCCATTCTATTCCATTCCATTCCATTCCATTCCATTCCTTTCCATTCCATTCCAATCCATTCCCTTCCATTCTATTCGGGTTGATTCCATTCCATTCCATTCCATTCCATTCCATTCCATTCCATTCCATTCCATTCCATTGCATTCCATTCGATTCCATTCTATTCCATTCCATTCCATTCCATTCCATTCCATTCCATTCCATTCCTTTCCATTCTATTCCATTCCGTTCCATTCCATTCCATTCTATTCCATTCCATTCCATTCCGTTCCACTCGGGTTGATTCCATTCTATTCCATTCCATTCCATTCCATTCCATTCGATATCATTCGATTCCATTCCATTCCATTCCATTCCATTCCATTCCGTTCTATTCCATTCCATTCCATTCCATTCCATTCTATTCCATTCCATTCCATTCCGTTCTACTCTGGTTGATTCCATTCCATTCCATTTCATTCCATTCCATTCCATTCCATTCCATTCGATTCCATTCGATTCCATTCCATTCCATTCCATTCCAATCCATTCCATTCTACTCGGGTTGATTCCATTCCATTCCATTCCATTCCATTCCATTCCATTCCATTCCATTCCACTCGATTCCACTCCATTCCATTCCATTCCATTCCAATCCATTCCATTCTACTCGGGTGGATTCCATTCCTTTCCATTCCATTCCATTCCATTCCATTCCATTCCATTACATTCCATTCGGTTCCATTCCATTCCATTCCATTCCATTCCATTCCATTCCATTCCATTCCATTCCATTCCATTCCATTCCGTTCTAATCGGGTTGATTCCATTCTATTCCATTCCATTCCATTCCATTCCATTCCATTCCATTCCATTCCATTCCATTCCATTCTATTCCATTCCATTCTACTCCATTGAATTCCATTCCATTCCATTCTATTCCACTCCATTCCATTCTTTTCCATTCCATTTAGTTCTACTCGGGTTGATTCCATTCCATTCCATTCCATTCCTTTCCATTCCATTCCAATCCATTCCATTGCATTACTTTCCATTCCATTCCATTCCTATCCATTCCATTCTACTCTGGTTGACTCCATTCCATTCCATTCCATTACATTACATTCCATTATATTCCATTCCATTCCATTCGATTCTGTTCGTTTCCATTCCATTCCATTCCATTCCATTCCATTCCATTCCATTCCATTCGATTCCATTCCATTCCATTCGATTCCATTCCATTCCATTCCATTCCATTCCATTCCAATCCATTCCATTCTACTCGGGTTGATTCCATTCCATTCCATTCCATTCCATTCCATTCCATTCCATTCCATTCCATTCCTTTCGATTCCATTCCATTCCATTCCATTCCATTCCATTCCATTCCATTCCGTTCTACTCGGGTTGATTCCACTCCATTCCATTCCATTCCATTCCATTCCATTCCATTCCATTCCATTCCATTCCTTTCCATTCCAACCCATTCCGTTCTACTCGGGTTGATTCCATTCCATTCCATTCCATTCCGTTCCATTCCATTCCATTCCATTCCATTCCATTCCATTCCATTCCATTCCATTCCATTCCAAACCATTCCATTCTACACGGGTTCATCATTCCATTCCATTCCATTCCATTCCATTCCACTTGGGTTCATTCCATTCCATTCCATTCCATTCCATTCCATTCCATTCCATTCCACTCGGGTGCATTCCATTCCATTCCATTCCATTCCATTCCATTCCATTCCATTCCATTCCATTCCGTTCTACTCAGGTTGATTTCCATTCCATTCCATTCCATTCCATTCCATTCCATTCCATTCCATTCCATTCCATTCCATTCCATTCCATTCCATTCCGTTCTACTCGGCTTGAATCCATTGAGTTCCGTTCCGTTCCGTTCCGTCCCGACACGTCCCGTCCCGTCCCGTCCCGTCCCGTCCCGTCCCGTGCCGTTTTACTCGGGTTGATTCCTTTCCATTCCGTTCCGCTCGTTTCCGTTACGTTCCATTCCGTTCCACGTGGGTTGGTTCAATTCCATTCTATTCTATTCTATTCCTTTCCCTTCCATTCCATTCCATTCCATTCCATTCTACTCGGGTTGATTCCATGCCATTCCGCTCCGCTCCATTCCGTTCCACGCGGGTTGGTTCAATTAGATTCTATTCTATTCTATTCCTTTCCCTTCCATTCCATTCCATTCCATTCCATTCTACTCGGGTTGATTCCATGCCATTCCGTTCCGTTCCATTCCGTCCCATCCCGACCCGTCCCATCCCGTCCCGTCCCGTCCCATCCCGTTTCGTTCCACATGGGTTGATTCAATTCCTTTCGGTTACATTGAATTCCATTCCATTCCATTCTACTCGGATTGATTCCATTCCATTCCATTCCATTCCATTCCATTCCATTCCATTCAATTCCATTCCATTCCATTCCATTGCGTTCCATTCAATTCGATTCCATTCCATTCCATTCCATTCCATTCCAATCCATTCCATTCTACTTGGGTTGATTCCATTCCATTCCATTCCATTCCATTCGATTCCATTCAATTCCATTCCATTCCATTCCATTCCATTCCATTCTGATCTACTCGGGTTGATTCCACTCCATTCCATTCCATTCCATTCCATTCTATTCCATTCCATTCCATTCGATTCCATTCTATTCCATTCGATTCCATTCCATTCCATTTCATTTTATTCCATTCCATTCCATTCCATTCTATTCCGTTGAATTCCATTCCATTCCATTCCATTCCATTCCATTCCATTCCATTCCATTCCTTTCCATTCCATTCCATTCCGTTCTACTCGGGTTGATTCCACTCCATTCCATTCCATTCCATTCCATTCCATTCCATTCCATTCCACTCGGGTTGATCATTCCATTCCATTCCATTCCATTCCATTCCATTCCATTCCATTCCATTCCATTCCATTCCATTCCATTCCATTCCACTGGGGCTCATTCCATTCCATTCCATTCCATTCCATTCCATTCCATTCCATTCCATTCCATTCCATTCCATTCCGTTCTACTCGGTTTGATTTCCATTCAATTCCATTCCATTCCATTCCATTCCATTTCATTTTATTCCATTCCATTCCATTCCATTCTATTCCATTGAATTCCATTCCATTCCATTCCTTTCCATTCCATTCCATTCCATTCCATTCCATTCCATTCCATTCCATTCCTTTCCATTCCAATCCATTCCATTCTACTCGGGTTGATTCCATTCTATTCCATTCCATTCCATTCCATTCCATTCCATTCCATTCCATTCCATTTCATTCCATTCCATTCCATTCCATTCCATTTCATTCCATTCCATTCCAGTCCATTCCATTCCATTCCATTCCATTCCATTCCATTCCATTCCATTCCATTCCATTCCATTCCATTCCATTCCATTCCATTCCATTCCGTTCTACTCGGGTTGATTCCATTCTATTCCATTCCATTCCGTTCGATTCCATTTGATTCCATTCGATTCCATTCCATTCCATTCCATTCCCTTCCATTCCATTCTATTCCATTGAATTCCATTCCATTCCATTCCATTCCATTCCATTCCATTCCGTTCTACTCTGATTGATTCCATTAAATTCCATTCCATTCCATTCCATTCCATTCCATTCCATTCCATTCGATTCCATTCCATTCCATTCCATTCCATTCCATTCCATTCCATTCCATTCTACTCGGGTTCATTCCACTCCATTCCATTCCATTCCATTCCATTCCATTCCATTCCATTCCATTCGTCTCCATTCGATTCCATTCGATTCCATTCCATTCTATTCCATTGAATTCCATTCCATTCCATTCCATTCCATTCCATTCCATTCCATTCCATTCCATTCCGTTCTACTCGGGTTGATTCCATTCCATTCCATTCCATTCCATTCCATTCCATTCCATTCCACTCCATTCCATTCGATTCCATTCGATTCCATTCCATTCCATTCCATTCCATTCCATTCCAATCCATTCCATTCTACTCGGGTTGATTCAATTCCATTCCATTCCATTCCATCCCATTCCAATCCATTCCATTCCATTCCGTTCTACTCGGGTTGATTCCATTCCATTCCATTTCATTCCATTCCAATCCATTCCATTCCATTCGATTCCATTCGATTCCATTCCATTCCATTCCATTCCAATCCATTCCATTCTACTCGGGTACATTCCATTCCATTCCATTCCATTCCATTCCATTCCATTCCATTCCATTCCATTCCACTCGATTCTACTCCATTCTTTCCATTCCATTCCAATCCATTCCATTCTACTCAGGTGGATTCCATTCCGTTCCACTCCATTCCATTCCATTCCATTCCATTCCATTCCACTCCATTCGATTCCATTCCATTCCATTCCATTCCATTCCATTCCATTCCATTCCATTACGTTCTAGTCGGGTTGATTCCATTCTATTCCATTCCATTCCATTCCATTCCATTCCATTCCATTCCATTCCATTCCATTCCATTCCATTCTATTCCATTCCATTCTACTCCATTGAATTCCATTCCATTCCATTCTATTCCATTCCATTCCATTCCTTTCCATTCCATTTAGTTCTACTCGGGTTGATTCCATTCCATTCCATTCCATTCCATTCCATTCCATTCCATTCCATTCCATTCCATTACTTTCCATTCCATTCCATTCCAATCCATTCCATTCTACTCGGGTTGACTCCATTCCATTCCATTCCATTCCATTCCATTCCATTCCATTCCATTACAATCCATTCCATTCCATTCTATTCCGTTCGATTCCATTCCATTCCATTCCATTCCATTCCATCCCATTCCATTCAATTCCATTCGATTCCATTCGATTCCATTCCATTCCATTCCATTCCAATCCATTCCATTCTACTCGGGTTGATTCCATTCCATTCCATTCCATTCCATTCCATTCCATTCCATTCCATTCCATTCCATTCCATTCCATTCCATTCCATTCTATTCCTTTCGATTCAATTCCATTCCATTAAATTCCATTCCATTCCATTCCATTCCATTCCATTCCATTCCATTCCATTCCATTCCATTCCATTCCATTCCGTTCTACTCGGGTTGATTCCACTCCATTCCATTCCATTCCATTCCATACCATTCAATTCGATTCCATTCCATTCCATTCCATTCCATTCCATTCCATTCCATTCCATTCCATTCCATTCCATTCCGTTCTAGTCGGGTTGATTCCATTCTATTCCATTCCATTCCATTCCATTCCATTCCATTCCATTCCATTCCATTCTATTCCATTCCATTCTACTCCTTTGAATTCCATTCCATTCCATTCCATTCCATTCCATTCCATTCCATTCCATTCCATTCGATTCCATTCTGTTCTACTCGGGTTGATTCCACTCCATTCCATTCCATTCCATTCCAATCTATTCCATTCCATTCCATTCCATTCCATTCTATTCCATTCGATTCCATTCCATTCCATTTCATTTTATTCCATTCCTTTCCATTCCATTCTATTCCATTGAATTCCATTCCATTCCATTCCATTCCATTCCATTCCATTCCATTCCATTCCATTCCATTCCATTCCATTCCATTCCATTCCATTCCATTCCATTCCATTCCGTTCTACTCGGGTTGATTCCACTCCATTCCATTCCATTCCATTCCATTCCATTCCACTCGGGTTGATCATTCCATTCCATTCCATTCCATTCCATTCCATTCCATTCCGTTCCATTCCATTCCATTCCACTCGGGCTCATTCCATTCCATTCCATTCAATTCCATTCCATTCCATTCCATTCCATTCCATTCCATTCCATTCCGTTCTACTCGGTTTGATTTCCATTCCATTCCATTCCATTCCATTCCATTCCATTCCATTCCATTCCATTCCATTCCATTCCATTCCATTCCTTTCCATTTACTCCATTCCGTTCTACTCGGGTTGATTCCATTGAGTTGGGTTCCGTTCCGTTGCGTCCCGTCCCGTCCCGTCCCGTCCCGTCCCGTGCCGTTTTACTCGGGTTGATTCCTTTCCATTCCGTTCCGCTCGTTTCCGTTGCGTTCCATTCCGTTCCACGTGGGTTGGTTCAATTCCATTCTATTCTATTCTATTCCTTTCCATTCCATTCCATTCCATTCCATTCCATTCTACTCGGGTTGATTCCATGCCATTCCATTCCATTCCATTCCATTCCATTCCATTCCATTCCATTCCTTTCCATTCCAATCCATTCCATTCTACTCGGGTTGATTCCATTCTATTCCATTCCATTCCATTCCATTCCATTCCATTCCATTCCATTCCATTCCATTCCATTCCATTCCATTCCATTCCATTCCATTCCATTCCATTCGATTCCATTCCATTCCGTTCCGTTCCGTTCCATTCCATTCCATTCCATTCCATTCCGTTCTACTCGGGTTGATTCCATTCTATTCCATTCCATTCCGTTCGATTCCATTTGATTCCATTCGATTCCATTCCATTCCATTCCATTCCCTTCCATTCCATTCTATTCCATTGAATTCCATTCCATTCCATTCCATTCCATTCCATTCCATTCCATTCCGTTCTACTCTGATTGATTCCATTCCATTCCATTCCATTCCATTCCATTCCATTCCATTCCATTCCTTTCCATTCCATTCCATTCCATTCCATTCCATTCCAATACATTCCATTCTACTCTGGTTGATTCCATTCCATTCCATTCCATTCCATTCCATTCGTCTCCATTCGATTCCATTCCATTCCATTCCATTCTATTCCATTGAATTCCATTGAATTCCATTCCATTCCATTCCATTCCATTCCATTCCATTCCATTCCATTCCGTTCCATTCCATTCCATTTGATTCCATTCCATTCCATTCCATTCCATTCCATTCCATTCCATTCCATTCCATTCCGTTCTACTCTGGTTGATTCCATTCTATTCCATTCCATTCCGTTCGATTCCATATGATTTCATTCGACTCCATTCCATTCCATTCCATTCCCTTCCATTCCATTCTATTCCATTGAATTCCATTCCATTCCATTCCATTCCATTCCATTCCATTCCATTCCATTGCGTTCTACTCTGATTGATTCCATTCCATTCCATTCCATTCCATTCCATTCCATTCCATTCCATTCCATTCCTTTCCATTCCATTCCATTCCATTCCATTCCAATACATTCCATTCTACTCTGGTTGATTCCATTCCATTCCATTCCATTCCATTCCATTCCATTCGTCTCCATTCGATTCCATTCCATTCCATTCCATTCTATTCCATTGAATTCCATTGAATTCCATTCCATTCCATTCCATTCCATTCCATTCCATTCCATTCCATTCCATTCCATTCCATTCCATTCCGTTCTACTCGGGTTGATTCCACTCCATTCCATTCCATTCCATTCCATTCCATTCCATTCCATTCCATTCCATTCCATTCGTCTCCATTCGATTCCATTCGATTCCATTCCATTCTATTCCATTCCATTCCATTCCATTCCATTCCATTCCATTCCATTCCATTCCATTCCATTCCATTCCATTCCATTCCGTTCTACTCGGGTTGATTCCATTCCATTCCATTCCATTCCATTCCATTCCATTCCATTCCATTCCACTCCATTCCATTCGATTCCATTCGATTCCATTCCATTCCATTCCATCCCATTCCAATCCATTCCATTCCTTTCCGTTCTACTCGGGTTGATTCCATTCCATTCCATTTCATTCCATTAGAATCCATTCCATTCCATTCGATTCCATTCGATTCCATTCCATTCCATTCCATTCCAATCCATTCCATTCTACTCGGGTGGATTCCATTCCATTCCATTCCATTCCATTCCATTCCATTCCATTCGATTCCACTCGATTCCACTCCATTCTTTCCATTCCATTCCAATCCATTCCATTCTACTCAGGTGGATTCCATTCCGTTCCATTCCATTCCATTCCATTCCATTCCATTCCATTCCACTCCATTCGATTCCATTCCATTCCATTCCATTCCATTCCATTCCATTCCATTCCATTCCATTCCATTCCGTTCTAGTCGGGTTGATTCCATTCTATTCCATTCCATTCCATTACATTCCATTCCATTCCATTCCATTCCATTCCATTCTATTCCATTCCATTCTACTCCATTGAATTCCATTCCATTCCATTCTATTCCATTCCATTCCATTCCTTTCCATTCCATTTAGTTCTACTCTTGTTGATTCCATTCCATTCCATTCCATTCCATTCCATTCCATTCCATTCCATTCCATTCCATTCCAATCCATTCCATTCTACTCGGGTTGACTCCATTCCATTCCATTCCATTCCATTCCATTCCATTCCATTCCATTATAATCCATTCCATTCCATTCGACTCCGTTCGATTCCATTCCATTCCATTCCATTCCATTCCATTCAATTCCATTGGATTCCATTCGATTCCATTCCATTCCATTCCATTCCAATCCATTGCATTCTACTCGGGTTGATTCCATTCCATTCCATTCCATTCCATTCCATTCCATTCCATTCCATTCCATTCCATTCCATTCCATTCCATTCTATTCCTTTCGATTCCATTCCATTCCATTAAATTCCATTCCATTCCATTCCATTCCATTCCATTCCATTCCATTCCATTCCATTCCATTCCATTCCGTTGTACTCGGGTTGATTCCAATCCATTCCATTCCATTCCATTCCATGCCATTCCATTCGATTCCATTCCATTCCATTCCATTCCATTCCATTCCCTTCCATTCCATTCCATTCCATTCCATTCCATTCCGTTCTAGTCGGGTTGATTCCATTCTATTCCATTCCATTCCATTCCATTCCATTCCATTCCATTCCATTCCATTCTATTCCATTCCATTCTACTCCTTTGAATTCCATTCCATTCCATTCAATTCCATTCCATTCCATCCCTTTCCATTCCATTTAGTTCTACTCGGGTTGACTCCATTCCACTCCATTCCATTCCATTCCATTCCATTCCATTCAATTCCATTCCATTCCGTTACTTTCCATTCCATTCCATTCCAATCCATTCCATTCTACTCGGGTTGACTCCATTCCATTCCATTCCTTTCCATTCCATTATATTCCATTCTATTCCATTCGATTCCGTTCGATTCCATTCCATTCCATTCCATTCCATTCCATTCCATTGCATTCAATTCCATTCCATTCCATTCCATTCCGTTCTACTCGGTTTGATTCCATTCCATTCCTTTCCATTCCATTCCATTCCATTCCATTCCATTCCATTCCATTCCATTCCATACCATTCCATTCCCTTCCATTCCATTCCATTCCAATCCATTCCATTCTACTCGGGTTGATTCCATTCCATTCCATTGCATTCGACTCCATTCGATTCCATTCGATTCCATTCCATTCCATTCCGTTCCATTCCATTCCATTCCATTCCATTCTAGTCCATTGAATTCCATTCCATTCCATTCCATTCCATTCCATTCCATTCCATTCCATTCCATTCCATTCCGTTCTACTCGGGTTGATTCCATTCCATTCCATTCCATTCCATTCCATTCCATTCCATTCCATTCCATTCCAATCTATTCCATTCTATTCAATTCGATTCCATTCGATTCCATTCAATTCCATTCCATTCCATTCCATTCCATTCCAATCTATTCCATTCGATTCCATTCCATTCCATTCCATTCCATTCCATTCCATTCCATTCCATTCCATTCCAATCCATTCCATTCTACTCGTGTTGATTCCATTCCATTCCATTCCATTCCATTCCATTGCATTCCATTCCATTCCATTCCATTCCATTCCATTCCATTCCATTCCATTCCATTCCGTTCTACTCGGGTTGATTCCATTCTATTCCATTCCATTCCATTCGATTCCATTCGATTCCATTCGATTCCATTCGATTCCATTCCATTCCATTCCATTCCATTCCATTCCATTCTATTCCATTCCATTCCATTCCATTCCATTCCTTTCCATTCCATTCCAATCCATTCCCTTCCATTCTATTCGGGTTGATTCCATTCCATTCCATTCCATTCCATTCCATTCCATTCCATTCCATTCCATTCCATTGCATTCCATTCGATTCCATTCTATTCCATTCCATTCCATTCCATTCCATTCCATTCCATTCCATTCCTTTCCATTCTATTCCATTCCGTTCCATTCCATTCCATTCTATTCCATTCCATTCCATTCCGTTCCACTCGGGTTGATTCCATTCTATTCCATTCCATTCCATTCCATTCCATTCGATATCATTCGATTCCATTCCATTCCATTCCATTCCATTCCATTCCATTCTATTCCATTCCATTCCATTCCATTCCATTCTATTCCATTCCATTCCATTCCGTTCTACTCTGGTTGATTCCATTCCATTCCATTTCATTCCATTCCATTCCATTCCATTCCATTCCATTCGATTCCATTCGATTCCATTCCATTCCATTCCATTCCAATCCATTCCATTCTACTCGGGTTGATTCCATTCCATTCCATTCCATTCCATTCCATTCCATTCCATTCCATTCCATTCCACTCGATTCCACTCCATTCCATTCCATTCCATTCCAATCCATTCCATTCTACTCGGGTGGATTCCATTCCTTTCCATTCCATTCCATTCCATTCCATTCCATTCCATTACATTCCATTCGGTTCCATTCCATTCCATTCCATTCCATTCCATTCCATTCCATTCCATTCCATTCCATTCCATTCCGTTCTAATCGGGTTGATTCCATTCTATTCCATTCCATTCCATTCCATTCCATTCCATTCCATTCCATTCCATTCCATTCCATTCCATTCCATTCTATTCCATTCCATTCTACTCCATTGAATTCCATTCCATTCCATTCTATTCCACTCCATTCCATTCTTTTCCATTCCATTTAGTTCTACTCGGGTTGATTCCATTCCATTCCATTCCATTCCTTTCCATTCCATTCCAATCCATTCCATTGCATTACTTTCCATTCCATTCCATTCCTATCCATTCCATTCTACTCTGGTTGACTCCATTCCATTCCATTCCATTACATTACATTCCATTATATTCCATTCCATTCCATTCGATTCTGTTCGTTTCCATTCCATTCCATTCCATTCCATTCCATTCCATTCCATTCCATTCCATTCGATTCCATTCCATTCCATTCGATTCCATTCCATTCCATTCCATTCCATTCCATTCCAATCCATTCCATTCTACTCGGGTTGATTCCATTCCATTCCATTCCATTCCATTCCATTCCATTCCATTCCATTCCATTCCTTTCGATGCCATTCCATTCCATTCCATTCCATTCCATTCCATTCCATTCCGTTCTACTCGGGTTGATTCCACTCCATTCCATTCCATTCCATTCCATTCCATTCCATTCCATTCCATTCCATTCCTTTCCATTCCAACCCATTCCGTTCTACTCGGGTTGATTCCATTCCATTCCATTCCATTCCGTTCCATTCCATTCCATTCCATTCCATTCCATTCCATTCCATTCCATTCCATTCCATTCCAAACCATTCCATTCTACACGGGTTCATCATTCCATTCCATTCCATTCCATTCCATTCCATTCCACTTGGGTTCATTCCATTCCATTCCATTCCATTCCATTCCATTCCATTCCATTCCACTCGGGTGCATTCCATTCCATTCCATTCCATTCCATTCCATTCCGTTCTACTCAGGTTGATTTCCATTCCATTCCATTCCATTCCATTCCATTCCATTCCATTCCATTCCATTCCATTCCATTCCATTCCATTCCATTCCGTTCTACTCGGCTTGAATCCATTGAGTTCCGTTCCGTTCCGTTCCGTCCCGACACGTCCCGTCCCGTCCCGTCCCGTCCCGTCCCGTCCCGTGCCGTTTTACTCGGGTTGATTCCTTTCCATTCCGTTCCGCTCGTTTCCGTTACGTTCCATTCCGTTCCACGTGGGTTGGTTCAATTCCATTCTATTCTATTCTATTCCTTTCCCTTCCATTCCATTCCATTCCATTCCATTCTACTCGGGTTGATTCCATGCCATTCCGTTCCGCTCCATTCCGTTCCACGCGGGTTGGTTCAATTAGATTCTATTCTATTCTATTCCTTTCCCTTCCATTCCATTCCATTCCATTCCATTCTACTCGGGTTGATTCCATGCCATTCCGTTCCGTTCCATTCCGTCCCATCCCGACCCGTCCCATCCCGTCCCGTCCCGTCCCATCCCGTTCCGTTCCACATGGGTTGATTCAATTCCTTTCGGTTACATTGAATTCCATTCCATTCCATTCTACTCGGATTGATTCCATTCCATTCCATTCCATTCCATTCCATTCCATTCCATTCAATTCCATTCCATTCCATTCCATTGCGTTCCATTCAATTCGATTCCATTCCATTCCATTCCATTCCATTCCAATCCATTCCATTCTACTTGGGTTGATTCCATTCCATTCCATTCCATTCCATTCGATTCCATTCAATTCCATTCCATTCCATTCCATTCCATTCCATTCTGATCTACTCGGGTTGATTCCACTCCATTCCATTCCATTCCATTCCATTCTATTCCATTCCATTCCATTCGATTCCATTCTATTCCATTCGATTCCATTCCATTCCATTTCATTTTATTCCATTCCATTCCATTCCATTCTATTCCGTTGAATTCCATTCCATTCCATTCCATTCCATTCCATTCCATTCCATTCCATTCCATTCCTTTCCATTCCATTCCATTCCGTTCTACTCGGGTTGATTCCACTCCATTCCATTCCATTCCATTCCATTCCATTCCATTCCATTCCATTCCACTCGGGTTGATCATTCCATTCCATTCCATTCCATTCCATTCCATTCCATTCCATTCCATTCCATTCCATTCCATTCCATTCCACTGGGGCTCATTCCATTCCATTCCATTCCATTCCATTCCATTCCATTCCATTCCATTCCATTCCATTCCATTCCATTCCATTCCATTCCATTCCGTTCTACTCGGTTTGATTTCCATTCAATTCCATTCCATTCCATTCCATTCCATTTCATTTTATTCCATTCCATTCCATTCCATTCTATTCCATTGAATTCCATTCCATTCCATTCCTTTCCATTCCATTCCATTCCATTCCATTCCATTCCATTCCATTCCATTCCATTCCTTTCCATTCCAATCCATTCCATTCTACTCGGGTTGATTCCATTCTATTCCATTCCATTCCATTCCATTCCATTCCATTCCATTCCATTCCATTCCATTTCATTCCATTCCATTCCATTCCATTCCATTTCATTCCATTCCATTCCAGTCCATTCCATTCCATTCCATTCCATTCCATTCCATTCCATTCCATTCCATTCCATTCCATTCCATTCCATTCCGTTCTACTCGGGTTGATTCCATTCTATTCCATTCCATTCCGTTCGATTCCATTTGATTCCATTCGATTCCATTCCATTCCATTCCATTCCCTTCCATTCCATTCTATTCCATTGAATTCCATTCCATTCCATTCCATTCCATTCCATTCCATTCCGTTCTACTCTGATTGATTCCATTAAATTCCATTCCATTCCATTCCATTCCATTCCATTCCATTCGATTCCATTCCATTCCATTCCATTCCATTCCATTCCATTCCATTCCATTCCATTCCGTTCTACTCGGGTTGATTCCATTCCATTCCATTCCATTCCATTCCATTAAATTCCATTCCATTCCACTCCATTCCATTCGATTCCATTCGATTCCATTCCATTCCATTCCATTCCATTCCATTCCAATCCATTCCATTCTACTCAGGTTGATTCCATTCCATTCCATTCCGTTCCATTCCATTCCATTCCATTCCATTCCATTCCATTCCATTGCATTCCATTCGATTCCATTAGATTCCATTCCATTCCATTCCATTCCATTGCATTCCATTCCATTCCATTCCATTCCATTCCATTCCATTCCATTCCATTCCGTTCCACTCGGGTTGATTCCATTCTATTCCATTCCATTCCATTCGATTCCATTCGATATCATTCGATTCCATTCCATCCCATTCCATTCCATTCCATTCCATTCCGTTCTTCTCGGGTTGATTCCATTCCATTCCATTTCATTCCATTCCATTCCATTCCATTCCATTCCATTCCATTCGATTCCATTCCATTCCATTCCATTCCATTCCATTCCATTCTAGTCGGGTTGATTCCATTCTATTCCATTCCATTCCATTCCATTCCATTCCATTCCATTCCATTCCATTCCATTCCATTCTATTCCATTCCATTCTACTCCATTGAATTCCATTCCATTCCATTCAATTCCATTCCATTCCATTCCTTTCCATTCCATTTAGTTCTACTCGGGTTGATTCCATTCCATTCCATTCCATTCCATTCCATTCCATTACTTTCCATTCCATTGCATTCCAATCCATTCCATTCTACTCGGGTTGACTCCATTCCATTCCATTCCATTCCATTCCATTCCATTCCATTATATTCCATTCTATTCCATTCGATTCCGTTCGATTCCATTCCATTCCATTCCATTCCGTTCCATTCCATTTCATTCCATTCCATTCGATTCCATTCCATTCCATTCCATTCCATTCCATTCCATTCCATTCCATTCCATTCCATTCCATTCCATTCCATTCCATTCACTCCATTCCATTCTACTCGGGTTGATTCCATTGAGTTTGGTTCCGTCCCGTCCCGTCCCGTCCCGTCCCGTCCCGTCCCGTCCCGTGCCGTTTTACTCAGGTTGATTCCTTTCCATTCCGTTCCGCTCGTTTCCGTTACGTTCCATTCCGTTCCACGCGGGTTGGTTCAATTCCATTCTATTCTATTCTATTCCTTTCCCTTCCATTCCATTCCATTCCATTCCATTCTACTCGGGTTGATTCCATGCAATTCCGTTCCGTTCCATTCCGTCCCATTCCGACCCGTCCCATCCCGTCCCGTCCCGTCCCATCCCGTTCCAATCCACATGGGTTGATTCAATTCCTTTCGGTTACATTGAACTCCATTCCATTCCATTCTACTCGGATTGATTCCATTCCATTCCATTCCATTCCATTCCATTCCATTCCATTCCATTCCATTCCAATCCATTCCATTCTACTCGGTTTGATTCCATTCTATGCCATTCCATTCCATTCCATTCCATTCCATTCCATTTCATTCCATTCCATTCCATTCCATTCCACTCCATTCCATTCCACTGGATTCCATTCCATTCCATGCCATTCCATTCCATTCCATTCCATTCCATTCCGTTCTACTCGGGTTGATTCCATTCTATTCCATTCCATTCCGTTCGATTCCATTTGATTCCATTCGATTCCATTCCATTCCATTCCATTCCCTTCCATTCCATTCTATTCCACTGAATTCCATTCCATTCCATTCCATTCCATTCCATTCCATTCCATTCCATTCCAATACATTCCATTCTACTCTGGTTGATTCCATTCCATTCCATTCCATTCCATTCCATTCGTCTCCATTCGATTCCATTCCATTCCATTCCACTGTATTCCATTGAATTCCATTGAATTCCATTCCATTCCATTCCATTCCATTCCATTCCATTCCATTCCATTCCCTTCCATTCCATTCCATTCCATTACGTTCT